>NC_092375.1:10958952-11573952 GCF_030028105.1 Mobula birostris | reverse complement strand
CTTCAGAAACCTGGCTCCAGGACAATATCCATGTACCATCAGTCTACGGACCACAGCACTCAGGAAGGTGGGCTACATTATTTAATTTTTTTTCTAATTGTATGTTTTTTTGCTATCGTAATTATATGTGCTGTACATGCTGTGTGCTGTGAGTGATTGTATTTTGCTATTTCGTTTGGCTGTATTCACATCCATGGATGAATAACAATTAAACCTGAACTTGATAATGCTAATATTGCTTCTTTTGATATAGCTTCATGTCTATAGATGGGCTGAAGGACCTGTTTCTTCACTGTACTTTTCTATGTCTCTATTGCAAGTTGATGGGACAAGGCATTTTCAATGGTTCAGCATGGACTAGATGGGCAGAATAGTCTGCTTCTGTGCTGTACTTTTTTGTGACTCTATATAAAGCAAAATGAAAGTACACAATTCTTCATCAACCAGAACTGTGACATGCTGGAACTCAAGAGAACCAGCGTCTGCAAGTCTAAGAAAGTTTAAAAGAAGAAGTAGTTATTTGGCATCTTAAATACCTTCTTTGGAAGCCACTTATTCTGGGGAAGATGCCAAGAACAGTCTCTATTGTGAGCAGAGTTTAGTGTATCTATAATTCCCTGGTTTGGGATTAAGGATGCAAAATGAGACAGGAACCAGATCTGTCAGACTGGGTAATAGCTTCTTCCCGCAGGCGATTACACTTTTTAACACCCTGTTGCCACTCGGCACACATATACACCCTGTCTGAATGACCTGCCACCTAATCGGCAACACCCATCCCAACTTCTCACAGACACGCCCTCATCCTGCACTGACCCTTTTCATCTTTTTGTTTTTAATTTTTGTTTAGAGATACAGCATGGGTCAGTCTTTCCATCCCAATGAGCTGTACAACCCAGAATACCCTTGCCTAATCATGGGACAATTTACAATGACCAATTAACCTACTGACCGGTACATCTTTGGACTTTGGGAGGAAACTGGAGCTCCTGAAGGTAAACCCACGTGGTCATGGGGGACAATGTACTAACTCCTTAGAGCTGGCGCCGGAATTGAACTCCAATACTCCAATGTTCCAAGCTGTAATAGTGTCACACTAACCGCTATGCCACCGTGCTTGTTTCATTATAATATTGCCAGTAACATTACACTGTTTTACATAAACATGCACCTCGTGCTATATGTCAACCTGTCATTTTCAGGCCTTGTCACTCACAGACTTATGCTCATATTATTTTGTAACTCTATGCGTTGGATCATAACTATATGTGCTGTGTGTATCGATATGGACTGGTTTTTGCACTTTGAACCTGGGGAAACAATTTTTTTTTTCCAAAAATACTTTATTCAGAAATATTACAAAATAAAAATAATTACATACAGGAAAAGAAAACCATTCGTTGACTGTGAGTCCTTATTCAATACAGTTATTAACAATAAAAATTTTGCGTTGACTCTGTTCATTTACAAATGAAAGATGTTTACAGTAAATCATGCGTTTACTCTCAACCCTTGGTCAAGAGTTAAGACTTATTAACAATCAAAATTTTCAACAATAAAGGCAGGCAATGGCTCTAATACTTTCCCAAATTAACAATTCCACCCACTCCTTGGGCACCATGTTGATTATCTGTCCACACCGCTGATGAGGGTAGGTCTCCTCCCCACCCAACCTCTCCCCCTCCTACGGGTGATGAACGTTAAACTGTGGTCCTTCCCCACCGGGCCTTCGCGGTGGCTGCACCAAGTTTGAGTGCATCCCTCAGAACGTACTCCTGCAGACGAGAGTGTGCCAGTCGGCAGCATTCAGTCACGGACATCTCCGTCAGCTGGCAGACCATCAAGTTTCGGGCCGACCAAAGAGCGTCTTTCACCGAATTGATGATCTGCCAGCAGCACCGGATGTTGGTCTCCGTGTGCGTCCCCGGGAACAGCCCGTAGATCACGGAGTCCTCGGTAACGGAGCTGCTGGGCATGAATCTTAGTACTGTCCCTTCCATTCTCTTCCACACCTTCTTTGCGTACCCACAGTGTGCAAAGAGGTGAGCCACCGACTCCACCCCATTACAGTCCTCCCGTGGGCAGTGGGGTGTGGAGGAACTGTTCCGGGCGTACAGGAGGGATCTGACTGGGAGGGCCCCTCTCACCGCCAGCCAGGCGAGGTCTTTGTGCCTGTTGGTGAGATCTGGCGATGAGGCATTTTGCCAGATGAACTGGACGGTCTGCTCAGGGAACCACGCCACTGTGTCCATCACATCCTTCTCCTGCAGTGCCTGCAGGACACTACGTGCCGACCACTGCCTGATGGCCCTGTGGTCAAATGCGTTGGTCTTGAAGAATTTTTCTACGAAGGACAGGTAAGGGGGCAACGACCAGCTGACGGGGGCGTTGCGCGGGAGTGGGGCCAGACCCATCCTTCGTAGCCAGGGCGACAGGTAGAACCTGGGCACATAGTAGTACTTTGTGCCCACGTATCTGGGATCCACGCACAACCTGATGCAGCCACACACGAAGCTGGCCATCAGGGTGAGGGCGACATTGGGGACGTTCTTGCCCCCATTGTCCAGGGATTTGTGCATGGCGGTCCGTCTCACCCGCTCCATCTTGGATCCCCAGACGAATCTGAAAACAGCTCGGGTGATTTCCGAGCTGTAGGAGCGGGTGACGGGCCAGACCTGCGACAAGTACAGCAGCCCTGAGAGCACCTCACCCCTGATGACCAGGTTCTTGCCCGTTATCGACAGGGAGAGCGCTCTCCACAGTCCCAGTTTCTGTTTCACCTTGGCAGTCCGCTCCCGCCAGTTCTTGTTGCACGCCTCGGCCCCTCCGAACCAGATCCCCAACACCTTCATGTGGTCAGACCTGATGGTGAAGGGGATGCTGGATCGGTCTGGCCAGTTGCCGAAGAGCATGGCTTCGCTCTTCGTGCGGTTGAGCCTGGCCCCCGTCGCTAGCTCGAACTGTTCGCAGATGCTGATCAACCTGCGAACTGACCTCGGATCAGAGCAGAAGACGGTGACGTCGTCCGTGTACAGGGAGGTTTTCACTTGGGTCCCTCCACTGCCTGGCAGCATCACCCTTCTTATGCCCTCATCCCTCCTGATGGCCTCGGCAAAGGGCTCTATACAGCAGACAAACAAGACAGGGGAGAGGGGACAGCCCTGTCTGACTCCAGACCTGATGGGGAAGCTGTCTGTTTCCCACCCGTTGACCTGGACTGCACTACGGATGTCTGCGTAGAGCAGTCTGATCCAATTCCGGATTCCCTCCCCAAATCCCATTTTGGAGAGCACGTCCGCCATGTACGTGTGCGATATCCTGTCGAAGGCTTTCTCCTGGTCCAAGCTGACCAGGCAGGCGTCCACCCCCCTGTCCTGCACGTAGGCGATGGTGTCCCTCAGCAGCGCGAGGCTGTCTGAGATCTTCCTGCTCGGTACAGCACAGGTTTGGTCCGGGTGGATCACCTGTCCCAGAGCAGACCTGACCCTGTTGGCGATAGCCTTGGACAGGATCTTGTAGTCCACATTCAGGAGAGAGATGGGTCTCCAATTCCTAATGTCCTCCCTTTCCCCCTTCTGCTTGTAGATGAGGGTGATGATGCCCTTCCTCATGGACTCAGGCATACTGCCGGCCAGAAGCATAGCGTTGTACACTTCCAGCAGGTCTGGGCCCATCCAGTTCCACAGAGCCGAGTACAACTCAGCCGGTAAGCCGTCGCTTCCGGGAGTCTTACCCGACCCAAATACCCTGGGGAAACAATGTTTCATTTAGACATATACATGTGTATGGTTGATTGACAACAAACCTGAACTTGAACTCGATTTCCTCATTTCCAGACCCCAAGTCAGTTTGGATTGGCAGAAACATCTCTATGATCTCCATCAGCATGGGTGTACCACAAGGCTGGGTGTTTAGTCCCCTGCTCTACTTGCTTTATACTGATGACTGTGAGGCTAAGCACAGCTCCTAGTCCATATTTAAGTTTGTTGATGACACCACTGCCCTTGGCCGAATCAAAGGTGGTGATGAATTAGCATATAGGAGGGAGACTGAAAATCTGGCTGAGTGGTGCTACAGCAACAACCTCGTACCCAGTGTCAGCAAGACCAAGAAGCTGATTATTGACTTCAGGAGGAAGAACCCTGGGGTCCATGAACCACTCTTCACTGGGGGAATCAGAGGGTCAGCAACTTTAAATTCCTCATATTCGCGCCATTATAAGGAAAGTACACCAGTGCCTTTATATCCTGAGAAGTTTGTGAAGATTCTGCATGACACCTAAAACTTTGACAAGCATCGATGGATGTAAGGAGGAGAGTATGTTGACTGTTTGCATCACAGCTTGGTATGAAAACACTAATGCCAGTGAATGGAAAATTCTATAAAAGGCGGGAGTATATGGCCTGGTCCATCATGGGTAAAACCCTCCCCACCATTGATCACATCTATATGGAGAGTTGTAGCAGGAAAGGAGGATCCATCATCAATGATCGAACCATCCAGAGCAGTCTCTCTTCTTTCTGCTCCCATCAGAAAAAAGGTACAGGAACCTCAAGATTCACACCAACAGATCCGGGAACATTCATTATCCCTCAACCATCAGTCTCTTGAACCAAAGGGGGTACGTTCACTTAACTTCAATTGTCCCATCACTGTTCCCACAACCAATGGAGTCACTTTCAAGGACTCTTCATCTCATGTTCTCAATATTTATTGTACCTTTATTTATCAATTATTATTATAATTATTATCTTGTTTTGTACTCATTGATTGTTTGTCCACTCTTTTGAGTGTGGTCTTTCACTAATTCCATTGAGTTTCTTGGATTTACTGTGTACACTTGAAAGAAAATGAATCTCAGAGTTGTATGTGTTTAGAAGTATATAGTTCGATAATAAATTAACTTCAAACTTTGAATTTAAAAGACTGTAATCTGCTCTACATTTCAAAAGCATCCTATTGATTTTTTGAGAAATCCTGAATCAAAATATTGTCAGACTATGCAAGGATTTACCTTATAAGAATAATCTAGTTCTCAAATATGCTAGTTTTTGAACTCTCAAATTAAAATCGGCATATGTGAAGTCCTCAGACCAGTTCTTCCTGACTTAGTTTCTTAGCTCATTTTCCAGCCTTGACCATGAACTTTTACTGGCCTCTCCACAGGAATGATACTGGTTTTGAAGTTATTTCCCTTTTAAACAACTTGGTATGTTGCCGTCAGCTCAATCAATACTGAATTTGTGGTCGAGGTTGGTAATTGGTTTATTATTGTCACACGCACTGTTAGAATAGAAAACTTTATCTTCCATGGCATACAAGGGAAAACTGTAACATAACGCAGAATATAATGTTACAGTGCAGGGAAAATGTAGTGCAAGTAGATACTGTGAAAGGTCATGATGATTGTGAGATCAGTTGTCCATTTTATTCTACAAGATGTGCATTTTTATAACATTAAACCATAAGATCATAAGATATAGGAGCAGAATTAGGCCACTTGGCCCATCGAGTCTCCTCCACCATTTCAGCATAGCTGATCCAATTTTCCTCTCAGCCCCAGTCTCTTGCCTTTTCCCCGTATCCCATCAAGCCCTGACCAATCAAGAATCTATCAACTTCTGCCTTAAATATACATAAAGACTTAGCCTCCAGAGCTGCCTCTGGCAAAGTATTCCACAGATTCACCATTCCCTGGCTACAGAAATTCCTTTCATCTCTGTTCTAAAACGATGCCCCTCTATTCTGAGGCTGTGTCCTTTGGTCTTAGAGTCTCCCACCACAGGAAACACCCTCTCCACATCCACTCTATCAAGGCCTCTCACCATTCGATAGGTTTCAATGAGGTCACCCCGCATTCTTCTGAATTCAGAATCAGAATCAGGTTTATTATCACCAGCAGGTGTTGTGAAATTTGTTAACTTAGCAGCAACAGTTCCATGCAATACATAATATAGAAAAAAATAAGTCAATCATTACAGTATATGTATATTGAATAGATCAAAATTGTGCAAAAACAGAAATAATATATATTAAAAGTGTGAGGTAGTGTTCAATGTCCATTTAGGAATCGGATGGCAGAGGGGAAGAAGCTGTTCCTGAATCGCTGAGTGTGTGTTTTCAGGCTTCTGTACCTGGACAGAAACTGTCTTTAGGCCTGGTGATACATGCTTACAAGCTTTGGTGTCTTCTTCCCCAATAAGAGGGGAGAAAAAAGAATGTCTTGGATGGGAAAGGTTTTGCTTATCAATTTGTCTCTAACATTAAAAAATTTCCCCAACAGTTTCTCCTATGGTTTACCCTCTTTTCCCAGCAGAGTCCTTCCTCTCCAGCCCTTCACCTTCCCCACCCACCTGGCTTCATCTATCACCTTCCAGCTCTCCTCCTTTCCCTCCCTCCACCTTTTTATTCTGGCATCATTCCCCTTCTTTCCAGTCCCAAAGAAGGGTCTCGGCTTGAAACGTTGACGGTTTATTACTTTCCATAGATGCTGCCTGACCTGCCGAGTTCCTTCAGCATTTTGTGTGTGTTGCATGAAATAATTTCTATTTTTTTTCCTTTGTCTCTGACAGGGCCGGCCGGCATTTATGGCCCATCCCCAACAAACCCTGGGAAAATGGAGGTGATCTGTCTTTTTGAACTGCTGCAATTGTTCTAATGAAGGTTAGATCCGGAAGTGGAATTTATTTATTATTGTCACATGTACTGAGATACAATGAATAAAAAATATTTTTTCCTATTCTTACAGATCAGATCATGACACAGTGAATTGCGGTAGAATAAGGTAAAAAAATAACATTATAATCATAATCATCTGTTTGCTCTGTGTCATATGACATGAGTGATAATGGTCTTCATGACCATGATTGTTCTTGGCAAATTTTTCTACAGACAAGGTTTGCCTTCTTCTGGGCAGTGTCTTTACAAGACAGGTGACCCCGGCCATCATCAATACTCTTCAGAGACGTTCTGCCTGGTGTCAGTGGTCACATAACCAGGACGTGTGATATGCACCAGCTGCTCATATGACCATCCACCTAGCAGAGGGAAGGAGCACCTCACACCTCCTTTGTTAGAGACGTATCTCCACCGTGCCACCCAAAATAGTAACAATGTAGAATAAATTGTAACAGCTATAATCGCTCGGTGCTGTTTGGGAGAGAAATAACTATGAAGGAAAAGTAGTAGTATTGTTCCAATAAAATCAGAAAGTATTGAAAAAACCAAACTTGAGAGGTGGCATCTGTGGAAAAAGAAACTTTAGCTGGAGAATGGTGAATCTGTGGAATTTTTTTGCCACAGGTGGCTGTAGAGGCCAAATCATTGGATATATTGAAGGCACATGTTGATAGATTCTTGATTATTAGGGCATGAGGAGTTACAGGGAGAAGGCAAGACACTGGAGCTGAGAGGGAAATGAATCAGCTGTGATGAAATGGTGGAGCAAGCTCAGTGGGCCTATTTCTGTTCCTATATCTTATGGTCTTATTTAACATTTTGGGTCAAAGAATCTTCATCATCATCGAGAAAACAAAACATTCTCTCTTCTGTGAAGGATGATCATTTATAAAGTAACTGGAGATGGCTGGCCTTAGAACATTGTCCTGAATGGTTCCACCATAGAGCCATAAGATGTAGAAGCAGAATTAAGCCATTCAGCTCACTGAGTCTGCACTGCCATTTCAACATGGCTGATTTAATTATCCATGTCAACCCCATTCTCCCTGCCTTCTCTCCGTAACCTCTGACACCCTTACTAATCAAGAAGGATTCCTGCTGTAATGTTTTGTGGCTGTGATGATCACCTCCAACAACCACAACCACCCTCCTTCATGTGATTGGAGTGTTGTCCCCCAATGTCCACTGACCTTAGTTTGAACATCAGAGTCCCCAAAAGTGTCCATAACCATGGAGCCAGTTCAGTGCTGCAGTCTTCAGGAACCCGATGGCTGCAGGCCACAGCTACGGAGCCAGTTCAACACTGAGCCGAGTGCTGATGGCTTAAGGCCCAGCTACAGTCAGTTCTGCACTGAGTTGAGTAAACGTCCTGGAGCGGTAAGCTGAACACAGGTTCATCCTTTGCCGTCAGTCTTGATTTGATGCCTTGATCATTTTAATCTGGCTCAGTTTTGAAATTGGCTAAACATCAGTTCATTTTTTGTTCTTGGGCCTGGGCCCTATTACTTCAATCTGGCCCCAGGTCTGCTCCAGCGATGGTCACCCCAGTCATACCTGCATTCTAGAGAGTTCAATTCACTGAATCTTTCAGGATACTGTGTAAACGCCAGGTCGTAAAGATGGTTCAGAAGCATAACTCCCAAAGGGAAATTGCAGGCTACAGATTGCTGTGATCATGGTCCAGAAAAAAATATATTTAGCAGAATGGTTAGTAGTTTTGTATGTTTCCTGTAAAGCATCACTGTTTCTTGCCAGTGCCATCTTTAACAAAATTTAAGAGTTTAAATTTCAATTCTTATCTGGAGTCTGGTTGCGTGTTGTGTAGTTTTAGATCACAGAAAAAAACCCTGCATTTATATTGCAAGTGACTGCTGACTGTTTATTATTTGTTTATACTGTTTACTCTGTGAGCTGCCTGCAAGCAAGGGTGTTTCATTGCACCCTGATGTACAACACAATAAGCTAATCTGATCTATATTACCCGTTCAGTGACTAATTTGGTTTTGTTTACTGTTATTGTCACACATACCGAGGCACAGTGCAAACTTGTCTTGCTTATCATTCATAAAGATCAATTCATTATGGCTGTGCACTGAGGTAGAACAAGGTGAAACAATACAGAATGAAGTGTAACAGAGAAAGTGCAATGCAGACAGACAAAAAGGTCCAAGGTCTTAACAAGGCAAATTGTGAGGTCAAGATTGAATCTAATACAAAGAGACCATTCAATAGTCAATAGAAGCTGTGTTATGTTCATTTCGGCTTTTTATATCTTCTGTCCGATAGGAGGAGCAGAAGAGTGAAAGTCCTGGGGCCTTTGATTCTGTTGGCTGCTTTACTGAGGCAGCAAAGTGTAAACTTATTGTTGAAATCATAAACTCCAGAGATTTTACAGATTATGGAAGTCGTGAGCAAAACACACAAAATGCTGGAGGCATTTCAGTCAGAATCTGTAGAAATGAATAAACACTCAATGTTTTGGTCTGAGACCTTGCATCAGGACTGGAAAGGAAGGGGAAGACACCAGGATAAGGAAGTTGAAGGAATACAAGCTGGCAGATGGGAGGTGAGGCGAGGTGAGGGGGAAAGGTGGGTGGTCGAGCGAGGGCTGATAAAGTAAGAAACTGGGAGACGAAAGGTGGCAGAGGTAAAGAGCTGAAGAAGAAGGAATATGACAGGGGAGAGGAGTGGACTGTGGGAGAAAGGGAAGGAAGAGGGGAATCAAAGAGACGTGATGGGCAATGAGGAGAAATGGTGAAAGGATAATCAGAATGGGGAATGGAGAAACAGAGAAGGCACAGGGAGGGGAATGAAATTACCAGAAGTTAGAGAAATTGAAACGATTGATGAAATGCAGATTTTCTAATCAGCAATTCCCCAATCTTGCAGTCACCTCACGGTTTAAGTTTCCATGTTCACTCCTTTTCCACCTTTGATCTCCTGATTTGTCTAGGGAAGCCCAAATGCAAGCTCAAATAACAACATCTCCTGACCATGTTTTTTTGAACTTAAAATTGCATTGAAATATTTTTGAAGATCATAGTCATCATTTCCGGTCATTACATCTCACATTTCCTGCTTTGTATTTTGTTTCTGTTTGCCAATAATTTTAGATATTTATTTGCTTTCTGTTTACTTCTCCTCCAGAGTTAACTTTTGATATCCATGCATGCTTTTACCATCAGTTTTCTCTTGGATCTAATACTTGATTCATCACTTTGTTCTCCATAGATGCTGCCTGACCTATTAAGTTCCTCCAGCATTTTATGTGTGTTGCTCTGGATTTCCAGCATCTGCTGAATCTCTTACATTTAATTGATGTGTGTGTTGCTGACTACCTCCTACCCCTGGGTCCCCTCCTCCTTCCCTTTCTCCTATGGTCCACTCTCCTCTCCTATCTGATTCTTGCCTCTCCAGCCCTTTATCTTTCCTACCCATCTGGCTTCACCTATCATCTTCTAGCTATTCTCCTTCCTCTCCTCTCAACTTTTCATTCTGGAGTCCTTCCCCTTCCTTTCCAGTCCTGATGAAGGATCTGGCCCAAAACGTCGACTGTTGGTAGATTTTCATAGATGCTCCTGACTTGTTGTGTTCCTCCATCAATTTGTATGTGTTGCTCTGCATCTATAACATTTGCAGAATCTCTTGAGTTCAGAATTCTGTTTACCTTTCTTTGTCTCCTGTGCATTCTTTCCATCTTTCTCTCCAGTTTACAAAGATGTTCATCTCTGAAAGATCAGAGGTCATAGATCTGGAATGTTAACATTTCTTTCTGTTGATGCTGTCAAGCCTCCTGAGTACTTTCAATAATTTCTGCTACTTTTTGTTCTCTTGCTGTCTGCTTCTTAGAGTCACAGATCATGTCCGTGCCAACCATTGTGTTTCATTGTCGCAGAGTTTTATGGCAATGAAATCACGTCAACACACACAAGATGCTCGAGGAACTAAACAGGTCAGGCAGCATCTATGGAAATTAAGTAGTCAGCACCTTGGGCCAAGACCCTTCTTCTGGACCTGATGAAGGGCCTTGGCCCAGAATGTTGACAGTTTATTAATTTCTGTAGATGCTGTCTGACCTGCTGAGTTCCTCGAGCATTTTGTGTGTGATGCTTAGGATTTCCAGCAGACTTTCTGCAGACTTTCCATGATAATTAAAATGTCTCTCAGTCCAAATCATCTGAGCTGGTCCCATTTGCCCACATGTGGCACATACTCATCTAAATGGGCATTTAGCACATTCTACAGCTGTGCAGTAGAGAGCATCTGAGCATGTTGCAACACTGCATATTATAGACACTGCACTGTGTGGACAGGAAAGCTCTACAACCGGTAGTCAAAACTGCTCATGCGTCACTGGCAACAGCCTGCCCACTATCAGAGATGTATATACACACAGAAAAATGCCAGAAGAGGGCGAGTAACATCATGAACCATACCACCCACTCTGCTCATGGACAGTTTGTCCCCCTCCCTTCAGGGAGGAAGCTATGTGGCATCTACACCAGGTCTACCGGTTACTCTCCCCAAGCAGTAAGGCTGATCAAAAACTCCACCCCATCACACCCCCAGCTACTACTACTTGATCATTTCCTGTCAGTCAACTTATGTGCAGACACTCCTGTGCCTAAAGTCACTTTATAGACATAAAATCAATCTACATATAAAATCTATCTTCTGTCCAAATATATTTTGATCATCCTCTAGCAGCTTGACCCATCTACTCATCAGCCTGTTATGGATACTAATTCCACATTTGGTTGTCTTCTGTGCCATGGCAATTAGACATACTGTAAGGTATAGGAGCAGAATTACACCATTCAGATTCTGGATCATTGGGATCTCTTCTGGAGAAGGTATGAACTATACACAAGGTTAGGTTACACCTGAACCCAAGGGGAACCAATATCCTTGCAGACAGCTTTGCCAGAGGGTTTAAACTCATTTGGCAGGGGGATGGAAACTGGAAAGATAGGTTTGAGGATGGGGCAGTTGCTATTCAACTAGATGCAGTGTGTACTGTGAGGAAGGACAAACCAGATGATGGGGCAATATTGTAGTCAGTGAGATGAGTTAAACTGTAACAGGAGGCCAAAATCACAAAGGGTGAGGAATACAGGGCTGAAGGTGTCATATTAGAATGCATGCGGTATACGGAATGAGGTAGACGATCTGGCAGCGGAGTTAGAGATTGGCAGGTATGATGTTGTGGGCATCTCTGAGACTTGGTTGAAAGATTATAGTTGGGAGGTTAACATCCAAAGACACACATTGTATCAAAAGGACAGGCAGGTTGGCAGAGACTGAAGCCAGGCTCTGTAGATAAAAAAATGATATCAAGTCCATTAGAAAGAGATGACAAATGATTGTAAGATGTAGAGTCCTCTGGGTAGAGTTAAGAAACTGCAAGGATAAAAAGACCCTGATGGGAGTTGTATACAGGCCTCTGAACAGTAGCCAGGGTGTTGGGTAGATATTACAATGGGAAATAGAAAAGGCATGTAAAGAGGGCAATGTTGTGATAATCATGGGGGATTTCAATATGCAGGTAGATTGGGAAAATCAGGATGGTGCCAAATCCCAAGAGAGGGAATCTGTAGAATGCCTAAAAGATGGCTTTCTAGAGTAGCTTGTGGTTGAGCTCACTAGGGGAATAGCAGTTCTGGATTGAGCATTGTGTAATGACCCAGATTTGTTTAGGGAACACAAGGTAATGAGCTCTTAGGAGGCAGTGATCATAATATGATAGAATATATCCTGCAGTTTGAGAAGGAGAAGCTAAAATCAGATGTATCAATTTACAGTGGAGTAAAAGGAATTATAGAGGCATAAGAAAGAAGCTGGCCAAACTTGATTGGAAGGAGAAAATAGCAGGGATGACAGCAGAGCAACAATGGCGGGAGCTTCTGGGTGAAATTGGGAAGGCACAGGATACATACATCTCAAAGAAGAAAGAGTATTCTAAAGGCAAGATGACTCAACTGTGGCTGGCAAGTGAAGTTGAAGCCAACTTAAAAGCAAAAGAGAGGGCATAAAATAGAACAAAAATTAATGGGAAGTTAGAGGATTGAGAAGCTTTTAAAAACCAACAGAAAGAGGTTAAAACAGCCATAAAGAGAGAAAAGATGAAGTATGAAGGTAAGATAGCCAACAATATAAACTAGGATACAAGGAGTTTTTTTTCAGATATATAAAGAGTAAAGAGAGGTGAGAGTGGATATCAGACCATTGGAAAATGATGTTGGAAAGGTATTAATGTGGGACAAGGAAAAGGAGGATGAACTTAATAAGCATTTTGCGTCAGGTTTCAATGTAGAAACACTAGCAGAATGCCAGAAATATGAAAGTGTCAGGGGGCAGAAGTGAGTGTCATTGTTATTACTAAGGAGAAGGTGCTTTGGAGTTGAAATGTTTGAATGTTGGTAAGTCACCTGGACCAGATGGACTACACCCCAGGCTTTTGAAAGAGGTGTCTGATGAGATTGTAGAGGCATTAGTAATGATCTTTCAAGAATCTCTAGATTCTGGAATGGTTCCTAAGGACTGGAAATTGTAATTGTCACTCCACTCTTTAAGAAGTTGGGGGGGTTGTTGTAGAAGAAAGGAAATTATTGGGCCATTAACCTGACTTCAGTGTTTGGAAAGCTGTTTAAGGATGAGGTTTTGGAGTACTTGGGGGCACATGGTAAAGTAGGGCAAGGTCTGCATGCTTTTCGCAAGGGGATATTGTACCTGACAAACCTGTTGGAAATCTTTGAGGAAATAACAGACAGGGTAGATAAGGAGAGTCAGTGGACGTTGTTTATTTAGATTTTCAGAAGGAACTTGACAAGGTGCCACACATGAGGCTGTTTTACAAGATAAGAGCTCATGGTATTAAAGGAAAGATACACGCAGGGATAGTAGATTGGCTGACTGGCAGGAGGCAAAGAGTGGGAATAAAGGGAGGCTTTTCTGGTTGGCTGCTGGTGATCAGTGGTGTTCCAAAGAGGTTGACGTTGTGAGTACTTCTTTTCATGTTATAGGTCAATGATTTGGATGAAGCAATTGATGGTTTTGTGCCTGTTTGCGAATAGTACGAAGATAGGTGGAGGGCCAAGTAGTATTGAGGAAGCAGTCCAATCACAAACAGGAGAAAATCTGCAGATGCTGGGAATCCAAGCAACACACACAAAATTCAGGAGGAACTCAGCAGATCAGGTAGCATCTATGGAAAAGAGTAAACAGTCGACGTTTCAGGCCGAGACCCTGCATCAGAACTGGAGAAAAAAGATGAGAAGCCAGAGTAAGAAGGTGGGGGGAGGGGAGGAAGAAATACAAAGTAGTAGGTGATAGGTGAAACCGGGAGGAGGAGGAGGGGTGAAGTAAAGAGCTGGGAAGTCGATTGGTGAAAGAAATAAAACTTTCAAAGTGCCGACTGCGTAACCTACAACCCCAACTCCAGCCTTGACCTATAGCATCTCCAGGCCAGGACATTGCGTGCGGCTGCTAGAACCCCTGTCTCCCCTTCCCCCACTTCCACTCTGAAATCCTGTGCCTCTCAGGACCCACTTCTGGCTCTTGGGTCCTTGGAGCCTCCATCTTCTTCTCACTCTACTTTCCCTGAACAGTCCAACCTTCCCCTCTACTCTGACACTACCAATCCCCTTCCCCCCTCTGATCCCAACTCTCATCCGTGCTGGGCTTCACCATCATCTCTGACCTTCCCCTCTCTGAAACAGAACGTTCTGTCCTCAGTAAGGGCCTCATCTTTGCCCCGCTATGTCTACACCTCAGTGAGTTCCATACCTGCCATTACACAGAGCTTTTCTTCCACTGCCTCCATCTCCAAGCTTACTTCTTTGGCAAAGACTCTCCAGCCCATACCGATGAACCCTTCTCCCATCTTCAACCTTCCTCCTCTTCCTGGACACACCACTCTTGTCTTCTGCATGCTCTGGAACTTTTCATTGCTAACTGCCAACAAGCTATCAGCTGTCTTGTCTTCACCACTCCTCTCTGCAATTCCAGCCTCACTTCTTCTGAACACACTGCTCACTACTCTCTCCACACTAGTTCTAACCTCACTATCAAACCTGCAGATGGGGGGGGTGGGGGTTGTGGTTGCTGTAGTAGTCTGGTAGACCGACTTGTACCTTGCTGAGGCAAGGTGACAACTGTCAGAGGGTGGTGAATCTGTGCAATTCATTGCCACAGACAGCGATGCAGGCCAGTTCATTGGGTATATTTAAGGTGGAGGCTGATTAATCAGATCATCAAAAGTTATGTGGAGAAAGGAGAATGGGGTTGAGAGGAATAATAAATAAGCCATGATGGAAATGAGGAGGAGATCTAATAGGCTGAATGGCCTAATTCTGCTCTTATGTTTTATGTTCATATAACCTTGATCTCAGGATTAGGGTGGGAAAATAAATTTACATTTATGTAATGATAATGTTATCTGAATTTCCATTTTTTTTCCATTAATATCATTTACTTGTAAGAACATAATCTTCTGTAATTATAGTAGCCCAGCTGAAATCTATGAATAAAATTCCAATTTGGTGGATAAGAACATTTTTTTCTGTTCAGCCGATATCTTTGACCCATTTCCTTTGGAGCATTTTGACCAAGTGGAGGGAAGGAACAGTAAGTACACAGTGGGGAGTAAGAGAGAGATTTAATGATTTCCTTTGGCAATGGACTCATTCAACTGCTCATTGACAGGGTCAAGACAGCTCTGTTGCAATTTTACCTGGCTTATTCAAACGCTGAGCTCCTCCAATGTTTTGTTTCTTACAGATAAAATGAATGACATTAAGCATAGAACATAGAACACTACAGTACAGTACAGGTCCTAACCTCTTAGCCTGCTCTAAGATCAATCTAACCCTTCCTACCAACATAGCCCTCCATTTTTTTCATCATCCATGTTCCTGTCCAAGAGTTTATTAAACTTCTGTAATGTATCTGCCTCTACCACCACCCTTGGTAGGGCATTCAACATATCCATCACTCTTTATAAAGAACTTACCTCTTATGTTCCCCCCCCACCCCACCATGTACTTTTCTTCGATGATCTTAAAATGATGCCCTTTGGAATTAGTTATTTTCACCTTGGTGTTACGTTTTTCCCACACATTGGATGTTTGTCAGTTTTGCTGTGTGTGTATTTTAACATGGATTACCATAAGAATGAGGCCAATTGGTCCATTGAGTCTGCTGCACCATTTCATCATAGCTGATTCAATTTTTCTCTCAGCCCCCATCTCCTGCCTTCTCCCCACATCCCTTCATGCCCTGAGCAATCAAGAATCTATCAACTTCTGCTTTAAATATACGTAAAGATTTGGCCCCCACAGCTGCCTGTGGCAAAGAATTCCACAGACTCGCCACTCTCTGGCTAAAGAAATTCCTCCTCATCTCCATATTAAAAGTATGCCCCTGTATTCTGAGGCAGTGTCCTCTGGTCTTAGACTCTCCCACCATCCTTTCCACACCCAATCTATCAAGGCCTTACACCATTCAATAGGTTTCAATGAAGTCGCCCTTTATTCTTCTGAATTCCAGTGAAAATAGGGCCAGAGCCATCAAACACTCTTCATATGACAAGCCATTCAATTCTGGAATCATTTTCATGAACCTCCTTTGAACCCTCTCCAGCCCAAATCTGATCACAATACTCCAAGTGAGGCCTCACCAGTACTTTATAAAATATCAACATTACATCCTTGCTTTTATATACTAGTTCTCTTGAAATGAATACTAAAATTGTCCTTGCCTTCCTCACCACAGGCTCAACCTGCAAATTAACCTTTAGGCAATCCTGCACAAGGACACCCAAATCCCTTTGTGTCTCAGTTTTTTGCACTCTCTCTCCATTTAGAAAATAGTCATCCCTTTCATTTCTTCTATTATGTCCTTGGTGTTGTGGCTGCCTGCAAGAAGATGAACCCCGAGGTTGTATATGATATATATACTTTGATGATAAGTGTACTTTGAACTTTGAGAAGTCTCTGGCTATCCACTCGATCAATGCCTCATCATCTTGTACACTTCTATCAAGTTCCTTCTCATCCTCCTTCACTCTAAAGAAGAAAGCCCCAACTCGCTTAGCCTATCCTCATCAGACATGTAAGGGAAGCTTCAAGCATACTATTACGTAAGAGTACTACTGTATATAGGTAGTTGTTCTTTTTGTGTTGAAGAACCACAGTGTGTAAGGGTAAATCTCTGTGCGAAACTCTATTATGTCTGTTGGTCAATGAACCCTTATGCATGCATTTGTAGACTGCTTTCCCATCACCTCTTGGAATTTCACGGAGTCACCGAGTCACAGAACACTACAGTCCAGAAACAGGCCCTTCAGCCCATTTAGTCCATGTCAAGCTATTAATCTGCCTAGTCCCATTGACCTTCACCTGGACCACAGCCCTCCATACCCCTCCCATTAATGTATGCATCCAAACTTCTTATAAATATTGCAAATGAGTCCACATCCACCACTTGCACTGACAGCTCATTCCACACTCGCACCACCCAGAGTGAAGAACATCCCTGAAGTATTTCAGCTTCTACCTTAACCCCTGACCTCTAGTTCTAGTCTCACCCAACCTCTGTGGGAAAAGCCTGCTTGCATTTACCCCATATATACCTCCTATAAATCCCCTCTCATTCTCCTAGCCTCTAGGGAATAAAGTCCAAACCCATTCAGCCTCTTCCCTAATAACTTAGATCCTCATGTCCCAAAACCATCCCTGTAAATTTTCGAACAAGAGGAAGTCTGCAGATGCCGGAAATCCAAGGAACACACACAAAATGAGTTTCTCATACAAATGGAGGGTGCTATAGTTTGATCTAAAACCAGTGATTATGCCTAAGCAATGGAGACTACAATGAGATGAGGGAGGATTTGGCTAGTGTAGATTGGGAACTCAGACTATTTGGTGAGACAGTAAAGGACAGTGGAAGACTTTCAAAGAGATTTTTCATGGTGCTTAACAAAAGTATATTCCAGTTAAAAGCAAGGACAATAAGGATGGGGAGAGCCAGCATTAGATAACTAAGGAAATAAAAAAAGGAATCAAACTAAAAGCTTGCGCATACAAATTTGCTAAGAGCAGTGTGAAACTGGAAGATTGGGAACAAAGAACCACTAAGCATGCAATAAAGAAAGGGAAGCTAGATTATGAAAATAAACAAGCACAAAATATAAAAACAGATAGTAAAAGGTTTTATAACTATATAAAGCAGAAAAGGGTGGCGAAAGTGAACATTGGTCGCTTGGAGGACAAGAAGGGGGGATTGATATTAGGTAATGAGGAAATGGCAGAGGCTTTGTGTTGTTCTTCACAGTGGAGGACACAGTCTGACATGTCAAAGAGGGATATTATGATGAGATGGGAGGTGAGGACCTTAATACAATAGTTGTCACTAAAGAGGTAGTGCAGAGCAAACTCGTGGGCATGAAGATGGACAAGTCCTCTGGTCCTGCTGGAATGCATCCCAGTGTACTGAAAAAAATGGCCGAAGTTATAGTGGAAGCTTCGGTGATAATTTACCAAATTTCTTTGGACTCTGGGCAGGTCCCAGTGGATTAGGAGATGACGAATGCCATGCCACTGTTCAAAATATTATGTAGGCAAAAGACAGGAAACTACAGGCCAGTTAGATTAACATCTGTAGTTGGGAAAATGCTTGAAGCAATCATTAAAGAAGAAATAGTGAGGTATCTGAAAAGAAATGGATCCATCAGGTAGACACAGCATGGATTCAGCAAAGGTAAGTTCTGTTTGACAGACTTACTGGAGTTCTTTGAGGATATAATGAGCACAGTGGATAGAGGGGAGCAGATAGACATTATTTCCTTCGGTTTCCAGAAGGCCTTTGATAAGGTGCCACATAAAAGGCTTATCCATAAGATAAGGATACATAGAGTTAAGACCATAAGACCATAAGATATAGAAGCAGAAGTAGGTCATTTGGCCCAACGAGTCTGCTCTGCCATTCAGTCATGGGTTGATCCAATTCTTCCAGTCATCCCCACTCCCCTGGCTAATCAAGAACCTATCTATCTCTACCTTAAATACACCCAATGACTTGGCCTCCACAGCCGCGTGTGGCAACAAATTTCACAGATTTAGCACCCTCTGACTAAAGTAATTTCTCCACATCTGTGTTCTAAATGGACGTCCTTCAATCCTGAAGTCGTGCCCTCTTGTCCGAGACTCCCTACCATGGGAAATAAGTTCGCCATATCTAATCTGTTCAGGTTTTTTAACATTCGGAAAGCTGGGGGTGATGTATTAGCATGGATAGAGGATTGGTTAATTAATAGAAAGCGGAGAGTTGGGGTACACGGGTGTTACTCTGGTTGGCAATCTGTGATAAATGGTGAGCTGCAAGGGTTAGTGCTGGGCCCGCAACTGTTCACGATATACATTAATGATCTGGAAGAGGGGACTGAGTGTAGTGTATCTAAGTTTGCTGATGATACTAAACTGAATGGCGAAGCAAATTGTGCAGAAGTTATGGAGTGTCTGCAGAGAGATATAGATAGGTTAAGTGAATGGGCAAGGGTCTGGCAGATGGAGTACAATGTTGGTAAATATGAGGTCATCCACTTTGGATGGAAAAGTGAAAGAGCAGATTATTATTTAAATGATAAAAAATTGCAGCATGCTGCTGTGCAGAGGGACTTGGGAGTGCTTGTGCATGAATCACAAGAAGTTGGTTTGCAGGTGCAGCAGGCCATCAAGAAGGCAAATGGAATGTTGACATTCATTGCTAGAGGGATTGAATTAAATAGCAGCGAGGTTATGCTGCAACTGTACAGGGTACTGGTGAGGCCGCACCTAGGGTACTGCATGCAGTTCTGGTCTCCTTACATGAGGAAAGATATGGCTTTGGAGGTGGTGCAGAGGAGGTTCACCAGATTGATTCCAGAGATGAGGGGGTAAGACTATGAGGAGAGATTGAGTCGCCTGGGACTGTACTGGCTGGAATTCAGAAGAATGAGAGCAGATCTTATAGAAACATATAAAATTATACAAGGGATAGATAAGATAGAGGCAGGAAAGTTGTTTCCATTGGTAGGTGAGACTAGAACTAGGGGACATAGCCTCAAGATTCAGGGGAGTAGATTTAGGACGGAGATGAGGAGGAACTGCTTTTCCAAAAGAGTGGTGAATCTGTGGAATTCTCTGCCCAATGAAGCAGTGGAAGCTATCTCAGTAAATATATTTAAGACAAGTTTGGATAGATTTTTGCATAGCAGGGGAATTAAAGGTTATGGGGAAAAGGCAGGGAGGTGGAGATGAGTCCACCTAGATCAGCCATGATCTTATTGAATGGTGGAGCAGACTCGAAGGGCCAGATGGCCTACTCCTCCTCCTATTAATTATGTTCTTATCTTCTTAAAATGGTGGAGAAACTCACCAGACCAGGCAGCATCTCTGTAAAAGAGTACAGTTGACGTTTTGGGTCTAGACCCTTCATCTGATGAAGGGCCTTGGTTTGAAATGTCGACAGTGCTCTTTTCAATTGACGCTGCCTGGCCTGCTGAGTTCCTTCAGCATTTTGTGTATGTGTTCTTTGTAAATTTTATCTGTACTCTTTCAATCTAATTGATGTCTTTCCTTTAGGAAGGTGACCAGAACTGCACACAATATCCCAAATAAGACCTCACTAACATCTTACACAACTTCAACATAGCATCCCAACATCCCAAAGAAATAACGTTTCTGTGTCTATCAATTCAGGCCTTGCATTAGGTGAAGCCTTTCTAGCTTACCCTTTGACTGTATTTGGATTTATTTGTCACATGTACATTACAGCGAAATGCGCCATTCACGTTAACAACCAACACGCCCAAGTATGTGCCGGCGGCAGACCACGTGTTGCCACAATCGGGTGCCAACAGAGCATGCCCATGATGTTTCCAAGAACAACACAAACAACAACAGCAAAACGAGCCCCTTTCTCATTCCTCCCGCTCATCCACTCCCACAACCAGATGGGTGCTCAATCCCAGGATAGGCTACCTTCGGGTCTCCAGTCCTTGTCCCTGGAATCTTGAACCTGCCACTTCTGACTTTACCCCAGGACATCGATCACGTGTTCAGATTCTGGGTCTCATAGGTTGAGTACAGTTCCAACATCATATACAAGTTTGCTGATGATACCACCGTTGTGGGCTGTATCAAAAGTGGTGACGAATCAGCATACAGGAGGGAGATATCAAATTTGGCTGAGTGGTGTAATAACAACAACCTCTCACTCAATGTCTATAAGACCAAGGAACGGTTTGCAGACTTCAGGAGAGGGAAACCGGAGCCAGTAATCATTGGAGGATCAGATGGGATAGGACCAGTAACTTTAAATTTGGCATGTCATCAAAAAAATTGGCAAACTTCTATAGATGTGTGGTGGGAAGGGTGCTGACTGGCTGCATTACGGCCTGGTATGGGAACACCCAATGCCTTTGAACGGAAAATTCTATGAAAGTTAGTGGATTTAGCCCAGTAAATCATGGGTAAAACCCTCTCTAACCATCCACGCATCTACATGAAATGTTGCCGTAGAAAAGCAGCATTCATCATCAAAGATCCTCACTACCCAGGCCATGCTCTCTTCTCACTGCTGCCATCAGGTAGAAGGTACAGGAGCCTCAGGACTCACACCACCAGGTTACTACCCCTCAACTATCAGGCTCTTGAACCAAAGGGAAAAATTACACTTACTCTAATTCTGGTGTTCCCACAACTGATGATCTCACTTTAAAGACTCTTTAACTTGTTATTTCATACTCGTTATTTATTGCTATTTATTTATATTTGTATTTCCACAGTGTGTTGTCCACTGATCCTGTTTACAGTTACTGTTCTATAGGTTTGCAAAGTATTCCCGCAGAACAGGAATCTCAGGGATGTATGCGGTGACATGTATGTACTCCGATAATAAATTCTACTTTGAACTTTGACTTCTGGATTTGCATGGACCTCTGACGCTGGTGACCTGGGCCTCATGCAGGTTGAGTCTGTGGTGAGGAAGGCGCATGTGATGTTAGCATTCATTTCGAGTGGACTGGAATATAAAAGCAACAATATAATGTACAGTATAGCACAGGTGAGGTCTCACTTGGAGTATTGTGAGCAGTTTGGGGCCCTTACCTAAAAAAGGATGTATTGTCATTGGGGAGGATTCAAAAGAGATTCACAAAAAGGATTCCAGGATTGAATGGCTTATCATCTGAGGAGCATTTGATGGCTCTGAGCCTGTATTCACTGGAATTCAGAAGAATGAGGGGTGACCTAATCGAAAACTATTGAATGGTGAAAGGCCTCATTAGAGTGGACGTAGAGAGGTTGTTTCCTATGGTGGAGGAAGTCTAGGACAAGAGTACACAGCCTCAGAAAAGAGAGATGTCCATTTGGAATGGAAATTAGGAGCAAATTCTTCAACCAGAGAGTGGTGGAACTGTGGAATTTGTTGCCACAGGCAGCTGTGGAGGCCAAGTCTTCACGTATATTTAAGGCAGAGGTTGACAGATTCTTGATTAGTCAGAGCATGAAGGGATATGGGGAGAAGGCGGGATATTGGAGCTGAGAGTGAAAATGGATCAGCCATGATGAAATAGTGGAGCAGACTCGATGGGCCAAATAGCCTGTCTGCTCCTATATCTTATGGTCTTATTAGGGTATCTTGCATCTCTCTTACCAACTTCAAATCAAACAAAAATCTTCTATAACCAATGAAGCACAGTCAAAGACCAGTCACCGTTGGGACACGGAACAGCAGGAGCCAATTCGTGCACAGAAAGGTTCCCAAGTGACAATAAGGTAAGTTATAGGTGTTCAGCTTCAGTTGGATAAATTTCTGCTGCCAAACGAGCAGGACAATTTTCACCCATGGCTGTTAGAAAAAGATAAGAGCTAGCTTTATTTGTCACACATACATCGAAACATAACGTGAAATTCAACGTTTGCGTCATCATTTTGTGATGTGCTGGGGGCAGCCTGCAACTGTCACCACACTTCTGCTGCCAACGTAGCACGCCTACAACTTACTAACCCAAACCCTGGTGTCTTTAGAATGTAGGAGGAAACATCCAGAGGAAACCCACGTGATCACAAGGAGAGCTCCGAACAGACAGTGGCGGGAAAGGAACACCAATCAATGATCTGTGCGGTAACCTTGTTACACCAAGCATTAACAATACCACACCACCCTAGTTTCTAATCAGTTCAGTTAAGCACTCAGCTGTGTTCGTGAACTTTGTAAACATAATATTTGTTAAATATTGAAACCTAATGACATAGATTTAAGCTGAGAAGGAGAAAGTTTAAAGAGGACCTGTGGAACAAATTTACGCCACATCCACAAAAATACACATCTGGACAGGACGGCACCCCCTCATTACACATCTGGATTAGAGTGTGTGAGATGGGACTTAAATCCACTGCCCAGATATATTATGTTTACACCACTGTTGAGCCACAGTTAACAGGTTAAGTTGCAACAGTTTTGGCCCTTTCAAATTTACCTGCATTCCAAAAAAATGTGCAAAGTTGCGAATCCTTCTTCATTGCTGCTTAATTTTCAGGCACTGTTGGAGGGCATCACAGCCAATCTTGCGTTTATTTTCTCTGCACATGGAGTAAAATGTTACAGAGAACACTGCCACAGAACTTCAATTAACCTGTGTTGACTGTATTAGGTGTCAAAAGTCTAAAACCCTTATCCAGAAATCCACATTTGCAGTAAAGCAAATAGTCAAACACAATACAGCATCCTTTTCTTACATCTAAGAAAATCCTTTGGTCCCATATCTCAGAAGGGATGTGCTGGCATCAAAGAGGGTACAGAGAAAGTTTACGAAAATGATCCTGCAAATGAAAGGGTCAACTATTGAAGATTAGAATGAAATGGTTGGTGTATGAGGAGTGTTTATAGAAACATAGAAACATAGAAAACCTACAGCCCCTTTGGCCCACAAAGCTGTTCAAACATGTCCTTACCTTGGAAATTACCTAGGGTTACCCATAGCCCCCTATTTTTCTAAGCTCCATGTACCTGTCCAGGAGTCTCCCTATCGTTTCCGTCTCCACCACCGTTGCTGGCAGCCCATTCCACGCACTCACTACTCTCGGCGTAAAATCTCCTGACATCTCCTCTGTATCTACTTCCAAGCACCCTAAAACTATGCCCCCTCGTGTTAGCCATTTCAGCCCTGGGAAAAAGCCTCTGACTATCCACACGATCAATGCCTCTCATCATCTTATACACCTCTATCAGGTCACCTCTCATCCTCTGCCGCTCCAAGGAGAAAAGGCCGAGTTCACTCAACCTATTCTCATAAGTCATGCTCCCCAATCCAGGCAACATCTTCGTAAATCTCCTCTGCACCCTTTCTATGGTTTCCACATCCTTCCTGTAGTGAGATGAGCAGAAATGAGCACAGTACTCCAAGTGGGTTTGATAAGGTGGTAAAGAGCTGGGAAGTTGATTGGTGAAAGAGATACAGGGCCGGTGAAGGGCAGATCTAATAAGAGAGGACGGGAGGCCATGTAGGAAAGACATAGGGGAGAAGCACCAGGATCAGAATCAGAATCGGGTTTATTATCACCGGCATGTTTCGTGAAATTTGTTAACTTAGCAGCAGCAGTTCAATGCAATGCATAATCTAGCGGAGAGAAAAAATAATAATTATTATAAATAAAACAAAACATAATAATAAATAAACAAGTAAATTCAATTATGTATATTGAATAGATTTTTAAAAATGTGCAAAAACAGAAATCCTATATATTAAAAAAAAGTGGAAGTAGTGTCCAAAGCTTCAACGTCCATTTAGGAATTGGACAGCAGAGGGGAAGAAGCTGTTGCTGAATCACTGAGTGTGTGCCTTCAGGCTTCTGTATCTCCTACCTGATGGTAACAGTGAGAAAAGGGCATGCCCTGGGTCCTGGAGGTCCTTAATAATGAATGCTACCTTTCTGAGACACCGCTCTTTAAGATGTCCTGGGTACTTTGTAGGCTAGTGCCCAAGATGGAGCTGACTAGATTTACAACCTTCTGCAGTTTCATTCAGTCCTGTGCAGTAGCCTCTCCATACCAGACAGTGATGCAGCCTGTCAGAATGCTCTCCATGGTACAACTGTAGAAATTTTTGAGTGTAGTTGTCGATATGCCAAATCTCTTCAAAGTCCTAATAAAATATAGCCGCTGTCTTGCCTTCTTTATGACTACGTCGATATGTTGGGACCAGGTTAGATCCTCAGAGATCTTGACACCCAGGAACTTGAAGCAGCTTGCTCTCTGCACTTCTGATCCCTCTATGAGGATTGGTATGTGTTCCTTCGTCTCACCCTTCCTGAGGTCCACAATCAGCTCTTGCGTCTTACTGACATTGAGCGCCAGGTTGTTGCTGTGGCACAATTCCACTAGATGGCATATCTTACTCCTGTACGCCCTCTCATCACCACCTGAGATTCTACCAACAATGGTTGAATCATCAGCAAACTTATAGATGGCATTTGAGCTATACTTAGCCACACAGTCATGTGTATACAGAGAGTAGAGCAATGGACTAAGCACACACCCCGATGTGTTCCAGTGTTGATCGTCAGTGAGGAGGATATGTTATCACCAATCCGCACAGACTGTGGTCTTCCGGTTTGGAAGTTGAGGATCCAATTGCAGAGGGAGGTACAGAGGCCCAGGTTCTGCAACTTCTCAATCAGGGTTGTGGGAATGATAGTATTAAATGCCAAGCTATGGTCGATGAACAGCATTCTGACGTAGGTGTTTGTGTTGTCTCGGTGGTCTAAAACCGTGTGGAGAGCCATTGAGATTGTATCCGCTATTGACCTAGTGTGGTGATAAGTAAATTGCAATGGGTCCAACTCCTGCTGAGGCAGGAGTTCAGTCTAATCTTAACCAACCTCTCAAAGCATTTCATCACTGTCTATGTGAGTGCTACCGGGCGATAGTCATTAAGGCAGCCCACATTATTCTTCTTAGGCACTGGTATAATTGTTGCCTTTTTGAAGCAAGGGGGGACTTCTGTCCGTAGCAGTGAGAGGTTGAAAATATCCTTGAATACTCCTGCTAGTTGGTTGGCACAGGTTTTCAGAGCCTTACCAGGTACTCGATTGGGACCTTCTGCCTTGTGAGGATTCACTCTCTTTAAAGTCAGTCTAACATCGGCCTTTGAGATCACAGGGTCATCAGGTGCAGCAGGGATCTTCACAGCTGTAGTTGTGTTCTCCCTTTCAAAGCGTGCATAGAAGGTGTTGAGTTCATCTGCTAGTGAAGCATCACGGCCATTCATGCTTTTGGGTTTCGCTTTGACCCTACCAGAGTTGCCGTGCATCTGATATCGCCTCCAACCTCGTTCAAAATTGTCTCTTCACCCTTGAAATAGCCCTCCGCAAATCATACCTGATTTTCTGGTACAGGCCTGGTTTGCCAGGCTAGAATGCCACAGATCTAGCCTTCAGCAGACGACGTACCTCCTAGTTCATTCATGGCTTTTGGTTTGGGAATGCACACTGGGGGACAATGGGCAGGCTAGGGGATGGGGAATGATGAAGGGTGGGAGGCATTACCAGAAATTGATATTTATGCCATCACATTGAAGGCGACCCAGACAAAATATAAGGTGTTGTTTTTCCAACCAGAGTGTGGCCTCATTGCAATGGTAGAGGAGGCCATGGATGGACATGTTGGAATGGGTCTGGGAAGTGGAATAAAATGAGTGGCCACAGGGAGATCCTAGCTTTCCTGGCAGACAGAGCGAAGTGGTTTCCCAATCTGTGCCGGGTCTCACCAATATACAGGAGGCCACGCCAGGAACACCGGACACAGTATATGACCCCAACAACGCACAGCTGAAGTGTCGCCTCACCTGGAAGGACTGTTTGGTAGTGAGAGAGGAAGTGTAGGGGCCGGTGTAGCACTTGTTCTGCTTGCAAGGTTAAGTGTTAGGAGGGAGATCAGTGGGGAGGAATGAACGGACGAGGGAGTCACGTAGGGAGCAATCCCAGCAGAAAGCAGAAAGTGGGAGGGAGGGAAGAAAGTGCTTGGTAGTGGGATCCCGTTGGAGATAGCAGAAGTTACAGGGAATTATGTGCTGGGTGTGGAGGTCGGTGGAATAGAAGGTGAGGACAAAAGGAATCCTATCCCAGAGAGAGTGGCAGGAGGATGGGGTGAGAGCAGTCATGCATGAAATGGAAGAGGTGAGGCAGGAAGCAGTGTTGATGGTGGAGGAAGGGAAGTCCCTTTCTTTGTTAAAGAACATCTCCTTTGTCCTGGAATGAAAAGCCTCATCCTGAGTGGAGACAGGGGAATTGAGAGAAGTGGACAGTGATTCTACAAGTAAAAGGGTGGGAAGAGGTATAGTCCAGGTAGCTGTGAGAGTCTGTAGGTTTACAATAGACATCAGTAGATAAGCTGTCTCTAGAGACAGAGAGTTTGAGAAAGGGGAAGGAGGTTTTGGAAATGGACATGGTAAATTTGATAGCAGGGCGGAAGCTGGAGGCAAAATTGATGAAGTCGATGAGCTCTGCATGGGTACAGGAAGCAGTACCAATGCAGTCATTGATGTAGTGTGGGAAAAGTGGGGGCTTACCAACTACTTATAATGCAGTCCTAACAGCTATACACTGGTGTCTCCACAACAGTTCACATCCCCATTCATGCAAAGACTAATGACCCTCTCGTTACCTCTACTACTCTTTTTGACCCACATGTGATTGCTATACCTTTAAACATCTCACAGAGTTTATAAGCTGCAAAACCACCCACCACAGATCAGAACTGAAGAAGTCTCTCAGATGAGTGGTGAAATGTCTTCTGAAAAACACAACAAGTCCAGTTGCCTTGATTTACTACTGCTTGATATTGCTACAGACAGTTGTGGAGACCAAGTCATTGGGCATATTTAAAGTGGATGTTAATAGCTTCTTGATTAGTCAGCACTTCAAAAGTTATGGGGAGAATTCAGGAGAATGTGGTTGAGAGGGAAAATAATAGAATTGCAGAACAGAATTGATGGGCCAAATGGCCCAATTTGCTCCCATGTCTTAAGGTCTTTCGGTAACTGTTGTATAATTAATATTTCAATAATATGAGTAATATTGTAAATATATTGTTTGATTAAGCATTCTTTGTTTGTTTACATTATTCTTTGTGGTTAATATGTAAAAGTACATGAATGGCATAAGTCATAATGCTTTCACATCATAAGTGTGTGCCTCACTAAAATAAAAACAAAACTAACAGCAGACATGTTAATTCTGGCTTCGTATATTTCTTTAGATTAGTTTTATGTTTTAAAGTTACAATTAAGCTCCATGCACTCACCTCTCTGTGTAACATCTTACTAACTGCTGTCTGTGCAATAAGAAATGGGTTGTTGAAACTGAAGAGGGAATTGACCTGGCTCCCAGTGCAAGGATGTACCCTTCAGACAGTGCTCATTTATGCTGTGCTTCAGTTAAAAAACAGATGACCACAAAATGTGTCTTCCCCAGAAACATGACAGGAATATATATATATATATTTTGACTGCCAAATTACACAATATCCTCTTCGCAAAAATCAACTTGAGCCAGTTACAATGACGCCATTGTACAAATCATTGCTGTTTGCTGTCTGTCTTCTGCCCATAGCTGAGAGAATTGAGTTCTCATCCTGACTGGGAAAATGACATCTGTAAACATCTGTGCTCCCCACTACAAAGGAAGAGGTCAGGCAAGGGATGTCTACAGGGCCCTATCAGTGTGCTGGCCGCAAGCTTTTCCACTTACATCTCTTTCTCCTTCTCCCTCCTTTCAGGAAATTGTTCAAACTTCAGGATCCTCTATTTGTTTTCTCTGGAAGGGTCTAGGAGAGAGCATTGCTGGCTCTGATCTGTGTATGCCTTCACTAGTTAATGTAGAACATAGGATATTACAGCACAGTACAGGCCCTTCAGCTCATGATGTTATGTTGACCTTTTAACCCACACCAAGGTCAATCCACATATCCTTTTCGCTCCCATGTAACCCTCCATTTTTCTTTCAATATGTGACTATCCTCCGAGTGCTTTAAATGGCTGGTCCTATGTTTTAGATCACAAGACACAGGAGCAGAATTAGACCAGTCCATAATTAGAGCCTCTTAAATGCACCTTATGTATTTACATCTATTACTAACCCTGGCAGCATGTTCTACGCACTCACCACTCTGTGTAAAAAACCTACCGCTGACATCCCCCTACATTTTCCCCCAGTCACCTTAAAATTGTGGCACCTTGTCTTAACTACTTCCACCCTTGGAAAAAAAGTCTCTGGCTGTCAACGCTTTCTTTGGCTCTTATCATCTTATAAACCTCTATCAAGTCACATCTCATTCTTCTTCGTTCCAAAGAGAAAAGCCTGAGCTCACTCAACCTATTTTCACAGGACGTGCTCTCTAATCCAGGCAGGATCCTGGTAAGTATTTTCTGCATCCTCTCTAAAGCATTCACATCTTTCCATTAATGAGGTGACCAGATCCGAACACAATACTCCAAGCTGCAACTTTACCTTGAAGCTGTAGAACTCAATTCCCTGTATCAGTTCTGCTGCTTTCAGCCATGGTGAATGCAAGTCACGGGGCCTACTGGCTTTTGGGTCATTTCTCCCTCACTGAGATACAAGTAGAGGGACTCCTGTTGCAGGCATCATGTCCATATTATCCATTGAAACCAATTCCTTTTATCCACATGAGCTCCATCACCTTCCATGTTTCTCATAAGACCCTATGGCATCAGAGCAGAAGTAAGCCATTCAGCCCATTGAGTATACTCCACCATTCCATCATGGCTGATTTATCTCCCTGTTAACCCTTTTCTCCTAACTTCTCTTGGTAAACTTTGATCAAGAACTTACTAATCAAGAACCTATCAACCTCCACTTTAAATATACCCAAAGACGTGTACTCTACAGCCATCCATGGCAATGAATTTCATAGATTCACCACTGTCTGGCTATAGAAGTTCCTTATGCTTGCATTGTGAGCCTGTGCTCTTTGCTTCTAGACTCTCCCACTACTGGAAATATCCTCTCAATGTCCAATCTTTCTCAGCCTTTCAATATTCAGCAGGATTCTGTGAGAACTCAGTTTTCTAAATTCCAGCAAGATACCCAGAGCAATCAAAAGTCCCTCATCCATTAATCCTTTCATTCCTGGGATCACTTAAATAAGCCTCGTCTGGACCCTCTCCAATACCAGACATCCTTTCTGTAATTGTCTAGGTGTGTTTTAAATGTCTAGAGAGTCTTCCTCTACACTTTTGCAGGGCGCATCTTCCAGACTCCAGCTTTCCTCTGGATGAAAAAGATTCCCTCTCCTATCTCCCACCAGTCAGAGCAGATTTCCCTGAGTGGGGAAATCAAAGACTAGAGATCAAAGCTAAGAGAAGTGAGATTCAAAGGGGACTTGAGGGGCAGCTTTTTCATCCAGAGGGCAGTAATGGCTGCACTAATATTCTTACTTTCCATCTCTGGAGCTCATTGCTTCTTAGACCATAAGACCATAAGACATGGAAGCAGAATTAAGCCATTTGGTTTATTGAGTCTGTTCCACCATTGCATCATGGCTGATTTATTTTCCCTCTCAGTCCTGTTCTCCTGCCTTCTCCCTTTGTTTCCTCACCACAGACTGACCCCTGAAATTGACACGGTTTGGAGTCAACTATCTGGCTGGAGTGTTCAAGGATATTTTCAATCACTCACTGCTGTGTTTGTAAGTTCCTATCTGGTTCAGAAGTGCATCAATCATATTGGTGCTCAAGGAGAGCAGAGGGAGCTGCCTTGATGATTATCACCCAGTGGCACTCACATTTACTGTGATTCAGTGCTTTAAGAGATTGGTCATGGCTAGAACTAACTCCTGCCTAGGCAAGGACATGGACTTGCTGCAATTTGCCTACCACCACAATAGGTCTACAGCGGATGCAATCCACTTGGCCTTGGATCACCTGGACAACAACAATACCTATGTTAGGCTGCTGTTTATTGATTACAACTCAGAGCTGAACACCATCATCCCCCCAGTAGTAATCACCAGGCTTCAGCTGTAACTTACAATGATTTTTGAATGCATTGCACTGTACTGCATCTGAAAAACAACAGATTTCATAATGTATGTGAGTGGTAATAAACCTGATTCTGACTCTGAATGTTTGAGATGGAAAAGAGTGTGGAAATTGGCTGATTACTTTGACTAACTGGTCCTCCAGCTGTTGTTTGGCTTCAAGGAAGACATCAGGATGGTGAAACAGCACAAAACTTTCCACCCCCACCTCTCCATCACCTGCTTTCCCTCTTGAAGTACTCAGTCTGTGACCGAGCCTTTCCTGTTAATATAAAGCTCTGCACATGAGGATTAATCTGCACGTGTGCAATAATATTTACATTGAGTTTAACATTACACTTTTAATCCGACACTGAGATATATCTCTGCAGAATCCTTCATCTTACCCCATTCAATAGTGTTCATGTTACACTTTAAGGCTCTTTGTTAGAAAGAGATGAGTAATTCTCATTTCTTCTGAGTTGTCCTCTGAAGATAATCCTCTAAATTCTAATTATTGTTGACCCCCTGAAATCATCTCCCATATGGTTGTATAATTTTCAAAGACAACCCATTTACTTGTGACACTCAGTGACCCGGCAATTTTATGACTTTATGCAGAGAGTTGTGGACACCGTTCAGCACATTATGGAAACCAACCATTCCTCCATGGACTCTGTCTACACTTTTCCCTGCCCTAGTAAAGCAGCCAGAATCGTCAAAGAACACCACCACTGACATTGTCTCTTCTCCCCCTCCCATAAAGCAGAAAGTTCAAAGTAAATTTATTTTCAAAGTACATATATGTCACTATATACAAACCTGAGATTCATTTTCTTGTGGGCATATTCAATAATTCTATAGAATAATAACCATAATAGAATCAAAACAGAACCACCCAACTAGGGTGTTCAATCGGAGTGCGTTGGACAACAAACTCTGTGGTTGGTTGCTCATCCAGGCAAAGGAGATCTCAAACCTCTGCTGCCTTGTGGCTAGACCCACTCCTGGGGAAGGCTTCAGCAGTAAACCCTGAGGAAAAATCCAGAGCTGGAGCCCCTAAAGAACTGACAATATGTCCTCTTGGATCTTGTGGGAAGTTAATGCAGAAGATGCAGGGGCTATAGCCGAGATATTTAAAACAACCTTAGCAATGGATGGAACGTTGGAGGATTGGAGGTTAGCTAATGTTGTTTTGTGGTTTAGGAACGGTTCTAAATATAAGCCTAAATTATAGACCAATGAGCCTGACACCAGCAATGAGTTAATTATTAAAAGGTATTTTCTAAGGGACTAGATATAAGTATTTGGATAGACAGGGACTGATTAGGGGTAGTTAACATGGTTTTGTGCATGGTAGGTTGTATCTTACTAATCTTATAACATTTTTTGGAGGAAGTTACCAGGAAACTTGATGAAAGGAAGGCAGTGGATGTTCTCAACGTGGATAGGGCTTTTTGCTGTATACAAGATCTTTGACTGACTCTTGCGGATGAGGTTGGTCAAGAAGGTTTAGTGGCTTGGAATTCAGGAAGAGGAAGTAAATAGGATTAGACATTGCAAACAAGAGGAATTCTGCAGATGCTGGAATTTCAAGCAACACACATAAAAGTTGCTGGTGAACGCAGCAGGCCAGGCAGCATCTCTAGGAAGAGGTACAGTCGAAGTTTCGGGCCGAGACCCTTCGTCAGGACTAACTAAAGAGCTAGTAAGAGATTTACCAAAATTCTGAGTCTGACATTGTGATCATCGTGCTGATATTGGACATGAAAAAGGCACGAAGGTCCAATCCACATCTCTGTGGTTCTTTCTGGAGGTGATCTGAAGAAATAAGTAGAAGCACTTTTCTTACATGTGATTCACAGCACCAAGTTGGTTCATTTCCAATTGTATTGGTGTCCCTACTTACTTGAAAGCATCCGGAGACATTCTGTCAGGGAATATTTTCAGCAGATGATTGACACTACTTGTATGGAAACCATTTGTGTCACTCACTGAGCAAGCAGGCCAAGTATATCTGAGAACTTCCGGGGACTCATTTAGCATTTCTCGTAAACGTTTAACTGTGGACGATGTGCAATTATAAACACAAAAACGTCTGCAGATTCTGAAATCCAAAGCAGCACACACAAAATGCTGGAGGAACTCAGCAGGCCAGACAGCATTATGGAGATAATTTGATAATTGCCGTTTCAGGCCAAGACATGTGACCTGGTGACATATCCCTTCCTAAGTACAGAGGAGGATATTTTTTAACTATTTTTTTTACTTGTTTCTGTGTACTGTACAAGACAAGACATGGACCTGGTGCTTCTGGGGAGAAGGTGCACGTGCTTTTTTTTCTGGTGTTCCCAGGATCGGAACTGCAGAGCCACAGAGTCGTAGAGGTTCTACAGGGCAGAGCAGGCCAATTCGCTCAAGCTGACCGAGGCCTGAGCTCATCCCATATTTCTGCATTCAGCACTGAGTAAAGTCCTGAAGAAACTGGAGCTGAATGTCATGTTTCAGGTCATAGGTAAAGGGTGAAAGGTGAAATATTTAAGGGGCACCTGAGGGGGAAATGAACAGCCAGAGGAAATGTTGGATGTGGGTTTGATTTCATCAATTTAAGAGAAGTTTGGATAATTACATGGATGGGTGGGCACTAGAAGTCTATAGTCCAGATGTGGCTTGATGGGACTAGAGAGAATATCAGCTTGGATGGACTAGATGGGCTGAGAGCTTGCTCCTGTGTTGTCATGTTCTCTGACTCTGTGACTTCAGAGAGATTAGCTTTGTTTGCCGTGCATACATCAAAACACACAGTGACAAGGTGCCACAAGGTGCAGCAAGGCTGCTTACCAAGTTAAGAGTCCGTGGTATTACAAGAAAGTTACTAAAATAGTCAGAGCATTGGCTGATTGGATAAGGCAGAGAGAGGGAATAAAAGGAGCCTTGTCTAGTTGGCTGCCAGTGACTTGTGGTGTTCCGCAGGGGTTGGTGTTGGGACCACTTCTTTTTATGCTGTATATAAATAATTCAGATGATGAAATAGATGGTTTTGTTGCCAAGTTTGCAGATGTTACGAAGATTGGTGGAGGGGCAGGTGGTGTTGAGGAAACAGGTTGGATGCAGAAGGACTTAGACAGATTAGGAGAATGGGCAAGGAAGTGGCAAATGAAATATAATGTTGGAAAATGCATGGTCATGCACTTTGGTAGTAGAAATAAATGTGCGGACTATTTTCTAAATGGGGAAAAGGTCCAAAAATCTGAGATGCAAAGGGACTTGGGAGTCCTTGTGCAGAATACCCTAAAGGTTAACTTGCAGGTCAAGTCTGTGGTGAGGAAGGCAAATGCAACGTTAGCATTCATTTCAAGAGGTCTATAATACAAGAGCAGGGATGTGATGCTGAGGCTTTATAAGGCACTGGTGAGGGCTCACCTTGAGTATTGTGAACAGTTTTGGGCTCCTCATCTTAGAAGAGATGTGGTGGCATTGGCGAGGGTCCAGAGGAGATTCACAAGGATGATTCCAGGAATGAAACATACAAGGAACGTTTGATGGCTCTGGGTCTGTACTCTCTGGAACTTAGAAGGATGAGGGTGATCTCATTAAAACCTTTCAAATATTGAAAAGTCTAGATAGAGTAGGTGTGGAAAGGATATTTCCCATGGTCGGAGTGTCTAGGACAAGAGGGCAGAACCTCAGGATAGTGGGGCATCCATTCAAAGCAGAGATGTGGAAGAATTTCTTTAGCTAAAGGGTGGTGAATTTGTGGAATTTATTGCCACAGGCAGCTGTGGAGGCCAGGTCATTGGGTGTACTTAAGGCAGAGATTGATTGGTTCTTGATTGGACATGGCGTCAAAGGTTACGGGGAAAAGGCTGCTAAACGGGTTTGAGAAGGAGAAAATAAAGGATCAGCCATGATTGACTGGCAGAGCAGACTCAATGGGCCAAATGGCCTAATTCTGCTCCTATGTCTTATGACCTTAGTATGTGCTGATTGTGTCAAATCAAGTCAACAAGTATAGTGTTGGGCTGCCCGCAAGTGTCATCACACTTCTAGCGCCAACATAGTATGCCCACAACTAAGCTATTTGTCTTTTGAGTGTGGTGGTAAACTGGAGCACCTGGAGGAAACCCATGCAGTCAAGGGGAGTACGTACAAACTCATTATGGACAGAGGTGATAATTGAACCCTGGTCACTAGCACTGTAATGCGTTATGCTTACTGCTACCATGCCTCCTTTCCCGACCTCCCACCTAAACGACTGCCATTTAATCCACTTTTTCAGATCCATGCTAAACCTATTGCATCCATGCACTTATCCAAACGTCCTTTAAACCTTCTTATTGTACCTGCCTCAACTACTTTCTCTGGCTGATCATTCATATACACATTACTCCTTGTATGTAGAAGTTCTCCCTCACGTTCCTTTTAAATCTTTATACTTTTCCAAATCTAATCTAAATGCTTTTAAGACCATAAAACATAGGAGCAGAAGACATAGGAGCAGAATTAGGCCATTTGGCCCATCGAGTCTGCTCCACCATTCAATCATGGCTAACAAGAGAAAGTCTGCACAAGTTGGAAACTGAGCACCACACACAAAATGCTGGAAGAACTCAGCAGGCCAGGCGGCATCGATGGAAAAAAGTACAGTTGATGTTTCAGGTCGAGACCCTTCGGCAGGATTGGAGAAAAAAAGCAGAGGAGTAGATTTAAAAGGTGGGAGAGGGGAGAGAGAAACACCAGGTGATGGATGAAACTATGAAGGGGAGGGATGAAGTAAAGAGCTGGGAAGTTGATTGGTGAAAGAGATACAATGCTGGAGAAGGGGGAATCTAATAGGAGAGAATGGAAGGACATGGAAGAAAGAAAAGGGGGTAGGAGCACTAGAGGGAGGCAATAGGCAGGCAAGGAGATAAGGTGAGAGCGGGAAAAGGGGATGGGAAATGGTGAAGGAGAAGGGGGAGCCATTACTGGAACTTTTGGTAATGCGCAGAGAGTGGAGAGTTTACAGAAAATGGTGCAAAAAAAAACAAACAAAAAACATCCAGTGAGTGGCAATTCTGTAGGTGAAAATGTCTTGTTAATGAGAAAGGGCAGAGGAGAATGGCCAGACCAGTTCAAGCTGACAGGCAGGTGACAGAATGAAGTCGAATAAACTCTTCTCGGGCTTCCAGGCGGGTAGAGATGTTGATTATAACCAATACCTGTACCCAGCTGTCAGCCCAAGAAGAGTTTATTTGTCATATATGTTGGGACAGCACTAGATCCTTTATCAGAATAAAATTGATTCAGTCTCTCTATCTCTTCCCTCTGAACCTCAATGGATCCAAGCCTGACCCTGAAAAGTGAGGGCAAAATTTCAGGTGAGAGGATAGTGCAGCACTAAGGAGTTCTACATTTAGCTGTTTGGACAATTCTGCTCTATCTGGTAAACACTGAAGATCAAATTATACAGTTCCGTGGAAGACCAGAAGGGCCTTTGTTGAGCCTTGGACCTACTCCACTAAAGAAACAAATCTAGTCATCATTGACAATAGCATTAGTGGGACCTTGGACAAGTGCAAGCCACCTTTTCTTGTTCTAGACATTTAACCTGCTCAGTAAAAAGTTCCAACTATACGAAGCTATAAGACATAGGAGCCATTTTGGCCCATTGAGACTCCTCTGCCCTTCGATCATAGCTGGTTTATTATCCCTCTCAACCCATTCTCCTGCCTTTGATGTTCTGATTAATCACAAACCTCTCAACCTCCACTTTAAATATACCCAATGACTCAGCCTCAACAGCCGTCTGTGGCAGTGAATTCCACAGATTCACCATCCTCTGATGAAAGAAGTTTCTCCTCATCTCTGTTCCAAATGAACATCCTGGTATTCCTTGTACTTTTTATACAGTGGAAATGGAGCCTGAACTGAGAGAAAAATATAATTTATAGTTACTTTCTGCACTCCGGTCATCTGCTTCAGCTCTTATATTTATAGGCCACAGATGATTCCTCACTGCAGAGTGATTCTGCTTTTCTGGAGGTGTTAATCAAAACCTGGACTGCTTTTGCCAGGGTTTGTGTAAACGCAGGAATCTGCTCTGTTTATGGGTGTGAACCAATGGCTGTTTTCAGCTCAGTCGTGAGTCTCAAGGTAACGGGGGGGTGCTTCAAGAGGACTTTCATTTCCTCGCTCCTGTCAAACGTAAAATAAGCTTTTGAAGTGTCAAATTTCATTTGTACTTTGAGCAAACAAGCTTGTTGCTTTTATATGACACCTGCAGAAATAATATTCTAGGTCCATTACAGGATAAAAGCTGCTAATGTAAAGTTAGGAGGCTAGGCAAGTCCACAGAGAATTTGTTCTTTTTGTAACCATTCACACTCTTCAAGGCTGAAGATATTTCTTTTGGGAAATGGAAAACTTTGCATTTTAGATTCATAGGGTCAAAGAGCACTACAGCACACAAACAGGCCCTTCAGCCCATTTAATCCGTGCCAAACTATTATCCTTCCAGGTCCCATCAAATTGTACCTGCACCATAGGCATCTATACCCCTACCATCTATGTAAGTCTCAAAATTTACCTTAAGTGTTGAAATCGAACCAGCATCCATCACTTCCATTGGCAGCTCATTCCAAGGCCCTCTGGGTGAAGAAGATCCCCCCACTTCATGTTTCCCTTAAACATTTCACCTTTCACCCATAACCATGACCTCTAGCTCTAGTCTCACCCAAAATCCTTGTTGCATTTACACTCATAATCTTGTATACATCTATTAAATCCTCTCTCAATCTTCCGAACACTGCCTGTAAGGTGTTTGTACGTTCTCCCTGTGACTGCATGGGTTTCCTTCGGGTGCTCCGGTTTCCTCCCACAGTCCAAAGACGTGGTGATTGGTAGGTTAATTGGTCATTGTAAATTGTCTTGTGATTAGGCTAGGGTTAAATTGGGGGATTGCTGGGAGGTGTGGTTCAAAGGGCTGGAAGGGCCTACTCCGTGCTGTATGTCAATAAAAAAATAAATTTTCTACGTTCTAGAGAATTAAGTCCTAACCAATTCAACCTTTCCCTATAACTCTGGTCCTCAAGTCCCGGCAGCATCTTTGTAAGTTTTCTCCGGCTGCTTGGCATGAACATCAGGGCAAGCACGTGGATTAGGTACAGAGTCAGCCCCCCACCCCCCCACCACCCAGTTCATAAAGAATAAGCTTACAGTGTTATGGTATGCACCACATCCTCAGGGCATACAAAAGCACCCTTCTGCCATTGAATTAATTCTGAAGTGTAAACAGTAGTGTTTGATCAGTGATCACTGTGTTCTATATCAACACAGAAACTTCCTTGTTTTTTTTATAGTGTTGCTTTGAAGGACTAATGTGAGTTGGAATAGTAAAGTCATTACTTTTGGAATGGATTATTATTGTCACATGTACCAAGATACAGTGAACGGCTAGTCTTGCATTCTCTTCATACAAATCAGATTGTTGCACAATACATTATTCAACCCAGGTTAGTGTGAGGTGGTTCATTTTGGTAGGTCAAGCATGATGACAGAGTACAGTATTAATGGTAAGGCTCTTGGCAGTGTGGAGGATCAGAGGGATCTTGGGCTCCGAGTCCATATGACACTCAAAGCTGCTACGCAGGTTGACTCTGTGGTTAAGAAGGCATATGGTGCATTGGCCTTCATCAATTGTGGGATTGAGTTTAAGAGCCGAGAGGTAATGTTGCAGCTATATAGGACCCTGGTCAGACCCCACTTGGAGTACTGTGCTCAATTCTGGTCGACTCACTACAGGAAGGATGTGGAAACCATAGAAAGGGTGCAGAGGAAATTTACAAAAATGTTGCCTGGATTGAGGAGCATGCCTTATGAGAATAGGTTGAGTGAACTCGGCCTTTTCTCCTTGGAGTGACGGAGGATGAGAGGTGACTTGATAAAGATGTATAAGATGATGGGAGGCATTGATCGTGTGGATAGTCAGAGACTTTTCCCTAGGGCTGAAACGGCTAGTATGAGAGGGCACAGTTTTAAGGTGCTTGGAAGTAGGAACAGAGGAGATGTCAGGGCTAAGTTTTTTACACAGAGAGTGGGGAGCACGTGGAATGGGCTGCTAGCGATAGTGGTGGAGGTGGATACGATAGGGTCTTTTAAGAGACTCCTGGATAGGTACATGGAGCTTAGAAAAATAGAGGGCTATGGGTAACCCTTGGTAATTTCTAAGGTAAGGACATGTTGGCACAGCTTTGTGGGCCGAAGGGCTTGTATTATGCTGTAGGTTTTCTGTGTTTCTAATACATTGAGGTAGAACAAGCTAGAACAATAACAGAATGCAGAATAAAGCTGACGAGGAAGTGCAGGTAGATAAGTTGTGAGGAAATAATAAGGTAGATTGTCACATCAATTGTCCATCTTAACATACTAGGGAACCATTCAATAGTCTTATAACAGTGGGTTAGAAGCTGTCCTTGAGCCTGGTTGTAACGTGTTTTCTGGCCAGTGGAGTGGACAAAGTCTCTGATTCTGCTGACTGCTTTATGAGGCAGTGAGAAGTGAAGACTGAGCTCATAGAGTGGAAGTTGGTTTCTGTGATGTTCTGAATTGTGTCCACAGCCCCCTGCAGTCATGGGCAAAGCGATGCCATATGCTGCCATTTTCTGGATAGAAGTCCTGAGGGGTGGGGGGGGGGGGGTCTCAGTCTGAAATATCAACTGCTCATTCATTTCCATAGATACCGCCTGACTTTCTGAATCCCTCCAGCATTTTTTTGTGTTGCTTTGGATTTCCAGAATCCGCAGAATTTCTTGTAATCCAGTTAGGTTGTTTTCTATGGTATGGTGTTAAACAATAGTTAGGATCAATGGGGACATGCCAAATTTCTTCAACCTCCTGAGGAAGTAGAGGCATTGGTGAGCTTTCTTGCCTGTGGTGTTACGTGGTTGACCTCAACAGGCTACTGGTGATGTTCGCTCTTCAGAACTTGAAGCCCTCAGCATTCTCAACCTCAACACTGTTAATGTGGTCAGGAGCATTTCCAACCCCCTCCTTCTTGAGTCAACGACCAGCTCTTTTGTTTAGCTGACACTGAGATAAAGGCTGTTGTCATGATACCATGGTACTAGGCTCTCTATCTCCTCCCTATACTCTGACTCATCGTTACTTAAGATACGGCCCACTACGGTGTATCATCTGCAAACTTGTAGACAGAGTTTGAACAGAATATGGCCACAAAGTAATGAGTGTGCAGGAAGTAGAGTAGGGGGCTGAGGATGCAATTTTGCGGAGCACCAGAGTTTAGAATAGTCCTGGTGGAGCTGCCTATCTTTATTGATTGCAGTCTGTTGCTCAGGAAGTCAAGATTCTTGCTTCAGAGGAAGGCCTTGAATCGTCAACAGCTTGGAAGAACGAGGGCAGATCTCATTGAAACCTATCAAACCAGCTCCTTATTCCACTGACCACTCACTGGGTGGAAAAGTTGCTTCTGAGGCCTTGACCCCTGGGACCCGGAGTTTGGTGACGTTTGCTTGAACTTTGCATGTACTGTGGGATCATAAGCATTGAGAGGGCAGAGGAAATGTCACTGATGATCTCCTGAAAGCTCAATACAGATCGCAAGCAACAAACAACCTGATGGAGGAACTCAACGGGTTGAGAAGCATTTGTGACAGGAAAGGTATTGTTGTTATTTCGGGCCAAAATCCTGCATCAGAACCCAGTGAGTTTCTCTAGCAGATCATGTGTTCCTCCAGTTTCCAATTATCAGCTCTCTCTGGTATCTCCATTCACTAGAATGATCCCAGGAATAAAAGGGTTAATGTTGAGGAACATTTGCTGGCTCTGGGCCTGAACTGGTTGGAGCTTAGAAGAATGAGGTGGATCTTATTGAAAACTTTCGAATCACATCCTCATTCCACTGACCACCCACTGGGTGGAAAAGTTGCTTATCAGGTACCTATTAAGTCTCTTCCTTTGATTCTTAATTTCTTAACCTTGGGGAAATGACTATGCATATTCACCCTTCCTATGCTCCTAATGATATTTTTTTAAAGGCATCTGTTAGTCTCATGAGACCATGGATTTGCACCTTGGAAGGTTTCCAGAGCGCAGGCCTGGGCAAGGTTGTATGGAAGACCAGCAGTTGCCCATGCTGCAAGTCTCCCCTCTCCACGCCACCGATGTTGTCCAAGGGAAGGGCGCTAGGTCCCATACAACTTGGCACTGGTGTCGTAGCAGAGCAATGTGTGGTTAAGTGCCTTGCTCAAGGACACACACGCTGCCTCAGCCAAGGCTCGAACTAGCGACCTTCAAATCACCAGACGAACGCCTTAACCACTTTGCCACGTGCCAACACGTTTAATGATTTTATCCACCTCAATAACATTATAGCTCCTCTTCTATGCTCCTGTGAATGACACCTTAGCCCACTCAACCTCCCTTCATAAATCAAGTCCCTGCTATGTTGTCTTGATACGACATAATTGAAGTCAGTCAGATGAGTTGAAGCAGAACATAGGGGCAAAACCAAAAAGAGTGATGAATACCGGACTGAAGGTGTTGTATTTGAATGCACACGGTATATGGAATAAGGTGGATGGTGTTGTAGTGCAGTTAGTGATTGGCAGCTATGACATTGTGAGCATTACTAGTCATGACTGAAAGGAGATCACAGTGGGAGCTTAACATCCAAGTATGCACCTTGTATTGAAAGGACAGGCAGATAAGCAGAAGGAGCCGGCTGTGTCTCTTGGTAAAAAATGAAATCAAATACTTAGAAAGAGGTGACATGTGTGTTGAGTTAAGAAACTGCAAGGGGAAGAAGACCCTGGTAGCCAGGATGTGGGCAATAGAAGATAGAAAAGGCATGTGAAAAGGGCAATGTGACAATAATCATGGGCAATTTCAATATGCAGATAGACTGGGAAAATCAGATTGGTGCTGGATCCCAAAAGAGGGAAATTGTAGAAAGTCTATGAGATGTCTTATAGATTAGCTTGTGGCTGCACCCACTGGGGGAAAGGAAGTTATGGACCGGCTGTGTGTAACAAACTAGATTTGATTAGGGAACTAAAGGCAATGAAACCCTTAGGAGAGTGATCATAATATGATAGAGTTCACCCTGCAGTTTGAGAGGGAGAAGCTAAAGTCAGATGCATCAATATTGCAGTGGAGTAAAGGGAAATACAGAGACATGAGAGGGGAGCAAGCCAAAGTTAATTGGAAGTGGATACAAGCAGGGATGATGCCAGTAGAGCAATGGCTGGAGTTTCTGGGAGAAATGGGAAGACACGGGAAAGATACATCCCAAAGATGAAAAGTTATTCTAAAGACACAGACATGGGCTGATGAGGGAAGTCAACGACAGCATAAAAGCAAGAGAGACCATATAATACAGCAAAAAATTAGTGGGAAGTTAGAGGATTCAGACATTTTTAAAAATCAACAAAATGTAACTAAAAAAGCCATGAGGAGAGAAATGATGAAACTTGAAGGTAAGTTAGCTAATAATATAAAGGAGGATATCAACAGTTTTTTTTTCAGATATATATAAGGTAAAAGAGAGGTGAGAGTGGAAATCGGACCCCTGGAAAATGACGCTGGAGAGATATTAATGGGGGACAAAGAAGTGGCAGATGAACTTAAGTGTTTTGCATCAATCTTCACTGTGGAAGACACCAGCATGTGGCCAGAAGTTTGTGATTGTCAGAGGACAGAAATGCACGTAGTTCTATTACTAAGGAGAAGGTGCTTGGGAAACTGAATAGTCTGAAGGTCAATAAATCATCTGGACCAGATAGACTACACCTCAGGGTTCTGAAAGAGGTAGCTAAAGAGATTGTGGAGGCATTAGTAATGAACTTTCAAGAATCATTAGATTCCGGAATGGTTCCAGAGGACTGGCAAATTGCAAATGTCTCTCCTCTCTTTAAGAAGAGAGGGAGGCAGTAGAAAGGAAATCATAGTATAGCTAGTCTGACCTCAGTGGTTGGGAAGATGCTGGATTACTTGGAGGCACATGATAAAATAAGCCAAAATCAGGATGGCTTCCTCAAGGGAAAATCTTGCCTGACAAATTTGTTGGAATTCTTTGAGGAAATAACAGGGAGGATAGATAAAAGAGAGTCAGTGGATGTTGCTTACTTGGATTTTCAGAAGCGTTTGATAAGATGTTGCCCGTGAGGCTTCTTAACAAGTTAGGAGTTTATGGTATTACAGGAACGATACTAGAATGGATAGAAGATTGACTGATTGGCAAGAGGCAAAGAGTGGGAATAAAGGAAACACACGGAAATTGCTGGAGCACTTCAGCAGGCCAGGCAGCATCTACCGAAAAGAGAACAGTTGACATTTCGGGCCAAGTCCTTTCAGCAAGGCTGGAGGAAAAAATGATGAGGAATAGAATTAAAAAGATGGGAGGGAGAAACACAAGGTGATAGGTGGAACCAAGAAGGGAAGGAGTGAAGTAAAGAGCTGGGATGTTGATTGCTGAAAGAGATACAGGGCTGGAGAAGAGTGAGTCTGACAGGAGGTAACGGAGGGCCATGGAAGAAAGAAAAGGGGGGAGGAACATCAGAGGGAGGTGATGGGCAGGCATGGAGATAAGGTGAAAGAGGGAAAAGGAGGTGGGAAATGGTAAAGGAGAGTGGTGCCATTACCAGAAGTTTGAGAAATCGATGTTCACGCTATCAGGTTGGAGGCTACCCAGGCGGAATATAAGGTGTTGCTCTTTCAACCTGAGTGTGGCCTCATCACAACAGTACAGGAGGCCATGGACTGACAAGTGGAATAGGAAGTGGAATTAAAATGGGTGGCCACTCACAGATCCCACTTTTTCTGGCGGACAGAGTGTAGGTGCTCGGTGAAGCAGTCTCCCAATCTACATTGGGTTTCTCCGATACACAGGAGGCCACACTGGGAGTACCAGTTACAGTAGGTGACCCCAATAGACACACAGGTGAAGTTTTGCCTCACTTGGAAGGACTGGGGCCCTGAATAGTAGTGAGGGAGGAGGTGTAAGGGCAGGTGTAGCACTTGTTCCACTGGCAAGGATAAGTGCCAGGAGGGAGAACAATGGGGAGGGATGAATGGACAAGGGAGTCGCATAGGGAGCGATCCCAGCGGAAAGCAAAAAGTGAGGAGGGAAGGAAAGAAGTCCTTGGTGGTGGGATCCTGTTTGAGATGGCAGAAGTAGCGGAGAATTATGTGCTGGATGCGGAGTCTGGTGAGGTGGTAGGTGAGGATGACGAACCCTATCCTTGGTAGAGTGGTGGGAGGAAGGGGGTAAGAGCAGTCATGTGTGAAATGGAAGTGATGTGGTAGAGGGTAGCGTTGATGCTGGAAGAAGGGAAGCCCATTTCTTTGAAAAAGGAGGACACTCCCTTAGTTCTGGCATTAGAAGCCTCATCCTGAGAGCAGATGTGGGGGAGATGGAGGAATTGAGAGAAGGGATGATGTTTTTTCAAGTAACAGGGTGGGAAGAGGTAGCTGTGAGACAGGCAGCTGTGACACTCTGTGGGTTTATATTATACATCAGTAGATAAGCTGTCTCCAGAGACAGAGAGATCGAGAAAGGGGAGAGAGGTGTCGAAAATGGGTCAGGTAAATTTGAGGGCAGGGTGAAAGTTGGAGGCAAAGTGGATGAAGTTGCTGAGTTCCACGTGGGTGCAGGAAGCAGCGCCAATGCAATCGTCGATGTCGTGTAGAAGTGCAGGATGGCTACCAGTGTAGGGTTGGAACATAGACTGTTCCACATAGCCGACAAACAGGCAGGCATAGCTGGGACCCATGCAAGTGCCCATGGCTGCACCTTTTGTTTGAAAGAGTAGGGAGGAGCCAAAGGAGAAATTATTAAGAACGAGGACAAGTTCCACTGGACGGAGGAGAGTGGTGGTGGAGGGAAACTGGATATGTCTGAAGTCTGAAAGAAATGGAGAGCTTTAAGGCCTTCCTGGTGGGGGACGGAATTGTATAGAGACTGGACAGCCGTGGTAAAAATAAGATGATGGGGGCCAGGTAACTTGAAATCATTGAGAAGATGCAGAGCATGTGAAGTGTCATGGACGTAGGTAGGAAAGGACTGAACTGGGGGGGGGGGGCGGAGGGAATAAAACAGAGTTGAGGTATACAGATATGAGTTCTGTGGGGCAGGAACAGTGGGGCACCACGAACATTGCCCTCAACCCATCTCACAAAGATAGGTGGAGGGGCAGGTAATGTTGAGAAAGCAGGAAGTCTGCAGAAGGACTTAGACAGATTGGGAGAATGGGCAAAAAAGTGGCAGATGGAATACAATGTTGGGAAGTGTATAAAGACATAGAATATTTTTCAAATATGGAGAAAATTCAAAAATCAGAGGTGCAAAGTGTCTTAAGAGCTCTTGTGCAGGATTCTCTAAATGTTGTCTTGGAGTTTGAAACAGTGATAAGGAATGTTAGCATTTATTTCAAGAGGACTAGAATACAAAAGCAAGAATGGAATGCTGAGGCTTTATAAGGCATCGGTCAGAGCACAGTTGGGGATTTGTGAGCAGTTTTGGACCCCTTGTTTAAGAAAAAATATGCTAGCATTGGAGGGGGTCCTGAGGAGGTTCACGTGAATGATCCCAGGAATGAAAGGTTTAATGTATGAAGAGCATTTGATGGATCCGGGCCAATACTCACTGGCGTTTAGAAGAATGAGCATAGGAACCTCATTGAGAACTATCTAATATTGACAGGCCTAGACAGAGTGGATATGGAGAGGATGTTTCCTATAATGGGGTGCCTAGGACCAGAGGGTACAGCCTTAGAATAGAGGGACATCCCTTTAGAACAGAGGTGAGGTGGAATTTCTTCAGCAAGAAGGTAGTGAATCTGTGGAACTACAGACAGCTGTAGATGCCAAGTTATTGGATATATTTTGAAGCAGAGGTTGATTAGCCAATAAGTCAAAGGTCATGGAGAGAAGGCAGGAGAATGAGGATAATAAATTAGCCAGGATGGAATGGCAGAGCAGGCTCAATGGGCTGAATGGCCTAATTATGCTCCTATGTCTGATGGTCTCACGGTCCAAACCTGCTCTTCAGTCTTTCCAGCTTAATGGCATTTATCCTTCAACAGCTCTGAATTAATTCCATGACTCATTACAGACTCAATTTCAAGGACTATTTACAACTCATTTTCTTAGTATTACAACTCAAGTTCTCAGTATTATTAACATTGTTTTGCACAGTTTGTCTTTTGCACATTGGTTGTTTATCAGCCTTTGTTTGTGTATAGTTTGTTATTGTTCATGTATGGATTTATGTAAGTTTCTGCAAGAAAATTTATTGCATGGTAGCACATACGAACTTTGAATATAAATTTAACTTGAGCCTTGAACTTGGTGACCAAAACTGTACACGCTATTCCAAATGTGGCCTCACTCGACATCTTGTATAATTGCACCTTGACATCTTAGCTTCCATCCTTAGCCCTGATTGATAAAGGCCAGTGTTCCAAAAGTATGTGATGCCATTGGAGAGGGTCCAGAAGAGGTTCACGAAAATGATTCCAGGAATGAGATTGTTATCCTATAAGGAACATTTAATGGCTCTGGGTCTGTGCTCACTGCAGTTCAGAAGAATGAGGGCAGTGGATCTCATTAAAACCTATTGAATATTGAAAGGCCAAGATGGAGTGGATGTAGAGTGGATGTTTCATACAGTGGAGGAGTATAGGACCAGAGGCCACAGCCTCAGAATACAAAGATGTTCCTTTAGAACAGAACTGAGGAGGAATTTCTTTAGCCAGAAGGTGGTAAATCTGCAGAATAAATTGCTGTGGAGGTCAAATCACTTGGTGTATTTAAAGTGCAGGTTGATAGGTATCAGTGATTGAGAGGGATAATAAATTAACCATGATATAATTTCAGAGCAGGCTCAATGGGCCTAATATTCTAAATCTGCTCCTATGTCTAATAGCCTTATGGTCTAAGCAACACACACAAAATGCTGGAGGAACTCAGCAGGCCAGGCAGCATCTATTGAAAAAAGTACAGTCGACGTTTCGGGCCGAAACCTCGACTGTACTCATTTCCATAGACGCTGCTTGGTCAGCTGAGTTCCTCCAGCAGTTTGTGTGTGTTGCTCAGATTTCCAGCATCTGCAGATTTTCTTTTGTTTGAGTCTTATGGTCTAAAAGCTTTCCTCTCCATCACGTCTACCTGCTGTGCCACCATTGAAATATGTACACCAAGGTTCCTCTGTTCTATAACCTTTGATGAATCTTCCTTGTTTGTGCTTATGATGAACCTTTGTCCCCCCAAAATATTCAAAAACTCTGCTTCTACTGCTCATTGAGGAAGCACTAGAAAGCTCTTGATCCTCTGAGAGTGACAAAAACTCGCCTCACTTCTATCTTAAATATTAAAAGTATTCTGCCTGGGGGTTAGTTACCACAGCTGATCTGCAGGGATCTGTTCCATGACCCCTTCCCTTTGTGATATTTATAAGTGCCTCGGATGAGGAAGTGGAAGAATGGTTTAATAAGTTTGCAGATGACATGGAGATTGGTGGAGCTGTGGATCGTGTGGAGGTTTGTTGTAAGTTGCAACGGGATATTGACAGGATGCAGAGTTGAGGTGAGAGGTGACATTTGGAGTTCAATCCAGTAAAGTGTTTCATTATGGAAGGTCAAATCTGAAGGCAGAATATGCGGTTCATGACAGGATTTTTTTCAATGTGGAAGAATAGATCCCACACACAAGGTCTTGCCTTAAACATCTAATGTTTTGACTTTCAGTAGATGATGTGACATGGAACCATCTCTTGGTGCTTGGAGTATCTCCAAGAAAGCTGCAGGGAACATCCAGTTAATGACAGGCCATTGACTTGAATCATTACTTCTGTTCCTCTCCCCTTCAATGTGTCCCAAGCTGCTGTTCATTTCCGGCATTTTCTGTTTAATTGCCTGATATCATTTGTTCTGTAACCCATTGAGAACATTTCACATGTAATAGACATACATACAACACAAGATTACTTCATTCCCTGCTAAACAAATCGTAAGTAATAGGACAGCAATAGGAAGCAAAAAGGAAGACATTTGTAGTTTCTTGCTGTCAGTGAGTGAGTCACAAATTACTTGATCATAGAAAACTTTGTCTCTGAATCCAAAGAGGGTATTGTGCTTTGCACAATATAGTCATAGAGTCACAGAACACCACAGCACAGAAACAGGACCTTTGGCCCATCTAGTCTGTTCCAAATTGTTATTCTGCCTCATTCCATCGACCGGCACTAGGACCATATCCGCTATTCCCCTACCATCTCCGTACTTATTCAAATTTCTTTTAAATGCTATCGAACCTGCATCCGCTACTTCTCCTGGCAGCTCATTCCACAGCTGCACCACATTCTAAGTGTTCCAAGTTCAATGTTCAAAGTAAATTTTGTTTTCAAAGTGCCTGTATGACATTGTATACTGTACAACACGGAGATTCATTTTCTTGTGAGTATACTCAATAAATCTATAGAATAATAAGCACAACAGAATCAATGAAAGACCGTCAAACTAGGGTGGTCAATCACAGTGCAGAAGACAATAATCTGTGCAAATACAAAAAGAAAATAAATAAATAAATAATATTGAGAACATGAGATGACGGCTGGACGAACTTATACATCTAGTTCTAGTCTCACCCTTCTTCGGTGGAAAAAGCCTGCTTGCATTTACCTTATCTATACCCCATCATAATGCAAGATTCAAGATTTAAGTTTATTTTTCGCATGTACAGTGAAATGTGTCATTTGTATTGCTGAAGATATGCTGAGGGGCACCTTGCAGGCGTCAGCACACATTCCTGTACCAACAACTTTGAATACTAATAATTTTGTATATGTCTTTCAAGTCTTTCCTCAGTCTTCTACCTATTCAATGTTTCCCCACTACTCAGGTCCTCAAATTCTGGCAACATCTTTGTAAGTTTTCTCTGTTCACTTTCAGACTTACTGGTTTATGTCCTGTTCTCTATAAAATGCATGAGTCCTTGTCTCTGGCTCAGCTTGGAGTTTGTATTGCTCAATCACTCTTCTGGTTTGGCACTGGGAAAACGGTAAAGAGGAAATTGCAGAAATGTACAGGAGTCTAGTCCAAACTCTACAGGGAACAAGTTAGTACGTAGAAGTCCTTATTAAGGAAGCTCACACAGGAACATGTCATGCAACTTTGCAGCCAACTTCATCGACTTGACTCTGTCAACTTCACACAGACTTTAACTGGTTGATCAGTAAACCCTAGACCACCCAAGACTGTGGTAGAAGGGCGGCATGGTAGCGTAGGGGTTAGTTCCCCTCACCCGACTACACTGCAAGGAATAAAGTCCTAACCTATTCAACCTTTCCCTATAACTAAGGACCTCAAGCTCAGGCAACAACATTGTAAATTACAGCATCAACAACCCGGGTTCAACTTTGTTGGCTTTTGTAAAGAGTTTGTACATTCTCCCTGTAACTGCATGGGTTTTCTCCAGTGCTATGGTTCCCTCCCACATTTCAAAGACATACAAGTTAGGGTTAGTGATTTGTGGGCATACTAGTTGGTGCCAGAAGTATGGCGACACTTGCAGGCTGCCCAAGCACATCCTCGGACTGTGTTGGTCGTTCATGCAAATGATGCATTTCAATGTACATGTGACAAATGTTGAATCAGGCTGTTTAATTCTTAGGTTAGACTGTTTAGCTGTTACTTTTTTTGCATATTAACAATTAATTGTCTGGTTGTATTTTCAGTAGTTTTTATATACATGTGACTGTTTAGTATGTTTTCTAGTGGCCACAGTTTGTATATACAGTTATTCAGTGTGTCCACTAGTGGTTTCATTTGTATGATTCTGTAAAGCTCTGTAACCTTCTCTGGTGCTGCATTATCTTCTCCGTGGATTGAAACCCTGTTGTGGTGGAGAAGCTTGAGTGGTCCTGTGATCCCAAGAGCGATGCCACCTGGAGCTATGCTCCTGGTAGGGTCACCCATGGCGGTAAGGTCGAGGGTGAGGTCCCTGACAAAGAACAGTCCAACCAAGACCTCAAAGGTGGAACAGGCAGATGAAGTTACTTCAGCCTCTTTCTTGTCTTCCAAAAGAACCTCAGATTAAAAGCATCAGAATCCAATGCAAATGCAGCTAATCGCTGAAGAAATGTCTTGGTCCCAAAGGTCGACTATCTATTTATTTCCATAGATGTTGCCTAACCTGTTGAGTTCCTGCACACTTAGTGTGAGTTGCTTTGGATTTTCTGTATCTGTAGACTTTTTTTGTGTTTATAGTCTCTTTATCTCTTTTACTTTTAACTAATCACATTTGATCTATCGTTTATAATTATCTGTGAGGGATATTCAAAATAATTAAAAAGAAATTGACTATTGATAGATTATTGGCTTTGTAGATTATTAGGACTTTTTAGCTTTGCTCCATGCATGTGGACAGGTTATAAAGTCAAAGTAGACTTTATTGTCATATGCATGTGTACAGTACGTTTATGTACAGGTACAATAAAGAGCAGTTTAGACCAGTATCACAAGCTCAAAGCAACATTCACAAGAAAACGTAAATTAATCATGAATTATGCACAATTTTTACAACTAAGGGCCACAATTAGAACAGAAAAAAGATCACAAGATCCATTTTAGTGCAAACTTTTCAAAGTGGCCATAGTGTTGCTAAACTGTAGTGATTAGGATTGTTGCAGTTTCAGTTGTCTTATGAGGATAGTTTCAATGGGCTAGGGGTTTTCTCTTTGGAGACAAGGAGCATGAGAAGCAACTTGACAGAGGTATAGCAGATTATGAGTTGCATAGGTAAAGTGAACAGCCAGCACCTTTTTTTCCAGGGTGGCAGTCGCCAATGCCAGAGATCATTCAGGTTCCTTTAATATCAGAGAAGGTATACAGTATAAAATCTGAAATCCTTTCTCTTCACAGGCATCCACGAAACAGGAAATCCCATCCAATAAATGATAGAATATCAAAGCCCCAAAAACACCCTCGCCCTATCCTTCACAGAAGCAGCTGCTAAAGCATCAACCCACTCTTCTCCCCCCGATTCACACCAGCAGAAGCACGGACTCTCCACCTCCCCACCCACCAGCATGCAAGCAACAACAGAAGCCCCCAAGGAGACCATGATCCAGAGCCCATCAAAACTACAGCCCATGGCCCAGCACTTTGGCATCTCACACAGACTCTTGCTCTCCAGCGAGGGAGAGAGAGCGGAGACCAGCAGCTCGCTGTTCCGATGTTACAATCTCTCAAGGCCCCCCCCCCCCCGTCTCGAGGACTGGCAGGCTCTCACTCTCCATCAAAAAGTGAATGAATGAAATTTTAGGGTAGATATCAGAGGTAGCTTTTTTCACACAGTATGATGGGTTCCTGGAGCACACTGCCAAGGGTGCTGGTAGAAGCTGATAAAAGTCTTTTAGTAGGCACATAGATGTAAGAAAAATTGGAGATGGGTGCGGTCATGGGCTGTGCAGGAGGGAAAGATTAGAATGATTGTGGAAAAGGCTTACAATAGGTCATCACAACATTGCAGGCCCAATGTCCTGTACTGTGCTGTACTGTTCTATGTTCTATGCTCTCTGTTCTAAGGACTGTTCGACGGGAGGAGAGAGAGCAGCACGCCGCACGTGCGCAACCCTCTGCTGAAAAATGATATCATGTCCATTAAATATGGGCCGTGGACAATTCTGATTTGATGGAGACGGACGTGAAAGCACAGAGGAACATCTGGAGAAATTTCTGAAACGCTCGTTCGCTGCTGTCGTTACTGCGCGGTCGGGAATCTTCCGAACGGAAGGCCACAAAATCCCGGGCTTTGCCTGCTGTTGGCGACCGAGATTGAGGTGAAATCATTCGGACAGAGATGGCGCACAGTACTGGGTGTCGGAGAGCTGATTTGGAGGCTCGAAGCTTTCGGATGACTCAGAGACGGATTGTGGTCGGGCATGGCAGGGAGAGTTTTTCTTCCTTCTCCCGTTGACGTGAGATGTGAGACATTTGAGAGACTTTGAACTTTTTACTGTGCTCATGGACTTCTTCATCAAGTTATGGTATTGTTGCACTGTTGTAACTATATGTTATAATTATGTGGCTTTGTCAGTTTTTTCAGTCTTGGTCTGTCCTGTGTTTTGTAATATCACACCGGAGGAAATATTGCATCATTTCTTAATGCATGCATTAACAAAAGACAATAAAAGAGGACTGCATGTCTTCATAATCTAATCTAATCTAAATGATCATGGGAAATAGCTGTTCTTGAACCCGGTAACCTGGTATTCTCACAGTAGTTGTGAGAATATGGCATACTACCAACAGAAGAGAAGTAAATATTTGTGATGTATTGTGCTGAGTCCAAACTCTCTACAATTCCTTATGATCCTGCACATTTGAATTGCTGTACCAGACCACAATGCAGTCAAATCGGGTAACAAATGGCCTAATTCGGCTCCGACAGTACTATGCAGAAGTCTCCGGCACACGTATAACACTAGGATGGTTAAGATTTTTGCACCGTACTGTAGTAATTTTATGTATTGCACCGTACTGCTGCTGCTGCAAACAAATTAATGACATATGTGAGTGAGTGGTGATAAACCTGATTCTGATATGAGTCTCTATTTGGACTGAGAGTGGGAAGGGAAAATGAGGACCGAGGACCGGCAGGCTTATGGCAGACTAGCGGAATCATGGATGAGAAAAGGAGAAGGTAGAATGGGCAAGGTGGGAAGCACCAGAAAGACATTCTATAAGGATCAATAAACCAATTATTTGGAATCAAATATCATTGCTGGTGTCTCAGAGATGGGTGTGCCAGCACCTGCACCACTCTCCCCATCCGGCATTCATTCTCTGCCACCTGTCCCATACCTTGCCCGTGGCACCCCACCCTCACAATTCTGAACATCCTTCACCATTTACACCTCGGACTTCAACTACTGCACAGAGTCTTGTCATCTTCAGGAGTTTTCTGATGACTTTGCCATAGTTGGATGCATCAGCAAGGGAGATGAGGCTGAGTACAGGGCTACGGTAGGAAACTTTGTCACATGGTGTGAGCAGAATTATCTGCAGCTTAATGTGAAAAAGACTAAGGAGCTGGTGGTAGACCTGAGGAGAGCTAAGGTACCGGTGACCCCTGTTTCCATCCAGGGGGTCAGTGTGGACGTGGTGGAGGATTACAACTACCTGGGGATACGAATTGACAATAAACTGGACTGATCTAAAAACACTGAGGATGTCTACAAGAAGGGTCAGAGCTGTCTCTTTATTTCCTGAGGAGACTGAGGTCTTTTAACATCTGTCGGACGATGCTGAGGATGTTCTACAAGCCTGTGATGGCCAGTGCTATCATGTTTGTTGTTGTGTGCTGTGGCAGCAGGCTGAGGGTAGCAGACACCAACAGAATCAACAAACTCATTCATAAGGCCGGTGATGTTGTGGGGACGGAACTGGACTCTCTGACGGTGGTGTCTGAAAAGAGGATGCTGTCCAAGTTGCATGCCATCTTGGTCAATGTCTCCCATCCACTACATAATGTACTGGTTGGGCACAGGAGTACATTCAGCCAGAGACTCATTCCACCGAGATGCAGCACAGAGTGTCATAGGAAGTCATTCCTGCCTGTGGCCATCAAACTTTACAACTTCTCCCTTGGAGGGTCAGACACCCTGAGCCAATAGGCTGGTCCTGGACTTATTTCATAATTTACATATTACTATTTAACTATTTATTACTATTTTTCTATTACTATTCTATTACTAGTTATTATTTCCATGACTATTACTATTTACTATTTACTAGTAGTAGTATTACTATTATTATTTCTATTACTATTAATTATTTATGGTGCAACAGTAACGAAAACCAATTTCCCCCAGGATCAATAAAGTATAACTATGACTATGACTTTACAAACACGCTCTCCACTCCACGTTGATAAATACAGTACCATATGTAAGTCTTAGACACCCTAGCACTCTCTCTCTCTCTCTCTCTCTCTCTCTCTCTCTCTCTCTCTCTATATATATATATGTGTGTGCCTGAGACTTTTGCACAGTATTCTACATCTAATGGCCTAAGTACATACTGTAAGTAGAAGTTTGCTATAGTGTTCAGAGACCAGCTAAATCTCCTTAACTTCTGAATAAAGTAAAGAGGATTGTGCGCCTTCCTTTAGATTGCACCTGTGTGCAAAACTCAGGACAGTTTATCTCAAAAGTTAATGCAAAAGAATTTAAAGCTATTGACTGACTCCACCATTGATCCCCAAGAGTAGACTGCTGCATGTTTTCCTTCCTTTCCTTATATAGGGCAAAGCTCTGCTCTTGTGCAGGACCTTCAGGTCTGGATTTAACTTTAGGTCACTTTACCTCAAAGAATTATAGAGTCAAAGAGCAAAACAGCATGGAAACAGGGCCTTTGACCCAAATGGTCCATGCCAACCACAGCACCGTCTCTGCTAGTCCTAGTTGCCCACGTCAGCCCATAACCCTCCAAGACCCTGCCGTTCATCTACGTTTCCCAATTCCTCTTAAATGTTGCAATTTATACCTGCATTGATCACTTCTTCTGGCAGCTCATTCCAGGTGCTCACTCCCTCTGTGTAAAGAAGTTGACTCTCAGGCCTCCTTTATATCTCCCCCTTCTTATCTTCTATCTGTGCCCTCCAGATTTGGACTCCCCAACCCTGGCACAAGGACCTTTTCCAGTCTATAAACTGTCTATAAACTGTCCAGTCTATAAACAATCTATGGTCCTATAAACTTCTGTGATGTCACCCTTCAAACTCCTGCACTCCAATAAACCAGGCTGGCCAACGTCCATCTGTAATTCAGGGAGGGAAGGGGCTTGTTTAGTTGCTTAGTTGTTGTTTTTGTTGCTTGTGTTATTGTGTTAAACATGGCGTGGATGCTATGCTGGTGCTAGAATGTGTGGCAACATTTGTGGGCTGTCCTCAGCAATCATATGGCTGTGTTGGTTGTTAGTGCAAATGACACTTTTCACTGTATGCTTTGATGTACAATTAGTGGCCCCTTGGTTAGTTAACTCCTGTACCTAATAAAGTCGCCAGATACCTATGATCATGCTCTCTGCTGCTGTAGCCCATCCACATCGAGGTTCAATATGTTGGTATGTATGTATTGCTACTGTTACAATGTGTGGATATTTGAATTACTGACACCTTCCTGTCAGTTTGAATAAGACTGGCAACTCTCCTCTCATCTCTTTCATTAACAAGGCATTTTTGTCCTCAGAACCGATGCTCACTGGAGACTGCTGTGTGTGAAAATATGAGGAGATCAGCAGTTTCTGAGACACTTAAGCCATCCTGTCCAGCACCAACAATCATTCCACTGTCAAAGTCACTTGGATCACATTTCTTCCCCATTCTGCAGTTTGGTCTGAACAACAACTGAACTTCTTGACCATATCTGCATGCTTTTATGCATCGATTTGCTGTCACATGATTGGCTGATTTGATATTTGCATTAATGAGCAGGTGTACAGGTGTACCTGATAAAGTAGCCACCGAGTGTGGATGGTGAAAAAATAACTGATTCTGAATCTGGGTACGGAAGGGTTTGATAAAACAATTGACAATAATCCTCTGGGACTGGCTGGCAGGCTGTTCAGGGGAGGCACTTCATAAATGAGAACGTTACAGAGCGATGAGGAATGCCACTCTGTTCAGCATTACAAAAGAATCAAAATACAGAAAAATGCATCCTGACTTAAAGTAAAAGAAATGAGAGTTGGAATAAAGCCACAATTGAGGAGTCACCAGAAAGAAAGGGCCTGTTATCTCAGGCTCTGCCTCAGATCAGTGTAGGCCTAAGGAAGTTGATTCCACTGACACGGAGTGACTTGGCGATTTCACTTGTATTCAGTGTCGCTCATAACAAAACTATTTTTGTGTCCTCCGCTGACAAGAATGCATTTTTCTTCACCAATGTCCTTCAATGCAGCATTCATTTTGGCCTGAAATATTTTTCTCTCGAGTGAGGCATGTAAGTGTAACGTAAAGAAATGGTTTTGACCTCCCTTGTACAGCTGCTGTCATTCCCCCAGGACACAATAGCGAGTATTAACCACTGCTCTCTGAAACCCCCACAGAGCCAGCTCACTCAGGCAAGCTTCGTGCATTACCTCACATACAATGTTCTCAGAGTCTGTAGACCGTGTGGGTTCACGGTCTGCTCCGGAGACTTGAGCACCAGGCTCAAGGACAGCTTGTATCCCACTATTGGACTCTATCAGACTCCAGAACAGACTCCTCATACACTAATATATGAATTCTTGATCTCCCAACCTATCTCGTTGTGTCCCTTGCACCTTGCTTGTCTACCTGCATTGCATTTTCTTTGTAAATCTATTAAGGCGTCCGTTAGTCTTGCGAGACCATGGATCTGCGCCTGGAAAGTCTTCACTCTCCAGGGCACAGGCCTGGGCAAGGTTGTATGGAAGACCAGCAGTTGCCCAGGCTGCAAGTCTCCCCTCTCCACGACACCAGTGTTGTCCAAGGGAAGGGCATTAGGACCCATACAGCTTGGCACCGGTGTCGTCGCAGAGCAATGTGTGGTTAAGTGCCTTGCTCAAGGACACAATACGTTACCTTGGATGGGGCTCGAACTCACGACCTTCAGGTCGCTAGTTCAATGCCTTAACCACTTGGCCACATGCCCACAAATCTACCAGATATTGAAAGGCCTAGTGGGGCTTTTCCAATCTAGAAAATCTACCGAATATTGAAAGACATAGATAGCGTGGATGTGGGGAGGATGTTTCCAGTAGTGGGTGAGTCTAGGACCAGAGGGCACAGTCTCAGAATTGAAAGATAACCCATCAGAACAGAGATGAGGCAGAATTTCTTTAGCCAGAGGGTTGTGAATCTGTGGAAATCATTGGCATGGACTGCAGTGGAGGCCAAGTAGGTGGCATAGTAGTGTAACGATTAGTATAATTCTATGACAGTGGCAGCAATCATTGATTGAGGTTTAATTCCCACTGTTGCGTGTCAGGAGTTTGTACATTCTCCCCGTGACCGTGCAGGTTTCTTCTGGGTGCTCCAGTTTCCTCCCACATTCCAAAATTGATAAGGTTAATAAGCTGTGGGCATACTAAATGATGTCAGAAGCATGGTGACTCTTGTGGGCTGCCGTACATATTCCTTGCTAATTTGATTTGAGGCAAATGACACATTTCACAGTATGCTTTGATGTACATGTGACAATCAAGCTAATCTTAAAGTCATTGGGTATATTTAATGCGGAGGTTGACAGGTTCTTGGGCATCAAAGGTTACGGGGAAAAGGCAGGAGAATGAGGTAGAGAGGTTGGAATGTTGTAGCAGACTCAATGGGCCGGATGGCCTAATTATCCTCTTATGTCTTATAGATAGACAGATAGATACTTTACTGATCCAAAAGGAAACTATAGTGTCACAGTAGCATTACAAGTGCACAGATATACAGAGATTAGAAGAGATGTAAAAAAGAATAAAAAAAAGTAAGTTACCTTAAACAGTCTAACAGGAGGGGGCCATCATTTCCCAGGCTATAGGTTGACTCATTATAGAACCTAATGGCCGAAGGTAAGAATGACCCCATAACGCTCTTCGGAGCAGCGCAGTTATCTTAGTCTATTACTAAAAGTGCTCCTCTGTTCAGCCAAGGTGGAATACAGAGGGTGAGAAACATTGTCCAGAATGGCCAGGATTTTCCCTCGGGTCCTTTGTTCTAGCTCAGCCTCCAGAGGGACCAGTTATGGTCTCTTGATGTAAATGTAACACTGTTTTCTGCATTGTGCTTTTTCTTTGCCATCTTGATGTACTTAGGTATAGCATGATCTGTATGGATGGCACGCAGAGATAAGCTTTCTACTGTATCTCAGTACATGTGACGATAATAAACCAACGCCAATGCCAAATATCAAATCAAAGGCTTCAGTGGAAAATGGAAAGAATGGTGTACTATCAGTAATGCAGTCCATACAATGGGATGTTAAATCTCAGGTGTATAAGGCTGATCCTGTGTAGCTACTTTGGTTAGACATAGGGTCTTGACCAGATTTTGTTTCTCAACCAACTTCTATTGATTTCAGAATCAGACTCAGGTTTACTATCACTAATATATGTCATGAAATTTGTTTTGCGGTAGCAGTACAATGCAATGCATAAAAAATCTATAAATTACAATATGAAATATATACAATATATAAATATATGTCATACAGTAATTTACAGATAAATATGTATCTATATACATGTACATATATATAAATTGGATGGCAGGGTGCAGAAGGTGCTCCTTCCCTCCGCTAGCCTACAGGTCACCCTTGGGCAAAGCGTAGCACCTGCTTAGCCCCCCAGTCAGGGTCATGTGAAGTCATAAGGGCAGGTTGTGGATAGTCGTATGTGCAGTGATACTTCTGGGTTGCCCCCAGCACATCTTGGACTGTGCTGGTCATTGACTCAAAACAACGTTCGATGTACATGAAACATCTTCTCTGAGGATTGTCAGCTTGCCGTGCTGGAGAGGCTTGTGAGCTCCCGAGACCCCGAGATCGATGCTGTCTGGAGTTCCGATCCTGGTAGGGTCACCCAGAGCAGTAAGGTCAAGTGGGAGGTTCCAGACAAAGTGCAATCCAGCCAAATCCTCAACGGTGGAGCTGGTGGAAGATGATGACACATAGAACCATAGAAAACCTACAGCACAATACAGACACTTCAGTCCACAGAGTTGTACTGAACATGTCCCTACCTTAGAAATTACTAGGCTTACCTATAGCCCTCTGTTTTACTAAGCTCCATGTACCTATCTAAAAGTCTCTTAAAAGACCCTATCGTATCTGCCTCCACCACCGCTGCAGGCAGCCCATTCCACGCATTCACCACTCTCTGCATAAAAAAACTTACCCCTGACACCTCCTCTGTACCTACTCCCCAGCACCTTAAACCTATGTCCTCTTCTGGCAACCATTTCAGCCCTGGGAAAAAGCCTCTGAACTATCCACACGATCAATGCCTCTCATCATCTTATACACCTCTATCAGGTCACCTCTCACCCTTCATCGCTCCAAGGAGAAAAGGCCGAGCTCACTCAACCTGTTTTCATAAGGCATGCTCCCCAATCCAGGCAACGTTCTTGTAAATCTCCTCCGCACCCTTTCTATGGCTTCCACATCCTTCCTGTAGTGAGGCGACCAGAACTGAGCACAGTACTCCAAGGGTGGTCTGACCAGGGTCCTATATAGCTGCAACATTACCTCTCAGCTCCTAAACTCAATCTCATGATTGATGAAGACCAATACACCGTATGCCTTCTTAACCACAGAGTCAACCTGCACAGCTGCTTTGAGTGTCATTATGGACTAGGACCCCAAGGTCCCTCTGATCCTCCACACTGCCAAGAGTCTTACCATTAATACTATATTCTTCCATCATATTTGACCTACCAAAATGAACCACTTCACACTTATCTGGGTTGAAATCTATCTGTCGCTTCTCAGCCCAGTTTTGCATCCTATCAATGTTCCACTGTAACTTCTGACAGCCCTCAACACTATCCATGACACCTCCAACCTTTGTGTCATCAGCAAACTTACTAACCCATCCCTCCACTTCCTTGTCCAGGTCATTGATAAAAATCACGAAGAGTAAGGGTCCCAGAACAGATCCCTGAGGTGCTCCACTGGTGACCGATCTCCATGCAGAATATGACCCGTCTACAACCAGACTTTGCCTTCTGTGGGCAAGCCAGCTCAGGATCCACAAAGCAATGTCCCCTTGGATCCCATGCCTCCTTACTTTCTCAATAAGCCTTGCATGGGGTACCTTATCAAATGCCTTGCTGAAATCCCTATACACAACACCCACTGCTCTTCCTTCATCAATGTATTTAATCACATCCTCAAAAAATTCAATCAGGCTCATAAGGCATGACCTGCCCTTGACAAAGCCATGCTGACTACTCCTAATCATATTATACCTCTCCAAATGTTCATAAATCCTGCCTCTCATGATCTTCTCCATCAACTTACCAACCACTGAGGTAAGACTCACTGGTCTATAATTTCCTGGGCTATCTCTACTCCTTTTCTTGAATAAAGGAACAACATCTGCAACTCTCCAATCCTCCAGAACCTCTCCCATCCCCATTGATGATTCAAAGATCATCGCCAGTGGCTCAGCAATCTCCTCCCTCGCCTCCCACAGTAGACTGGGGTACATCTCATCCGTTCCCGGCGACTTATCCAATTTCATGGTTTCCAAAAGCTCCAGCACATCCTCTTTCTTAATATCTACATGCTCAAGCTTTTCAGTCTACTGCAAGTCATCACTACAATCATCAAGATCCTTTTCCATAGTAAATACTGAAATAAAGTATTCATTAAGTACCTCCTGTTCCATACACACTTTCTCACTGTCACACTTGATAGGTTCTATACTTTCACGTCTTATCCTCTTGCTCTTCACATACTTGTAGAATGCCTTGGGGTTTTCTTTAATCCTGCCCACCAAGACCTTCTCATGGCCCCTTCTGGCTCTCCCAATTTCCTTCTTAAGCTCCATCCTATTAGTTTTATTATCTTCTAGACCAGGGGTCCCCAACCTTTTTTGCACTGCGGACCGGTTTCATATTGACAATATTCTTGCGGACTGGCCGACCGGGGGTGGAGGTGGTAGGGTTGCCAACGGACAAGAGTAGCAGTCAAATACGCTGGGTTTACCCCGAGAAAGACTACAATGACCATGAAGCCTTGCGCGGGCACCAACGGTCATGCGTGACTTGTACATGCGTGTAAGATTTTTTTCTACAAATCGTTTTTGACGATTCTGTTTGGGGGGTGGGGGAGGGGGTGTTAATCACGACCGGAATATTGGTGATAAGTGGCTAATACACTCAATTGCCTTTCTAAAAGGGTTTATCTAACGAATTTAATATTAAACGCACAGCGCATATTTTCCTCGCATGAAAATAGTGATAAGTCAATTATCAGGGGAGCTTGAAGTAAGTGTTGGACGAACTTCCAGTAGAAGTGGTAGAGGCAGGTTCAATATTATCATTTAAAGAAAAATTGGATAGCTATATGGACGGGAAAGGAATGGAGCATTTTGGGCTGAGTGCAGGTCGGTGGGACTAGGTGAGAGTAGCGTTCAGCACGGACTAGAAGGGGAGAGATTGCCTGTTTCCATGCTGTAATTGTTATATGGTTATATAAGTCAACGGCATCATAACATTTTAAGTAAAGTTTGGATATTAAACACGCAGCGCATATTTTCCCCGGATGAACATATAAAATCATTGCAACACACCAATATCGCTGAATCAGCGGGAGCCCTGGGCTTCTTTCCCTGCAACAAGACGGTGCCATCGAGGGGTGAAGGGAGACAGTGATACTCGAAGGAGGTTCCTTGTGTCCAGTCCATTCCGCAATTTAGTTTTCGTTGCATTCATCGCAGAGATATGTTGGAAATGGAAGCAACATTTTCAATGCTTTCGTGGCTATCTCAGGATACTTAGCCCTGACTTTGATCCAGAATGCCGACAGAGATGTTATGTCAAACATACTTTCCAGCCTACTGTCATTTGCAAGCTCGAGGAGTTGATCTCCTTCCCGCGCTGAAATGGATGACGCGTGGGTAATGACCTCGCATGCGTAATGGCTCAACAGTGGGCGTGACAGGGAATGAGGAAAGGTGCAGCTGACTTCTATCGCCAAATCATATCACTTCCTCGTGGCCCGGTAGCACATGCTTTGCGGCCCGATACCGGTCCGCGGCCCGGTGGTTGGGGACCGCTGTTCTAGGCCTCTAACATTACCTAGCTCTCTGAACCTTTTGTAAGCTTTTCTTTTCTTCTTGATTAGATTTATTACAGCCTTTGTACACCACGGTTCCTGTACCCTACCATAACTTCACTGTCTCATTGGAACGTACCTATGCAGAACTCCACACAAGTATCCCCTGAATATTTGCTACATTTCTTCCGTACTTTTCCCTGAGAACATCTGTTTTCAATTTAAGCCTTCAATTTCCTGCCTGATAGTCTCATAATTCCTCTTACTCCAATTAAACGCTTTTCTAACTTGCCTGTTCCTATCTCTCTCCAATGCTATTGCAAAGGAGATAGAATTATGATCACTATCTCCAAAATGCGCTTCCACTGAGAGATCTGACACCTGACCAGGTTCATTTCCCAATACCAAATCAAGTACAGTCTCTCCTCTTGTAGGCTTATCTACATATTGTGTCAAGAAACCTTCCTGAACACACCTAACAAACTCCACCCCATCTAAACCCCTTGCTCTAGGGAGACGCCAATCGATATTTGGGAAATTAAAATCTTCCATCACGACAACTCTGTAATTATTACACCTTTCCTGAATCTGTTTCCCTATCTGCTCCTCAATATCCCTGTTACTATTGGGCGGGCTATAAAAAACGCCCAGTAAAGTTATTGACTCCTTCCTGTTCCTAACCTCCACCCACAGAGACTCCGTAGACAATCCCTCCATGGCGTCCACCTTTTCTGCAGCCGTGACACTATCTCTGATCAACAGTGCCACGTCCCCACCTCTTTTGCCTCCCTCCCTGTCCTTTCTAAAACATCTAAAACCCGGCACTTGAAGTAACCATTCCCGTCCCTGAGCCATCCAAGTCTCTGTAATGGCCGCCACATCATATCTCCAAGTACTGATCCATGCTCTAAGCTCATCTGCTTTGTTCACAACACTCCTTGCGTTAAAATAGACACATCTCAAACCTTCGGTCTGAGCACGTCCCTTCTCTATCACCTGCCTATCCTCCCTCTTGCACTGTCTACAAGCTTTCTCTATTTGTGAGCCAACCTCCTCTTCCCTTCAGTTTGGTTCCCACCCCCCAACAATTCTAGTTTAAACTCTCTCCAGTAGCCTTAGCAGACCTCCCTGCCAGGATATTGGTCCCCCTGGGATTCAAGCACAACTCGCCCTTTTTGTACAGGTCACACCTGCCTCAAAAGAGGTCCCAATGATCCAGAAATATGAATCCCTACCCCTTGCTCCAATCCCTCAGCCACGCATTTATCCTCCACCTCATTCTATTCCTATTCTCACTGTCGCGTGGCACAGGTGGTAATCCCGAGATTACTACCTTTGCGGTCCTGCTTCTCAACTTCCTTCCTAACTCCCTGTACTCTTTTTTCAGGACCTCTTCCCTTTTCCTACCTATGTCATTGGTACCAATATGTACCACGACCTCTGGCTGTTCTCCCTCCCATTGCAGGATGTCTTGGACGCAATCTGAAACATCCCGGACCCTGGCACCTGGAAGGCAAACTGCCATCCGAGTTTCTTTCCTGCATCCACAAGATCGCCTGTCTTACCCCCTAACTATAGAGTCCCCTATCACTGCTGCCATCCTCTTCCTTTCCCTACCCTTCTGAGCCACAGGGCCAGATTCTGTGCCAGAGGCCCAGCCACTGTTGCTTTCCCCAGGTAGGCTGTCCCCCCCAACAGTACTCAAACAGGAGTACTTATTGTCAAGGGGTACTGTCTAGTACCTGACTCTTCCCCTTCCCCTCTCTGACTGTTACCTACTTGTCTGTCTCCTGTGACCCCAGTGTGACCACCTGACTATAACTCCTTTCTATCACCTCCTCCCTCTCCCTGACCAGGCGAAGGTCATTGAGCTGCATCTCCAGTTCCCTAACTTGGTCCCTTAGGAGCTGCAGCTCAACACACTGGGTGCAGATATGGCCATCCGGGAGGCTGGGAGACTCCAGTACCTCCCACATCTGACACCGAGCACAGAAAACTGGCCTCACACACATACTTCCTCCTTACCGTAAATGACACAGGTAGACCTACCTCGCATCGTCCCGGTACCGCCTAAGCCCATTGAGCCAAAGCCCTATCACTCTGCTGCCTCTCACTCCGCTGCCCGCTCTGATGGCTGCCCGATGGATATGGCGGTCTTCTTTTTAAACCTTTCATACTCTACTGGCTGACATCATGTGCTGCACAGTCTTGCCTCTCTTTTACCCGGAGTAGTAAAAAAACTCCCTTCGCTCTGAAAAATCAGCTGTTCACTCGCAGCCTTCTTGCTCTGTCATGATGACACATCAGAACGGCAGTGGAGGTGAAGGAAGGCTGCAGTAGTGAAGGGTCCCTGGTAAATTGCACTCCAGGCCACTGGGCTCTGACCCCGATCTGTCAAGGACCGTGCAGTGGCTGCTCGTGCATCAGCCTCCCCACGTTAAACAAAGTCATGCACAGGCGTTCTCTATTAAGAGAATCTACCTGAACATCTTGGATTAAGTTGTATGGGGATCAGCAAGAGGTGAAGGGGTTACGATTGTGAGGTTTGGAAACTCCTAGTCACAAGATGGCACACTGGACAGTGGGTGTTTGATCCATTTGCTGGGTTCTTGGTCTGTGGCAGAAAGAGCCCTTTGGCAGCTGCACCCAAGAATGAGCAGCCTCATTTAGAACCCATTCTGCTCACACTGTCCGGGCAGAGGCTGGAAAGGTGCCCTAAAAATAGCGCACCTTGAAACCCCCTGACTGGATTACTGTGTCCCAAGGGATCACTGTATGTCATCAGAAACAAAGAAATGCTATCTTTTGAGCCTGGAATGTGCGCACTCTGATAGACTGTGCAACCAGTGATGGACCAGAGAGGATAACTGTGATCGTTGCCATAAAACTGAGGGGATGCCAGATTGACCTTTCTGAAACCCATCTGGCAGACAAAGGACAACTGAAAGAGGAAAAAGGAGGTTGCATCTCCGTCTGGGAAGGGAAGGCAGTTGATGAGCACAGGATCTGTGGTGTTGAGTTTGCAGTACAGAACCAGCTTGTGAGTCAACTCTATGAAATTCCTGTGGGGATCAGTGAATGTCTCATGACGATCCGAATGGTGCTTGACAACAACCAGATGGGAACTGTCTTGAGTGCTTATGCGACAACCATGCACTCACAGGAGTATGACAAAAAGCCTTCCACACTTGCCTAGACGTGATACTGTCAAGCATGCCCAAGGAGGATCAGATAGGGGACTTCAATGCAAGGGTTGTTGGGATTTCAACCCTGTGAAGGGTACCATGGGAAAGAATGGCTTTAACAACATCTACTCATATGGAGTTCTGCTTCTCAACAAATGTGCTGAGTACAATTTTATCATCACAAACAGTCTTCTCTGCCAGAAAAACACATTCGAAGCATCTTGGCAGCACCACCCATCTAATCAGTGGCATCTCATTGACTATGTGATTGTCCAAGCTAGGGATCACTGTGATGTGAATATCACAAGAGGTATGATTGGCACAGTGGACTGCTGGACAGAACATTGTCTGATACACTTCACCATGTCCATCAGGCACATGAGAAAGAGAAGCAGATCAGACCAAGACTGAAACTTGAGAGTCTGCTTGACACTGTCACCTAGCAGCAATTTCAAACCTCGTTTGTGGAAAACCTCCAACAGGAATTTCCAGATGATATCAAAGAACACTGGGGTATGCTTAAGTTCACTATCTTTGATACCTACAAAAACATCCCGGGGTACAAGTCAAGAAAACATCAGGGTTGGTCTGATGACAATGACATGGAGATAGAACAACTTACCGTATCGCCAAGAAAAACAAAGCCTTCGTGCCTGGCAGAATGACATCAGCAGCAAGGTCAAAAGAGAATCTTTCTCCAGTGTTCAGCAAATGTCCAGCGTAGGGTGAGGGAGCTAAAGAATTCTTGGTGGACAGAGAAAACCCTGGATATCCAGAGACTAGCAAACTCTGGTGACATGAGAGGCTTCTTCAGTGTCACCGAAGCAGTCTATGGTTCAAGTTACTGCAGATAAAACCCTCTGTACTCAAAGGATGGGAAGAACAGGCTAATGGATTGGAAAATTTTCAATGTTCGATGGAGGGAGCACTTTTAAGAACTTCTTAACTGTAACAGTGCTAAACCAGAGGTTACTAACCAAATCCTCCAGAGATCTGTGAGAGAAAACATGGGGGAAACTTCCATTATGAAAGAGGTCTATGATGCTATCAGGAGTCTGAAAAGCAATAAAACCACTGATCCTGATGGGATTCCAGCAGAGATTCTCAAGGAAGATGGATCAGCACTCATGCGCCACATACATGTCTTGCTCCTGTAGGACTGGGAAACGTAACAACTGCACTCAAAGGTCAGAGATGCTCTAATAGTGACCCTCCATTTTAAGAAGGAGACAAGGCAGATTGTGGCATTTACAAAGGCACTTTCCTCCTAGCAACAACAGGGAAGGTGCTTGGATGTATCCCTGTCAACAAATTCCTTCTGCTATCTGAAGAAGTACTCCCTCACAGTGTGGTTTCAGCCCATCTAGGGGTACTGTAGACGTAATCTTTACAGCATGCCAAATGCAGGAAAAATGCTATGAGCAAAGGCAACCCTTGTACTTGGCTTTCTTAGGCTTGACAAAGACATGTGATATAGTAGACTGCCAAGCTCACTAGCGTATACTACCAAGCCATGACTGCCCTGACAAGTACTTGTGAATACTGAAGCTGCTGCACGATGGCATGTCAGCCACAGTACTCAGCGACAGAGGTGCTGAATCAGAACTCTTCACTATTAAGACAGGAGTTAAACAGGTCTGTATCATTGCACCCACCCTATTTGCCATTTTTATTGCTGTAATCCTTCACTTCATTGGCCAGGGCCCGTCACAGGGAATCTCAATCATGTATAGAATGGACAACAGGCTTTACAACCTCAATTGGCTCAAGGCCAAGAACAAATCCAGCACCACCGCCATCATGGAGCACCAGAATGCAGATGAGAACACCATTGCATGACACTCTGAAGAACTTCAGTGCATCGTGAATGCCTTTGGCAAGGCATATAGAGACCTGCGTCTTGTTTTGAAAATCTAAATGACACAGGTTCTATATCAGCCACTGCCCAACCAGACACTTATCCAGCCTCCACAACAGTTGATGATGTTGCCCTTGAAACTGTAGACCACTTTCCCTACCTTGGCAGCATTTTCTCCTCAAAAGCAGACTTTGACTCAGAGATCAACCGCTACTTGAGCAATGCTAGTGAAGCCTGTGAAAGATTACAGAAAAAAAATCTTTGAAAGACTGCAACCTACAGGCCTAAACAAAATTTTTGGTCTATGGAGCAGTCTTCCTTCCTAAGTTACTTTATGGAGCTGAATCATGGACCACCTACAGTAAACACCTGGAAGCCCTGGAACAATACCAACAAAGAACCTTCCAAGAGATTTTGAGGATCAGCTGAAAGGGCAGACACTCTAACACCAGCATACTGGAGGAGGCCAGTATGAACAGCATCTGCACCATGATAAAGCAATACCAACTCCGATGGATAAGTCAGTCATATGGATGCCTAACTCATGTCACCCCAGACAGATCCTTTACTCCCAGGTGGACGAACTGGTGGGTAAAGGAAATGCTTCAAACATAACATTGAAATCAGCCTGAAGAAATTCACTATTATGTCTAAAGACTGGACGAGAGGAAATCTGTTCAAGAGGGAATTGTGCTACATGACAGTGACATCTGCTGTACTGCAGAGAACAAACAAGTAGTTGTGAAAGAAGAGACTGAGAGCCAAAAGACCCAACCACTAATCATAGCGGCCATTTACTCATGCCCGCACTGCACCAGAATGTGAGGAACCTGGATCAGCCTCTACAGCCACCTGAGGGCCCACAAATAGACAACACCTTAGGAGAACATCATACTCAACTCGACTGATCACACTAGATACATGTGACAAATAAAGCTCCTCTTTATCTCTGAAGATCTCCTAGCTGCAAGGCTATGAAAAGCTTCCTCCAGGTGCTCTGGATTCTGCCCACAGTACAAAGACATACTGGTTGGTAGGATAATAGGTCATTGTAAGTTGTTCTGTTCTTAGGCTAGAGGAACCCCTTGTCTCCTCCAAAGGGGTTTCTCAAAGGGTTGGAAGGACCTGTTCTGTACTGTACCTCAATGAGGCTGGGAAGTGGAAGTGACATAAACCTGAGTTTTAGTCAGAGTGAATGTGATGGACCCAATGTCCTCCAGCAGTGCAAATCTCTCTGATTTTTATGAAATGGAGCTGAGGAATGGAACAAATTGAATGTTTCATTCACAGAGATGTCTCAGGAACATGAGTTGAATGGCTCCCATTGTGTGCATGCTCCCATGATAATTGAGAGCACAGATAATTTGGGCAGTGGGAATGATTGGAGCTGATTACAGTGAATGATGAAGCCGCCAAGGTCAAGAAGCTATCGAGCTAATTATTCGCTCATTGAGAGCGTTTCCCAGCAAACAGCATGATCAGTCAAACTCTGACCATTTGTGCTGCTCCTCTGACAAGTTTGAAGTGAAGGTACTACCTGTAAACCCAATACACTAGGGAATGCATCAATTAATTATTAAGAGGGCCAAATAAAATGTGATTCAATAATGGTTCAGAGAATCCATTTTATTTTCTTTTGAAAGGATTTTCTGTCTTCTTGATTGAGAGATGTTAAGGAAAATGCCAATAATAATGGGTCTATAGGTCTACACCTCCAAGAGGACCACAACCTTGCCGTGGTTTGGAGACTTGCATGCCTCAATGATCCAGAGAGCTATATTGGCTGGAGTCAGGGCTTTATGCTTTGATTCTTGGTAGCATCACCCATGCTAAACAGGTCAGAGGGTGCCAGACTGAGTGGTCCGCCAGGTACCAGAGCTCAGCTCAGGGCTAACAACCCTGACTGGTGAAACAAAATTGTTACGGAAATAGCAATGAAGAATCCATCTACATCGGAGTGTGACGGAATTCTTGAATCTCCACCCAGGACTTGCATAACTGTTAGTAGTGAAGAACTGAAAGGATGCTACTGACAGAACGAAGGAAACCGTGAACACCGCCAGAGGTGGCGGGCATTCATTGCTGCCGTAATCACCAGCGATGTAGTAGGCAGTACAGTAAGTAAGTAAGCAATAGGTCTACAGTTGAGGTGTTGTTTTGTTTTGGCTGGCATGTTTTGCCTCCAGCAGTTTCACATGCTCTTACATATTTTAAATAAAGCAGGCCATTAAGCTAAGAATTAAGAATGAGTTATTGTGCTGATGAAGCATTGCTCAAAAGCAATGGGCTGGAGGGTTGAGGTTAATGATGACACATTCCATGATTGAACACACTCTGTAACGGCACAGGGCGTCCTTTCAGCTCTTGTTTCACCATGGCAAGTTAGGTTAATTCAGTTTGGTATACTTGACAATTAGCATCGGAAGAAACTTCACCGGAGAGGTACAGAGCTATCGAAGAACTTAAGGACATAAGAAATGTTTGTTTTGTTCTGTAAGGCACCTTGAACTAGCTGGTCCATGTTGACCAAAGGGAAAAGGTCACCATCCATACCTGACACAGTCATCATCTCCCTCTGATTCCCCTCTTCCTCCCCTGTCTCCCAGGTCCATTGTCCTCTCCTATCAGATTCCTTCTTCTCAGCCCCTTTACCTCTTCCATTCCTCACCTCCCAGGTTCTCACTCCAATCTTCCTCTCCCACCTACCCACCCTCCCCTTCACCTGGCTCCACTCCTCCTCCCACCTTCGTACTCTTGGTTCCGTCCCTTTCCTTTCCAGACCTGATGAAGGGTCTCAGCTTGAAACATTAACTATTTATTCCTCTTCATTGATACTGCCTAACCCGCTGAGTTCCTCCAGCATTTTGCATGTGTTTTTAAGGAAACACGTACTTCAGCCCAACTCAGTCATGTTGGCCGTGGTTCCCAACAAGCTGGTCCCATTTGCCTGTGATGGCCCATATCCCTTCAAACTCCTCCCGTCAATCTTCTCATGCAAACATATTTTAAATGTTGTTATGACACCAGCCTCAACCACTTCCTTTGGCACTTCAATATACACACCACCCTCTCCATGAAGAAGTTGCCCTTCAGGTCCTTTTTAAGTATTTAACATCTCATCTTAAACCTATGCACTCTAGAATTTTAAATTAAATTAAATTTATTTGTAACTGTCTTTGCCCCACTGACCCACCGTTGCCTAGGGTAAATAGCAGTCGACCCCGCCAAACAGTGAAATTGCTTTGGTACAGATAAAGTGTGAATCATCCAATGAACAGCCACAACATAAATATGAAACAATATACCAAGTGCGAGTAAAGAATTATACTTTATAGAAAATTTTTGGTGATGGTTTAGTAGAAATAACTACAAAAAAATAGGTGCCGCATAAGTAACTTATCAGTCATGTGCACATAGGATTTTAATACATTGGAGCTCACGCCTTCGATTCCCTTCCACACATCCTTCCGAGACTCCGGCCACTCTCCAAACCCCCGAGGTCCGGTGTCTGCCGCCCTGGAACTGCTGTCTGTTCCACACACGTCCGTCCTCTCCGCTCGCCTCCCGAAAAGCCTGTGCTCCTCAACTCAGCACACATATACAAGATAACAGAACATGACCTTCATTGGCTAACAAATTAATACAATTTCCATTATCACACTGTATAACCCAAACGTTGCTGTCACAGAGAACCCTTTGCTCAGCAGTTAACATTACGAGAAGCCACTTTAATATAACACTTCAGAGAAGCCATTTTGGTAATAAGCGATCAACAGTTAACAGTCCACCTAGTACACTGACAGCCCTACATACCTATTGAGATACAGCGCGAAATAGGCCCTCCAGCCCTCTGAGCCATGCCAACCAGCAATCCCCCGATTTAACCCAAGTCTAATCATTTACAATAATGAAATTAACCAACCAACTAGTACACATTTGAAACTGGGGAGGAAACTGGAGCACCCAGAGGAATCCCACAAAGTCATGGTGAAAATGTACAAACTCATTACAGGCAGTGGCGAGAATTGAACCCAGGTTGCCAGTACTGTAAAGCGTTGGGCTAACCACTACACTACCGTCCTGAGTAGCATAAAAGACTCTGCCTTCAGCCTACCTATAACCCCCATGTCTTTAAACTGTCATCCATCTATTTCCTACAGTCCAAGAAATAAAGCCTTTGCCTGCTCATCCTCTCCTTAGAACCCCACTCCTCGAGTGCTGACAATGTTCTTGTAACACACACAAAGTGCTGCAGGAACTTAGTATTTCAGGTAGCATCTATGGAGAATAAACAGTCAACACAACAGGCTGAAACCCTTCATCAGGACTGGTAAGGAAGGTAGAAAAGTGGTAGCGGGGGGGAGGGGCGGGGGTGGGTGGTTGTATGAAGCAAGAAGCTGGGAGATGATAGGTGGAAAAAGTAAAGGTCTGAAGATGGAGGAATCTGAGAGGAGAGCAGACTGGGTCATGGGAGAAAGGGAAGGAAGAGGGGCATCAGAGGGATGTGATGGGCAGGTGAAGAGAAGCGAAGTCTGTGAGAGGGTAACCAGAATGGGGAATGGAAAAAGAGAGAAGGAGAGACAGAGGAGTGATTACCAGAAGTTGGAGAAGTCAAGTTTCATGCCATCAGGTTGGATGCTACCCTGGTGGAATATGAGGTATTGCTACTCCATTATAGGATGTGTAACGAATGCTGTCCTTTCCAGTGGCGTTCACCACATATGAATAAGTAAATATGGAAGCCTTCTTGATGTTTTGCAAGTTATCATGAGCCTGTTAGTTAATCCATGGGATATTATCAGTTGCCAGTACGTTAGGGAGATGGGGAGGGCAGGGGACTTCACTGCAATAAGTCAACTGACTAGAGCGACACAGTAATTGAAACTTGAATCCAGGAGGAAATGCCTAAAATTAAACAGATTAACTGCCTTATAAATCTCCTTTGCCAATATTTTCTTTTCATGACCTCAGTCAGTAAGAATTAATGCATCTTTCAAGTTTATATGCTCTTTCTGTGCACTTAGTGGGTTGGTAGAGGAGGGGGAATGAGTTATACAGTATTTGTAATTAGCTTGGGCCTGTCTGACAGAAAACCGACTGTTGATAATGACATACTGAAAAATATGAAGAGGGAAGCACCTGTATGCGATTAAATCTTAAATCATACGAAACTGAAGCAAGGCAGACTCTGAATAAGTGGTAAAACTCCTGCAGGTTTAAATGGATGTTATAGGTTGAGATCAATTAAGTGAGAGGGGAAATTGATCTCATAGACATCCAGGTTGCCCCATACATCATGATAGAGGTGTACAAGATGATAAGAGGCATAGATGGAGTGGGTAGCAAGAGACTTTTTCCCAGGGCAGATATGACTTGTACTGTCATCATCATTACAGTATGTGCTGTGTCGTATGACATAGGCCATCATGGTCCCATGACCATGATTGTTCTTGGCAAATGTCTCTACATAAATGGTTTGCCATTGCCTTCTTCTGGGTGGTGTCTTTACAAGACAGGTGACCCCAGCCGTTACCAATAGTTTTCAGAGATTGTCTGCCTAGTGTCAGTGGTCGCATAACCAGGACTTATGATATGCACTGGCTGCTCATACGACCATCCACCACCTGCTCCCATGGTTTCATGTGACCCTGATCGCGGCGCTAAGCAGGTGCTACACCTTGCCCGAAGGTGACCTGCAGGCCAGTGGAAGGAAAGAACACCTTACACCTCCTTTTGTAAAGACGTATCTCCATCCTACCACCCTTGGCTCATTCCAGGAAGCATAATTTTAAGGTAACAAATGCAATATGCTGGTTGACGTTTCTGGCTGAGACCTTTCTTCAGGACTTGGCCTGAAACGGTGAATATCTGTTCATTTCCATCGATGCTGCCTGACCTGCTGAGTTTTTCCAGCATTTTCTGTGCGTTGCTCTAGATTTCCAGCATCTGCAGACTTTCTCGTGTTTATAATTTATGTGATTGGAAGAAAATATAGGGCGGATGTCAAAGGAAAGCTCCTTACACAGAGAGTGATGAACACATTCTTCCATAGATACCGGTCCAAAATTTCTCATAGTATTCCAAATCTGATGGGACCAATGCCTCTTTTCTTTTCTTTTATATATTTTATATTGTAATCGTCTTGAAATGAATGATATCATTGCATTTGCCTTCTTTACCAATTCAGTCTGCAAGTTAGCCTTGAGGGAATCCGGATCTTGTATTTACAAGTCCTTTTGCAACTCCAATTTCTGAATTTTCTCCCCACTTTGAAAATAGTCTATTCACTTTTACCGTGTGTACCCAAGGTGCATAACCCACATTCCCTATGCTGTATTCCATCTGCCACTTCTTTGTCCATTCTTCCAACCTATCCAAGTCCCTCTGCGGGCTCACTGCCTCTGTGACACTACCTGCTCCTCCACATATCATGGTATCGTCTGCACACTTGGCCACAATGTTATCAGTTCCTAACTTTGACTTGAAGAGCTAATATATTAAGGTGAACCATAGTTATTCAGGATTAGGGCTACCTGTAACAGTTTTCACCAGCTTGTTTAATTTTCACCAGCCTGTGATAATTCTTCAAGATTAGGGTCTCTGCACTGAGTTCGGTGTTCATGTTAACAATATACTGCCCAAGACAGCTTTGAAATATTAAGTCTGTCAAATTTGTATTACAAAAATTTTGAGGAGGTTAAAAGTTAAGGACCCAGAAAGGGGAAGGTCTGGGTGGAGTGGTTCAGCCACAATCACTCACATCAATTATCCAAAAACGAAGGAGACAGAAATTTGAGAGCACATTTCCTACCTGGCAGGAGATCTCAGCAACTTGCTGACTAATTTTGCTTCCTAATGTTTCACTTTTGGCATCTACGCTGAGATTTTGTTTTGCTGAGCTAATCTTTGCAGGCAACCCTGGAAATCTGCGTTGCTTTACTATCAGGACAATTCATGAGTGGACAATGGAAATTTCAACAAGAGTACAACTCCCTGTAGGGCAGGGAGGGATTGTGAATCATGCATAACCAGCTTCAAACCAAGAGCTTAATGAAGGAAGCACGGTAACCTAACAGTTAGCTCAATTGCTTTACGGTATCGGCAATCACGGATAAGGGTTCATAGAAACACAGAAACATAGAAAATAGGTGCAGGAGTAGGCCATTCAGCCCTTTGAACCTGCACCACCATTCAGTATGATCATAGCTAATTATCCGACTCAGAACCCTGTACCTGCCTTCTCTCCATACCCCCTGATCCCTTTAGCCACAAGGGCCATATCTTACTCCCTCTTAAATATAGCCAATGAACTGGCCTCAACTGTTTCCTGTGGCAGAGAATTCCACAGATTCACCACTCTCTGTGTGAAGAAGTTTTTCCTCATCTCGGTCCTAAAAGGCTTCCCCTTTATCCTTAAACTGTGACCCCTCGTTCTGGACTTCCCCAACATCGGAACAATCTTCCTGCATCTAGTCTGTCCAATCCCTTTAGAATTTTATACGTTACAATAAGTTCCCCCCTTAATATTCTAAATTCCAGCGAGTATAGGCCTAGTCGATCCAGTCTTTCATCATATGAAAGTCCTGCCATCCCAGGAATCAATCTGGTGAACCTCTTTGTACTCCCTCTATGGCAAGGATGTCTTTCCTCAGATTAGGGGACCAAAACTCTGCACACAATACTCCAGGTGTGGTCTCACCAAGGCCTTGTACAACTGCAGTAGTACCTCCCTGCTCCTGTACTCAAATCCTCTTGCTATGAATGCCAGCATACCATTCGCCTGTTTCACCGCCTGCTGTACCTGCATGCCCACTTTCAATGACTGGTGTATAATGATACCCAGGTCTCGTTGCACCTCCCCTTTTCCTAATCAGCCACCATTCAGATAATATTCTGTTTTCCTGTTTTTGCTACCAAAGTGGATAACCTCACATTTATTCACATTAAATTGCATCTGCCATGAATTTGCCCACTCACCTAACCTATCCAAGTCACCCTGCATCCTCTTAGCATCCTCCTCACAGCTAACACTGCCGCCCAGCTTCGTGTCATCCGCAAACTTGGAGATGCTGCGTTCCTGCTGCTGATTCGATTCCTGCTGCTCGCTGTCTGTAAGAAATTTATACGTTTTCCCGTGGCCTTCCTCCAGGTGCTCAGAACCACATTCAAACAATGCACAGTTAATGTGCTGTGGGCATGCTAAGTTAGCTCTGACGCTTGCGGGCTGCCCCTGATTATGCAAACGGTGCATTTCACAGTAAGTTTCAATGTTTGGATATACGTGTGACAAATAAAACTGACCTTCAGGCTGCCTGAATGAGATTATTGAGCTTCACAAGACGCATACTGGATAAAGGAGGGTAAACCAGTAGGCAGAATATCTTACCTCAGTTACTTTATATTTCTTCTTATGTTTTGAGTGCAGTTATAGAGGCATAACATCATAGAGAAATAAAGTTCAATGTAAAATAAATCTATTATCAAATCTTATCAAAATTCATAATCAATTTATTATCAGGACAATTCATGAGTGCACAATGGAAATTTCAACAAGAGAACAACTCCCTGTAGGGCAGGGTGGGATTGTGAATCACACACAACCAGCTTCAAACCAAGAGCTTAATGAGGGAAGCTCTTACAGTATCTAAGAGCTCCTTAAAAGACCCTATTGTATCCGTCTCTACCACCTTCGCTGGCAGTACATTCCATGCACCCACCTCTGGCATCCCCCTTGTACCTACTTCCAAGCACCTTAAAACTATGCCTCCTCGTGTTGCCCATTTCAGCCCAGGGAAAAAGCCTCCGGCTATCCACACTACCAATGCCTCTCATCACCTTATACTACTCAAGATTTGCTTTCTTGCGGGCATTCACAGTAAAACAAGGAAGTACAATAAAATCAGTGAAAAACCACACACAAAGATTGTCAAACAATGTGCAAAAGAAGACAAACTGTGTAAGTAAACACAGAAAAAAATAATACAGAGAACATTGAGTTGTAGAGTCCTCAAAGGTGAGTCTATAGGTTCGGGAATTAGTTGAATGTTGAGGTGAATGAAGATATCCATGGTGATTCAGCAGACTGATGGCTGAAGGGTAATAACTGCTCTTGGACGGGGTGGTATAGGACTGAAGGCTCATGTCCCTCCTGCCTGATGCAGCAGCAAAAGGAGAGCATGGCCTGGAAGGTGGGAGTCCTTGATAATGGATACTGCTTTCCTGTGGCAGCGCTCTTGTAGATGAGCTCACTGCTGGGGAGAGCTTTGCCCGTGATGGACTGGGCTGTAATCACTGTTCCATTCAAGGGTACTGGTGATTCCATGTCAGGCTGTGATGCAACCAGTCAGTACTTCCTCCACCACACATATATAGATGTTTTCCAGTGTTTTAGATGACATCCCAAATCTATGCAAACTTCTGAGAAAGTAGAGGCACTGTGGTGCCATCTTTGAGATGCCACTTCTGTGTGGGTTCCAGAACATATCCTCTGATATGATAACACCAAGGAATTTAGTCACTGGCCCTCTTCACCTCTGATGCTGTAATGAATACTCGCTCATCGACCCATAAAGAATGCCAATAGGCCTCTTAGTCCAACTTGCTCACGGTGCTCACCAAGCTAGTGCCATTTCCCCACGTTTGGCCAATATCCCTCAAAATTCATTTAAACATTGTACCTTCCTCAACCCTTTCCTCTGGTAGCTTGTTCCACGTAGGCCCCAAACTCTGTGTGAAGAAGTTGCCCCTCGTGTCCCATAGAACATTGAACAGTACAGCACAGGAACAGGCCCTTTGGCCCACTATGTTAGACCAAACCAGCTAAATATCAAATCAAAAGCACCCAAACACTAATTGCTCCATCTTCCTCACATCCATGTGCCTATCTAAATGTCTCTTAAAAGCCTCTAATGTATTTGCCTCTACCATCATACCAGACAGCACATTCCACACATCCACCACTCTCTGAGTAAAAAACATATCCCTCACATCCCCTCTGAACCTACCCCTTCTCACCTTCAATGCACGCCCTCTGGTATTAGACATCTCAACCCTGGGAAACAGATAGTGTCTGTCCACTCTATCTATGCCTCTCATAATCTTGTAAACCTCTATCAGTTCTCCCCTCAGCCTCTGCAGCTCCAGAGAAAATAACTCAAGTTTATCCAGCCTCTCATGATAGTACATGCCCTCTAACCCAGGCAGAATCCTGGTAAAGCTCTTCTGTATCCGCTCCTGAGCCTCAATACCCTTCCTGTAATGGGACAATCAGAACTGTATGTAATACTCCAGATGTGGCTTATCCAGAGTTTTATAAAGTTGCAGCATAACCACTTGACTTTTGAACTCAATGCCTTGACTAATAAAAGCAAGTATTCCATAAGTCATCTTAACCTCCTTTTTGACTTGTGTAGCCGCTTTCAAACCGCTAAGAACTTTGCTCAGCGACGCTGTTAAAGACCTTGCCTTTAACAGTGTACTGTTTCCTTGCATTTGCCCTACCAACACCTCACATTTATCTGGGTTAAACTCCATCTGCCATTTCTCTGTCCCTTTTAAATATTTTTCTTCTCAGCTGAAACCTATACTCTCAAGGTTTTAGTTCCCCTTCCCTGGCAAAAAGGCTGTGTGGTGTTCATCCTATCTATATATATCTATATATCCATCTATATGGTGAAGAAAGCTTCTGGTATGCTCCCTTTATTGGTGAAGAAAGCTTTTGGTATGCTGGCCTTTATTAATCAGAGCATTGAATTTAAGAGTTGGGATGTAATGTTGAAATTGTATAAGGCATTGGTAAGGCCAAATTTGGAGTATTGTGTACAGTTCTGGTCACCGAATTATAGGAAAGATGTCAATAAAGTTGAGAGAGTACAGAGGAAGTTTACTAGAATGTTGCCTGGGTTTCATCTCCTAAGTTACAGAGAAAGGTTGAACAAGTTAGGTCTTTATTCTTTGAAGCATAGAAGGTTGAGGGGGGACTTGATAGAGGTATTTAAAATTATGAGGGGGATAGATAGAGTTGACATGGATAGGCTTTTTCTATTGAGAGTGGAGGAGATTCAAACAAGAGGACATGAGTTGAAAGTTAAAGGGCAAAAGTTTAGGGGTAACATGAGGGGGAACTTCTTTACTCAGAGAGTGGTAGCTGTGTGGAACGAACTTCCAGTAGAAGTGGTAGAGGCAGGTTCGATATTGTCACTTAAAGTAAAATTGGATAGCTATATGGACAGGAAAGGAATGGTTGGGTGCAGGTCGGTGGGACTAGGTGAGAGTAAGAGTTCGGCACGGACTAGAAGGGACGAGATGGCCTGTTTCCGTGCTGTAGTTGTTATATGTTACATATGTTATATGGTTATATCCTTCATGATTTTATATACTTCTGCATGGTCACCCTTCAATCCATTACCTTGCAAGGAATAAAGTCCAGCTCTGTTCAATGTCTCCCTCTAACTCAGACATTAGACCTTTTGGTCCTGGCAGCAGGGAACGTACCAACACTTGTAACTTCCTGCTCACATAGATGCTCTGGTGAGCTTTCTGGGCTATGGCTTTAGGGTATTTGGTCCTGGCAGCAGGGGACATACCGACATTTATAACTTCCTGCTCACGTCGAGGCACTGATGAGCTTTCTGAGCTGTGGCTTTAGGGTGGTTCGACCAGTACTGGATATGAGTGATCTTTGCCTCTAGGAGTTTGAAACCTTCAACCCACTCGACCTCAGCATCGTGATGAAAGCAGGAGCCTGTTCACTATCTCCCCTCCTGAAACCAATGAGCAGCTTTTATTTCTGTTTTACTGACAGCGAGGGAAAGGTTGTTCTTGTGACACCATGTCACTAAGCTCTCTATCTCCTTGCTGTACCCCAACTCGTCATTGAGGTGAGGCACATTATGGTGGTATCATCAGCACAGGTCAAAGTTTGATGTAAATTTATTATCAAAGTACATATATGTCACCATATCCAGCCCTGAGTTTCATTTTCTTATGAGCTTGCTCAATAATCCAAGAAGCACAATAGAATCAGAGAAAGACCTCACCCAACAGGACTGACAAACAACCAACGTGCAAAAGACAGCAAACTGTGTAAATACATATCAAGAATAAAAGATGCAGAGTCCTTGAAAATGAGTCCATATACTAGGGTTGGGGTTGGGTTGTGGGAGTAGTTGAGCAATGAGCAAGTGAAGCTGAATGAAGTTATCCCCTCTGGTTCAGGGGCCTGATAGTTGTGGGTAACAACTTCTCCTGAACCTGGTGAGACTTCTGTACCTTCTTCCTGATGGCAGCAGTGAGAAGAGAGTGCAGCCTCTGTGGTGGGGGGTCTGTGATGATGGACGCTGCTTTCCTGCGACAGCACTCCATGTAGATGTGCTGAATGGTGTGGAGGGCTTTATCTGTGATGGACTGGGCTGTATCCATTACATTTTGTAGGAATTTCCATTCAAGAGCCCCGGTGTTTTCATACCAGGCTGTGATACAGCCAGTTAAAATACTCTCCACCACACATCAATAGAAATTTCTGAGAGTTTTGGATATCGTGCCGAACCTTTGCTTACTTCACAATTGGTCTTATGTGCTGGGTCCAGGACAGACCCTTTGAAATGATAACAGCAGAGAATTTAAAGTTGCTGACCCTCTCCGTCTCTGATCTTCTGATGAGGACTGGCTCCTGGACTTCTGGTTTCCTACTCCTGAAGTCAATAAACAGCTCCTTGGTCTTGCTAAAATTGAGTAAGATGTCAGCCAGTTTTTCAATCGTCCTCCTATATGTTGATTCACCACCACGTTTGGTTCGACCTATGACAGGGATGTCATCAGCAAACTTGAATGTGGCATTGGAGCTGTGCTTAGCCACTCAGTCATAGGTGTAAAGTGAGTAGAGCAGGAGGCTAAGCACACATCCCTGTGATGTTTCTGTGATGGAGATTAGATTATGAAGACACGCAGTCCTCTTTTATTGTCATTTAGTAATGCATGCATTATGAAATGATACAATATTTCCTCCAGTGTGATATCACAAAACAACTGAAAAACTGACAAAAACCACATAATTATATCATATAGTTACAACAGTGCAACAATACCATAACTTGGTGAAGAAGTCCATGAGCACAGTAAAAAGTTCAAAGTCTCTCAAATGTCCCACATCTCACGCAGACGGGAGAAGGAAGAAAAACTCTCTCTGCCATGCCCGACCACAATCCGACTCTGAGTCGTCTGAAAACATCGAGCCTCCGATCAGCTCTCCGACACCGAGTACCGAGCACCATCTCTATCCGAACGCTTCGACCTCAATCTCGGTCACCAACAGCAGGCAAAGCTGGGGATTTTGAGGCCTTCCTTCTGGAAGATTCCCGACCGCAGCAGCGAAAGAGCATTTCAGAAATTTCTCCAGATGTTCCTCTTCTTGCAGTGTGGATGAAATTACCTGAGAGACAGAGTCACTGGTAGATACAAAGTAGCTTCTTTATTCGACACAACAAGGTACAGTAGGCATCTTACAGACCGGAGATGCTTTCCGCAGAAAGGTCTGCTGGCTAAAATGTGGGCTTGGTATTCATACGCTAAACACAAAGGCAATCGCTACTTAAAAAGTTACAGACAATGCTTCCTTTTGAAGTTACGTACAAACACCACACCTTCGGATTTCATCCTTTCCTTCTGACGCCAACATGTCTGTGTTGGTATCCACCGCCTTTAGTTCAATCCACAATATATTTATTTGGCATTTTACGTGCTAACATAGAAGACAATTAATATTTATAATGTATAGATAAGACTGTCTTTGAAACTACAGCATCAGGCACCAGAAGCATCTGGTATTTACACCTTTTAGGAAGCCCATTGTGGTGGACTCAATCCACAGTCCTTTGTCAAACAGTTAAAATAGAAGTCTGGTGGCCAAAGTCATTTAAGTGTAAACAAATCATCTACCCAAAAAGAAATCCACTCTAACGCCTCTGTGCTTTCACGTCTGTCTCCATCAAATCAGAATTGTCCACGGCCCCTATTTAACGGATACGATATCATTTTCACTGGAGGGCTGTGCACGCGTGGCGCGCTGCTATCTCTCCTCCCGCCATTTAGGGAGATGTTATTGCTAATCTGAGTTTACTGGAGTATACAAGTGAGGAAATCCAGGATCCAATTGCACAAGGAGGTATTGAGGCCAGGGTCTTGAATCGTATTGATTAGTTTTCAGGGGATGATGGTATTGAATGTCAAGCTGCAGTCGATAAAGAGCATCCTGATATATGCATCTTTGCTGTTCAGGTGTTCCAGGGTTGAGTGAAGAGCCAATGAAATGGCATCTGTTGTTGATCTTTTGTGCTGGTGGGCAAATTGGAGCAGATTCAAGTCACTGCTCAGACAGGAATTGATATTTTTCATCACCAACCTCTCAAAACACTTCATCACAGTGGATGTAACGGCTATGGGACAATAATCACTGAGGCAGTTCAGGCAGGTTACCACGTTCTTCTTCAGCACTGGTATAACTGAATCCAGCTTGGAGCAGGTAGGCACCTCAGATTGCTGAAGAGAAAGATTAATCAGCACAGGTCTTTAATACTCAGCCAGATATCCCATCTGAGCCAGATGCTTTCTGTGGGTTCACCCTCCCGAAGAATGCTCTCACATGAGACTTAAATCACAGGGTCACCGGGGGCTGTGTGTTCATGTAGATTCGTCCTTGATTTAATGGTCAAAGTGAGCATAGAATGCACTAAGCTCATCTGGAAGCAAAGCCTTTTTGTCACCTACAGTATGTTGTTTGGTGTTGCTTTGTAGACGGTGATCGCATTCAAGTCCTGCCACAGCTGTTGAGCATCCTTCAGTGATTCAAATTTAGTCCAGAATTGCCATTTTGCTTGTGAAATGGTTTTCCAGAGATTGTACCTGGACCTCTTGTATTTTACTTGGCCACCAGACCTGGCCCTCAGCAGATTGCTGATCTCATGGTTCATTGAGAACTTCTTGTTGGGGAAAACTCTGAATGTGTTGTGAGGACGCACTCGTCTTTAACTATATCTATAAAGTCCATGACAACTGTGGTGTGCTCATTCAGATCCACAGATGAGTCCTTGAACGTGGCCCATTCCACCAACTCGAAGCAATCCTGTAGCCGCTCCCCTGCCTCTGCAGACATCTCTTTGTTGTCCCTTTCTCTGGAACTTTGGACTTTAGCCTCAGCCTGTATGCAGGTAGGAGAAGGACAGACAAGTGATCAGATTGCCTGAAATGTTGTCTGGGCATGGAACGGTAGGCAGTCCTTACTGCAGAATAGCAGTAGTTCAGTGTGCTGGGACCCATGCTGATAGTAAATGGGCTGAGGTTTCTTCAAACAAGCCTCATTGAGGTTCCCAAATATGGTTTCAAATGCTGGAAGAATTCTGGAAGAAGGTAGGAGAGCCTCAGAACTCACATCACCAGGTTCAGGAACAGTCTACCTCTCAATCATCAAGCTCTTGAATCAAAGGGGGTAACTTCACTTGCCCCAGTGAAATGTGTCATTTGCATTGATCACCAGCACAGTCTGAGGGTTGTGCTGGCAAGCGTAACCATACTTCTGGCACCAATCTCACTAACTCTAACGGTAGTCCTCTGGAATGCAGAAGGAAACGGGAGCACCTGGAGGAAACCCACACAGTCACAAGGAGAATACACAAACTTGCTATGGACAGTGGTGGGAATTGAACCCCATTTGGTGATCACTGGCATTATAGAGCATAGTGCAAACTGCAATGCTGCCATGCCACCTTAATGTGAAAGTACTTTGATCTATTTAGCATTTTCACAATGCCAAACGCAGTGAGCCATTTCTAAAGAGCAGCCATGATTGTAAGGTAGAAAATAGGGTGGCCATTTTGCGAAAAGGGAGCTGCACAGCAGAGACACAAGAGTCTGCAAACATAGAACATAGAACATAAAATCTACGGCACATTACAGGCCCTTCGGCCCACAATGTTGTGCTGACCATGTAATCTACTCTAGAAACTGCCTAGAATTTCCCTAGCGCATAACCCTCTATTTTTCTAATCTCCATGTACCTATCCAAGGGTCTCTTAAAAGACCCTGTTGTATCAGCTTCCACCACCACTGCTGGCAGTGCATTCCATGCACCCACCACTCTCTGTGTGAAAAGTTTACCTCTGACATCCCCTCTGTACCTATTTCCAAGCACCTTAAAATTATGCCCCCTCGTGTTAGCCATTTCAGCCCTGGGAACATAAGCCTACGGCTATCCACACAATCAATGCCTCTCATCATCTTATACACCTCTATCAGGTCACCTCTCATCCTCTGTCGCTCCAAGGAGAAAAGGCTGAGTTCACTCAACCAATTCTCATAAGGTACACCCTCCAATCCAGGCAACATCCTTGTAAATTTCCCCTGCACCCTCTCTATAGTATCCACATCATTCCTGTAGTGAGGTGACCAGAAATGAACACTGTACTCAAAGTGGGGTCTGACCAGGGTCTTATATGGCTGTAACATTACCTCACAGCTCTTGAACTCAATCCAACAGTTGATGAATGCCAACACATCACACGCCTTCTTAACAACACTGTCAACCTGCGCAGCAGCTTTGAGTGTCCTATCGACATGGACCTCAAGATCTCTTAGATCCTCCACACTGTCAAGAGTCTTACCATTAATATTATATTCTGTCTTCAAATTTGACCTACCAGAATGAGCCACTTTACACTTATCTGGGTTGAAGTCCATCTGCCACTTCTCATCCCAGTTCTGCATCGTATCGATTTCCCGTTGTAACCTCAGACAACCCTCCAGACTATCTACAAAACCCCCAACCTTTGTGTTATCAGCAAACTTACTGACCCACCCTTCTACTTCTTCACCCAGGTCATTTATAAAAATCACTTAGAGGAGGGGTCCCAGAACAGATCCCTGTGGAACACCACTGGTCACTGACCTCCATGCAGAATACAAACCATCTGCAACCACCCTTTGCCTTCTGTGGGCAAGCCAATTCTGGATCCACAATGCAAGATCTCCTTGGATCCCATGCCTCCTTACTTTCTGAAGGAGCCTTGCATGGGAAACATTATCAAGTACCTTACTGAAATCCATATACACTACATCCATTGTTCTACCTTCATCAATTATATTTTGTTACTTCCTCAAAGCATTCAATCAGACACTGGAATCCGGAGCAAAAAACAAACTGTCAGAGGGAAAATTTGCCAAGAACAATCATTATCAAAGACCATGATCACCTATGTCATACGTAATGGCACATAATGCTGATGATGAATTAAAAGCCTGCTAGCCACTAGTGGTGTCAAGTTCCCCTCATGTAAATAGAATAAATAGAGTCATGCAGTCATATAGCACAGAAGCTGGCACTTTGGCCCAGCTGGTCCGCACTGGCCCTCATTCCCATCTAAACTAGTCCTATTTGCCCATGTTTGACCCATATTCCTCTAAACCAGTCCTATCTATGTACCTGTCAACTTGCCTTTTAAATGTTGTCAATATACCTGCCTCAGCCACTTGTTTTGGCAGCTCATTCCATATGCAGATCATTAATGTTCTCTCTAATTTTCAGTAGTCAGTGTGCGCAAAAATCTTATGTTGTGCAAATTTTTTTCCTGTGACAAAAGTATGTGTGCACTGAATGCACACATGGGACAGTTTATGTAGGTTTACAAAATATTTGACATAAAACTGCACAGAATAACAACAAAATAACATACATATTTAGGTCACTCAGTTATTTTTTCTCTCTCTTGTCTTTGGCATTTTACCCACTCTTTATAAACTCTATCTAGACTAATAGAAGTTCCATCCAAATGACATTGTCATTAACATATCCAAATGACATTCACCTAAACAGTTTCTCAGCTTGTTTTTGATTTGATTCATTAGGCTAAAACCTCGCTCACGGTCCGCACTAGACGCAAGAAAGGTTCCCCCAATGTCCATCAACTGTGCAAGGCCGCAAAACTGTTCATTTTGAAGTACAAATGCCACCATTTGAGCAAAGTTGGAAATCAGTTTAGATTTAATTTTTTCTTGCACTGCTAAGTGTGAAGTCAGCTAACAACACACTGTCGATAAGAACTTTGATTTCCTCTGGGTTTGAATGTTTTCGCTCTTGTTCATCTGCACTCAACTGTAATATACGTAGCCCTCCTGTAATGGGTAATGACGAGTTCTGTTGCCTGAGCTTTAGTACACCATCTAAATGTGATGTACTTGCCAAATGATACTTTAAAAAGTCAAGTTTCCAAATATCATCCCATTTCTTTCCACTAGCAAATTCTCCAGCAACATTCGCATCACGACAATACAGACAGATAACTCCAGTTTCTGAACCATACATAAATATTTCTCGTAGCTGAACGTTCATGACCTCATGAGCTTTCGGTGTAACAGTTTCTAGTATTTTGTTAAGCCATCCAACTTTAAACAAATTTGCAGTTCTTTTGTACTTCAAGCCCTTCGCTTCTTTTGAATTTGACATAGTGAATCAATATTTTTTCCAATAAAAACTTAGTAAGCTATCTACAAGATTTGAAACAGATCTTTGTAAACTTTGTGATATGAACACAGTCCGCCAAAGATGGCTGCCGTCATGATGTAGCTGTACAAACCGGAACAGGAAAGGTGAGGTGACGTAAATTAGTGACGTGCATTCCGGTATTTGAAAAACCGACTAACTAGTTACAGAAACATTTAGCTAAAAGATTATTTTCAATCGGTATAATTATTAATTACTACATTATTTTAGGTAACTAACCTTTTGTGCTCACATTAATTTCCTTTGTGCGCTGGTTGAAAAACGTGTGTGCCCGTGCACACGTGCACAACTTAGAGAGACCATAGCAGACTATCCTCTGGGTGAAAAGTTGCCCCTTAGAATCCTTTAAATCTCTCTCCTTTCACCGTAAACTACAGTATTTCCTCTCATTCTTCATTCCCCACCGTAGGAAAAGTGCTGCACACATTCACCCTATCTATTCCCCTCATGATTTTATCTTGATAAATCTCATTCTCCTGTGCTCCAATGAATAAAGTCACAAGCTTCTCAACTTCTCTCTATAACCCATTCCACCAAGTCCAGACAATATCCTCGTAGATCTCCTCTGCACTCTTTCCAGCTTATAGTCATAGAGCACTACAGCACAAAAAACAGGCCCTTCAGTCCATCTAGTCCATGCCAATCTGTTTTCATGCCTGTCCCATTCACTTACATCTGGACCAGAGCCATATGTACCCCTCCCATCCATGTACTTATCCAAACTTCTGGCAAATGTTGAGATTGAACCCACGTCCATCACTTCCTCTGACAGCTCGTTCCATACTCAAACCATGCTCTGAGTGTAGAATTTCTGTCTCAGGTTCCCTTTAAATATTTCATACTTTCACACTTAACTTATACCCACTTCAAATAGTTCAAATAGTCCCATTAATTACAGCAATTCAGAGAATGTATATAGTATACAACTTGAAATACTTGTTCTTCGCAGACATCCACGAAAGCAGAAGAACCCCAAAGCCCCCTCCCCCACCACCACGCCAGCAGCAGCGAAGCATCAACGCATCAAACTCCACCACTCCCCCCACCCAGCAAAAAAGCATCTTCACGCACCACCCACTTAGCAATAACAAAGCACCCAAAGAGAGATCATTATCTGCAGTCAATAAAAAACTAATGTTTACCCAACTAGTTCTAGGTTCAAAGCCTGTTTGCATTAATCCTATCTTGCTCCCTCAATATTTTTTATACTTCTATCAAATCTCCTGTCATTCCTCAATGCTCCACAGAATAAAGTCCTAATCAATTCAACCTTCTCAATCTTTCACTAAAACTTAGTGTATATGGATTTCAGCCAGGCATTTGACAAGGTACCCCATGCAAGGCTTATTGAGAAAGTAAGGAGGCATGGGATCCAAGGGGACCTTGCTTTGTGGATCCTGAACTGGCTTGCCCACAGAAGGCAAAGAATGGTTGTAGACGGGTCATATTCTACATGGAGGTCGGTCACCAGTGTTGTGCCTCAGGGATCTGTTCTGGGACCCCTACTCTTTGTGATTTTTATAAATGACCTGGATGAGGAAGCGGAGGGATGGGTTAGTAAATCTGTTGATGACACAAAGGTTGAAGGTGTTGTGGATAGTGTGGAGGGCTGTCAGTGGCTACGGCGGGACATTGATAGGATACAAAACTGGGCTCAGAAGTGGCAGATGGAGTTCAACCCAGATAAGTGTGAAGTGGTTCATTTTGGTAGGTCAAATATGATGGCAGAATATAGTATTAATGGTAAGACTCTTGGCAGTGTGGAGGATCAGAGGGATCTTGGGGTCCGAGTCTATAGGAGGCTCAAAGCAGTTGCGCAGGTTGACTCTGTGGTTAAGAAGGCGTACGGTGTATTAGCCTTCATCAATTATGGAACTGAATTTAGGAGCTGAGAGGTAATGTCGCAGCTATATAGGACCCTGGTCAGACCACACTTGGATTACTGTGCTCAGTGCTGGTTGCCTCACTACAGGAAGGATGTGGAAACCATGGAAATGGTGCAGAGGAGATTTACAAGGATGTTACCTGGATTGTGGAGCATGCTTTATGAGAATAGGCTGAGTGAACTCGGCCTTTTCTCCTTGGAGCGACGGAGGATGAGAGGTGACCTGATAGAGGTGTATAACATGATGAGAGGCATTGATCGTGTGGGTAGTCAGAGGTTTTTTCCCAGGGCTGAAATGGTTGCCACAAGAGGACACAGGTTTAAGGTGCTGGGGAGTAGGTATAGAGGTGATGTCAGGGGTAAGTTTTTTCACTCAGAGAGTGGTGAGTGTGTGGAATGGGCTGCAGGCAATGGTGGTGGTGGCAGATACGATAGGGTCTTTTACGAGACTTTTGGATAGGTACATGGAGCTTAGGACATGTTTTGCACAACTTTGTGGGCCGAAGGGCCTGTATTGTGCTATAGGTTTTCTATGTTTCTAACTCAGGTCCTTACGTCCTGGCAACATCCTTATAAATTTTCTCTGTATGTTTTTCAGACTTAATCATATCCTTCCTGTAGATAGCTGAACAGAACTGCACATAATATTCCAAACTTGCTCGCAAATAGTATCTTTCCTTTAGCAGGATAACTGAAACTGAACAAAATATTCCTCATGCAACCTCACCAACCTCTTGCCTGACAACAATATATACCCTAATTTCTACTCTCAGTGCCCTGACTGATGATGGCCAGCGTTCCAAAAGCCTTCAACCAATATACTGCAGGTCGACCTTCATTGGGACCTGAGGAGTGCCGGATTAGTGAAAATGCTGAATTACAGAAGGATCACATTAAGCATAATCAGTGTCGGATTATCGAAGGAACCGGATTACATCTGGTCGGATTAGTGAAGGTCGACCTGTTTTTAAATCTATAACGATCAGCCAAAATAAAAGTTAGCAATTATACTCAGCGGTCTCTCCTGTACCTTATAAAGTGGCTACTGAGTGTCTGTTCATGGCCTTCTGCTGCTGTAACCCATCCACTTCAAGATTTGATGTGTTGTGCATTCAGAGATGCTCTTTTGCACACCACTGTCGTGTTTATTTGATTTACTGTCGCATTCTTGTCAGCTTGAACCTGTCTGGCCATTCCCCACTGACTTCTCTCATTAGCAAGGCATTTTCACCCAAAGAGCTACCATTCACTGGGTGTTTATCTCTCCAATCTCTGTAAACGTGTGTGAAAATCCCAGGAGATCAGCAGTTTCTGAGGTACTGAAATCACCCCACCTAGCACCACCAGTAATACTATAGTCAAAGTCACTTAGATCACATTCCTTCCCTAATATTATGTTTGGTCTCAACAACAACTGAACCTCTGGGCCATGTCGAGGTTGATAGGCTCTTGATTTGTCAGGGTGTGAAACGTTATGGGGAGAGGGCAGAAGAACGGGGCTGAGAGGGAAATGGATCAGCCATGAGCAACTGAGAGAATGGAGTCGATGGGCTGAATAATCTAATTCTGCTCCTATGTCTTATGGTTTTGTGGGCATATGTCTGGATGCATTTATGCATTGAGTTGCTGTCACATGATTGGCTGATTATATATTTGCATTAACGAGCAGGTGTACAAGTTTACTTTCTAAAGTAGTCATAGAGTGTAGTTTGGCATAACTAAGAATTCCCAACCATTGGAAAGTGTGCTTGGGTTCCAACAAAATTGGCTTCAAATCTAGTTGTGACATCTACGCAAATTCCATGAATCTGTTCAGGTGAGTTTCACAAAGACACACACATACAATACAGAATGGTATAAGCACAAATCCTGGGGTTCTTTAAACAGCTGATACACATTGAAAGCGGTGTCATGGGTAAATATGGTAGCAAAGAAAGCTTTTGGCACATTGGCCTTCATAAATGAAAGTACAGAGTACAGGAGATAGGATGTTATGTTGAAGTCATTTAAGACTTCAGTGTGGCATAATTTATAGCATTGTATGCTGGTTTGGTCACATACCTACAGGAAAGATTGAAGGGATACAGAAAAATTTTACAAGGATGTTGCTGGGATTGGAGGACCTGAGTTATAAGTGAAGATTGAATACGTTTGGACCTTTTTTCTTGGAACATAGAATATTGAGGGGAGATTTGATAGAGGTATAGAAAATTATGAGGGCTATAGATAGGATAAATGCAAGCAGGCTTTTTCCACTGAGGTTGGGTGAGACTACAACCAAAAGTCGTGGGTTAAAGGTGAAAGGTGAAAAGTTTAAGGGGAACACAAGGGGAAACTTCTTCTCTCAGAGGGTTGTGAGAGTGTGGAATGAGCTGCTAGCACAAGTGGTGCATGTGAGCTCGATTTCAACACAAGAAAAGTTTGGATAGGTACATTGATCGAGGGTATCGAGGGCTATGGTTCTGGTGCAGGCCAATGGGAGTAAACGGTTCAGCATGGACTAGATGGGCTGAAAGGCCTGTTTCTATGTTGTACTTTTTTATGACTGACTCTAAGACTCTGGAGGAACTTAGGCTCTTTATTCCTTACCATTGATGCCCCTGACCTGCTGATTTCCTCCAGCATTTTGTGTGTGTTAGCAATATTGGGTACTTGTGGACGGAAGGAGAGAGAGAGCCTTTTCTGTGCAATATGACCTGAGACAAGGTTGTAATATTGAATGCTGAACAATATGTCAATTCAATGAGATGTTTGAATGCTTGCAAAAGAGAAGCAGGAAGAAGCTAGGTTTCAGGAAGAAACATTCATTTCAGATTGGTCCCTTGAGGACTATATGGGCACTCTGAGCAATGCAAAAGACCAAAGTCAAATTGTTTTAAGTATTTCTAACATTATTTTGTCTGCTATCTTCTTGTGGAAATTCTTATAGCACAATTTTTAAGCATTTCTTTTCGAGTTAATAAAAAGAGAATGGTTGTTAGTTTTATAGCATGCTGAGCACACACTTCTAACCGATATAAACTTTTATTGTTTAGCGGGCTGTGTTATTGGGCTGCCTCCCTGCGTTAATTGCATTCGTGTATTCATGTTCCTTCCTGTGTACCACTCCTACATGATTGTCTAATGGAGGGAGTAAGTGGTGTACATTCCTGTGAGGTTTCCTGTGGTGGTCCCACCTAGTTTCATGAGGGACGACATCAAATGGTTATGCCTGGGTGACAGGAACAGTCTATCCCTTTCTGGGCACTCATCTGTTACTCAGAACCACTTACAAGGAGAGGACATGCAGCCGTATAAAATTTATAGACTTGCACTTTTCTACACATGCTAGTAATAGTTTGAGACCTAGTAACGGAATTAATTGGCAACCTTCCTAAAGCCTCTGAGTATCACCCTTAATGTTCTTCCATTATGCTGGTTTTAACTGTGTCTTAAATCCATAAGAATGTAAGAAATAGGAGCGGACTTAAGACTCAGACATCCTCGAATCTGTACTAACGATATCTTTATTCTTTCTATGTTCATATGATATGGGAGCTACTGGTTGGACAGCATCCAAAGACTAAAGTTGAGGTTATTTCATATGCACAAGTATGGTACTGTGCAAAAGTCTTAGGCACCCTAGATTTTCCACATGGTTTCAGATGGTATGGCCTCTACAGTTCAAAGTACATTTGTTACCAAAGTATGTATACATTATACAATCTTGAGAGTCATCTCCTTACTGGCAACTACAGAACAGGAAACCTAAAAGAACCCATTAAAATATATCCAAGAAACACCCAATGTGCAGAGAAAGAGAAAAACAAATCGTGCAAGCAATAAAAGCAAGCAGACAGCATTCAGAACAAAAAAAGGGTCCATAGACATGAAGCCTAGAGCAGCTGGAGCAGGCCCACAGCCTCAACGCAGCAAGGAGTGGAGCAAACGTTGTGGAGTAGTGAGCAGAATCGGCCTGCCCCTTGCCTCTGACCCTGATCTCAATAACACCAGGGCAGATTGGGATTACCTGGAGAGACAGAAGCAAGCGAGGCAGCAAAAGTCTGCAGAAGAACTGTGGCAAATTTTCCAAGATGCTTGGAACAACTTACCAGTTGATCTTCTGATAAAACTGCATGACAGTGTACCTAAGAGAATTGATGCAGTTTTAAAGGAACAGGGTGGTCGAAACAAATATTGATTTGATTTAGGTTTTTACTGTTTACTGCTCTTTGCAGTAACTTTTCTGATATTGAGAAACTTCTCATTTCCTTATTTTTGAAAGCATCTTCTCTCAACAGAATATTTTTTAAGACCTTTGCACAGTTCTGTGCATGTAAGCACGGATGCAACAGGAAGTTTACTTGCAGCAGCATTACGGGCACATAGAAAAATATAAACAGCTTTCACAACAGATTCTGCCGGACCAGCTGAGTTCCTGCGGCATTTTGTGTACTGCTCAAGGCTATGCTGAAGCTGTAGTCAAACAGCAGCATGACCTTTGCTTACAGTTCTGGTCACCACATCATAGGAGAGACGGGATTCCCCTGACGACTGAGTGGGAATGTATAAGGATGATGTAGGGAACAGAAGACTATATACATGAGGAAAGATCGCATGGGTTGGCTTATTTTCTTTTAAAAGTCTAGAAGCTGAAGAGAAACTCAACTGCAATGCATAAAATTATTAGGATCCCAGCTACTATAAGACCATGAGACTACATAATATAAGAGTGGCATCAAGCCATTCAGCCCATTGAAACTACTGCACAACTCAACCATGGCTTTTTTTTAACTCCACTCTCCTGCCTTCTCCCTGTAACCCCTGTCATAGGAGGAAGTATAATGAGGGCTAATGATTAGTAAATAGGGCCGTAGATTGCGCTAATGTCATAACAGGGAACCGCAAAGTAGAGACACCCAATACAGCAGCAACAACACTCAGGTTTCAGGAATTTCTCTAATTGTGTTTTAGCATGCATCCACTGTTGTAATAGAAAACTGGAGTCACTATTAGACCTGTGGATAATCATCTTAATCCGTAATAAGGACCAAGTTCGTAACTTAATTAAGTCTTCCTGTAGCCACCATTCAAAATCAAAAGGTAGTTATACTGATAATCTCGTTTATTGAGGATGTAAACTTGTTCACTTAAATCCTTACTTGCTGGGGCATAGACCACCAACAGCAGCTTGCCAGAGTCCTCTGTCCTGGACCAGTTTTTCAGACTGTCCCCAGGTGTAGCCCATCTTGTTGGTATTCTTCCTCTCTCAGGGGTGAGATCTTAAGAGCTTCTGTTGGCTTTTCTGTAGCTCTTTGTTTTTACAAGTTGGAGTTTCTGGCCCCATGCCCAACCCTCCTCCTTTCGCAGCCAGACTTGGGACCGTCCATGACAGCGCTTGAGAGAGAAAAGCCACACTACATTCATGCTCAGGACAGCAGCTTTGACTCGCTTCCTAGTGCACGGCAGCTTTGTAATAAGTTGCCCGTTACTTCAAATACCAACTCCTTGTAGTCATTCACTTTGTTTCTGCACCATATACCCTTTTTATAGTAAATACTTGTTTGAAGCACTCGGCTTAAAGTTCAAACACCATAGAGCAGAGAGTTAAAGATCAGAGAGGAGATGATGAAAAATTGCTTTCACACAGAGGCTGATGAGGGTCAGAAATTCACTGTCTGAAAGGATTGAGAGGAAGAAACCCTAATCACACTTAAACTGTACCTGAATGTGTATTTGGTGATTGCATATGGAGAAACAAATCTCTTGAAGATTTGCTGTGTAGCGCGTGCACACACACTGCTGAAGGACACCCTGGCAGATCATGCAGCATCTATGAAAAGGAATAAAGGGTGGACATTTCGGGCTGAGACCCTTCATCATGAGCTCCTGCAGCATTTTGTGTGTGGTATTCTGGACTTCCACCATCTGCAGAATCTCTTGTGTTCTTGAAGATTTGCTGCCCAGTTCTATCTGTGGCAAATGTGAGCCCATTTATCTCAGGTTTCTTTAAGTGTTAGTCCCTTGGAACCCTTATTCTTGTTTCAGATCTACATCAACAGTGACATTTAGCATACATCCACCTCAAAACAGCATGGACATCTTGTCTAACATGTGCTAAGTATAGGCCACAGCTTTCTGCATGAGCAGCAAATGGCCAACATCATTTATAGACTGTAATAATACAGAATCACTGGCATATGTCGTGAAATTTGTTGTTATGTGACAGCAGTATGCTGCAATTCATAATAATAAAACTGCAAATCACAGTAAGATATATATATTTTAAAAAACTTAATTAAGTAGTGTGAACACAGAAAAAAGTAGTGAGGTAATGTTCAAGGATTCAATGTCCATTCAGAAATCTGATGTCAGAGGGGAAGAAGCGGTTCCTGAATCATTGAGTGTGTGTCTTCAGGCTTCCGTACCTCTTCTCCAATGGTAGCAATGAGAAGAGAGCAGGTCCTGGGTGATGGGGAGTCCTCAATGATGGGTGATGCCTTTTTGAGGCGTTGCTCCCTGAAGACGTCCTGATGCTGGGGAGGATGGTGCCCATGATGGAGCTGACTGAGTTTACATCTTTCTGCAGCTTATTTTGATCCTATACAATGGCTATGCCAAACCAGGTGGTGATGCAGCCAATTAAAATATTCTCCAAAATACCTCTATAGAAATCTGTGAGTATCTTTGGTGACACACCAAATTCACAATTCAGAAGCTATGCAGGATAAGGGACAATAACAGTCATGAATGACAGAAGAGTTGAGCGGATCACCTGGCTTATGGTCATCAGGTCCAAGAGAAGCAGAAAGACCATAAGATATAGGAACAGAAATAGGCCATTTGGCTCATTGTGTCAGCTCTACCATTGGCTGATCTATTTCCCTCTCAGCCCCAATCTCCTGCTTTCTCCCTGTATCCCTTCATGCCACAACAAATCAAAAATCTATCAACCTCTGCCTTAAATATACCAAAAGACTTGGCCTCCACAGTCCCCTGTGGCAACCAATTCCACAGTTTCATCACTCTCTGGCTAAAGAAATTCCTCCTCATTGCTGTTCTAAAAGGACACCCCTCTACTCTGAGGCTGTGTCCACTGGTCTTAGACTCCCCCACCTTAGGAAAGGAGTACAGCTAACCGAGAAAGTAACTTTATTATTGCTTAACTAATGAGTATAACTAATCAAAGCATAAGTACAGTGCACAGTCAGTTTGGAAGGTTGAAGCATCACCTCTCATTCCATTGTACAGCATCTTACCGAGGTCAGACTGTTGCCTGGCTTGCAACCCCTGCACCCCACCCCCAACCCGCCGCCTCTCGTTTTCTTTCTGCCGTCATCTGTTTGGCTTCCATTATCCTGTCTGAGGGCTGGAGGAAAAGACAGAGGGAAGAAGAGCAGTAAAACAGCCGGGAGCAGCCTGAACAAGCAGTTGCTCCACATCGTTCAGGAAGACCTTTCAAGCCATTTTCAGCAGAAGGTGCCAAAGCCAACAAGAGAGGGAAAAAAACATTTAATTTCTTAACCCACTTGGAAAAAATCTGCAAACAAAGCAAGAAACAACAAAACAATTTAGTGCAAGAATATAAAAGTCAGATTGAAATACGCTTGTGCTCAGATTGAATTATTTTCTTTCCTGGGTGGCCAGTTTGCTAATAAAGCTCCATTCAACTTCCTGTAACACAACAAACAGATTTAACCAATTTTATATTTCCTGGCTGTCTCCCAAATGTATATATTGTACTCATATATTGGGACCTCAATTATTCCTGGTAACAGATGGGTTCCACTCAGTCTATACTTAACAGCCCCTGACTGTCCTCTCAACAGCTGAGGCAGTAAAACAAAGCTATGGATAAATCAGACTTCTCTTCCTCTGGGGCCTCCATTTGAAGCATACACACAAGGCGACGCAGTGGTGCTGCTAGCAGAGTTGCTGTTTCCTAGTGCCAAAGCCCTCAGATGCTGTGGGGCTTGCATGCCCTCCTGGTGGCTGCAGGGGTTTTCCTTCCAAGGACATTCTGGTTGGGAAGTTAAGTGGCCACTGTGAGTCATTCTTAGTTCAGGGGTTCCTAATCTGGACCATGGCTCCATGAACTGGAATGGTAAAAAAATTACTTTTTGTTTTCACTAACAAATAATTTGGAACGCCCTTCAATTATGAATGTAGGCAACAAACCACAGAAGTATTAGTAGTACCTGTGACTTTGTCGTCAATAGAAATCTTAGATATTTTGATATCATATTACAAAGTTGCTTTGTCAAAGACTATTGCATCTCTAGTTGTGAACTTCCCATGATTCAGGACATTTACAAAGACAGGTGTGAGAAAAGGGCTCGAAGAATCATTGGGGACTGGAGTCTCCCCAACTACAAACTGTTCCAGCTGCTACCATCTGCGAAATGGTACCACAGCATTAAAGCCAGGACCAACAGGCTCCAGGAAAGATTCTTCCACCAGGCCATCAGACTGATTAGCTCACGCTGATTTGAGTGTATTTCTATGTTACATTGACTGTTCTATTTATTGTAAATTTTTATAAATTGCTATGATGGCACATTGCGCATTTAGACGGAGATTTAACATAAAGATTTTTACTCCTCGTGTATGTGAAGGATGTAAGAAATTAAGTCAAATCAATTCAATTCAGTCCAATCACCCCACAGTTTAATGCTCTTATTCAAGCTAAGCAACATCAGCCTTCACACAGATATGTCTTTAAAAAAATCTGAGATGCATAGGGACTTGGGATTCCTTGTGCAGGATTCCCTAAAAGTTAATTTGCAGGCTGAGTCAACAGTGAGGAAGGAAGATGTGATGTTAGCATTCATTTCGCGAGGACTAGAATATAAACACAAGGATGTAATGTTAGGGCTTTATAAAGCACTGGTGAGGCCTCACTTGGAGTATTGTGAGCAGATTTGGGCCCCTAATCTAAGAAAAGGATGTGCTGTCTTTGGAGAGGTTTCAAAGGAGGTTCACAAAAATAATTCCAGGATTGTATGAGAAGCACTTGATGGCTCTGGGCTTGTACTCAGAGGAATTCTGAAGAATGAGGGTGGACCTCAGTGAAACCTGTTGAATGGTGAAAGGTCATGATAGAGTGCATGTGGAGAGGATGTTTCCTATGGTGGGGGAGCCCAGCAGCCTTAGAATAGAGAGATGTCCATTTAGAATGGAAATTAGGAGGGATTTTTTGAGCCAGAGGCTGGTGAATCTGTGGAATTCTTTGCCACAGGCAGCTATGGAAGCCAGGTCACTGGGTATATTTAAGGCAGAGGTTGATAGATTCTTGATTGTTCTGGGCACGAAGGGATACAGGAAGAAGGCTGGAGAATGGAGCTGAGAGAGATGTGGATCAGCCATAATGAAAAGGTGATGAAGACTTGATGGGCCAAAATGGCCTAATTCTGCTCCTTTTCTTACGGGCTTATGATATGTGTTTAAAAAAATAATGTTTCAACTTGTCTGTATTTTAAATGGATAGTCTTGTTATTTAATATGTTAATGAAGAAGCACAAATATTACTGTATCACAAATTAGTTTTTTAAATATTTTGATAACTGTATTTCAATATAATTGGTTTCTTTTGTAATCCTGTGCATTTTATTTTATATATTTAAATATGTTATTCTGAGAGGGTTCCACAGGCTTCAGTGGACTGCCAAAGGGGTCCATGACATAGGAATCTTTGTCCTAGTGTGTAGGCACATGCTAAATGAGGCAGGAGACCATTTGGAAAATAAACAATTGGTCATAAGAGCATAAGACATAGGAGCAGAACAAGGCTATTCGGCCCGTTGAGTCTGCTCTGCCATTCAATAATGGCTGATCCTTTTTCATCCTCCTCAACCCCAATTCCCGGCCTTCTTCCCATAACCTTTGATGCCATATCCAATCAAGAACTGCCTTAAATACACCCAACAACCTGACCTACACACCTGCATGTGGTAACAAATTCCACAAATTCACCACTCTCCGGCTAAAGGAATTTCTCCATATCTCTGTTTTAAATGGACACCCCTTCATCATGAGGCTGTGTCCCTTTGTCCTAGACTCCCCCACCATGGGAAACATCCTTTCCACATCTACTCTGTCTAGGCCTTTCAACATTCAAAAGAATTCAATGAAATACCCCTCGCCCTTCTAAATTCCAGCAAGTACAGAACAAGAACCATCAAATTTTCCTTGTATGATAACCCTTTCATTACCGGGATCATCCTTGTCAACCTCCTCTGAACCCTCTCCAATACCAGCACATCATTTCGAAGATAAGGAGCCCAAAACTATTCACAATACTTAAGGTGAGGTCTCATCAGTGTCTTATAAAGCCTCAGCATCACATCCCTGCTCCTGTATTCAAGACATTTTCAAATTAATTCTAACATTGCATTTGCCTTTATCACCACCAACTCAACCTGCTAGTTAACCTTTAGGATGTTTTGCACAAGGACTGCCAAGTCCCTTTGCATCTCAGATGTTTGGATTTTCTCCCCGTTTAGAAAATAGTGTGTACATTTATTTCTACTACTAAAGTGCATAACCATACATTTTCCAACATTGTATTTCATTTGCCACTTTCTTGCCCATTCTCCTAGTCTGTCTAAATCCTTCTGTAGCCTACCTGTTTCCCCAACACTACCTGACCCTCCACCAATCTTTGTATCATCAATAAACTTGGCAACAAAGCCATCTATTCCATCATCTAAATCATTGATATACAGCATAAAAAGAAGCGGTCCCAACACCGACCCCTGCGGAACACCACTAGTCACTGGCAGACAACCAGAAAAGGATCCTTTTATTCCCACTCGCTACCAATCAGCCAGTGCACTAAACATGGCAATAACTTTCCTGTAATAACATGGCTTTTTACTTGGTAAGCAGCTCCATGTGTGGCACCTCATCAAAGGCCTTCTGAAAGTCTAAATACACAACATCCACTGCATCCCCTTTAACTATCCTACTTGCAATCTCCTCAAAGAATTCCAACAGGTTCACCAGGCAAGATTTTCCCTTAAGGAAACCATACTGACTATGTCCTGTGTCACCAAGTACTCCATAACCTCATCCTTAACAATTGACTCCATCATCTTCCCAATCCCTGAGATCAGGCTAACTGTTCTGTAATTTTCCTTCTGCTGCCTTCCTCTTTTCTTAAAGAGTAGAGTGATATTTGCACCATGCCAGAGTCCTATGATTTTTGAAAGAGGTATTACGAATACCTCCACAATCTCTCCTGCTATCTCTTTCAGAACCTTAGGGTGCAGTTCATCTGGTCTGGGTGACTTATGCATCCTTAAGTCTTTCAGCTTTATGAGCTCCTTCTCCTTTGTAATAGTAACTCACTCACTTCTCTTCCTTCACACACTACAACACCTGGCAGATTGCTAGTGTCTTCCACAGTGAAGACTGATGCAAATTACTCATTTAGTTCATCTGCCATCTCCTCGTCCCCTGTCATCATTTCTTCAGCCTCATTTCCTAGTGGTCTGAAGTCCACTCTCATCTCTCTTTTATTTTTTACATATTTGAAAAAGCTTTCACTATCCATTTTGAAATTATTTGCTAGCTTGCATTCATATTTCATTGTGTGTTGGGCACGTGGCCAAGTGGTTAAGGCGTTGGTCTAGTGATCTGAAGGTCGCTAGTTCAAGCCTCAGCTGTGGCAGCGTGTTTGTGCCCTTGAGCAAGGCACTTAACCACACATTGCTCTAGTCTGTGCGAGTGGCGCCCCACACAGACTTCCAACTGCGCCTTGTAAGGCATGAAAATGCCCGACGCAGGCCTCTCATGGTCTAAGTCGACGTTCCCCCTCCCTTCTGATGATTCTTTTAATTACTCTCTGTAAGTTTTTAAAACCTTCCCAATCCTCTATCTTCCTGCTACTTTTTGCTTTGTTGTATGCCCTCTCTTTGCTTTTATATTAGTTTTGACTTCCCTTGTCAGACACGGTTATACTATTTTGCCATTTGAGTGTTTCTTCATTTTTAGAATACACCTGTCCTACATCTTCCTCATTTTTCCCAGAATCACACACCATTGCTGCTCTGCTGTCATCCCTGCCAGCAGCTCCTTCAAATTTACTCGGGCCAACTCCTCTCTCATACCACTGTAATTTCGTTTACTCCACTGAAATACTGTTATGTCAGACTTTGCTTTCTCCCTATCAAATTTCAAGTTGAACAGTCATATTGTGATCATTGGCTCCTGAGGGCTCTTTTACCTTAAGCTCCCTAATGGCCTCCAGTTAATTACAATCCAGTATAACTGATCCCCAGTAGGCTTAATGACAAACTGCTCTAAAAAGCTCTCATAGGCATTCAATAAACTCACTCCATTACCAACCTGATTTTCCCAATTGACCTGCATGTTGAAATCTTCCATAACTATCATAGTATTGCCCTTTTGATACGCCTTTTCTATTTCCTGTTGTAATCTGTGGTCCACCTCCCAGCCACTATTGGGAGGCCTGTATATGACTGCCAATGGGGGTCCTTTTACCCTGCAGTTTCTTAGCTCAACTCACAAGGATTCAAAATCTTCCGATCCTTTCTACTGATTTGATAGCATTCTTTACCAGCAGAGCCACGTCTCCGCCTCTACCTACCTTCCCATCCCTCTGATACAATGTGTAACCTTGGACATTCAACTCCTAACAACAACCATCCTTCAGCCACGATTCAGTGATGGCCACAACATCATACCTGACAATCTGTAATCCTGCAACAAGATCATCCACCTTATTTCTTATCCTCTGTGCATTGAGCTATAACACTTTGAGTACTATATTTACTACCCTTTTTGATTCTGCATCCTTAATGCACTGATGCTCACCCTGCTGGCTGCAATTATACCCGATCACCTGCCTGCCCTTCCTGACAATCTTACTGCACCAGTATCTTTGTTTTTTTTTTACCATCCATCCTATCCTGAGTCCCTCCACTCCGGTTCCCACCCCCCTGACCAATTAGCTTAAATCCTCCCCAGCAGCTCTAACAAACCTTCCTGCAAGAAATTTGGTCCCCTTCGGGTTCAGGTGTAAGCTGCCCTTTTGTACAGGTCATACCTTCCCCAGAAGAGATCGTAATGATCCAAGAATCTGAAGCTCTGCCCCCTGTACCGGCTTCTCAGCCACGCATTTATCTGCCAAATCATCCTGTTTCTACCCTCACTGGTACGTGGCACTGATAGCAATCCAGAAATTACTGTCCTGGAGGTCCTGCTTCTCAGCTTTCTACCTAACTCTCTAAATTCTCTCTTCAGGACCTCATTGCTTTTCCTTCCTAATTCATTAGTATCAATATGTACCAAGGCATCTGGCTGCTCTCCCTCTCTCTCTAAAATGCTGTGGATGCGATCTGAGATGTCCCTGACCCTGGCTCCTGGGAGGCAACATACCATGCGTTTATGTCCTCAGAAACTTCTGTCTGCTTCCATGACTATTGAAAGTTACAGTACACATATCATGAATAAATCTGAATCTGAACCTCGACCTGAATTGTGGTCAGCACGGACTGAATGGCCTGAAGGGCCTGTGTCCACGCTGAGTCTTTCTATGACTCTAACTCCTACTGATCTCCTAATCTTTGGATGGACCAAAATTCTGTCTTTAAACTTTGTACTGAATCCAAAACTGTCAAGTTGTTACTAACTGTTAAATGTGTGGTCCTGTTCTAACTCCAGCTGTTGCCTATATATATGTGGCCATCACTGTTGTCCCTTTTCCTGACTGAGGCAGTTTCATCCCAAATCATGTGCACAGCAATATATTGACTAGTACAGCAGAAATGCTTTGCTATCGGATTCACAGTGTTGTACAGCTTTGATGGCAGTGGTGCGATCACTCGAATCGAGTATGATGTTCTCCTAAGTGGTTGTCTACTGATGGGTCCTCAGGAGGCTGTCGAGGCCGATCAGGGATCCACATATTCTGCCTTTAATGGAGAACACTTGTGTGTATCCTTGTTTAACGTGGGGAGGCTGATGCACGGACAGCCACCCTACGGTCCTTGACAGATCGAGAGGTCAAGGTCTAGTACTATGGAGTGCTAGATGACTGAGGATCCTTCGCTTTTGCTGACTTTTTCCCCCTTCATTGCTGTTGTGATGTGCCATCATCACCTACCAGCTCCACTGCTGAGGTCTTGGTTGGACCACTCTTTGCCTGGAACTCTTGACGTTACCACCATGGGTAACCCTACCAGGAGCTAAGTGCCAGAAGGCTAAACTCCAGGCAGCATTGCTCTTGGGATCTCAGGAGCTTGCACACCTCTCCAGCATGAAAAAGATCGGATCTGTGCTGCAGTGTTCTATGACTCTATGCCTCCCTGGCCTTGGTGTTTCTCTTGAATGCCGGTTATTCCCTGAAATTCTTCCAAGGGTGTGACGCTTGTTCAGAATAGTACGAGCTTTCCAAGTTCAGCAAAAGGTTTCCAAACAGCCTTTAAACAATTTGCACCTCCCTCTGCACATCTGAAAAAATACTCCAGTAGAATTTACACTACGAACTGTTTAAAACATATGTGTGGCAGTTGCTCTAACTAAATTGATTCTTCCTGAGTGGGAATGTTAGGTTTTTTGGAACATCAGTGCTGTGTTTTGAGAGATTTCTTAAATGACAAACAGTGCTTAGGTTCTTAAGGAAAACGAGCATTGGTAGCTGCACTGTTCTTGAAAAATAAAAAAGGCTTTGCATTTTTATGTTGATCTTCACATTCCTTCCCAGACAACACACCATATTTCACAGCAAATATGGTCACTTTTGCAAGGTTCAGAGTACACTGTGTAAAGGGAATGCTACGTTTCAGTCCATACTTTATATCTCACTGCCAACTACATGGTGACCCCATTATAGGAACGATGTGGAGGTCATGGAGAGGATTCAGAAGACGTCTGCTAAGATGCTGCCTCGATTGGAGATCATGTACTATAAGGAGAGAATGAACATAGCAGAGTTGTGTTCTCTAGAGCAGGAGTTCACAACCTTTTTGTGCCATGGATCCCTATCATTAACCAAGGAGTTTGTGGACTCCAGGTCGGGAACACCTACTCTAGGGCAATGGTGGCTGATGGGAGACCTGATAGAGGTTTATAAAATTATGAGAAACACACACTCACTGGCCACTTTATTAGATAACTTCTGTACCCAATACAGAGGCCACTGAGCCTATGTTCATGGTCTTATGTTGCTGTAGCCTATCCAATTCAAGGTTCAATGTGTTGTGCATTCAGTGATGCTTTTTTGCACACCACTATTGTAGCATATAGTTAACTGAGTAACTATCACTTTCTTGTCAGCTTGAACCTGTCTGGCTATTCTCCTCTGACATCTTTCAATAATATGTTTTTTGTACTATTCTTAATAAACTCTAGAGACTGTTGTGCATGAAAATCTCACAAGGTTAGCAGTTTCTGAGATACTCAATCCACCCCGTCTGGCACCAATAATCATTTCACAATCAAAATCACTTAGATCACATTTTTTCCCCATTCAGATGTTTGGTCTGAACAACTGAACCTTTTGACCATGTCTGCTTGCTTTTATGCATTAAGTTGCTGCCACAGGATTGGCTGATTTGATATTTACATAAATTAGCAGGTGTACTGGCATGTCTGATAAAGTGGCAGCTGAGTGTACATCTCACTGTCAGCTCCACAGTCATCCCGTTATAGGAAGAATTTGGAGGCCAAGGAGGGGATTCAGAAGAAATCTACCAGGATGCTGTCTGGATTTGAGGTGAAATAAGGAGAAGTTGGACAAACCAGGATTGTTTTTTCTGGAACCACAGAGCCTGAGGAGTGATCTGGTAGATGTCTCTATAATTATGAGAAGCAAGATAATAAACCTGATTATAATTCTGTTTCATACTGCTGGATGCAGGTCCACTTACTTAACTAATTTCAGGGAAAAATGAAACAAAATTGTAGATGCTGGTAATCCTAATTGAAAACAGAGAACATTGCGACAAGTTAGTACATCAGAGTCTTCTGATGGAAGATGATTAACTGGAAACATTGAACCTATTCCTTTCACTACAGATGCCGCCTGACCTGCTGAGCCTTTACAGTGTATTCTGTTTTTATTGCCAACCAATGTGCTACTCGTTTTCATGAACTTCAGTTCGGAATCTTATTTGCTTCCTTTTATTGATTCAAAATTTGTTTTTTTTCTGCACATTAGGTATTTGTTGGTCTTATTTTATAATGGGCTCCATTGGGTTTCTTTGTTTAGTGGCTGCCTGTAAGGAGACAAATCTCAAGATCATATATAAAAAGTATTGCCCCACTTAGAAGTTTTCATGTTTTATTGTTTTACAACATTGAATCACAATGGATTTAATTTGGCTTTTTTGACACTGATCAACAGATAAAGACTCTTCCATGTCAAAGTGAAAAAAAATCTCTACAAAGTGATCTAAATTCATTACAAATGTAAAACACAAAATAAATAGTGTTTTACTCACCCACTTCAAGTCAGTATTTAGTAGATGCAGCAATTACAGCCTTGAGCCTGTGTGGATAGGTCTCTATCAGCTTTGCACATTTGGACACCGCAAATTTTCCCCATTCTTTTTTACAAAACTGCTCAAACTCTGTCAGATTGCATGAGGATCAAGAGTGAACGGCCCTGTTCAAGTCCAGCCACAAATTCTTGATTGAATTGAGGTTTGGACTCTGACTTGGACACCCCAGAGCATTAACTTTGTTGTTTCTAAGCTATTCCTGTGTAGCTTTGGCTTTATGCTTGGGGTCATTGTCTCGCTGGAAAACAAATCTTCTCCCAAACCGAGCTCTCTTGCGGACCGCATTAGCTTTTCCTCCAGGATTTCCCTGTAGTTTGCTGGATTCATTTTACCCTCTACCTTCAGCAGCCTTCCAGGACCTGCTGCAGGGAAACATCCCCACAGCATGATGCAGCCACTGCCATGCTTCACAGTGGAGGTGGTGAGCTTTTGATGATGTGTGGTGTTCGGCTTATGCCAAACATAGCACTTAGTCTGATGGCCAAAAAGCTCAATTTTGGTTTCATCAAACCATAGAACCTTCTTCAAGATAACTTCGGAGTCTCCTACATGCTTTCTAGAAAAGTCCAGCCAAGATTTCATGTGAGTTTTTTTTCAACAGTGGCTTTCTCTTTGCCACTCTCCCATAAAGCTGCGACTGGTGAAGCACCCAGGCAATGGTTGTTTTATGCGCAGACTCTCCCATCTCAGCCACTGAAGCTTGTAACTCCTCTAGAGTTGTCAAAGGTCTCTTGGTGGCCTCCCTCACTAGTCCCCTTCTTCAGTAGTTACTCAGTTTTTGAGGATGGCCTACTCTAGGTAGATTTACAACTGTGTCATACTCATTCCATTTCTTGATGATTGACTTAACAGTACTCCAAGGTTATTGCTTTTCAATAACATTTTTGTGGAGTTGATTGGAGTGTTCTTTTGTCTTCATGGTGTAGTTTTTGCCAGTATACTGACTCACCAGCAGTTGGACCTTCCAGATAAAGGCGTAGTTTTACAACAATCAATTGAAACACATCAACTGCACGCTGGTCTCCAAAAACAGATCTTCATTTAACTAATTATGTGACTTCTAAAACCAATTGGCTGCACCAGTGATGTTTTGATGTGTCATATTAAGTGGGGGGGGGGTTAATACTTATACAATCATTATTTTCGTGTTTTATATTTGTAATTAGTTTAGATCACTTTGTAAAGATCTCTTTTCATTTTGACACAAACGTGTCTTCTTCTGTTGATCAGTGTCAAAAAAACCAAATTGAATCCACTGTGATTCAATGTCGTAAAACAACAAAACATGAAAACTTCCAAGGGGGGTGAATACCTTTTAGAGGCACTGGAGTATACATACTTTGATAATAAATATACTTTGACTGGAAGTGAAAATGTTTACCCTTTCATTAGACTGAGGGCCTTAAATAGATCATTAATGTTTCCTGTTGTTTCCTATAGTGGGGGAGTCTTCAACTAGAAAGCTCAGACTCCAAACAGAGGGACATCCATTTAGAACAGAGATGAGGGGGAATTTCTTTGGTCAGAGGGTGGTGAATCTGTGGATAATAAATCAGACATGATGGCAGAGCAGGCTCATTGGGCCAGATAGCCTATTTCTGCTCCAAAGTTTTATGGTTTTATAGTCTCATTCTTTTTTTAATATAGAGAAATAGAGCCTCGATTCATCAGTCCTCCTCAAGGAAAATACAGGGAATGTTAGTTTGAGTTTCAGAATTTGGACTGCTACAGTACTTTCACTGGATTACAGTTATAGTTACTGTGAAGACTGTTGGAAAGGTGAAGGTGGACGAGCAGAATAGACCTAGGACTGATGGGCATCTTGTTGTTGGGTGCTGCATTGCGAAGGTAGAAGGGCAGATTGATACCCAAAGATAGGCTGGAATCCTCAATTGGTTGTGGGCTGGCCTCTCCCACTGGTGCTGCCTTACAATGTTTTCTCAGTGGAAGACAAGCTGGACCAGGATAACATCCCATGTACCATCAGTCTACAGGTCATGACACTCAGGGACTTGGGCTATGTTTTTCTGAGACTCTACATTTTTCTGCAATTGAAGCTATATGTGTTATGTGCTCTTTGCCGTTGGCACTGTATTTTGCATCTTGCCTTCAGAGGAACCCTGTTTCTTTTGGCTGTATTCGTGTATATGGTTGAATAAGAATTAAGTTTGAACTTGATCTGTATTGCGTTCACTCTCCAGAAGTGGCCGTGTGACCTTGGCTTCACTAGAAAAGAGATCAAGTCAACCAGCAGGGCTGTAGCTGAGGCAGCTGAGAAAGGATCAGCATGAGTGTGGACCAAGTACGTCCAGAGGGGCAGATAGTCAGACAGTGTATACATATCTTGCAAACCCTTCAGTAGTTGCATAGACACCTGAAGAGCAGACTATCTGTTGGATGGAAGTGACTGATAGAGGCAGATGCCAAGTTTTTAAGCTCACCAGTGGGAGGTGGTGCTTTAGCACTGCTGGCCCACCACCTCGACAGAGTCTTGATCATAAGCGGGCCGAAACTCCTGAAGACAGGTGGCAGATCAACTGATGATCCCACTGGTGATAGCACAGCACAGTTAACACCTTAGTCCACGTGTATTTTGTAACTCTGTATCCCACACCTATTGAACAATCTGTTATTGGTTGGTTGGTTTGTGTACTATTGTTACATGTATTGAAGTATGGTGAAAAGCTAGCCTTGCATACCACTGATACAGCTCAATTCATTACAACAGTGCTTTGATTTCACAGGATGAAGTGTTACAGAGAAAGCACAGTGCAAGCAAACAATATAATGCAAGGATGTAACAGTCTATATTGTGAGGTTATGATTTCACCTTATCATGCCAAGGGCTCATTCAATCATCTTATAACAGTGGGATAAAAACTGTTCTTGATCCTGGTGTACATGCTTTCAGGCTTTTGTTATCTTCTGCCCAATGAGATGGGGGAGAAGACAGAATGTCTGGGTTGGGGGGGTGGGGATCTTTGTTGGCTGCTTTACCAAGGCAGGAGAGTCCGTGGAGGGGAGGCTGGCTTCCCTAATCTGTTGAATGCTGATATTGATTACGGAACACCAATTTTTCTTCACCCAAACAAAACTTTTCTTAGAAATGTTTTTTTTTAATCATGTATTTGGGTCTGGAGATTCAAGGGCTGGGTTGAATTTGGAGGTTTTGTAGGTTTCTCTGGGATCACATTGCAGACATCTGCTACCGGAACAACAGCTCAGATTTCAATGGGGCAGAATTCAAGACTATAACATTGTGAGAAATCAGACCGAAGACAGAAGGAGTGAAATGTTTATGTCTCTCGATGCAATCTTCTGGGAACCATAATTCAGTTTGAGAAAAAAATTGTTTCATAGATTCTATTTTGTATGTGTGAATATGTGTATTTTAGGATTCCAAATGGTCAGTTTCTTTGTGTTAAAAATAAGACCATCAAAATAGGACACTGTTGGACCTGAAACCTTGTGATTATAAATAGTCGGTCATGGTTTTTTTCTTAGTTTGTTCTGCTGAGTGGGCAGATATGACCAATCCAGTTTCCGGTTGCCAAAAGACCATTAGCACAAGGACATAGTCGCCTGTAAACATCACCAATTTTGGTCTAATGACGTTTTGTTTTCAATACTCCAGCAGTTTTCCTGGATAGTAGTTCACTTGAATTCACAAGTTCTGGAATGTAATCTTATATCAGGACTGCCAAGCATTCTATTTCACTCTGAATACTTTGAATGGTGGCATTTGGAACAAAATGATCGACCATTAACAGAAAAGTAAAAAGAAAAGTGCAGATGCTGGAGATGGAGGTGCTGTGGAGTCCAGGTGAAGGGTCTGAACCTGAGATGTCATCGGTCCATTTCCCTCTCCAGATACTACCTGACCCACCGACTTCAAAGTTCAAAATTCAAAGTAAATTTATTATTGATGTTCATCTAATACAACCCTGAGATTCATTTTCTTGTGGGTATACCCAATAAATCCACGGAATAATAACCATAACCTCCCAACCTGGCTGCTCAACCAAGTGCAGAAGACATCAAACTGTGAAGATCCCAGTGATCACAGGGTTTAGGAGAGATGTCAGAGATGGTTTTTTTTAACATAGAGTGGTGTGTGCGTACAGTGCACTGCGTGGGTTGATGGTGGAGACTTATACAATAGCGAGTCTCTTAGGCATGATGATGCAGGAAAAGTGGAGAGTTATGGGGCTTGCAGGAGAGAAGGGTTGAATTGATTGTCGGGTAGGTTTATGGAGGTTGGCGCCACATCCAGGACTGAAGGGCTCATACTGTGTTGTACAATGTTCTATGTATATGAGATCAAATCGTTCAGTACTCTATTTGACAGTTTTGAAGGCCAGGTGTTGGTTTTCTCAAATTAAGAAGAATAAAAATATAAATTCCATGTGATTATACTTATTGTCAACTGTATTGTCAACTTGGAACTGTAATATTTCTTATATTTGGAGGAATGTATAGGTGGGGGTGTTTGAGGTAAATTTTTTACACGGAGAGTGGTAAGTGTGTGGAACGTGCTTCCAGGGGTGAGGGTAAAGCAGATCCATAAGGGGCATTTTAGGTGGGCACATGAATGATAGAAAAATAAAGGATTATGCAGGAGCGAAGGGTTAGATTGATTTCAGAGTAGGTTAAAAGGTCAGCACAGCATCGTGGGCTGAAGGGACTGACTGTGCTGTAAAGTTCTATGTTCCGTGCCTATTTGGTAATACTTTTTCATTTATTGTTTAAAATTCAAATAAGAAAAATCTTGGTCAAAAATATGCAAAATAGTTTCCAAGAAAAGAAGCTCGATTTTCCTTGAAGTGTTGGCTGAAGCCCTTCTGATGGGGGGACATAGAAGTGATAAAGGAAGTCATGCTATGACCAAGCATTGACACGCAGGGGCCCAGCTGCTGTTCAGCAGCCTCCACCCAGAAATTGCCTACTCTTTTCCAGATGTCAGCTAGCCCACTGAGAACTCCCAGTGTTTTCTTTTTACTTGCAGTTTGTTATCTTCAGAGCTGACCATTCCAACTCTCTCCTGAACACCCACAATGCACTATCCATGTCCTGTCGAGTACTGGTTCCTGTTTCTCCATCAGTGCAGCCCAGGTTAACCCACATTGCCTCCCAGTTAAGTATCAGATCCATTTCAAAATTATTTCTCTTATTATCAAATTCCTTTGTGATCTGGCCCCTCATTATCTCTCAAATTTGAAATCCAATTAAATCTATCTGTTATCTTCCAATTCCAGTTTTTTGAGTAAACCCAAATTTAATCATTCCAATATTGGCAGCAATGTTTTTTTTATGCCAAAGTATTAAGCACAGGACTTAGAACTCAGAACAGTACAGCAAAGAAATAGGCCCTTCTGACAATGATGTTATTATTATTTATTCTGAGCTCAAGCTAGTCAAACCCAAGGTTTGGGCAAGGCAAAGCACCCTCATTTCTCAATTGCTAGAATAGACTACTCTAGTGGTGTTTAGTTTTATGTCTTTCTAGTGATTTACATAAATTGGTCAGGGCATGAAGGGATATGGGGAGAAGGCAGGAGATTGGGGCTGAGATGAAAAATGGAACAGCCATGATGAAATGGCGGTGAAGACTCGATGGGTTAAATGGCCTAATTCTGCTCCTTGATTTTATGATCTTATGGTCTACATATTGCTGTATGGGTCTAATTGTTAATGCTGTTGTTTAGTGGCTTTGAGAAGATACTAGCTGTAGATAATACTATTGGGACAATGTATACCCTGTTCATGTTCCATAGTCTTTCAATTTCCTCTTTTAATTCTGAATATTTCTGGAGCTTTTCACCTATTTGTTGTTGTTAATTGATTAGTAATAGTGTCAACGGTTCTTGGGGAGAAGGCAGGAGAATGGATTTGAGAGGGATAATAACATTAGGCCATAAGACAGACAGCATGTACAGTATGGAGGGAAATAAATATTCAATGTTTCAGGCTGAGACCTTTCATCAGGACCGATGCGGCTCCTTGAAGAGCATGTTAGGCATCTGGAGCAGCAGCTGGATGACCTTTGGCTTGTACAGGATAGGGAGGAAATAATTGATCAGAGTTACAGGGATGTAGTTACCCCTAAGTGGTAGGAGGCGATAGTGGTGATTGTCAGGAGAAATGGAAATGTGAATAGGCAGTTAGCGCAAAGAACCCCTGTGGCCATTCCCCTCAATAATAAGTATACTGCTTTGGATACTGTTGTGGAGGATGACCTCCCAGGGGAATGCTGTGGAGACCAGGTTACTGGCACTGAGCATAGATCTGTAGTACAGAAGGGAAAGACGGAGAAGAGGGGAATAGTAGCGATAAGGGACTCAAGGTTGTGGAACAGACGGGAGGTTCTGTAGGCATGGACGGTATGTTGCCTCCCAGGTGCCAGGGTTAGGGACGTCTTGGATCACATCCACGACATTTTGGAGAGGAAGGGAGAGCAGCCAGATGTCTTGGTACATATTGGTACCAATGACATAGGAAGGAAAAGCAAAGAAGTCCCAAAAAGAGAATTTAGAGAGCTCGGTAGAAAACTGAGAATCATGGACTGCCAGGTAGTAATTTCTGGATTGCTGCTTGTGCCATGCAACAGCGAGAGTAGAAACAGGATAATTTGGCAAATTAATGCGTGGTTGAGAAGCTGGTACAGGGAGCAGGGCTTCATGTTCTTGGATCAATGGAATCTCTTCTAGGGGAGGTATGACCTGTTCAAAAGAGATGAGTTGCACCTGAACCTGAGAGAGAACCAATATTCTCATGGGCAGGTTTGTTAGAGCTATTGGGGGGGGGGGGGGTTAAACTAATTTGGCAGGGGGTGGGAACGAGAGTGAGGGGTCGCAGGATAGAATGGGTGGTAAAAAAGCAAAGGTGGCGTGCAGTCACACTGTCAGCAAGGGCAAGATGATGATAGGATATAACTGCAGCCAGCAGGGAGAGTATCGGTGCATTTGGGATACAGAATCTAAAAGGGTAGCAAATACAGTTCCCAAAGTGTTATATCTCAATGCATGAAGGATAGGAAATAAGGTGGGCGTTCTTTTTGGACTACTACAGATTGTCAGATATGATGTTGCGGCTATCACTGAATTGTAGCTGAAGGATGGTTGTAGTTGGGAGATGAATGTCCAAGGCTACACGTTGTATCGGAGGGATAGGAAGGTAGGCAGAGGGGATTGCATGGCTCTGCTGATAAAAAAGGCATCAGATCAGTAGAAAGATGTGACATAGGATTAGTAGATGTTGAATCCTTGCAGGGTGAGTTAAGAAACTGTGAGGTTAAAAGGACCCTGATGGCAGTTATAATACAGACCTCCCAACAGTAGCTAGGATGTGGACTACAGATTACAACTGGAAATAGAAAAGGTGTGTCAAAAGGGCAATGTTATGATAGTCATGGGAGATCTCAACATACTTTATACTTTATACCTTATTGTTGCCAAACAATTGATACTAGAACGTACAATCATCACAACGATATTTGATTCTGCGCTTCCCGCTCCCTGGAGTACAAATCGATAGTAAATATTAAAAATTTAAATTATAGATCATAAATAGAAAATAGAAAATGGAAAGTAAGGTAGTGCAAAAAAAACCGAGAGGCAGGTCTGGATATTTGGAGGGTACGGCCCAGATCCAAGTCAGGATCCGTTCAGCAGTCTTATCACAGTTGGAAAGAAGTTGTTCCCAAATCTGGCCGTACGAGTCTTCAAGCTCCTGAGCCTTCTCCCGGAGGGAAGAGGGACGAAAAGTGTGTTGGCTGGGTGGGTCGTGTCCTTGATTATCCTGGCAGAGCTGCTCCGACAGCGTGCGGTGTAAAGTGAGTCCAAGGACGGACGATTGGTTTGTGTGATGTGCTGCACCGTGTTCACGATCTTCTGCAGCTTCTTCGGGTCTTGGATAGGACAACTTCCATACCAGGTTGTGATGAGCCTAGGAGAATGCTTTCTACGGTGCACCTATAAAAATTAGTGAGGTTTTTAGGGGACAGGCCAAATTTCTTTAGTTTTCTCAGGAAGTAAAGGCGCTGGTGGGCCTTCTTGGCAGTGGACTCTGCTTGGTTGGACCAAGTCAGGTCATTTGTGATACTGACCCCGAGGAACTTAAAACTTTTGACCTGTTCCACTTGCGCACCACCGATGTAAATTGGGTCGTGCGGTCCGCTACTCCTTCTGAAGTCAACAACCAATTCCTTCATCTTGCTGACATTGGGGGATAGGTTATTGTCTTCGCACCATGCCACCAGATTCTTAATTTCCTCTCTGTACTCAAACTCATCACATGCAGGTTGATTGGGAAAATCTGGTCGGTAATGGATTTCAAGAGAGTGAGTTTCTTGAATGCCTACGAGATTGCTTTTTAGAACAGTTTATTGTTGAGCCTGCTACTGCATTGGGTGTTATGTAATGGACTGGAGGTGATTAGGAAGCTTAAGGGAAAAGAATCCTTGGGAGGCAGTGATCACAATATGATTGAATTCAACTTGAAACTTGATAGGGAGAAAGTAATGACTGACATAGCGGTATTTCAGTGAAGTAAGGGAAGTTACAGTGGTATGAGAGACGAGTTGGCCAAAGTAAATTGGAAGGAGCTGCTGGCAGGGAAGATAGCAGAGCAGCAATGGCATGAGTTTCTGGGAAAAATGAAGAAAGTGCAGGATAGACGTATTTCAAAAGCAAAGAAATGCTCAAATGACACAATAGTACAACTGTGGCTGACAAAGGAAGTCAAAGCTAATGTAAAAGCAAAAGAGAGAGCAAACAACAAAGCAAAAATTAATGGGAAGATAGATTGGGAAGCTTTTAAAAATCTACAGGGAGCAACTAAAAGAATCATTAGGAGAGAGACGATGAAATAAGAAAGCAAGCTAGTAAACAACATCAAGGTGGATCGTAAAAGCTTTTTCAAGTATGTAAAAAATAAAAGAGGAATGCGAATGGATATAGGACCGCTAGAAAATTAGGTCGGAAAAATAATAAGTGGAGACAAGGAGATGGCAGGTGAATGTGGTAAACCGTATATATGTTGTAACTGGGTTAACTGTCTGGACACGCCCCTCTGCTGACAGTCCCGGTGGCTCCCCCCACAAGGCCCTGTATAAAGGTGTTTCGCCTTGCCCCTCCCCCTCATTCCGGGGCCAGACACTCACCATGGAGGTCGTATTGTATAACGAATAAAAGCCTTTCAGTATTTTACCCAATCTCAGTCTTTTGGAGTTATTGAAGGTGCTTCAGTGAACTAAATGAGTGTTTTGCATCAGTCTTCACTGTGGGAGACACTAGCAGTGTGCCTGATGTTGAAGGATGTGAGGGAAGAGAAGAAAGTGCAATTATAATTACAAGGGAGAAGGTGAAAGACCTAAGGGTACATAAGTCACCTGGATCAGATGAACTGCATCCTAAGGTTCTGAATGAAGTAACGGCAAAGATTGTGGAGTTAATTTGTTAAGGATGAGGTTATGGAGTACTTGGCGACACAGGACAAGATAGGACAAGGTCAGCATGGTTTCCTTAAGGGAAAATCTTGCCTGGTGAACTTGCTGGAATTCTTTGAGGAGATTACATGTAGGATAGATAAATGGGATGCAGTGTATGTTGCATATTTGGACCCTCAGAAGGCCTTTGGCAAGGTGCCACACATGAAGCTGCTCATCAAGCCCATGGTATCACAGGAAAGTTACTGGCATGGTTCAAGCATTGGCTGGTTGGTAGGAGGCAGCGAGTGGGAATAAAGGAATCCTTTTCTGGTTGTCTGCCAGTGACTAGTGTTGTTCCGCAGGGATCAGTGTTGGGGCTGCTTCTTTTTATGCCGTGTATCAATGATTCATATGATGGAATAGATGACTTTGTTGCCAAGTCTATAGACGATACAAAGATTAGTGGAGGGGCAGGTAGTGTTGAGGAAGTAAGTAGGCTGGCTAAGGACTTGGACAGATTAGGAGAATGGGCAATTAAGTGGCAAATGAAATATAATGTTGGAAAATGCATGGCCATGCACTTCAGTAGTAGAAATAAATGTGCAGACTATTTTCTAAATGGGGAGAAAATCCAAAAATCTAAGATGCAAAGGGACTTGGGAGTGCTTTTGCAGAACACCCTAAAGGTTAACTTGCAGGTAGAGTCGGTGGTGATAAAGGCAAATGCAATGTTAGCATTCATTTTAAGAGGTCTGGAAGACAAGAGCAAGGATGTGATGCTGAGGCTTTATAAGGCACTGGTGAGGTCTCACCTTGGGTATTTGTACAGTTTTGGGCTCCTCATCTAAGAAAAGATGTGCTGGCACTGGAGAGGGTTCAGAGGAGGTTCACAAAGATGATTCTGGGAACGAAAGGGTTATTCTTGGATGGCTTTGGGTCCGTACTGGCTGGAATTTAGAAGGATGAGGGGGGATCTCATTGAAATGCTTGGACAGAGTGGATGTGGAGAGCATGTCTCCCACGGTGGGGGAGTCTTGGAAAAGAGAGCACAGCCTCAGGATTGAGAGACGTCTATTTAAAGCAGAGGTGCAGAGAAATTTCTTTAGCCAGAGGGCGGGGGGTGAATCTGTGGAAGTTATTGCCACAGGCAGCTGTGGAAGCCAGATCATTGTGTATAATTAAGGCAGAGCTTGATAGGTTCTTGATTTGACATGGCATCAAAGGCTGGGGAGTGGGGTTGAGGAGGGGAGAAAAGGATCAGCCATGATTGAATGACACAGCAGACTCGGTTGACCAAGTGGCGTAAATCTTCTCCTATCTCTTATGGTCTTACGGACTGGAAAGGAAAGGGGAAGATGCCAGAATAAGGTGGTGGAGGGAGGAGAAGGAGTTCATCATGGATAACATTTCCATGAATTGTCTTGCTGTTCTTTTGTTACATTAAAGACACTAATATCAATGGCAGCAATTGACCTTGCCTTCCTTCCCAATTTTAATTATTTGCAGTTCTTTCCGTCTTCTTGACTCAGTCACACTTCCAGCTGATTGACAGCCTGGCTGCTGAATCTAATCCACATTAATCACCGATGATGTTCGGGTTATTAGTGGGGGGTGGGGTTTGGTGTCAAGGTGCTGTAGCCGTTGGCATGAAGCTACCTCAGCACCAGCGACCCGGGTTCAATTCCCGCCACCGTCTGTGTGGGCTTCCTCCAGCTTCCTCGCTCATCCCAACAGATGAATGGCTTAGTAGGCTAATCAGTTCTTGTTGTTGCTGCTCCTCTCTGCGCCTTGCGGCATATCAGCTGGCAACCATGCTGTTCCTTTAGGATTTTTTTGTCTGTTTTTTCACAAGGTCGAGCTACTTGTTCAATGCTTCCCCAGCACGGATGGGAAGCCAGCAAGGAGCCGGCTGGATTCGAACCCTGGACTATGCGCCTCGAGGTCTGGTGCAGATGCCACTGCACCTCTGGCTGGCGGGTTAATCAGTCACATGGGTACAATTGGGTAGTATGGGCTCATTGGGCCAGAAGGGCACGTTACCATGCTGTATCACTTAATAAAATATTGCGAATAAGGGGAAAGCAATTAAGAAATCATTTTCTGGCATCTTCTCCAATATGTGCCTAGTCTTTCAAAGATCCAAGAGTGACTCTGATGTGACCCACTGATGAAGCCTGTCCTCAATAGACTTTGTCTGCACTTCTCTCTGCCTTGGTAAAGTAGCCAACATACTGTAATCCCCGATCCCACCCACTCCAGACATTCCCTCTTCTCACCCCTCCCGTCAACTAGAAGATATAAAAGTCTGAAAGTATGTAGCATAGTTTCCATTCCAAGACTATTGAATGTTCCCCTTGCACCATCTATCTTGCCATGGTCTTATTGTCTGCTTGTACTGCATTCTACAACTGTTTCACCCTCATACTACTCCAATGTACTGAAAATTATCTGTACGCAAAGCAAGGTTATTCACTGTACCTTGATACATGCCACAATACTACACCTGCTACGCCCCGCAGGCCTCTGCGACTTGCTGTAGAATGTTGGGCTTATAGTTTTCTGGAGTACCTGTGTTTAGTAATTGCTGAATTATCTATAGTTATTAAGCCTTTGTACATTCTGTTTAATCTTGTCTAGCTAATTGTGACTGGCACGGGTTTTCTGCTTTCTGCAGTAATTTAAAGTGGGCTCCGGATTAGCACTCATTGCGGGGTCTTTTTGTTGAGAATGATTTGTCTCATGGTGTCACTCGGTCGTGCCACCGATGCTGTGTTGGAATTCCTATGTATAACCTCTTGTTTCTATCTCTTCATGGAGAGTCTGCCATTTCTCCGTACCTGGGTTGAGTCGTTGCCAGCGCTCACAGTGACAGAGTCAATGTTCCTCCACACTTGCTTTCGGTCATTGCGAGAGCTCACCATGACAACACCAATTTAACAACTTACACGTGAGCCCCTCTTGGTTAACATCACTGAAGGACTGGGCACATTTGAAAAAGATACATGAAGAATTTTGCTTAATTGCTTTGTCCTTCTGACCTTAATATGAAACCTTCTTGAGCATTAATGGGAAAATAATGTGTTTAGTGCTGTGATTCAACTCAGCCAGGGCCTGGCTTTACTTTCTAGAATGTTCCCAGAGGTGTCATCCCTGACATCAGGTCACTTCCTCCTTCTCCGGTGAAGTAATATAATGTTTCTCTGGAAACAATGATCAAGTACATGGGACAGGAATCACGTTGAATTTAAATAATATTGCTGAATTTTAATCCATTATCAACTGCACTGGAACCACAATGTTTCACTGAAAATGTCTGAAGGATTTTGGTCTTGTTGGGATGAATAGGAACAGAAATACTTCTGTGACTTTTTTATACACTCGGTGGCCATTTTATTACGTATCTCCTCTGCTTAATAAAGTAGCCCCTGAGTGTGTGTTTGTGATATTCTGCTGCTGTAGTCCAAGTACTTCAGGGTTTGATGTGCTGTGCAGAGATGTTCTTCTGGACACCACTGTTGCAATGCGTGGTGGTTTGCCTACTAGTCAGCTTGAGCCAGTTTGGCAATAATTCCTCTGACCTCTCAACAACAAGACATTTTCACCCACAGACCTGCTGCTCACTGGATGATTTTTTGTTTTTCAACCATTCTCTGTAAACTCTAGAGACTGTTGGAATGAAAATCCTAAGAAATCAGCTGGTTCTGAAATACTCAAATCACCCTGTCTGGCACCAATGGTCAAAGTCACTTAGACCATATTTCTACACCATTCTGATTGTTCTGAACAACAACTGAATCTGTTAACCATATTTGGATGCTTTTATACATCAAGTTACTGCCATATAATTGGCAGATTAGATATTTGCATTAATGAGCAGATGCACCTAATAACATGGCTACTGTGTGTGTATTGTTTAAGAAAGAATCAGTGAGTGATGAGGAGAGGTCAGGTCCAGGGAACCTCCATTGCAACAATAACAAATTCTAAGGTGAACACCTCTAAATGTTTTGTAAGGGTATCAACAGAGTGAACAAACCAAAGGCAGGTAGAACACTGTCAGAGTGAAGAGGGCTAATGAGTGCTTTGGGGAGATGTCCAGGGATTGGAGTTTAGTCATATAAAAAGATTTTAAAAGATTAGCTTTATTTGTCACATGAACATTGAAACACACAGTGAAACATACAGACAAATTTCTATAGATTTGTGGTGGAGTGTATATTGACAAGCTGCATCAGAGCCTTGAATGGAAAATCCCACAAAAAAGTAATGGTTTGGCTCAGTCCATCACAGGTAAAGCTCTCCCAACCACTGAGCACATCTACATGAAACGCTGTTGTAGGAAAGCAATGTCCATCTTCTGGGATCCCCATCACCCGCGGACATACTCTCTTCTCGCAACTGCCATCAGGTAGAGGGTACAGGTGCCTCAGGACTCACACCACCAGGTTCAAGAACAGTTACTACCCCTCGACCATCAGGCTCTTGAACAAAAGGGGATAACTTCTCTCAACTTCGCTTGCCCCATCATTGAAATGTTCCGACCATGAATGGACTCACTTTCAAAGACTCATTATCTCATGATCTCAATACTTATTGCTATTTACTTATACTTACATTTGCTCAGTTTGTTGTCTTCTGCACTTTGGGTGAACACCCTAGTTGAGCAATCTTTCATTGATTCTGTCATCATCACTATTCTATAGATTTGATTATATCAGCAAGAAAATGAATCTCAGGGTTATATATGGTGACATATACTGTATGTACTTTGATAATAAGGTTTACTTTGAACTTTGAAATGCTTCATTTTTGTGTCTATGACTAACACAACCCAAAGGTGTGCTGGGGACACACTGTTGTCCCTGAGAAATCTCTGAAAAAATCTCTTTTTCAGAGATTGATGGGTATCTGAGTAGCCAGGGCATCAAAGGTTATGGTGAGAAGGAAGGGGAGTGGGACTAAATGGGAGAATGGATCAGCGCATGATAAAATGGCAGAGCAGACTCGATGGGCCGAATGGCCGACTTCTGCTCCTTTGTCTTATGGTCTGTAAGTGTCATTATGATTCCAGTGTAAAAGTAGCAAGCTCAAAGCTTATTAACCCTAATCTGTACGTCTGTTTGGAAAATGTGCGATGAAACCGGAGCACCCGGAGAAACACAAGTGATCACAGAGTGAACGTACGACCTTTTTATAGACAGTGGTGGGAGTTGAACCCTGATCCTTTGCTCGCTGGCATTGTAAGGTGACATGCTAACCACCACACCACTGAGCTGATGATACATGGCTCTTAGCAATGGCCTTAAGGAAACAAAAGGTATTCAAGAAGAATGCGTACTAATGAGTAACCTGCCACCACTGAGGTCTCATCACGAGGACAGTGAGCTGTTTACCTGTGCTGTGCACTACATACATTTTAAATTATATTTATTAATTTATTTATGGTAATATTTTGTTTGATGTGCTGTGTGTGTGATATATGTTTTGTAGGTACACTGTGGTCTGGAGGATTGTTGGTTCGTTTGGTTGCATATATGGGCAGTCAGATGACAATAAAATTATACTTGATCGATCTCTTGGGGTTGTAGGTCATCATGAGGTTACAGAGTTGGAGCATTGAGGGGTTTGGAACTGTGCAGTGGAATTTCAAAATTCGGGCCTCAATAGACTGGGAGCCAAGATGGATTAATATGAAGGCGAGATGGTTGAATGTGACTTGGCAAAAGTTAGGATAATCATCTGCGTCATTAAGGAGGAGAGCTATTATCATTTTGCAAGGTATTTACATGCAGAAACAGGCCACTTGGCTCAGTGGGCCCCTGTTAACACTCCACGGTTTTTGTCAGCTATCTCTCCCTCCCATAGTTACATCAGTTACCTTAGTTACTCCTTGTCTGAGTGAGTTCCACAGACTAACCACACTCTGGATTAAGAAGGCAATTCCACAGTGACTATACCAGTCCAATATTTCAGCCACCCATACCTGATGTACTTTATTGTCCTTCTCAAAGGGTTTGCCATGACCTGTGCAATGTTACATATGGACTCAACCTCGAATACTTTTCCAAATAGCTTAATTCAGTTAGCTGGGGAAGAGATCTTGGCTCCTCTAATGTACGTTTGTGTGTGTAAGCAGCGTCTGACTGTGTGAGTGTATATGATATGTGTGTGTCAGTGTGTGTGTGTGTGTGTGTGTGTGTGTGTGTGTGTGTGTGTGTGTGTAGGCATGCAGGGAAGTGCCTTGTTTGCAGATAGAAACAGGATAGGACAGGACAGGAAACAGCAGAAACAAAGGATGAACATTGCATTCGGAGGAAATAAAACCATAAAACCTTACAGGTTAGCAACTCAGATTGTTGACGTGGAAACAAGAGTTCAATTCTATCTGTTGATTCTATGAAGAATGGTCTTGGCCCGAAGTGTTGTCTGTTTACTCTTTACCATAGAAGCTGCCTGTCCAGCTGACTTCCTCCGGCACTTTGAGTGTGTTGTTACAAGAGTTTGGCACGTGGAGAGTTTATGTTTGTATTTATAAGTGGGATTAAAAAAGAACTGGCCTCTGTAATAGGACCAAGAAACCACAAGGTTGTCGTGGAAATCATTCTGGGTTCATTCATCTTCTTTAGGAAAGGAAATCTGCCGTCCTTACCCAGTATGGACCATACATGACTCCAGATTTACCCACGTGGTCCAGCAAACAACTTGCTGGACAAACTCAGCACACTGAGCAGCATACTTGGGAGGAAAGAAACTGCTGCCATTTTTGATTGAAACCCTGTGGCAAGACTGGGAGTGAGAAGGCAATATGGCCACCGTAGAGGGGCGAAGGGGAGTGGTGAGAGCAGAATATGAGCTGATTGGTGGACTGAGTAGAGGAATACAATGACAGACAGATCGTACCAGGTATGGAAGGTGAGAGGGAAACCTATGGCAGTGAATGATACATGGGGGCAGACAAAAGAAGAGAGAGGAAAACACATAACTGATGTTACTTATTTATTGATTGATTGAGATACAGTGCAGAATTGGCCCTTCCAAACCTTCGAGTCATGCTGTCCATGCACCCCCCCCCCCAATTTAACCCCAGCCTAATTATGGAACCATTCACAATGAGCAATTAACCTACCAACCAACCGGTAAGTCTTTGGACTGTGGGAGGAAACCGGAACCATGGGGAGAATGTATAAATTCCTTAGAGGCAGCTGCGGGAATTGAACCTGTGTCACCTGCACTGTAAAGCAATGTGCTAACCACTATGTGCTACTGAGGAGCAAGGTAACAGGAGGGGAGTTTGAAGATAGGAGAGAAGCTCCTGGAGGGAGATAAACAGGAACTCAAATTGCCGCCAGAGCTGTGTTCAGTAAGCAAGGGAGGTGAGAATGGGAACCATTCGGGGACAAGTGAATGACAGCTGGATTCAGATGGGAGTGGGGGTGGCGAGAACCTGTGTCTGAAGTGGGTGGATAGAACCGCAGCAGTGGTGTAAGGAGTTTGTTTGTTCTTCCTGTGAACGAGGTGGGTTTCCCCTCACAGTTCAAAGGCTGGTTAATAAGCTAACTGGCCATTGTAAATTGTCTTGTGACCATTGCAATGGTTCAATAGGTGGGTTGCTGAGTGGGAAGGGGCTGTTCAAAGATGCTGCACGGCATTTAAAAATAAATAAATAAATAAACTAACTAGGAGAGCGAAGGGTTCGAAAATCGTTGAAAGGAGACCTGGAGAAAGGTGGAAAAATTGCCCTTTGAAGCCGGAAAGCAAGCTATTCCACTTGGATGAACTCTGCCCTTGGAATAAATAAAACAGGGAAACAATATTAATTGCAGATGTTGGAAATCTAGAACAACACATAAAATATTAGACTATTAGACATGGAAGCAGAATTAGGCCATTCAGCCCATTAAGTCTGCTCCGCCATTCCATCACAGCTGATCCCAGATCCCACTCAACCCCATACACCTGCTATCTCACCATATCCTTTGATGCCCCGACTGATCTGGAAACGAGTAACTTCCGCCTTAACTATACCCATGGACTTGGCCCCCACTGCAGTTTGTGGCAGAGCATTCCACCGATTCACTACTCTCTGGCTAAAAAGATTCCTCCTTACCTCTGTTCTGACGGGTTGCCCCTCAATTTTGAGGTTGTGCCATCTAGTTCTGCGTACCAGCACCATAGGAGATATCCTCTCCACATTCACCCTATTGAGTCCTTTCAACATTCGGTAGGTTTCAACGAGATCCCCACGCATTCTTCTAAATTCCAGCGAGTACAGCCCAAAGCTGCAAAACACTCCTCATATGTCAACCCCTTCATTCCCGGAATCATTGCTATGAAACTCTCCAATGACAACACATCCTTTCTGAGATGTGGAGCCCAAAACTGTTGACAATACTCCAAGTGTGATCTGACTAGTATCTTATAAAGCCTCAGCATTATCTCCTTGCTGGAGATAATTCCTGACTCTGATAAGGAAGAATTCAGGGTCAGGCAGCATGTATGGAGGGAAATGGGTAGTCAACATTTCAGGACACAATACTTCATCAGTGGGAGACACCCGGTATTAAAATGTGAAGGAAAAGGGTGGAGCAAAGAGCTGCCGGGTGACAGGTGGGTCTAGGTGAGTGGGTCTGGGAAGAGGGGTAGTGATGTAAGAAGCTGAGAAGTGATAGGTGGAAGTGACAAAGGGCTGAAGGAGATGGAAGCCGATAGGAGAGGACAGTGGCCACGGAATAAAAGGAAAGAGGAGCAGAGGGGGAACCAAAGGAACAAATGTGTGTACAATGGGCAGATTGAGAGGACAGAGATAGTAGGGTGATGGGGTTGGTGGGATAAAAGCAAAAGGGAATGGAGGGGAGTGGTTACAGTGCCTTAAGCCAGTTCATAACTTTAAGAACTCAAAACCTAGAACACTTCAGCACAGTACAGGTTTTTCGGCGCACAATGTTTCTGATATTTTAACCTACTCTAAGATCAATCCCTCCATCACTCCCACATAGCTCTCTATTATTCTATTATCCATATGCCTATGTTTTTTTTCGGTGGTTCTCCATTGTGTCCAACGATGACATGAAAACTATGGTGGAGAGTTTTTAAAGTGGAAAAGCCGCTGCTCTGGGGCAGTTCCACTCTCTCAATCTCAGAAGTCTGGGTCCAGTGCTATGAGCAGGCATCACGAACTGGAGTCTTCCTTGGCTGCAGTTAATGACCACAATGTCCTCTGTGCCTTGTCCTGCCCTTTGCTCTCCACGGAGCATTGCAGAACTGCCATCCTGACCATCGGATGTCACTGTAGTTCTCATCCATCCAGTCCGCCAGAGCTGGCTTTGCGTGCTGGGAGAGGCATGTCCCTAAACTTCACCCGGGTGTGAGGCTGCTGGCTACCCTCACCCAGTTTAGCCGGTTGCTGGAGCTGTGTACCGGGGTGTGGCCACTGTCGCATGCAAACAGCTACTTTAGCCACTGGTGAGAGCTGAGTGTCCGGTGGGGATCAAAGTGAGTCAGCTGCCCCATTTTCAAAACTCTTAGATAAATGAGGTTTATTGGGTGTCCAGGGAGCGATAGTACCTCTGGAGGAGGGGCTTGTCATGTCCATACTACCCTTCCCTGGACACCCCATAAACCTCATTTATCTAAGAGTTTTGAAAATGCCGCTAATGTACAGCCAATTTAAAAAATATATACAATTTATTTGAAGATACAGCACAGTAACAAGCCCTTCCAGCCCAACGGGCACATACCACCCAAATAACTCGTATATCTTTGGAAAGTGGGAGGAAACCAGGGCATCAACGGGGATGGGGAGGAGGCAGGGGAATGGGGATGACTGGAAGAATTGGATCAGCCCATGATTGAATGGTGGAGCAGACTCGATGGGCCAAATAACCTACCTCTGCTCCTATATCTTATGGTCTTATAGTCTAAACCAGAGCAGCTAAAGGAAACCCATGCGGTTTAGGGGGAAATGTACAAACTCCTTACAGACATCGGCAGGAAATGAACCCGGGTCACCAGCACTGTAAAGAGTTACACTAAACACTATGGTACAGTCCCACCTGTGTACATTATAATTCTGAGATGCAATGGAATTTATAAAGCATTTAAATATGAGGGATTTTGAAGGTTAATTAGGAGAACTGAATTTGGCTGATGTGATTTTACAAGGAGTGTCACTTAATTGTTCAAGAAAAAGCAAAATCGTACGAAAGGTGATTCACAGACACTCCAGAACAATGCATCATGCTGACAGGAAAAGCCGTCAGCTCCTGTTACTTGGCTGCAGGGGAAGGGAGTGATTGGGATCGGAAGGCAGTGTTCCTCTGCCAATGCAAACCAGGGCAGTCAATTCCCTTTCTTTCCCAGAAACACCACTGTGGGAGGGTTAACAGTCTAGTGAGAAACAGGGGATATTCTGAAGAATGATTTGCAGGTGGGGCCTGTGGGAAAAAAAATCAGCATTACTAATATTGACATGAGAACATCAAGTTATCAGAATTATAGCCAACTGCTTCTTAAGATCCTGTCAGCTCCTTACTTTATAAGACCATAAGATACAGTACAGGGGCATAATTAGGCTATTTGGCCCATTACATCCACTCAACCATTTCATCATGGCTGATCCAATTTTCCTCTCAGCCCCAATCTCCTGCCTTCTCCCCGTATCCCTTCATGTCTTGACCAATTAAGAATCTATCAACCTCTGCAATAAATATACATAAGGACTTGGCCTCCATAGTTGCCTGTGGCAAAGAATTCCACAGATTCACCACTCTCTGGGTAAAGAAAGTTCTCCTTATCTCCATTCTAAATGGACATTCCTCTATTCTGAGGTTGTGTCTCTGGTCTTAAGACTCTCCCACCATAGGAAACATTCTTTTCCACATCCACTCTAACAAGGTCTTTTAACATTTGATGGGTTTCAATGAGGTTACCCCTCATTCTTCTGAATTTGATTGAATACAGGTCCAGAGCCATCAAAGACTCTTTGTATGACAAACCATTCAATCCTGGAATCATTTTCTTGAACCTTCTTTGAAGCTTCTCTAGTTTCACCCTTTCTAAGAGAAGGGGCACAAACCTGCTCTCAATACTACAAGTGAGGCCTCACCAGTGCTTTCTAAAGTCTCAACATTACATCCTTGCTTCTGTATTCTAGTCCTTGTGAAATGAATGCTAACATTGCAATTGCTTTACCACCACAGACTCAACCTGAAAATTAACCTTTAAGAAATCCCGCACAAGGACTCCCAAGGCCCTTTTCACCTCAGGTACTTGAATTTTCTCTCCATTTAGAAATAGTCAACCCTTTCATTTTTTCTCCCAAAGTGCATGACCATACACTTCCCTACACTGTTTTCCAACTGCTATTTCTTTGCCCATTCTCCTAATCTGCCTAAGTCCTTCTGTAGTCTCTCTACTTCCTCAAAACTACTTGTCCCTCTACCGATCTTCATATTATTTGTGAACTTTGCAACAAAGCCATCAATACCATCATCCAAATCATTGACATATAATGTTAAAAGAAAGTCCCAATACAGATCCCTGTGGAACACCACTAGTCACCGGTAACCAACCAAAAAGGTTCCCTTTATTCCCACTCTTTTTAACTCCTGCCTATCAGCTGCTGCTTCACCCATCCTAGAGTCTTTCCTGTAATACCACGGGCTCATAGCTTGTTAAGCAGCCTCATGTGTGGCACCTTGTGAAAGGCCTTCTGAAATTCCAAGTACACAACATCAATTGATTCTTCTTTATCTATCCTGCTTCTTATTTCTTCAAATAATTCCAACTGATTTGTCAGTCAAGATTTTCGCTTCAGGAATGCATGCTGACTATGGCCTATTTTATCATGTGCCTCCAAGTACCCTGAAACCTCATCCTTAATAATCGACTCCAGGATCTTCCCAACCACTGAGGTGAGATTAACTGGCCTATAGTTTCCTTTCTTCTGCCTCTCTCCCTTCTTGAAGAGTGGAGTGACATTTGTAAATTTCCAGTCTTCTGGAATCATTCCAGAATCTAGTGATTCTTGAAAGATCATTACTGATGCCTCCACAGTCTTTTCAGCCACCTCTTTCAGAACTCTCGGGTGTACACCATCTGGTCCAGTTGATTTATCTACCTTTAGACCTTTCAGTTTCCTAATAACCTTCCCTCTAGCTATGTCATGCCTCCAACACCTGGAACTTCCATCATACTGCTAGTGTCTTCCACAGTGAAGACTGATACAATATGCTTATTCAGTGTGTCCGCCATTTCATTGTCCCCATTACTACCTCTCCAGCATCATTTTCCAGTAGTCTGATATCCACTCTCACTTCTCTTTTACACTTTATGTCTCTGAAGAATCTTTTGGTATCCTCTTCAATATTATTGACTACCTTACTTTTGCATTCCACCTTTACCTTTTTAATTACTTTTTTAGTTGCCTTCTGTTGGTTTTTAAAAGCTTCTGAATCCTCTAATTTCCCGCTAATTTTTTTCTCTATTATATGCCCTCTTTTTGGCTTTTATGTTGGCTTTGACTTCTCTTGTTAGTCATGGTTGTGTCATCTTTGCTTTAAAATACTATTCCTCTTTGGGATGTATATATCCTGTGCCTTCTGAATTGCTTCCAGAAATCCAGCCATTGCTGCTCTGCTGTCATCCCTGCAGTGTTCTTTTCCAATCAATTCTGGCCAACTCCTCTCTCATGCCTCTGTAATTCCCTTTACTTCACTGTAATACTGATACATCTGACCTTAGCTTCTCCTTCTCAAATTTCAGTGTGAATTTGATCATATTATGATCACTTACTTTGCAATGAGTGAGTGAGGTGAACCCAAGTGCAGGACACAGGCGTGGAGATTTAGTTAGGATGCAGACATGAACGGCAAACAGGAGGGAGAGCTTGGTGCTGAAGTAAAACTTTAGAAGACTTATCTTGACGCAGAGAGGCTGGATTTTGCAGGTAAACCTCGGAAATGGAACAGAACTTAGAAAACCGATCTTGACACAAAGAGACTGAGTTTCACAGGTAAATCGCGGTACTGAAGCAAAACTACAGGAAACGTTAATTATCACACAGGCAAAACCAATGATCTGGCAACTAGTGGTTGTAACCCTGGGGTTCTTATGCTGCAGGTCTTGATGGAAACCAGGTGTGCCGTCATCAAAGAGAATTAGGAGCAAATGGGAAATTAACGGTCGGAGCCGTGGCACAATCAAAGGAAATTAGAAGAAGATAGGGAATTAATGATTGGGACTGTGACACTTACCCCTAGGGATTCTTTTACCTTAAGCTCTCTAATCAGCTCCAGTTCATTGCACAACACCCAATCCAGAATAGCTGATCCTCGAGTGGATTCAACCACGAGCTTCTCCCAAAAGCCATCTTGTAGGCACTCTAGAATCTCCCTCTCCTGTAATCCAGCATTAAGCCTGATTTTCCCATTCTACCTGAATATTGAAGTCCCCCATAACTATAGTAACATTGCCCTTTTGGCATGCATTTTCTATGTCCCATTGTAATTTGTACGCAACATCCTTACCACTGTTTGGGGGTCTGTATACATCTCCCATCAGGGTCTTTTTATCCTTGCAGTCCCTTAGCTCCATCCACAACGATTCCACACCTTCTGATCCTATGTCTCCTCTATCTCATGAATTGATTTCATTTTTTATTAACAGAGCAACCCCACCTTCTCTGCCTTCCTGTCTTTCCTTTTGATATAATGTGTATCCTTGGACATTAAGCTCCCAACTATAATCTTTCAGCTATGATTCAGTGACGCCTGCAATATTATACCTGCTAAACTGCAACTGTGCTACAACTTCATCAACCTTATTCCATATACAGCGCCTTCAGATACATCACCTTCAGTCCTGTATTCACCCTTTTCAATTTTGTCACACTGTGTTCAACCTTTTGATTCCTAACTTTGTCTGAGGTCTTACCAATGTCTGCCTCCACAAACTGTCCATTAACCATTCTGGCACACCGGTTCCCTTCCCTCTGCATCTCTAGTTTCAACCTCACCGTGAAGCATTAACACTAGGATATTAGTCTCCCTCCTGTTCAGGTGCAAACAATCCCTTCTGTACAGATCCCACTTTCCTTGGAAGAGAGCCCAATGATCCAAAAATCTTACGCTCTCCATCCTACACCAACCCCTTAGCCATGTATTAATCTGTATAATCTTCTTAGTTCTAGCCTCACAAGCACGTGGCACATACGTACGCACCTAACCACTTTCAGGAAGAAAAACTTCTGTACCTACTACTGCCACCGATGAGGAGGTACAGGAGCCACAGGTCCCACACACCAGGTTCAGGGACAGCTATAACTCTACAACCATCAGGCTCCTGTACCACTGTGGATAACTTCAGTTTTCTCAACCCTGAATGGTTCTACAACCCACAGAGCCCGTTTCAAGGACTGCACAGATCATGTTCTCATGTTAATTATTTATTTTGGAGCATTGGGGGGTTGGCAGAAAACAGAAAGTGGGAATAAAGGGATCCTATTCTGGCTGGCTGCCAGTTACCAGTGGAGTTCCACAGAGGTCGGTATTGGGACCACTGCTTTTTACAGTATGTCAATGATTTGGACTACGGTATTAATGGATTTGTGGCTAAATTTGCTAATGATACAAAGATAAGTGGAGGAGTAGGTAGTGTTGAGGAAACAGAGAGCCTGCAGAGAGACTTAGATAGTTTAGGGGAATGGGCAAAGAAGTGGCAAATGAAATACAATATTGGAAAGTGTATGGTCATGCACTTTGGTGGAAGATAATGCAGAGATGCAAAGGAACTTGGGAGTCCTTGTGCAGGATACCCTAAAGGTTAACCTCCAGGTTGAGTTGGTGATGAAGAAGACAAATGCAATGTTGGCATTCATTTCTAGAGGTATAGAATATAAGAGCAGGGATGTGATGTTGAGGTTCTATAAGGCACTCATGAGACCAGACTTGGATTATCGTGTGCAGTTTTGGGCTCCTTATTTTAAAAAGGATATACAGACATTGGAGAGGATTCAGAGAAGATTCATGAGAATATTTTCAGGAATGAAAGGGTTACCGTATGAGGAATGTTTGGCAGCTCTTGGGCTGTATTCCCTGGAGTTTAGGAGAATGAGGGGGGATCTCATAGAAACATTCCGAATGTTAAAAGGCCTGAACAGATTAGGGATGGCAAAGTTATTTCCCATGGGAGGGGATTCTAGGACAAGAGGGCACGACTTCAGGACTGAAGGACGTCCTTTAAGAACTGAGATGCGGAAAAATTATTTTAGTCAGAGGATGGTAAATCTGTGGAATTTGTTGTCATGAGCAGCTGTGGAGGCCAAGTCATTGGGTGTAATTAAGGCAGAGATAGATATGTTCTTGATTAGCCAGGGTATCAAAGGATATGGGGCGAAAGCAAGGGAATGGGGATGACTGGAAGAATTGGATCAGCCCATGAGTGAATGGCGGAACAGACTCGACGGGCTGAATGGCCTACTTCTGCTCCTATATCTTATGGTCTTACTTTTTATTTGTGCAATTTGTCTTTGTTTGTATCTGCATTGTTTGTGAGTCTTTGTTTACGTACAACTTTTCCTAAATTCTATTGCATTTATTTATTTTCCTGTAAATGCCTGCAAGAAAATGAATCACAAGATAGTATATGGTGACATATATACACTTTGATAATAAATTATCAGGATTCTGAGGATTTAGTGGATTTCTGCCTCAATAATTATAGATTTTTTTATCAATGCTAATATTTAGCAATTGGTTACTCATTCTATTCCACATTATCTCTGGGAGATTTGTCCTTCCAACGTGCAATACCTCACACTCGTCTGTATTAAACTCCATCTGCCATTTTTCAGCCCATTTTTCCAGCTGGTCCAAGTCCCTCTGCAGGCTCTGAAAACCTTCCTCACTGTCTACTACATCTCCAATCTTTGTATCATCAGCAAATTTGCTGATCCAATTTACCACATTATCATCCAGATCATTGATATAGATGACAAATAACAATGGACCCAGCACTGATCCCTGTGGTACACCACTAGTCACAGGCCTCCACTCAGAGAAGCAATTCTCCACCACCACTCTTTGGCTTCTTCCATTGAGCCAATGTCTAATCCAATTTACCACCTCTCCATGTATACCTAGCGACTGAATCTTCCTAACTAACCTCCCATGCGGGACCTTGTCAAAGGCCTTACTGAAACCCATGTAGACAATATCCACTGCCTTCCTCTCATCCACTTTCCTGGTAACCTCCTCGAAAAACTCCAATAGATTGGTCAAACATGACCTACTACGCACAAAGCCATGTTGACTCTCCCTAGTAAGTCCCTGTCTATCCAAATGCTTGTAGATTCTGTCTCTTAGTACTCCCTCCAATAACTTACCTACTACTGACGTTAAACTCACCGGCCTATAATTTCCTGGATTACTTTTCGATCCTTTTTTAAACAACGGAACAACATGAGCCACTTTCCAATCCTCTGGTACCTCACCTGTAGACAGCGACATTTTAAATATTTCTGCCAGGGCCCCTGCAATTTCAACACTAGTCTCCTTCAAGGTCCAAGGGAACACTCTGTCAGGTCCCGGGGATTTATCCACTTTAATTTTCTTCAAGACAGCAAGCACCTCCTCCTTTTCAATCTGTACAGTTTCCATGATCTCACTACTTGATTCCCTCAATTCCATAGACTTCATGCCAGTTTCCTTAGTAAATACAGACGCAAAAAACCTATTTAAAATCTCCCCCATTTCCTTTGGTTCTGCACATAGCCGACCACTCTGATCTTCAAGAGGACCAATTTTATCCCTTACAATCCTTTTGCTCTTAATATACCTGTAAAAGTTCTTTGGATTATCCTTCACTTTGACTGCCAAGGCAACCTCATGTCTTCTTTTAGCCCTCTTGATTACTTTCTTAAGTATTTTCTTGCACTTCTTATACTCCTCAAGCACCTGATTTACTCCCGGTTTACTTAAGAAAGAAATCAGGAGGGCTAAAGGTCCCAATGATCCTGAAATCTGAAACCCTGCCCCCTACACCAGTTCCTCAGCCACTTGTTCATCCTCCAGAGCATCCTATTCCTACCCTTGCTGGCACCTAGCACAGGTAGCAATCCTGAGATTACCACCCTTGAGGTCCTGCTCTCCTGTCTTTCATCTCTTCATCTGTGCATTACCTCACTCTGGTTCCCCTTCTTCCCTTTCTTCCATGGTCCAATGTCCTCTCCTATCAGATTCCTTCTTCATCACTTTACCTCTTTCAGCTATCACTTCCCAAATTCTTAGTTCATCTCTCCTCTGCCCCACTCAGCTTCCCCCTCAATTTGTCTCACCTATCACCTGCTGGTTTCTACTCCCTTCCCTCCTCCCACCTTCTAATTCTTTCTTCTTCACTCTTCACTTATTTTGAATATTGGACAGGCTATGCAGAGTAGATGTGGTGAGGATGTTTCCTATAGTGTGGAAGTCTGGAACTAAAGGACAATCTCAGAATAGAAGGATGTCCCTTTAGAACAAAGATGAGGAGGAATTTCTTTAGCCAGGGGGTGTTGAATCTATGGAATTCCTCGCTACGAAAGGCTGTAGAGGCCAAATCTTTGAACATTTTTAAAGCAGAGGTTGATAAGTTCTTGAGTAAAGAATGGGGTTGAGAGGGGTAATAAATCAGCCATGATGGAATGGTGAAGACTTGATGTCTAATTCTGCTCCTATGGCCTTATAGTCTAAAGCTATACCGTAAGTGTGATAATGATAATCTATTGGGAGCAGTCTAAATGGGACTAATGGCACTAAAAGGAGTGCAGTAATGGCAATAGTCAGTGTTATACAGAGTGCATATTGGTATGGGATGGATACAAGGATGTCTCAATAATGAGGGATTTTTCAAAGCTCCCAATGGCCTCTGTAATGAGGCAGTCTCGCTCAAGAAGGTTATGTTGGTGGTTCAAAATCTTGTGAGCTAAAGGGCCAGTTCCGTGCTGTAGTGTTCTATGTCCTGTGTTCTCTACTTTGTGAGACATCTATTCACAACTTACAGGACATTAGATGTCTCTTTTACAGATGTGTTAAAGAAATCAAGGTGCACCTGTACAATAAAGATGAACTTGATCTCACAATCTACCTCATCATGGTCCTTGCACCACATTGAATGCCCGCATTGCACTTTCTCTGCAACTGTAACACTGCATTCTGCAGTCTGTTGTTTTTTTTGCACCACTTACCTCGATTTGTATAAATGATCTGTCTGATAACGTGCAAACGTATCTTCTACATGTGACATTAATAAATCAATTTCTACTTCTATTCTATTCTTTTGGTGATATGACTGTAAGAGATAGGAGCAGAATTATGCCATTTGGCCCATTGGGTCTGCTCATAAGTATTATGACATTCGGGAGTTTTATGGTTCCAGTAAATGGGAATCAGAATCAGGTTTATTATCACTGACTTTTATAAACATGTTGGCGCGTGGCCAAGTGGTTAAGGCGTTCGTCTAGTGATCTGAAGGTCGCTAGTTCGAGCCTTGGCTGAGGCAGCGTGTGTGTCCTTGAGCAAGGCACTTAACCACACATTGCTCTGCGATGACACTGGTGCCAAGCTGTATGGGTCCTAATGCCCTTCCCTTGGACAACATCGGTGGCATGGAGAGGGGAGACTTGCAGCATGGGCAACTGCTGGTCTTCCATACAACCTTGCCCAGGCCTGCACCCTGGAAACCTTCCAAGGTGCAAATCCATGGACTCATAAGACTAATGGATGCCTATATATAAACATAAAACAATCTAGCACAGGACAAGCCCTTCAGCCTATGATGTTGTGCTGCCCTTTTACTCTACCCTAAAATTAACATAACCCTTCCTTTCTATATCCAGAGCTGTGCAGATGTAAAAATTCTTTAAAATGAACTCACAACACGCTGGAGGAATTCAGCAGGTCGGGCAGCATCCGTGGAAATGATCAGTCAATGTTTCGGGCTAGAACCCTTCGTCAGGACTGAAGAGGGTCTTTAAAGTGAATATGCTTTCAAAAATAATGAAATGAAAAATTACCAAATATCAAAAAATGACTATAAAAGCAGTAAACAGTAAAAAAACTAAATCAAGTTAATATTTGACGTGACCACCTTTTGCCTTTAAAACTGCAATGATTCTCTTAGTTACACTGTTGTGCAGTTTTATAAGAAAATCAGCAGGTAGGTTGTTCCAAGCATCTTGGAGAAGTGAGCCAGAATTCTTCTGTAGACTTTGGCTGTCTTGCTCACTTCTGTCTCTCCAGGTAATCCCAGACAGCCTCGATGATGTTGAGAGCAGGTCTCTGTGGAGGCCGTACCTTCTGAAGCCATATAAAAAATCTAGGCTGTCTAAGACTTTTGTACAGTATTACAGCTCTCCAGTTTTCTATCATCCATTTGTCAACCTAAGAGTTTCTCAAATGCCGCTGATGTATTTCATAACATGCATTGTGAAATTTGTTGTTCTGTGGCCATGGTACAGTGCAAGACATGAAAACATTACTTTAAGTTATAAAAATAAATAAATAAATTAGTAGTATAAATCAAAAATAATGAGGTGGCGTTCATGGGTTCATGAGCTGTTTAGAAATCTGGTGGTAGAGAGGAACAAGCTGTTCTTAAAATGTTGAGTGTGGGTCTTCAGGCTCCTACACCTCCTCGCTGATAGTAGCAATGAGAAGCGAGCGTGCCTGGGATGGTGAGGGTGCTCAATGGTGCATGTTTCTTTTTGAAGGACTGCATTTTGAAGATGTCCTTGATTGTGGGGATGTTAATTCCTATGATGGAGCTGGTTGAGTCGACAACCCACTGCAGCTTTTTCCACATCAGGCAGAGGTCAGACCGTACAACTAGAAATCTGCTGGAGCCTTTAGTGACATACTAAATCTCCTCAACACCTAATGAAGTATAGCTACTGTGTGGCTTCTTCATGGCTGCATCAATATGTTGGGTCCAGGATAGATCCTCTGAGATGCTGACGATCTGGATTTGAAGTTGCTCACTGCTGACCCCGCAATGAGAACTCTGAGAGCTGGCATGGATTTGATGGGATGAATGGACTCCTTGAATGGCATGAGGAAATTGAAACATCCTGTTCCTTGGTCATAGCCAAAGGTGAGCAACAAAATAATTTTGTGCTTCATGGTCAACCATTGGAAATAGGCTTTGTCCATGGACTAGAAAAGATGTCTTCAGATATACCAGAGTATCCCATTCATATCCAGCATGAAAAGGACATTCTGTAGAGAATGAGGTCAGAAGAGTAAAAAATGCCTGAAAGAAACAAGCCTACAAGGAATTTCCTCATTCAGCCTAAAATATTCTTTGGCAGACTTCCTGCCAAAATATCAAATTACTGCAAATGGGACTACAGGGGAACACAGCAGCCAAACTTGACATGAAAAGGTGATCGCAAGGGAAGGTTGAGACCGTGCAACTAATCTTATCAGAGTGGACTGAAGCAAGATTGTCAAAGATTCTACTCCATGTGAGGAAGAACCTGAGCTTGCCATAATATCTGAATTTTGAATTTTTTTCTTAAAATAAAATCAGACAAATGGGAAATTGGAGTCGTTACTGTTTGTGATGTCACTATTTTGGTCTCTGCTGATAAAATCAGTCGTAAATATGGATCATGTGGTTCCAACAAATGGGGTGCATGATTCAGTTAAGGACCAGTTGCAATTAGGTTATTTGGTCAGATTGTGTTTCAGTAATCCCGTAATGATCCAGGCACAACAATGTGCAGTAACATCGGCCGAAACAACGTTGTTATGTATCTGAATCAGAATCAGAATAAAAATCAGAAACAGATTTATTATCATTAACTTACATGAACATAGAACCGTACAGAGGCTTACCAGGATGTTGCCTGGTTTAGAGGACATGAGAGGCTGGATAAACTTGGGTTGTTTATTTTAGAGAGGCGGAGGCTGGAGGGAGATCTGATAGAGGATTATAAGATTATGGGAGGCATAGTTAGAGTAGAAGAGGGAGAATCTTTATCCCAGAGTTGAAATGTCTGATACTAGAGGGCATGTCTTGAAAGTGAGAGGGGATAGATTCAATAGGGATGTGAGGGGTTAGTTTTTTTACTCAGAGAGTGGTGGATGCCTGGACTGTACTCTCTGGTGTGGTGGTAGAGGCAAATACATTAGAGGCTTTTAAGAAATGTTTAGATAGGCAAATGAATATCAGGAAGATGGAGGGATACGGACATTGTGTAGGTAGGAGGGATTGGTGTTCGTTTTTTTTATCTGTATTTTTTGGTTGGTTTGACACAATGCTGTGGGCCAAAGGGCCTGTTCCTGTGCTGTACTCTTCCATGTTCTTTGTTCTAAAATAAGATATAACAAGGTAGTGTTACATGTCCTGGGTTCATGGACATCATGCCTTGACTCCTGGGAGGGATGCGACAGATTTCACTAGGCTTGGCACCATAATGTGCGGCAACACCTGCGGGCTGCCCCCAGCATAGCCTTGGATTGTGCTGGCTGTTATCACTGTATTTCTCTGTATGTTTCGATGTATATGTGATAAATAAATAAATCTGATTCTGTGTGTAGAAGATTCAGCTGACATTGCCGCTGAACATCTTGGCTCTGAAATTAAGACAATGTTCTCTTGTTGTTTCCCCAATCCTTCCAGAGGAATTACTCATCCCTATAAATCCTTATCCCCTCCTAACTCTGGAATTTCCAATCACCCTTCAACCCTTTGGGCTATCTGCTCTCATCTAATTCTGACTTCTGTGTGATCTCCGAGTTTGGTGACTGTACTAAGACCTGAAATCCTGTCCCAAAACAGTTTGTGCTACTTTCATTTCTTTATCACAGCTCCAAAAGACTGTCTTTTAGTGTCTGACACAGCAGCCGTACACTGCTTCAATTGCCGCAGTTTGGCAGCACAAATAAGGACTTAAAGGAGAAATTAGAGATACACTGTAGATAGGAAATGCTGGAAACACTCAGCAGGCCAGGCAGCATCTGTGGAGAGAGTCATAGAGCCATTGAACACTACAACACAGAAAAAGGCCCTTCAGACCATCTAGTGTATGACAAACCATTAATCTGACTAGTTCCATAGAACGGCACCTATTCCATAGCCCACCCCACCCCTTCCATTATGTACCTATTCAAATTTCTCTTCAATGTTGAAATCAACCCAGCTTGCAGCTTGTACCACACTCTCACCACCCTCTGAATGAGGAAGTTCCTCCTCATGTTCCCTTAAACATTTCACCTTTCACTTTTAACCCCTGACGTCTAGTTCTAGTTTCACACAACCTCAGCGGGAAAAAGCCTGCTCGCATTTACCCTATCTATACCCCTCATGATGTTGTATACCTTATAAATCCTTATCAAATCTATCAAATCTCTCTTCAGTCTTCTGTGTTCTAGGGAATAAAGCCCTAACCTGACTACTTTTCCCTATAACCCGGGTCATCAAATCCCAGCAACATCCTTGTAAATTTTCTCTGTACTCTTTCAAATTTATTTACATCTTTCCTGTAGGTAGATGACCAAAACTGTACAAACGTATTCCAAATTAGGCCTCACCAATGTCAATAGACAATAGACAATAGGTGCAGGAGTAGGCCATTCGGCCCTTCGAGCCAGCACCGCCATTCACTGTGATCATGGCTGATCATCCACTATCAGTATCCAGTTCTTGCCTTATCCCCATAACCTTTGATTCCACTATCTTTAAGAGCTCTATCCATCTCTTTCTTGAAAGCATCCAGAGACTTGGCCTCCACAGCCTTCTGGGGCAGAGCATTCCATATTATATCCACCACTCTCTGGGTGAAAAAGTTTTTCCTCAACTCCGTTCTAAATGGCCTACCCCTAATTTTATGTCTTATAATAATAATGTCTTATACAATTTCAACATAACATCCTAACTCTTGTACTCATTACATTGATTTATGAAGGCCAATATGCCAAAAGCTTTCTTTACAACCCTATCTACCTGTGAGTTACAGATGTTATGAGTTATTCCCAGATCCCTCTGTGCTACTGCACACCTCAGAGTCTGACCATCACTGTATAATACCTACCCTGGATGGTCCACCCAAAGTGCAATACCTCACACTTGTCTGCATTAAATTCTATGTGCCACTTTTCAGTCCATTTTCCCAACTGGTCCAGTTTCCTCCCCGAGCTTTGAAGGTCTTCCTTGCTGTCCACTGCACCCCTATTGTTGGTGTCATCTGCAAATTTGCTAATCCAATTTACCACATTATCATCCAGATCATTGATATAGATGACAAACAACAATGGACCCAGCACCAATCCCTGAGGTAGTAATAGGGGACAAAGAAATAGCAGATGAACTTAATGAGTACATTGCATCAGTCTTCACTGTGGAAGAAACCTGCAGTGTGCCAGAGGTCTGTGAGTGTCAGAGAGTAGGACTGAGTGCTATTGCTATTATAAAGAAAAAAGGGCAAGGCAAATTCAAAGGTCTTAAGGTGAATAAGTCACCTGGACCAGATGGACTACATTCCTGAGTCCTGAGAGAGGTTGCTGAAGAGATAATGGATGCATTGGTCATGATCTTTCAAGAATCATTTGATTCTGGCATGGTCCCAGAGCAGTGGAAAATTGCAAATGTCACTCCACTCTTTAAGAAGGGAGGAAGGCAAAATAAAGGAAATTATAGACCAGGTAGCCTAACCTCTGCAGTTGGGAAAACGTTGGAGTCTATTACTTGGGGTACTTGGAGACTAATGGTAAAATAAGTCAATATTAGCTTGGTTTCTGCACAGGGAAATCCTGCCTGATAAATCTGTTAGAGTTCTTTGAGGAAGTAACCAGCAGGGTGGGCAAAGGAGAGGTAGTGGATGTCATTTACTTGGATTTTCAAAAGGCATTTGATAAGGTGCCACACATGAGACTGCTTTACAAGATAAAATCCTGTGGCATTACAGGACAAATACTGGCATGGATAAGAGAAATGGTTGATAGGCAGGAGGCAGTGAATGGGAATGAAGGGAGCCTTTTCTGATTGGCTGCCAGTGACTAGTGGTGATCCTCAGGGGTCAGAATTGGGGTCACTACCTTTCACATTGTTTGTCAATGATTTAAATAATGGAATTGATGGCTTTGTGGCAAAGTTTGTGGATGATATGAAAATAGGTGGAGGGGTAGGTAGTGCTGAGGAAGCAATATGATTGCAGCAGGACTTAGACAAATTGGAAGAATGGGTAAATAGTGGCAGATGGAATAGTGTTGTGAAATGTATGATAATACACTTTGGTAAAAGGAACAATAGTGTGGACTATTATCTAAATGGGGAGAAAATTCAAACATTGAGGTGCAGAGAGACTTAGCAGTCCTCATGCAGGACTCCAAGAAGGTTAATTTACAGGTTGAGTCTGTGGTAAAGATGGCAAATGCAATGTTGGCAGTTATTTCAAGGGGAATAGAATATAAAAACAAGGAGATAATGCTGATGCTTTATATTAGTCAGGCTGCATTTGGAGTATTGTCAACAGTTTTGGGGCCCATATCTCAGACAGGATGTGTTATCATCGGAGAGAGTCCAGAGGAGGTTCATGAGGTGATTCCGGGAATGAAAGGGTTAACATGAGGAGCATTTGGCAGCTTTGGGCCTGTACTCACTGGAATGTAGAAGAATGTGGGGGGATCGCACTGAAACCTACCGAATGTTGAAAGGACTAGATAAGGTGGATGTGGAGAGGATGTTTCTTATGGTGGGGGTATCCAGAACTAGAGGGCATAGCCTCAGAATTGAGCAGTGACCTTTTAGAACAGATGTAAGGAGGAATTTTTTTAGCCAGGGAGTCATGAACATATGGAATTCTCTGCTACAGAATATGGTGGAGGCCAAGTCCATAGGTATATTTACTGTGGAAATTGATAGACTTCTGATTGGTTATGGCATCAAAGGATATGGTGAAAAGGCAGGTGTACGAGTTGAGTGGGATCCAGGATCAGCCATGATGGAATGGCATTTCACAACACTATTCCATCTGCCACTATTTACCCATTCTTCCAATTTGTCTAAGTCCTGCTGCAATCATATTGCTTCCTCTGCACTGCCTACCCCTCCACCTATTTTCATATCATCCACAAACTTTGCCAGAAAGCCATCATGATGGGCTGAATGGTCTAATTCTACTTCTATGCATTATGGTCTTATAATTAGTCACAGGACTGCTGTCAGAGTGGTAGCCATTTATAACCACCCTCTGGCTTCTTCCATAAAGCCAATGTCTAATGCAATTTACTACCTCATCTTGAATACCAAGCGACTAAACCTTCTTGACCAACCTTCCATGTGGGACCTTATCAAAGGTCTTGCTGAAGTCTATGTAGGGAATAGCTACTGCCTTGCAACTTTTCTGTTAACTTCCTCAGAAAACTCTGTAAGATTGGTTAGACATGACTTACCGCACGCAAAGCCATGTTTATCCCTAATCAGTCTCTGTCTCTCCAAATACTTATATATCTGATCCCTTAGAACACCTTCTAATAACTTTCTCACTACTGGTGACAGCTTCACTGGTCTTTAATTTCCTGGCTTATTCTTAGAGTCTTTCTTAATCAATGGAATGACATTGGCTATCCTCCATCCTCTGGCAGCTCAGTCATGGCTAAGGAAGTTTAAAATATCTCTGCTAGGGCCCTAGCAATTTCTGCACTAGCCTCCTACTGGGCCAGAGGGAACACATTGTCAGGCCCCAGGGATATATCCACCCTGACTGGCCTCAAGACAGCAAGCATCTCCTCCTAGGTAATCTGTACATGGTCTACGCCCAACACTCACTGCTGCTTTGTCTCACTTCTGTAGATTGTGTCAGTCTCCCGGGTTAATACAGATGCAAAAAATCTATTTAAGACCTCCTCATCTCTTTCAGGTCCATGTATAGATTACCACTCTAATCTTCCAGAGGATTAATTTTGTCTCTTGCTATCCTTTTGTTCTTAATATATTTGGGATTCTCCTTCATCTTGTCTGCTAGAGTAACTTCATGCTTTCTCTTAGTCCTCTTGATTTCCTTCTTAAGTGTTCCATGCATTTCTTATACTCTTTTTCTTAACCATGGCCTCAATATCTGTCAGGGCGCTGCAGGAGGGATCCAATCACAGACCAAATACTGTGCGCACTGTGATATTTACTGAGTAGCAAATCCAGAGGGGCAACAAAGTCGGTGTCAAAGTTCAGGTAGAGATCAAAAATTCCAGAGAAATCTAAAAACTGGAATCAGGAAACAGGCAGAGTCAATATTTAGATGGACAGAGTTCAGATATGAATGTTGGAAAGGCTCAGGAAAACTCACTGGCACAGTCTGGCAACAAGCAGCTGAAAACACAGGACTGAAATACACCGAGCAATAAACGGAGAGGCAGATGATAGGTGGAGCACAATGAGACAGAAGTGGCAGCAACACAGGTAATAATGAGAAACAGGTGAGAGGTGGAGTACTCAGTAATACAGGGGCCGGAGTAGAGCAGGAGTGGGGACAGGAGCACATGGGGCATGAAAACAAACAAAAGCACATGGCAATACAAAACCACAGACTGACGGCTAGGAGGAAAATACACAAAAAGACAAAGTTCAACTGGAGGTACTAAAAATATCTCTCGAAAACCAAGGTTCCCTAACCTGTAATCCTTTCCTTTTATTCTAACAGGAACATGCAAACTCTGTATTCTCAAAATTTCACTTTTGAAGGCCTCCCACTAAGTACAACTTTGCTAGAAAACATCCTGTCCCAATCTATACTTACCAGATCCTTTCTGATACCATCAAAATTGGCCCTTCTCCAATTTAGAATCTCAATGCAAACACCAGACCTATCCTTTTTTATAGTTACCTTGAAACTAATGATATTATGATCACTAGATGCAAAGTGTTCCCCTACACAAACTTCTGTCACCTGCCCTGTCTCATTCCCTAATAGGAGATCCGGAATCACATTCTCCCTAGTTGGGACTTCAATGTACGGATTAAGGAAATTTTACTAAACACAGGTTTGATAAACTCTTTCCCATCCAGCCCTTTTACAGAATGGGAGACCCGGCCAATATGTGGAAGTTAAAATCATCTACTATCACAACGTTCTTCAATAGTTTGTGATCTCTCTGCAAATGTTTTCCTCTAAATCCCATGGACTGTTGAGTGGTCTATAATATAAACCCAGCTACATAGTAATACCTTTTTATTCCTCAGTTCTACCTATAAAGCTCTCCAGTCTGTCCTGACTGAGCAATGCTGTGGCGTTTTCCCTGACGAGTAATGCCACCTCTCCCCCTTTAACCCCTCCTGCTCTATCATGTCTAAAACAATGGAACTCTGGAATACTGAGCTGCCAGTCCTGCCCCTCCTGAAAGCAGGTCACACTAATGACTAGAATGTCATAATTCCTCATGCTGATCCATGCGCTAAGCTCATCTGCCTTTCCTGCAATACTCCTTGCATTGAAATATATGCAGCTCATATCATTAGCCCCACAATGCTCAAAGTTTTTATTCCTGACCTGGTACATAGGCATAACAACATCTTTCTCCAAAACCACTCCATATCTGTTCTGATGCTCTGGTTCCCATCCCCCTGCAACTCTAGTTTAAACCACCCCACCCCCACCACTCCTGTGTAGTACTAGCACACCATCCAGTCCCCTTCCAGTTCAGATGCAAGCTCTTTCTTCTGTACAGTTTCCATCTTTCCTGGAAGAGAGCCCAATGATCCAAAATTCTGAAACCCTCCCTTCCGCATCAACTCCTTAGCCGTGTGTTAAACTGCATGATCTTCCTATTTCTGGCCTCACTAGCATGTGGCATGGGTAGCAATCCTGAGATCACAACCCTGGAGTTCCTGTCCTTTAACTTAGCACCTAACTGCCTGAACTCACTTTGTAGAACCTCGTCACTCTTCCTACCTATGTCATTGGACCACAACGTCTGGCTGCTCACCCTCTCACTTAAGAATGCTGTTGACTCGATCTAAGATGTCCCTGACCCTGTCACCCAAGAGGCAACAAACCTTGGGGAATCTCACCCTCATCCACTGTCCCCCTTTCTTCTCCCCTAACCTAGGTCGTGACATATACATACTTCGATAATAAATTTACTTTGAACTTTGAAATGGTGAGCCATTTAGGATTAGGAGGAACAAAAATTTCTTTCTTCCAGAGACTAGTGGATGTATGAGAATATCAGCTACAGAAAGCAGCTGAAGCAGGATGCCTGGCAGCAGGATGGCTACATTGTTGATTCCAGGGATCAGCTGCTTGCGCTAACGCCGGCCGGTTTAGCGAGCAGAGTGGCGGACACCCCTGCTGAAATCTGGAGGAAAACACACAGAGGATGCAGAGGGGGATCACAAAGTCGAGGAAAGAGGACCGGGTCGAGACAGCAGAGACTTAATGGAGAAGAGGAGTTCAGTGGGTAATAAAATGGACGAGTTGACGGTGCTAGCCAGGCGTCAGAGAACATTTCGGGAGTGCAGTGTGATGTGTTTTACTGGAACAGGGCTGCACGAGGACATACCCAATCAAAACTTTTCCATGGACGGCTTCCAGACCGTTCGGGCTGACCGGAAGTGCACTGAGAGCGGTAAGCGTAAAGGAGTTGGGTGCTTACTGTTCTGGTTAACAACAGATGGTGCAATCTGGGTCATATTACGATCGAGGAACGTGTTTGTAGACTGGATATTGAACTTTTTGCTGTTGGACTCCGGCCATATTCCACCGAGATACAACACTGGGCGTCACGGGATGTTGTTCCTGCCTGTGGCCATCGAACTTGCAGCTCCTCCCATGGAGAGTCAGACACCCTGAGCCAATAGACTGGTCCTGGACTTATTTTCCATCTGGCATAGTTTGCATTTTGTTGTTTGATTGCTTGTGATTTATGTATTGCTATATTTATGCTCTATTCTTGGTTGGTGCGGCTGTAACGAAACCCAATTTCCCTTGGGATCAATAAAGTATATCTATCTATCTATCTATTTATCTAAATAGCGTCATTGAGCACTATAGCACAGAACCAGACCCTTTGGCCCATCTAGTCTGTGCTGTCCTGGTCTTCTACCTAGTCCCGTCTGCCTGCACTCTCTGTACCCCTCCCATGTATGTACCTCTTCTGATCTCTTAAACGTTACAATTGAACCTGCATCTACCACTCCTGCTGTCAGCTAGTTCGACACTTACACAGCCCTCCGAGTACATAAGTCAAGCTGCCTCTTAAATGTTGTTACTGCTTCTGCTCAGCCTGGGACTGACCCTGTGTCTCTGGAGCCTGCAACACAGTTTGCTAACCACTAAGCTGCTCTGCTTCAGGAATGGGAAAGGGATCTCGGAATCTGTGAGCTTTGTGAAATCTGTGATTGCTTTGTCGAAAAATATCTAGGAAGAAAACTCAAGAGTCTCTCGCGTGTTGTCTTGGCTGTTCTTGGTCCTCTCCGCCCTGGCCTGGCACACAAGCTGACTTGCTGGAATGTGCACCTGCCCTCGATTCTCCGTATTGGATTTTACTTTGAGCATGTCTAAGGAGCTAACTTGGTAAACAAGGCTTAGCTAATTTCCTGTCTGTATTCCACTTGAATCCATAAAAATATTACTGCCATAAAAATAGATGCTCTCTGGGAAGAAAAAGAAGTTTTCAATTAAGAAGCAAAACAGATTCCAACCTGCATGGGAGGTATTGCGGAAAGTCACATATGGATTTCTGGTATCCATGTGCTTAATCCTATTTCATAAACAATTACTTTTGATAGTTCTCTGCTGTGTGTGTATTTGCCTGTGTGTGCGCGTGTGTGTGTGTGTTTGGGTGTTACATATGCATTTTTATGTACATTACATAATAATCTGGTACATAACATAATAATCTGCTTCATAAACACAAGAGAATCTGGAGATGCTGGAAATCCAGAGCAACACACACAAAATGCTGTAGGAACTCAGCAGGTCAGGAAATAAACAGTCGATATCTTGAGAAAAGATCTCTTATCAGGAAGAGGTACAGTCGACGTTTCAGGCCGAGACCCTCCGTCAGGACTAACTGAAGGAAGAGTGAGTAGGGATTTGAAAGTGGGAGGGGGAGGAGGAGCTCCAAAATGATAGGAGAAGACAGGAGGGGGAGGGATGGAGCCAAGAGCTGGACAAGTGATTGGCAAAAGGGATATGAGAGGATCATGGGACAGGATGTCCAGGGAGAAGGAAAAGGGAGAGGGGGAAAAAGCCCAGAGGATGGGCAAGAGATATAGTCAGAGGGACAGAGGGAGGAAAAGAAGAGAGAGAGAAAGAATGTGTGTGTATAAATAAATAACGGATGGGGTACGAGGGGGAGGTGGGGCATGAGCAGAAGTTAGAGAAGTCAATGTTCATGCCATCAGGTTGGAGGCTACCCCTGCCGCGCTCACCAGCAACTTTGATGAGTGTTGCTTGAATTTCCAGCATCTGCAGAATTCCTCGTGTTCACCTTTTATCAGATTGTGTTTGTATGTGAGACTGCATATGTAAATGTGGGCAAAGAGATGCATTCATATATATCTATCTCAGTATTCTAGTCCATCTCGTAATGATCCTGCACTTTATCATTTACTTGCTTTGTACTCTTTCAGCAGCTTTTACACTTCATTTTGCCTTACTCTAGTTCAAAGCACTGTGTAGTGATTTGATCAGTAGAACAATTTGCAATACAAGCTTTTCACTGCCACTTGGTACATAAATCATAAGATATAAGACCATAAAGCCGTAAGACATAGTATCAGAATTAGACCATTCGGCCCATCGGCTCCACCGTTCTATCATCCCTCTCAACTCCATTCGCCTGCTGTCTGCCTGTAAGCTTTGATGTGACAATTTGACAAATGACAATAATAAACCAATACCAACACCAATTATGTGTTTATGCCAGTGAATATGACATTTTATATGTGCTGCATACATGTATGTATGTGCGTTGCATATGCATGCATGTATGTGTGTGTTTGTATGTTCACCTGTATGAATGTTGTGTGTGTGTGTGTGTGTGAGGGTGCCTGTGTGTATGTGTACATTTGTGTTTGTGTATGTATGTACATTCACCCATATGCATGTTTGTGTGTGTGCGTGTCTATGCTTTTATCAAAGTTCAAAGTTCAGAGTAAATTTATTATCAATGTATATCTGTGCCACCATATACAATCCTATGACTCGTTTTCTTGTGGGCATTCACAGTAAATACAAGAAGCACAATAGAATTAATGAAAGACTACCCGTAACAGGACTGACTAACGATCAATGTGCAAAACACAACAAAGTATGCAAATGCAAAAAAAGCAAAATAATAACAGTTATAATAATAATAACAATAATAATGTCACCAACCCCAGCACAGAATTAGCAACAAACATAGAGATAATGAACTTTTGGGTTAGCTAACATCTGGTCAAACAGGGTGACCCACAAGCAAGAAGCAAGCTGGAATAGGGAGGAAAAAGAGTGCACACACATGATTGAAGAAATTCAAATACCTGAAGTTATGATGGAAATGCTAAAAGAGGTCATAAAAATACCCACAAATACTGGAAGTGATAATATTCATAATTATTGGTATAAAAAATGTGCCCATAAATGCAGATCAACAATTTTCTTAAAAATCCTGAAAAAGTGCCTAAGTTTTTGACAGAAGGTAAAACATCTTTTACCCAAAGGGGAAATCACAAAAGAGCCAACAAAATATCATCCTATGACTTGTTTACAAACAAGTAAACAAATTATAAGTTCATGCATCCTGCAACTAATCACCACTCACCTAGATAACCACAATATGCTTACAGAAAAGCAGAAAGGATGCCGTAAGGGTATGAAAGGATGTAAAGAACAACTGATAATAGATTCCAAAATTCTAAATCAAGCTCGGCGGAAAAGCAGAAATCTTTCCTGTTGCTATATTGGCTACCAAATGGCATTTGACTCTGTCCCACCCTCATAGTTAATAAAAGTTCTTAATATACATAAACTACACCCAATACTTGTGAAATTCCTGCGGCATCTGATGAATTATTAGCATACTATAATCACCCTGTCTATCTATTTACAACCAAAAAAGAGCAAGCACCGTTATCAAAATAAGCTGTGGCATTTTCCAAATCGACTCTCTAAGTCAACAATAGTTCTGTCTAGCTTTAAACCGGCTCTCTAATTTACTGAATCAAATGATAATTGGGTATCAAATCAGAAACAATGAAATGAGCACTACCTTAACGCACCTTTTATATATGGATGATTTGAAATTATATGCTCCTTCATCAGTTAAGCTAAAGTAATTAACTCAAATAGAAGAACTATTTTCAAAAGATATAAACGTGAACTTTGGATTGGATGAATGCAGAACATTAAACATAAAGGAAGGTGCAATTGAGCGAATGGAATGCAAAACAGAGCAGCAGGACACAATCTAAGTGATGGATGATCAAGGATATCAACATGGAAAGAAAGTAGATCAGTGCAATAAAGGCAATTCTTATAACAGACGAAGGGTCTCGGCCTGAAACGTCGACCGCACCTCTTCCTACAGATGCTGCTTGGCCTGCTGCGTTCACCAGCAACTTTGATGTGTGTTGCTTGAATTTCCAGCATCTGCAGAATTCCTGTTGTTTTCTTATAACAGAATTGACTTCAAGGCTTAAGAAAATCTGTCAAACAGGGCTCCACAGTCAAAATATAACAAAGGCAATAAACACTTCCACAATACCTATATCAATGCATTCTTTTGACACAATATCTTGGTCTGAAACTGATCTGGAAAATTTACAAAGAAAAATAAGAACTGAAATGACAAATTTCAGAAATCATTATGTACATTTGAATGCATTGAAATTAACACTACCTAGGATAGAAGGAGGAAGAGGAATAACGGACATTTAAAGTCTACACAACAATCAGATAAAACTTATAATGAAATATTTTCAACAACAAAAACAGGAATCAGTACTCCACACAAGCAAATACAATTCTGATAAGAAGTACGCACCACTAAACTTAACTGAGAGCACAACCCAGAAAAACGAAAACAAATTCCTACGTGATACAAGTTGTCTGAAAGGATATTTGGGCTCGGCTTCAAGTGGACCATCATAAACAAAAACAAAATTTGAGGAAGCAGCACTTTTGGAAAAAAAAATGTTGTCCTGTGTAATTTAACCCAGACTTTTCAGTAATTAAAGTAGAACAGTTTGAAGAGTGGAATACAAAATATGGACTCTGAGAATGACTGTGGCTGGAAATCCTAAATCACTGTGCACGAGAGACCCAGGCCAGTGTAACCCAGTGCAGCTTGCAGCCGAATTTGATACCTGCACCCCATGAAAAAACTGCTGTAGTTAAACAGTGTGAAGTGCAGATCTTTGAGCACTAGAGCATATTTACAAGGAGAGGTTTCATTAACCCTCAGCATCAGCTGAATGGCAGGAGCTGACTGAAGTCATGCTCACACCTTTCAAAGAGGGCACGCGCACAGTCTGAAACCACTGCTGTAAGACTTCCCAAAGATTAATCCCAGTTTCATCCAGACATGTGAGAGGTGTTGCACTCTGGGATGTCCAATGCAAGAGGAAAGTACTCAGTAAATCTGAATCAGAATCGAAAACAAAAACACAAGAGATATTGCAGACACTGGATACCCAGAGTGGCACACACAAAATGCTGGAGAATCTCAGCAGGTCAGGCAGCATCTTTGGAAGGGAATAAACAGTCAGCATTTTGGGACGAGACCCTTTTTCAGGACTGGAAAGGAAGGGGGAAGAAACCAGAATAAAAAGGCGGGGGGAGGGGAAGGAGTACAAGTTGGCAAGTGGTAGGTGAAGTCAGGAGAGGGGGAAGGCGGGAGGATAGGGAGGGGGTTGGAGAAAGAAGCTAGGACGTGATAGGTGGAAAAGGTAAAGTGCTGAAGAAGAAGGAATCTGATAGGTGAGAAGAATCAGAATTAAGTTTGTTATTGCTGACATTTGCCATGCAATTTGTTGTTTTTCTGCAGCAGTACATTGCAAGACATAAAATTACTGTCAGTTACAAAAATAAATAAATAATGTAAAGGACGAATAATGAGGTCATGTTCAGGTGCTTGTGAACGGTTCAAAAATCAGATGTCAGAGGGAAAGAAGACATTGAGTGTGGGACTTGAGGCTCCTGTATCTCCTCCCTGATGATAGGGTGCTGAAGAAGGTATGTGGCATACTACCTTCATTGATTGAAGTATTGAGAATAAAAGTTGGGAAGTCATGTTACAGCTGTATAAATCTTTGCTTAGGCTAGATTTTTTCAAAGACAAAGTCAAAGTAGATTTAGTATCTAAGTACATATGTGTCACCTTAGGAGGCCCTCCATTGGTTGGTGTCCACCATGGGTGTTGTGTCCTAGCTGTCCATGTGATAAGCGAACCATGGCGGTACGATATGAAGAGCAGACTGTTGCCGATGCAACGGGCTTCGCTCTCCAAGGGAACGGCAGAGGCTGACACAGTTTGGCACCAGCAGTACCGCAGGAGTTGCCAGCCAGTGTCCACTGCCTCAGGGACTCCAGCTCTGAGTTTTTCTCCAGGTTTATTCCTGAAGCTTTCCCCATGAGTGGGTGTGAGTGAGGTTCAAGATCAGAGTCTTCCTTCTCCTAAGTGAGCTACCAACCATGGCTGACGTGCCCCACCTGGTTGAAGGAAGAGGTTTTAAGGCACCGGTAACGCAACTTTGGCCCTTCTCCTGTCAGTAGAAATGATTCCATCAGGCTTAGTGGCTAAGCCACATGTAAAGGCCAGGAGCTGGATTTAATTATCAGAGGCTATTTGAAACACACACCACTGGGAGCATTTAATAGGTAGTGGGAGCTTATCCCCACCAACACCCATGGCTTTAACAATATAAAGGAACCTCATCACAACCTGGTATGGAAGTTGTCCTGTCCAAGACCGAAAGAAGCTGCAGAAGATCGTGAACACGGCACAGCACATCACACAAACCAATCTTCCGTCTGTGGACTCACTTTACACCGCACGCTGTCGGAGCAGTGCTGCCAGGATAATCAAGGACACGACCCACCCAGCCAACACACTTTTCGTCCCTCTTCCCTCCGGGAGAAGGCTCAGGAGCTTGAAGACTCATACGGTCAGATTTGGGAACAGCTTCTTTCCAACTGTGATAAGGCTGCTGAACGGATCCTGACCCGGATCTGGGCCGTACCCTCCAAATATCCGGACCTGCCTCTCGGTTTTTTTGCACTACCTTACTTCTCATTTTTCTATTTTCTATTTATGATTTATAATTTAAATTTTTAATATTTACTAATTTTAACTGTTTTTAATATTTAGTATTTGTAATCTAGGGAGTGTGAAGCGCAGAATCAAATATCGCTGTGATGATTGTACATTCTAGTACTAATTGTTTGGTGACAATAAAGTATAGAGTATAAAGTATAAACATATACTACCTTAAGATTCATTTCCTTACAGGTATTTACAGGAAAATAATGAAATACAATGGAATTTATGAAAAAAACTGTACACAGAGACTGATAAACAACCAGTGTGCAAAAGAAGACAACTTGTGTAAATAAAAATAAATAAATAATACTGAGAAGATGAGTTGTCGAGTCTTTGAAATTGAGCCTGTAGGTTACAGAATCAGTTCAGTATTGAGGTGAGTGAACTTATCCACAATGGTTCAGGAGCCTGATGGTTGTAGGGTAATAACTGTTCCTGAACCCAGTGGTGTGGGACCCAAGGGGTATTGTTTACAGTTCTTGTCAACCCATTACTGGAAGGATGCGGAGAATTTGAAGAGGAGACAGAAGAGATACCTTTTGTAGGAAGACTGTATTTTCCAATGTCAAGTTACACTAACCTCCAGTTCCTCTCTACACTCTCTTTCCTCCCAGTCTTCCTCTAGCACCCTGCTCCTATTTTTGTCCATTTTCTCACTTGCCGCCCCCAAGCCCCTCCCCTTCTTGGTTACATCCACCAACACAATTCTCATACTGGCTTTCGCACTCCCCCTCCCCCTTCCCCTCCCCCTTCCCCTCCCCCTTCCCCATGTGGTGCTGGTGACATCTGTGCTTCACTTCTACTCTAATGGTTCCTATCATTACCCCCTTACCTATCAGAGTCCAGCTGTGGTAACTCCTCATATTCCTGCATCTGCCACTGTGGCAGCTGCCTCCACCTTTATTCCCTCTCTCCCCTTCACTCCCCTCTCCTGCCTTCACTTCCCATTTTTTTTGCCTCCATCTATCGTCCACCGATCTGTGTCACCAAACTCCACCTCTTCCTATCTGCCAGTTATCCCTTAACCCCACCCTCTCAAAAAGTTCAAGGTTCAAATTAGACTTATTATCAAATAACATGTCTGTTACCATATACTATCTTGAGATTCATTTTCTTGCAGGTATTCACAGTAGAACAAAGAATTAATGAAAACTACACACAAAGAAAGACTGGCAAACAACCAGTTGGTAAAAGACCACCTTTTACCCTGGGTAAATTTTTGATGCTATGTGTTGGTGCACGTTAGTGTGCGTGCGTGTGTGTGTGTGTGTGTGTGTGTGTGTGTGTGTGTGTGTGTGTGTGTGTGTGTGTGTCTTGCAGTGTTAGTAGACAGAATTTGCTAATGAACAAATATCTGGTGCCAGTGATTTTTCTCTGACGCTGTGCACAGGTCCTTGGGGTTTTGCCTGGGCCTGATGTCTCTGGCACTCTCCCCTGAGTCACCTCATTTAATGACTCTTGGGAGAGTGCCGGAGGGCCTCCTGAGCTCTTGTGCATGGGGGATCTCTCCCTTCCAGGGTGCGTGAATCTTTGAATAAGCTGTCTGCTTTATTGAGGCAGTAAGAAGAATAGACAGAGTCCATTGAGAGGAGGCCGGTTTCCGTGATGTGCTGAGCTGTGCCCACAACTCTCTGCGGTTTTAGGAACTCAGCAGGTCGGGCAGCACCCGTGGAAATGATGAGTCGACATTTCGGGTCGGAACCCTTCGTCAGGACTGTAGAGGGAAGGATCAGAGGCCCTATAAAGAAGGTGGGGGGAGGGTGGGAAGGAGGAGGCTGGTAAGTTTCAGGTGAAAAACCAGTAAGGGGAAAGATGAAGGGATGGAGGAGGGGAGGCACGGAGGTGATAGGCAGGAAAGGTGAAGAAGGAATAGGGGAAAACACAATGGGTAGTAGAAGGAGGCGGGACCATTAGGGAGCTGGGGGAGGGGGCAGAGTGAAACTGGGATGGGGGAAGGGAGGGGGAGGGAATTTCTGGAAGTTGGAGAATTCTATGTTCATACCAAGGGGCTGGAGACTACCTAGACGATATATGAGGTGTTGCTCCTCCAACCTGAGTTTAGCCTCATCATGGCAGTAGAGGAGGCCATGTATGGACATATCTGAATGGGAGTGGGAAGCAGAGTTGAAGTGGGTGGCTACTGGGAGATCCTGTCTGTTTTGGCGGACGGAGCGGAGGTGCTCGCCGAAGCGGTCCCCCGATCTGCGTCAGGTTTCACCGATGTAGAGGAGGCCGCACCGGGAGCACCAGATGCAATAGATGACCCTAACAGACTCACAAGTGAAGTGTTGCCTCACTTGGAAGTACTGTTTGGGGCCCTGAATGGTGGCAAGAGAGGAGGTGTAGGGACAGGTGTAGCACTTGCGCTTACAGGGATAAGTGCCAGTTGGGAGATCCGTGGGGAGGGACGTGTGGACCAGGGAGTCGCAGAGGGACCGATCCCTGCGGAAGACGGAGAAGGGTGGAGAGGGAAAGATGTGCGTAGTGATGGGGTCCTGTTGAAGGTGGCGGAGGTGGCAGAAGTTGTGGAGGATAATGTGCTGGATCCGGAGGCTGGTAGGGTGGTAGGTGAGGACAAGGGGAACTCTGTCCCTGTTGTGGTGATGGGAGGATGGGGTGAAGGCTGAAGTGCGGGAAATGGAGGAGATGCAGGTGAGGGCATCATTGATGACGGCAGAAGGGAAACCAAATCCTTAAAGAAAGAGGACATTTGAGATGTCCTGAAACGGAAAACCTCATCCTCGGAGCAGATGCGGCAGAGACGGAGGAAATGGGAATAGGGAATGGCATTTTTGCATGTGGCGGAGTGGGAAGGGGTATTGTCGAGGTAGTTATGAGAGTCAGTGGGCTTATAGAACATGTCAGTGGACAGTCTGTCTCCAGAGATGGAGACCGAGAGATCAAGAAAGGGGAGAGAAGTGTCTGAGATAGACCAAGTGAATTTGAGGGCTGGGTGGAAGTTTGAAGTAAAGTCGATGAAATTGACGAGCTCAGCATGGGTGCAGGAAGCAGCACCAATGTAGTTGTCAATGTACTGAAGGAAAAGTTGGGGAGCAGTACCAGAATAGGTTTGGAGCACAGACTGTTCCACATAAGCAAAAAAGAAGCAGGCATAGCGAGGGCCCACGCGAGTTCCCATAGCTACACCCTTGGTTTGAAGAAAGTGGGAAGAGCCAAAAGAGAAGTTATTGAGTGTGAGAACCAGTTCCGCCAACCAGAGGAGGGTAGTGGTGGTGGGGAACTGGTGAGGTCTATTATCCAGAAAGTAGCGGAGGGCTTTGAGGCCTTCTTCATGGGGAATGGAGGTGTATAGGGATTGGACATCCATAGTGAAAATGAAGTGGTTGGGACCGGGGAACTGGAAGTTATTGAAGAGGTGGAGGGCATGGGATGTATCCCGGATGTAGGTGGGGAGAGACTGAACTACGGGTGACAAAATGGAGTCCAGGTAGGCAGATACAAGTTCGGTGGGACAGGAGCAGGCAGAAACTATGGGTCTACTGGGACAGTCAGGCTTGTGTATCTTGGGGAGGAGGTAAAACCGAGCGGTGCGGGGTGTGGGAATAATGAGTTTAGCGGCTGAGGATGGAAGGTCTCCGGAGTTGATAAGGGCGGTAATGGTACGGGGGACAATGGTTTGATGTTTTTTGGTGGGGTCCTGTTCCAGGGGTAAGTAAGAGGAGGTGTCAGAGTGCTGCCTTTTGGCCTCAGTGAGGTAGAGGTCCGTCCGCCAGACTACTACAGCACTACCTTTGTCTGCGGGTTTGATAGTGAGGTTGGGATTAGTGCGGAGAGAGTGGAGGGCAGTGCGTTCAGAGAGAGTGAGGTTGGAACAGGAGAGAGGAGTGGTGAAGTTGAGATGGTTGATATCTCGGCGACAGTTGGAGATGAAGAGATCGAGTGCAGGTAGAAGGCCCGGGCGGGGTGTCCAGGAGGAGGAGAAGGGTTGAAGACGGGAGAAGGGGTCCTCAGTAGGGGGAGGGGAATCCTTGCCAAAGAAGTAGGCTCAGAGACGTAGGCGATGGAAGAAGAGTTCAGTGTCATGGCGGGCACGGAACTCACTGAGGTGTGGATGGAGGGGGACAAAAGTGAGGCCCTTGCTAAGGACAGAACATTCTGCCTCAGAGAGGGGAAGGTCAGAGGGGATGGTGAAGACACGGCAAGGGTTGGGGCTGGGGTCAGAGGAGGGTGAAGAGTGGGAGTTCTCAGGAGGGAGAGGGGGGTTGGGATGTTCAGGGAGAGTGGGGGTAAGGGAGGATGAGGGATCAGAGGAATGGAGGGGTGATGAGGGGTAGAGGGAAGGTTGGGAGTCGCGGGGAGGAAAGAGAGTAGTGGGGGAATAAGACGGGCAGTAGGACCCAGCGGCAGTAAGAGCGGTCCCGGGATGGAGAGGGGTGGGACCTCAGTCCAAGCTGGATCTGGAGCTGGGGGTGGCGGAGCCTGTGGCCTGCAGGGCCTCAGAGCTGAGGTCGGAGTCGGAGGCGAGTGAGTCCATGGCCCGCCGGGGGCTGGTGCCCATGTCCCGGGGGCCGTGGTTCCAGTCGGGGTCAGAGTCAGAGGCAGATGGGTCTTCGGCCTGCCGAAGGCCTGAGAAGTCGAGGTCCGAGGGGTCGGGGTCCGGGCTGGAGCCGGTCGTCGTCGTGGGCTCCAGGCAGTCGAGCTTGTGGTCCTTCTTGAATGCGAGGAAGGAGAAGAAACGACGGTTGGAGGCGTGAATCCGGCAGAGAATAAAGTGTAGGAGAGGTCCATGGCAGACAGTGGAGAGCGAGGCCCGGAGTGGTGGCAGAGAGAGGGACAGGGCCTGTAGGTATCTTTGCATGGCAGCAAGAGTGCAATGGAGAATCCGGCGGGAGCAGAGGTCAATGAAACAGAGGTACCTGGGATCCACATCAGGTCCGAACTGGGAGGCCTGGAACCGGAGCTGAAATCCCTGCGGTAACAGATGGCAGCGGAGACACGTTCCCAGGAAGGAGACGTGGCTGTGGTAGCAGGTCTGGGTGAGGATCTGGTCGAAGAGTCGGAGAGAGGTGGAGATCATAGAGGGGGAGCAGTGAGAGGGGTTCTCACTGAACTCCCATCGAAGAGAAGATTTAAACTTCTTCAGAGTAGGCATACCTCGAAGAGACTTCGCAGCGGAATAGCGAATCGTGAACACATCCTTCAAATAATGGACTGAATGCAATGCTGCAGTTAAGGCCTTATCTAAGTTTTATATGTTCAAGTTTAATTTTCATTCAACCATGTGCATGTAGACAGCCAAACAAAACAGTGTTCCTCTGGGACCAAGGTGAAAAACTCAGTACATACAGTCACACACAGCACATATAGCTCAAATACCATCTATAAATTTGCTTATGATACAACCATTGTTGGCAGAATATCAGATGAGGGCATGGTTCCGGAGGACTGGAAGATTGCAAATGTCACTCCGCTATTTAAGAAGGGGGCAAGGAAGTAAAAAGGAAATTATAGACCTGTTAGCTTGACGTCGGTGGTTGGGAAGTTGTTGGAGTCGATTGTCAAGGATGAGGTTACAGAGTACCTGGAGGCATATGACAAGATAGGCAGAACTCAGCATGGATTCCTTAAAGGAAAATCCTGCCTGACAAACCTATTACAATTTTTTGAGGAAATTACCAGTAGGCTAGACAAGGGAGATGCAGTGGATGTTGTATATTTGGATTTTCAGAAGGCCTTTGACAAGGTGCCACACATGAGGCTACTTAACAAGATAAGAGCCAATGGAATTACAGGAAAGTTACATACGTGGATAGAGCGTTGGCTGATTGGCAGGAAACAGAGTGTGGGAATAAAGGGATCCTATTCTGGTTGGCTGCCGGTTACCAGTGGTGTTCCACAGGGATCAGTGTTGGGGCCGTTTCTTTTTACATTGTACATCAACGATTTGGATTATGGAATAGATGGCTTTGTGGCTAAGTTTGCTGACGATGTGAAGATAGGTGGAGGGGCTGGTAGTGCTGAGGAAACGCAGAGTCTGCAGAGAGACTTGGATAGATTGGAAGAATGGGCAGAGAAGTGGCAAATGAAGTACAATGTTGGAAAGTGTATAGTTATGCACTTTGGCAGAAAAAATAAACGGGCAGACTATTATTTAAATGGGGAAAGAATTCAAAGTTCTGAGATGCAACGGGACTTGAGAGTCCTTGTACAGGATTCCCTTAAAGTTAACCTCCAGGTTGAGTCGGTAATGAAGAAAGCGAATGCAATGTTGGCATTCATTTCTAGAGGAATAGAGTATAGGAGCAGGGATGTGATGTTGAGGCTCTATAAGGCGCTGGTGAGACCTCACTTGGAGTACTGTGGGCAGTTTTGGTCTCCTTATTTAAGAAAGGATGTGCTAACGTTGGAGAGGGTACAGAGAAGATTCACTAGAATGATTCCGGGAATGAGACGGTTAACATATGAGGAACGTTTGTCCGCTCTTGGACTGTATTCCTTGGAGTTTAGAAGAATGAGGGGAGACCTCATAGAAACATTTTGAATGTTAAAAGGCATGGACGGAGTGGATGTGGCAAAGTTGTTTCCCATGATGGGGGAGTCTAGTACGAGAGGGCCTGACTTCAGGATTGAAGGGCGCCCTTTCTGAACAGAAATGCGAAGTAATTTTTTTAGCCAGAGGGTGGTGAATCTATGGAATTTGTTGTTACGGGCAGCAGTGGAGGCCAAGTCATTGGGTGTATTTAAGGCAGAGATGGATAGGTATCTGAGTAGCCAGGGCATCAAAGGTTATGGTGAGAAGGTGGGGCAGTGGGACTAAATAGGATAAAATGGATCAGCTCATGATAAAATGGCGGAGCAGACTCGATGGGCCGAATGACCTACTTCTGCTCCTTTGTCTTATGGTCTTATGGTCTTATGAGGGTGTACAGGAGTGAGATATACCTGCTAGTTGAGTGGTGTTGGAGCAACAACCTTGCACTCAATGTTAGTAAGACCAAAGAGCGGATTGTGGATGTCAGAAAGGGCAAGACGAGGGAACCATTCCTTATAGAGAGATCAGAAGTGTAGAGAGTGAGCAATTTCAAGTTCCTGGGTGTCAATATCTCTGAGGAAGTAACCTGGTCCTAACAGCTATCAAGAAGGCAAGACAGTGGCTATATCTTATCAGGAGTTTGAGGAGATTTGGTTTGTCACCTAAAAAAACTTAGAAACTTCTACTGATAGACTGTGGAGAGCATTCTGACAGGATGCTTCACTATCTGGTGGGGGGCGGGGGTCACTTGGGCAACTGCATGGGACTGAAAGAACTACAGAAAGCTGTAAAATTAATCAGCTCCGTCCTGTGTATTAGTCTCCGTAGTATCCAAGACACCTTCAAGGAGCGTTGCCTCAGGAAGACAGCGTCTATTATTCGTGACTCCCATCACCCAAGACATACTCTCTTCTCATTATTATCATCAGGAAGGAGCTACAGAAGCCTGAAGACTCACACTCAGTGATGCAGGAACAGCTTCTTCCCCACTGCCATCCTGAATGGACATTAATGAACGCTACCTCACATTTTTTATTATTTCTGTATTTGCACCACTATTTTTAATTTAACTATTTAATATACATATTTATACATAATGTAATTCATTTATCTTTTTCTATATTTATCATGCGTTGCGTTGTACTGCTACCACAAAGCTAACAGATTTCATGACATATGCTAGTGATATCATACCTGATTCTGATATAGTCACGATAGCACATGCAGTCACAAATTAATGTTTGCAAGTCCCTGAGCATCATGGCCTGAAGCTTGATGGTGCATGGGATGTTGTGTTGGAGCCATGTTTCTGTAAGAACAAGCACATAGCAGTTCCACATCTCACAATGGGTCAAATGTGGATGAAACCAATCAAACTTGTCTTCCAGGGACAACGACTGAGCCCTTAATGTAAGCTGCTCATTGACCTAAGGAAATGGGGTGGGGAAACATCTCCCTAACTTTATCAGTGGAGCTGCTGTGGAGATGGTCGACAGCTCCAAGCTCCGAAGCATCCATATCACCAGCAACTTCTCCTAGTGCCTCCACACTAAATGCAGTGATTGAGAAAATACAATAGCATCTGTACTTAGACAACTGATAATATTTTTCTTGTCTACAGTGAATCCCTTGAACTTCTGCTTGAAATTCCCTTGAAATTATTATGGCAATTTGTATCCCAGCAACTGCCCTGGATGGTTTGAAGCTACAAAGAGTGGTAAGCACTCCCCAATCCATCACAGGCTCAGCTCTACCTTCCATCCAGACCAGTTTTATGGTGCATTGTTTGAGGAAAGATTAAAGATCTTTTTTTGAAATTTTAGCTTTATTTGACACATATACATCAAAAATTGAAACCATACAGAGAAAAGCATCATTTTTGTCAATGACCAACATCATCTGAGAACGTAGTGGAGCAGCCCACAAGAGTCACCATGCTTCCTGTGACACTTTTTATTTATTACGCCTCATTAATTCGTACATCTTTGGAATATGGGAAGAAAACGGAGCACCTAATGAAACCCCGGGGGTCACGGGGAGAAGATACAAACCACAACTGCTGGCGCTGTAAGGCGTTACTCTAATTGCTAGGCTACCATGCTATTTATTTACATTATTCTGCTGCCCATGCACACAGGCTCAGAGAGTTGTCAAGGATGGCCTTTCCCATTCTCTTCTTCCTTTCAGGAGAAGATACAGGAGCTTGAAATCCCAGATGTCCAGAATGAAGAACAAATTCTTTCTCACTGCTGGCCAACTTCTGAACCAATTATCTCTTTCATACCCCTTCCCAGTGGAAATGCCATTGTCTCAGACTCTTAATTCTACTTCTCTCGGTTACTCCGTTATTATTACTTTAACATTTCCCTTTGCACTACTTCAGACTGCACACAATTATTGCACCATTCTTCTGTTTTGTGGTTCCTTAAGGTTGTTATAGCCACAGTGGTAGTGGGGATATGCTCCCACTGCTTATTGAATGCTCTCAATGAAGAGAGTCTCAAATAGCCTCTTACAACCAAGTCCAGTTCCTGGCCTTCATTTCTGACTTATGTAATGCCCTGGTTCATATTTTTACTGTTATACTGTATGTATTTCATTTTGACAGTTCTGTAAGAGCAGTCCGTTCTGTTTTTATGCTTGTTTGGGTTGTTGAAGATAAGATATTAGGAGAAATGTGTGCCATCCAACTTGGATGGTTGGATTAAGGGGAGGTTTCTCTGGTGAGGGACACTAAGATTGGGCTTGGGGCTTTTGTTCGAGAGGAGGTGAAGAGTGAAGACACTGGGGAGAACCAGTCATAGCATACGATCCCGTTTGTTTGAGATGGATTGCAAGTGACGTTCAGAAGATGGTGTGTGCTTTCATGCGCACCGAGGGCCCAGCACGTGAGTGATAGAGAAGTTCAAGATAAGCTCCAAATTGTGCACATTTGACTGTTTAATTAGAATGGGCACTCTTCTTTTTGTTACTCTTAACTAACCCTTCAGTTAAGATTTATATATGGGCATCTGTTAGTCTCATGAGACCATGGATTTGCACCTTGGAAGGTTTCCAGGGTGCAGGCCTGGGCGAGGTTGTATGGAAGACCAGCAGTTGCCCATGCTGCAAGTCTCCCCTCTCCACGACACCAATGTTGTCCAAGGGAAGGGCATTAGGACCCATACAGCTTGCCACCGGTGTCGTCGCAGAGCAATGTGTGGTTAAGTGCCTTGCTCAAGGACACAACTTGTTGCCTCAGCTGAGGCTCGAACTAGCGACCTTCAGATCACTAGACCAACGCCTTAACCACTTGGCCACGCGCCAATGCGAGATTCATAAATATAATTCCTTTAATCGTATGCAGTGTACTGTCTATGATTTCGTGGCATTAATTTGTAATGGTAGCGAATTACACAGCACCCACACAAACCGAGGTTTGGGGTGGGATTGAGTGTATCTCAATCTCACGATTTTGGCAAGGCCGGAGGTTGTCTTCCCAAGGCGTAAGCAGCCAAGGAAACCTGTGTGTTTCACTTAGCTACTAAGCCCGGTGGAACTGACAGGAGAAGGGACAAAGGCGGGTTACCAGAGTCTTAAAACCAGTCGCCTCGGGCAGATGGGGCTGATCAGTTGTGCTTGGCAGCTCATGTAGGAGGAGGAAACCTCTGATCTCAAACCTCCACTGATTTGTAACTATACCCACTCATGGGGAAAGCTTCAGGGAGTAAACCCTGAGGGAATTCCTGCGACGTTGCTGGTGCCAAAATGTATCAGTCTCTGCCGTTCCTTTGAGTCGATCAGAAATGTGGAGGGGGGAGCTTGCCACATGTGCAACAGCTTGCTCTCCATATTGCACTGCCCTAGTGTGCATATCCAGACAGCTAAGATGCAACATCCATGGGCAACCCTGACCAATAGAGAGCTTTCCTGTTTTTCAAGATTCAAGATTCAAAAACTTTATTGTCGTTCTAACCGTACATCAGCTCTGCAGGGCAGAATGAGACAGCATTTCTCAGGAGCAGTGCAATCATAACATAACAAATGCAACACTAAATAATAAACATAACAATAAATAGTAAAACACAACAGCCACATGTCAGTTAAAATCAAGTTATAAGTGTCCAGTGCAAGTTAAAAGTGTCCAAAGCAGAGTCAGGTAGAGCAGCTATTTAGCAGTCTGACTGCCTGTGGGAGGAAGCTGTTTAGTAGCCTTGTGGTTTTAGTTTTGATGCTCCTGTAACGTTTGCCTGATGGCAGAAGAACAAACAGTTCATGGAGAGGGTGTGAGGGGTCTTTTATGATGTACTGTGTCTTCCGGAGGCATCGACTCTGAAAGAGGTCTTGGACAGAAGGGAGGGAGATCCCAATAACCTTCTCTGCTCCCCTAACCACCCTCTGCAAGGCTTTTTTGTCGACAGCACTGCAGCTGGAGTTGTTCTCATTGCTGTATTTATCAATGAATCATTATTTCCATGTATACTGTATACGCTGAGATATCGAGATGTGAGAATCGTGAATGAGAGGACATAGTAAAAGGATGTCAGCAAGACCAGTAATATCCACACCCACTGAATAAATTAATCAGCAGCATTTCCCATAGTAATCAGAGACTAGGTGTGGCATGGTGGCAGAGTGGTTAGTGAAACACTATTACAGCACGCGTGAACTTGGTTCAGTTACACCACTGCCCATAGGTTAATTAGTCACATGGGTGTAATTGGGAAGCATGCGTTTTCTGGGATGGGAGATCCTGTATCTGTAAAATAAAAAATGAAGATTAGCGGGTGGGGGGGAGCAGTCATTTTAATTTGGGATGTTTAGGAGTTCCTTCTCACCCAGGGTGTTGAATCTCAAAAATTCACTCTTCTCAGAGATTGTGGAGGCTGGATTATTGGGGGAATTAAAGGGAAGTAGATGAATCTTTGAAAGATCTGAGAACTGAGGAAAATATTAATCTGGCACATATCAACCAAGGTCATATGGAATGGTGAGACAGGCAGGAGGTTCAGAATGATTTACATCTGCTTCTACTTTCTCATGTTCTCACTTGGTTTACTGTGAAGTTTTTCCAGCTAAAACACCTGCCTACAGATCCATTGAGAGTTATCACTTTCCTACCGAAAGGCCTAGTGAGCAGATTGAGAAGGAATGTTATGAAGTCTGGGGAAGGTATAATTCACTGATATTTTTTATTGTCAGCCATGGCATGCAAGATTCAGAATATAAAAGGGAGGAAACCTCCATCAGAACAACACACACAAAAAGTTGGAGGAACTCAGCAGGTCAGGCAGCATTTAGATTAGATTAGATTAGATTATGAGGACACACAGTCCTCTTTTATTGTCATTTAGTAATGCATGCATTAAGAAATGATACAATGTTTTTCCAGAATGATATCACAGAAACACGTGACAAACCGACTGAAAAACTGACAAAAACCACATAATTATAACATATAGTTACAACAGTGCAGAGCAATACCGTAATTTGATAAGAACAGACCACGGGCACGGTAAAAAGTCTCAAAGTCTCTCGAAAGTCCCATCATCTCACGCAGACGGCGAACCTCCAGCACCGCAAACTTGCCGATGCAGCATCCTGGAAGCATCCGACCACAGTCCGACCCGAGTCCGTCTGAAAACTCCGAGCCTCCGACCACCTCTCCGACACTGAGCACTGAGCACCATCTCTGCCGAGCACTTAATCCTTTCCGTTCTAAGCTGCAAATATGCTGCATTGCACTTTCTTGTCTCATACTGCAAAGCAGTTATGATTGAGAGTTGACTGCCATACAAGGGATTTTTGAGTTTCATCTTTAAAGCCAGTCCTGTGCATCAATCCTTCCATTGATTCTATTATGGTTATTATTCTATTATGGATTTATTGAGTATGCTTGCAAAAAATAATCTCAGAATTATGTATGGTGACATACATGTACTTTGACAATAAATTTGCTTTGAACTTTGAATATTGAAAGGCTTTGAGAGAAGGGCAAAACTCCTGGCCCACATTCCACCTTCTTTCCTTCAAAAACATGGCAATGGGAGCAGAAATGCCCTACTTGGCTCCCCAGGCCTGTCCCATCCTTCTTAATGTTAATCTTAATGGGCATTGGAGCATACCCAAGTGAAGGACACAGACATGGAGGTAACATTAACAGAAGTTTGTTTATTAATAGATGCCAGAAAGGCCGGAGAGCGAGGATTAGATTCTTACATGGATGTAAACGTTGGACAACGAACCGGAGAAACCTGGACTTGGACTTGGCCACAGAGCCTGGACTCGACATGGAACCTGGACTTGGAATTGAACGTGGAACCCGGACTCGGGCTTGACTTGGACACGGAGCCTGGACTCGGGCTTGACTTGGACACGGAGCCTGGACTCGGACTTGACTTGGACTCAGACTTGGACACAGGACGACAAAACCAAACAAAAACAGACAATTCGTATCTTGGCTCGGAGCAGTGGCAAACGGCCTGCAATCCTCAGCTGGACACGAGACGACGAAACCAAACAATGACAGACAATGCGTATCTTGACACGGGGTAGCACATGAAGCGGCAAACAGCCGGCAGTCACTTAGCGGCAAACAGCCGGCAGTCACTTAGCTGAACACGAAGTGACAGAATTCCCGAAGCAACCCCAGGCACCGAAGCCACTTAGAATCCACCATTCTCGGTGGCCCGGAGCATGCATTGCCTCACTGGCTGAGGAGTCCATTCTTGGCGGCCCCGGAATGTGCATTGCCGCACGGCTCAGGTGACGGTCCAGCCCCGAGTAGATGTAAGCTAGAGCTTTTCTGCTGCTGGTTTGGATGAAAATCAGGTGCCCTAATCAAGGAGCCCTGTAGAACACTGGGAAAAAGAAATTAATTGAAAAGAGAAGTCAAGGGATCGGACCGTGACAGCCACAGGCCTCAGCATTGGCTTCCGTGCAACCTTCCCATGACCCTCAAATCTTTGTCCATTCAAAAATTTATCTTTCACCGCTTTAAATACAGTAACTCCAGTATTTATGCTTCCAGTTAATTATTGCCTTTGCTATGTGTACTGAACTTGGCTTGTATGAATGAGTTGCTATGTTTTTCTACTTCAAGTGGTTGTATTAAATATTTAATTACAGTGAGGACATTCCAAGATGACAAACATATGTATGTTCATTTTATCTTCGCTCTCTTGCACCCTTCTTGATGAGAGGAAAGTCAAATATTCTTCCTTCTTTAACCACTGGAATTTTCAATTTCATCTCATCCACTACATCTCCGTGTAACATTTATAACTTCCAACTTTGTCTGAGGTGGAGGAGTGGGAAGATTCTTTACCTTGGGCCAAACTATCTGAGACCATAAGACCGTAAGACATAGGAGCAGAATTAGGCTATTCAGCCCATCAAGTCTGCTCTCATATTCTATTATAACCCACTTAATTTCTCTCTCAACCCCATTCTCCTGCCTTCTTCCCATATCCTTTAATGCCCTTACTAATCCAGAACCTATCAACCTCTGCTTTAAGTATACCCATGGACTTGGCCTTGACAGCAATTTGCGTCAATTAATTCCACAAATTCACCACCCTCTGGCCAAATAAATTCCTCACCTCTGTTCTAAGGGAGCATCCTTCTATACTGAAGCTGTGCCTTCTGGTCTCTCCTGCACCACTGAAACATAATTTCTATATCCAATCTATGTAGGCCTTTCAAAATTTAGTAGGTTCCAATGAGAACACCCCTTATTCTCCTAAACACCACTGAGCATAGGCTCAGAGCCTTCAAATGCTCCTCACACATTAACCCTTTCACTCCCAGGATTATTCTTGCGGACATCCTCTGAACCCTCTCCAATACCAGCACATCCTCTGGCCCAAAGCTGCCCACAATACTCCAAATGTGGTCTGACCAATGTCTTACACAGCCTCAGCATTACATCCTTTCTTTTATATTCTAGACCTTCTCAAAATGAACTCTAACATTGTTTTTGTCTTCCTTACTATCGGCTCAACCTGCAAGTTAACCCCTAGGGAATCCTGTACAAGGACTCCGAAGTTCCTTTGCACTTCTGATTGAAAAACATCAGTGTGGTGGAGGAATTTGGTGAGTTCACTTGCATTCAGTGGCCACTTTTTTCGGTACACCTGTACACCTGCTTATTAATGGCTAATCAACCAATCATGTGGCAGCAACTCAATGAAGAAAAACTTGCAGACATGGTCAAGTGGTTCAGTTGTTCAGACCAAACATCAAAATGGCGAAGAAATGTGATCTAAGTGACTTTGACCGTGGAATGACTGTTGCTGCCAGACGAGAAGTCTCCAGTGTTTATACAGAATGGCGCAATACTCAAAAATCACTAACTGAGCAGCAGTCCTGAGGTCAGAGGAGAATGGCCAGACTGGTTGAAAACTGACAGGAAGATGGCAGCAACTCAAATAACCACACATTTCAACAGTGGTGTGCAGAAGAACGTCTCTGAATGCCCAACAAATCAAAACATGAAGTGGATGGGCTACAGCAGCAGAAGACCACAAACATACACTCAGTGACCACTTTATTAGGTACAGGAGGTAACTAATAAAGTGGCCATTAAGCGGATATAAAGCAACCTCCCTATTACAGCCTCAGCAAACCTCTATCACACAGAGAGAGCCAAGAGCCCACTGGAATGAATTGCTCCAAGATTTTGGGTGTTTGGTTCTGAACTCCATCTGTCCCAAAGGATGGGAGTTGAGCTAATGATAGAACTACTAAAAATACAAACCGTTCTTCAGCTCCAGCTTTTGCAATGGATTTGCTTCACTTTTCTTTCAACTTTAATTAAAGCAGACACTGGCCATTAACACTCGCAAAGGGTCTCAAAGGAGTTAGAAAAGGGAGTGAATTACAGGGATGGAGAGACGCCAGGCAACAGTTTGATAAATAAATAAAGTGGCCTGCATTGTTTTTACAGTGAAGTTGTATCTGAGCCTCAACCCAGCGGGATAAAGGGACACTTGTGCAGTTAGTGTGTCCTTACCTGCTCCTATGTGGCTCGAGGACATTTGACGCATCAATACCTTGGATAAATAATGGTTTTTAAATTTGTGCATCTCTATGTAAGTGCATAGATGAGTATATATTTATGCATGCGTATGTCTATTTAAAGATCAGTGCATGGCAGTGAAGCAATAGTGACACAAAGAAGGCCTAGGTCACAAGTGAAGCAGTTCAAACACGTTACTATTTGATTCTAGCTCTCCAGTCCTTCCTTCCGTCTTTCTCTCCTTCTTTGCTTCTTTCTTTCCTACCTTCTTTCTCTCATCCACCTATCCCTTCTTCTGTTTTTCTTTATTCCTTCCTTTCTTTCCTTCTTTCTTTCTTTCAATTTTTCCCTTTCTTTCTTCGCTTTTCTTTCCTTCCTTTGTTCCTTTCTTTCTTTCATCCTTTCCTCTTTCATTTCTTTCTTTCCTTCTTTCCTTATATCTTTTCTTCTTTCCTTCCTTCATTGCTTTATATTTCATTCATTCTTCCCATCTTTCTTTCTTTCTCCTTTTGTTCTTTCTTCCTTCTTTTCTTTCTTTCCTTCTATCTTTCTATCTTTTCTTTTGTCTTTATTTATTTCATTCTTTCCTTTTTTCATTCATACTTCTATCTTCCTTTCATTCTTTCATCTTTCTTTCTTCCTTTCTTTCTTTTTCTTCCCTTCTTCCTTTCCTTCTTTCTTTCTTCTTTGTTTCTTCCTTTTTCCTTTCTTTCTCCTTTCCTTGTTTCTTTCTTTCTTCCTTTCTTTCTGTTTTACTTCCTTCCTTTCTTTTTTCCATCCTTTCATTCTTTCTTCCTTTCCTTCGTTCTTTGCTCTTTTCTTTTTTCTTCTTCCTTTCTTCCTTTCCTTCTTCATTTCTTTTTTTCTCTTCTTTCTTCCTTTCTTTCTTTCTTTATCTTTCTTTATCTTTCTTTCTTTCCCAGTCATCTGAAAGTACTAACTGCTGGAGAAATTCAGTGGGTCAGGCACCATCTGTGGAGGCAGAGGGATAAAGATAAAGAGTCTTATTTGTCCTATGTATATCAAAACATTGAAACGTACAGTGAAGTGAGTTGTCTATGTTGAGGGTGTGCTGGGGGAAGCCCACAAGTGCTGCCATATTTCCGGGCAATTGAGGAATGTATCCTCCAATCCATGATAAACTAAAGGTCCTCTTGGAGGAGTGTGATACAGCTGCAGAGAAACTTTAGAAAAATACAAACTCAGCTACACTACAATCACTGGGAATTCACTGGACAATTACACACATGTCAATGATTATATGAAATTATAAGCAAGTGTGGTAAAATTAAAGTACAAGAAAAATACAAGGAAAAAGGGGGTCAGATAGGTAATTTTGTGGACACAGTCCAGAGACCCGGATGGTAGTTTGCCTCACTGGTGCCAGGGTCCGGGATATTTCGGATCGTGTCCAAGATATCCTGAAGTGAGAGGGTGAGGAGCCAGAGGTCGTGGTACATATAGGTACCAATGACGTAGGTAGGAAAAGGGAAGAGGTCCTGAAAGGAGAATATAGGGAGTTAGGAAGAGAGTTGAGAAAAAGGACTGCAAAGGTAATAATCTCAGGATTACTGCCTGTGCCACGCGACGGTGAGAGTAGGAATGCAATGAGGTGGAGGATAAACGCGTGGCTGAGGGATTGGAGCAGGGGGCAGGGATTCAAGTTTTTGGATCATTGGGACCTCTTTTGCTGCAGGTGTGTCCTGTACAAAAAGGATGGGTTACACTTGAATACTAGGGGGACCAATATCCTGGCGGGGAGATTTGCGAGGGCTACTGAGGTGACTTTAAACTAGAATGGTTGGGGGGTGGGAATCAAATTAAAGAGACTAGGAGAGAAGAGGTTAGTTCACAACAGGGGGATGGGAAGAAGTGCAGAGAGACAGAGGGGTGTAAAATGAAGGTAGAAGCAAAAAGTAGTAAGGTGAAAAGTAAAACTGTCAAATCCAGGGCAAAAATCAAAAAGGGCCACATTTCAACATAATTGTATAAGGGCTAAGAGTGTTGTAAAAGCAAGCCTGAAGGCTTTGTGTGTCAATGCAAGGAGCATTCATAACAAGGTGGATGAATTAAAAGTGCAGATTGTTATTAATGAATATGATATAGTTGGGATCACAGAGACATGGTTCCAGGGTGACCAAGGATGGGAGCTCAACATTCAGGGATATTCAATATTCAGGAGGGAGAGACATGAAAGAAAAGGAGGTGGGGTAGCATTGCTGGTTAGAGAGGAGATTAACGCAATAGAAAGGAAGGATATTAGCCGGGAGGATGTGGAATCAATATGGATAGAGCTGCATAACCCTAAGGGGCAGAAAACGCTGGTGGGAGTTGTGTACAGGCCACCTAATGGTAGTAGTGAGGTTGGGGATGGAATTAAACAGGAAATTAGAAATGTGTGCAATAAAGGAACAGCAGTTATAATGGGTGACTTCAATCTACATATAGATTGGGTGAACCAAATTGGTAAGGGTGCTGAGGAAGAGGATTTCTTGGAATGTATGCGGGATGGTTTTTTGAACCAACGTGTCGAGGAACCAACTAAAGAGCAGGCTATTCTAGACTGGGTATTGAGCAATGAAGAAGGGTTAATTAGCAATCTTGTTGTGAGAGGCCCCTTGGGTAAGACTGATCATAATATGGTGGAATTCTTCATTAAGATGGATAGTGACATAGTTAATTCAGAAACAAAGTTTCTGAACTTAAAGAAGGGTAACTTTGAAGGTATGAGACATGAATTAGCTAAGTTAGAATGGCAAATGACACTTAAAGGGTTGACGTTGGATGTGCAATGACAAGCATTTGAAGATCGTATGGATGAACTACAACAATTGTTCATCCCAGTTTGGCAAAAGAATAAGTCAGGGAAGGTAGTGCACCCATGGCTGACAAGGGAAATTAGGGATAGTATCAATTCCAAAGAAGAAGCATACAAATTAGCCAGAAAAAGTAACCCACCTGAGGACTGGGAGAAATTCAGAGTCCAGCAGAGGAGGACAAAGGACTTAATTAGGAAAGGGAAAAAAGATTATGAGAGAAAACTGGCAGGGAACATAAAAACTGACTGTAAAAGCTTTTATAGATATGTGAAAAGAAAAAGATTGGTTAAGACAAATGTAGGGCCCCTACAGACAGAAACAGGTGAATTGATTATGGGGAACAAGGACATGGCAGACCAATTGAATAACTACTTTGGTTCTGTCTTCACTAAGCAGGACATAAATAATCTTCCAGAAATAGTAGGGGACAGAGGGTCTAGTGAGATGGAGGAACTGAGGGAAATACATGTAGGTAGGGAAGTGGTGTTAGGTAAATTAAAGGGATTAAAGGCAGATAAATCCCCACAGCCAGATGGTCTGCATCCCAGAGTGCTTAAAGAAGTAGTCCAAGAAATAGTGGATGCATTAGTGATAATTTTCCAAAACTCTTTAGATTCTGGACTAGTTCCTGAGGATTGGAGGGTGGCTAATGTAACCCCGCTTTTTAAAAAAGGAGGGAGAGAGAAACCAGGGAATTATAGACCGGTTACATCGGTAGTGGGGAAAATGCTAGAGTCAGTTATCAAAGATGTGATAACAGCACATTTGGAAAGCGGTGAAATCATCGGACAAAGTCAGCATGGATTTGTGAAAGGAAAATCATGTCTGACGAATCTCATAGAATTTTTTGAGGATCTAACTAGTAGAGTGGATAGGGGAGAACCAGTGGACATGGTATATTTGGATTTTCAAAAGGCTTTTGACAAGGTCCCACACAGGAGTGTGCAAACTTAAAGCACACGGTATTGGGGGTAAAGTATTGATGTGGATAGAGAATTGGTTGGCAGACAGGAAGCAAAGAGTGGGAATAAATGGAACCTTTTCAGAATGGCAGGCAGTGACTAGTGGGGTACTGGAAGGCTCAGTGCTCGGACCCCAGTTGTTTACTATATATATTAATGACTTAGATGAGGGAATTAAATGCAGCATCTCCAAGTTTGCGGATGACATGAAGCTGGGCGGAGGATGCTAAGAGGATGCAGGGTGACTTGGATAGGTTAGGTGAGTGGGCAAATTCATGGCAGATGCAATTTAATGTGGATAAATGTGAAGTTATCCACTTTGGTGGCAAAAACAAGAAAACAGATTATTATCTGAATGGTGGCCAATTAGGAAAAGGGGAGGTGCAATGAGACCTGGGTGTCATTATACACCAGTCATTGAAAGTGGGCATGCAGGTACAGCAGGCAGTGAAAAAGGTGAATGGTATGCTGGCATTCATAGCAAGAGGATTCGAGTACAGGAGCAGGGAGGTACTACTGCAGTTGTACAAGGCCTTGGTGAGACCACATCTGGAGTATTGTGTGCAGTTTTGGTCCCCTAATCTGAGGAAAGACATTCTTGCCATAGAGGGAGTACAAAGAAGGGTCACCAGATTGATTCCTGGGTTGTCAGGACTTTCATATGAGGAAAGACTGGATCGATTAGGCAAATACTCGTTGGAATTTAGAAGAATGAGGGGGGATCTTATTGAAACGTATAAAATCCTAAAGGGATTGGACAGGCTAGATGCAGGAAGATTGTTCCCGATGTTGGGGAAGTCCAGAACGAGGGGTCACAGTTTGAGGATAAAGGGGAAGCCTTTTAACACCGAGATTAGGAAAAACTTCACACAGAGGGTGGTGAATCCGTGGAATTCTCTGCCACAGGAAACAGTTGAGGCCAGTTCATTGGCTATATTTAAGAGGGAGTTAGATATGGTCCTTGTGGCTAAAGGGATCAGGGGGTATGGAGGGAAGGCAGGTACAGGTTTCTGAGTTGGATGATCAGCCATGATCATACTGAATGGCGGTGCAGGCTTGAAGGGCCGAATGGCCTATTCCTGCACCTATTTTCTATGTTTCTATGTTTCTAAGAAGATCCCTCCCCCTCCACTCTTCTATTCTCCACCCTGGCTTCTTAGTTCTTCTCACCTGCATATCTCCTCCCCCTGGGTACCGTCCTCCTTCCCTTTCTCCTATGGTCCACTCTCCTCTCCTATCAGACTCATTCCTCTCCAGCCCTTTATCTTTTGTACCTGCCTGGCTTCACCTATCACCTTCTAGCTATCCTCCTTTCCCTCACCCCCGCCCACAACTTTTTCTTCCTCCTTCCTTTCTAGTCCTGATGAAGGGCCTGAAGCTTCGACTATTTATTTATAAACATGACAAAGTCTGCAAATGTTGGAAATCCAAAGCAGCACACATAAAATGTTGGAAGAGCTCAGCAGGTCAGGCAACATGTATGGAAATGAACAAACAGTTGATGTTTCGAGCTGAGATATTTCTTCAGGAATGAGAAGGAAGGGGGAATATGCCAGAATGAAAAGACTCATATAGTGGGAACAGAATCTTTGGAACGTAGAGTGTGCAAGGAACATAAGGCACCAATTCACCCTAATCCTACTCTAAATGATTTTGTTCTCCCCACATTCCCGACAATTCTCCCAGATTCCAGCAGTCACTTATACCCTGGGCATAGTTGGAGGCCTCCACTCGTCAGGGACAATCATCAATACTGCATCTGAGCTGCCTAGCTATGCAAGCCAGGCCAGTACAATATGGAGAGGAAGCTGTTGCCCATGTAGCAAGGTCCACCTCTCCATATAACTGATGAATTCAAATAAATGACAGAGACCAGTACAATTTGCTACCAGCAATATCGCAGGAGTTGCCAGTCAGCATTGAACTCAACACAGGACAGCCTTAGAGACTGCAGCTCTGGATTTTTCCCTTGGGGTTCACTCCTGAAGCCTTCCCCATGAGTGGGTATACCCGCAAGGCAGCAGAGCTTCAGATTAGAGTTTTCCTTCTCCTGGGTGAGCAGCGAACCACGGCTGCCCAAAGCGACTGGTTTTTAGGCACCAATAATGCATGTTTGCCCTTTCTCTGTATTAAGAATTTGCTGTGGTGTGTTTTGTCAGGCCATGATATGCAATCAAAAACAGCAACATTTAATAATTATAAAAATAAAGAATTATATAAAAATGAATTTAGAAGTTAAACAATGGAATAAAAATGCAAAAATACATGAATACCATTGTGTAGTTACAAGGTAAAAGCTTTATAAAAAGTGGTTTGATGGGTTTTCAGTGCAGCACGCTGACTAAGATTATGGATGTGGAGATGGTGGCTAACTAGAGTGCTCCATCTCATAATTCCTCACAGGCTGGGCTCAAAAAACAGTGAAGGGATATTTGCAGGACTTTTTGACTGGAAAATGAAATAAATAAAATCAAGGTTCTTACAAAAATAATGGAATAAATTGAATCAATTGCAGGAAGTCTATTTGATACAAAGCACAGCTCACCAGATAGGCTGCAAGAGTTAAGATTTTGTCCTGATGAAGGATCTCAGCCCGAAACATCGAATATTTACTTTTTTCCATAAATGCTGCTTGACCTGCTGAGTTCCTCCAGCATTTTATGTGCGCTGTTTTGGATTGCAACATCTGCAGACTTTCTCATGTTTGAGATTCTGTGCTATTTAATCATCTCCAAACAACAGCTCAAGTTCACGTTTTTTTTTGTCATTGACATACATACACAGAGTCTAAATGGCATTTAGATTTTTTACAGCAACGTGCAGTATATGACAAACATAACCTACTCCTTACTAGCTCTTACTAGCTCTTCCTTCAGTAGTCCTGAAGAAGGGTCTCAGCACGAAACGTCGACTGTATCTCTTCCTAGAGATGCTGCCTGGCCTGCCGCGTTCACCAGCAACTTTGATGTATGTTGCTACTCCTTACTTACTGCCTGTTACTCCACTGGCATTTAGAACAGCAATGAAGGTCCTCCATCTCTGTCTGTCCATGACCATCTTCTCTATTGTGCTCCAGGTGTGGTTCAGAGTCCTCATTTCTGCCTCTATGGTATGGCGCCAAGTTGCCTTTGGTCTCCTATGTTTCCTCCACCATTCAGGGGTCCAGTGAAATGCCGTCTTGATGATGGAGTTGGCCTCACTTCTCATCACGTGCCCAATCTATCTCCAACGTTTCCTCATGATGATTGTGGCCATGTCCTCTTGATGACACGAAATGAGAATGGTGTGGTTGGAGATCCTTCTTGGCCAGAAGATAGAGAGGATCGTCCAGAGACTCAATGATGTGGAATGATGATTGCTTGGCAAGGTCACTCTCTGTCATGCACCAGCATTCTGACCTGTACAAGACAGTGGACAAAACTCACCTCTGGTACCTCTTAGTGTGGACACTGTACTTGATTGATCCCCATGTGCTGCACATTGATCTGAAGACATTTCTAGCTTTGCTGAGTCTCCACTGGATGTTGCCTTTGGTCCCATCATCCTGTCAAATGATACTGCCCTGGTAGGTGAATCTGCTGGTGCTGAGTAAGTTGACATCAATATGCCTTGACAGGAGGAAGAGACTACATTGAGGGTCATGCTCTCAGTCTTTCCCTGGCTGACTCTGAGTCCAATCGGTCCATCAAAGGTAAACAGGCAAGAGAAAATCTGCAGATTCTGGAAATCCAAGCAACACACACAAAATGCTGGAGGAGCTCAGCAGACCAGGCAGTCTCTAGGGAAAAGAGTACAGTCAACCTTTCGGACCGAGACCCTTCAGTAGGTCACAAAGTTACACAGGCGCAGAGTATTCTCTTGCATGAGCTGTTGTGTATGTGATAGAAATGCAAGGTCATTGATAAAGTCAGGATCTTCCAAAGTAGAGAATAGAGTCCACATAAGGCCTCTCTGCTTATGTTTTATTGTTTGCCTCATAACCCAGTCAATCACTAGATTAAACAATATTGTTGACATCACGCGGACTTGCCTGACTCCTGTTTGGTCTTCGAAACTCAAGCTGCTGTTCCCACAGAAATTCGGGATGAGCTGGACAATATTGGAAGGGATCCCATATGATCAGCGAATACGGCAGAGGCTCTCCCTGTGGATGTTATCAAAAGCCTTTTCAAAGTCCACGAAATTTACATACAGTTGTCTCTGCCACTCTTTGATGTTATGCAGTGTGAAGATCCAGTTGACACAGCCCCTTTTCTTCCTGAAGCCAGCTTGTTCCTTCCTCAAGCACACATCATCAGCATCTATAATCCGTTGGACATTGACTTTGGTGAGAATCTCGCTGGGCACTGACAAAAATGTGATGCCTCGCCAGTTGTTGCAATCGCTTAGTGCTCCTTTCTTGGAAATCCTAACAATGACTCCCTCTGTCTGGTCCTTGGATACTTGTTTCTGTTCCCATATTATAGTAAACAGTGTTCCAGGATGGCTGCTGCAAATTTTTGGTTCAGCTTTGAACAGTACGGCGTTCAAATTGACATGTCCTGGAGCTTTGCTGTTCTTTACTGATTTATTTGCAGCAATAATCTCTGCTTTCTTGGGTGGATCTGTGTTGATATTGAGATCCCCTGCTGCCTGTTGTATGTCAGAAGTTTCTTCCGGTGGTGATTTATTCAGAAATTCTCTGTCCATTGTGTTTCTTGCTCTTTCTCAATTGTCAAAAACAAATCATTCTTATGTCTTCCAGAACCACTGGAGATTTCTGCATACCAGTTTTGAAATCTTGTATATATTTTCCTGGTCACTGTGACTGGCTGCTTCTTCAGTCTGCACCGCAAAGTCTTCCGTGTAAACTTTGTTATCCTTTTTTACAAGGCTTTTCACTTTCTTGTTAGCTAGTTGAACTTACACCTTACGTTGTGTTGACTTTGCATCTAGCACTTCCTTCTTAGTTTTCCGTCTTTCTTCTAAGTCTGTCCATATTTCCTGCTGTATCTATTCTTTGTTTTTCATTCCAGCTCTGTATCTTAGACAAGCCTTACATGCTGCAAGGATCATCTCCACATACCATTGATCATCAAAAGGTCAGTCTTATTCTTGTTGTGTCCATTGAGTGGGCACCATGTCAGTTTGTGAATTTCAAGGTGTGGAAAGAGACCAGATTGTTCATGACACAGAATTCTACCAGTCTTTCACCCCTGTTATTCATCCATGCATGCCCATGACTCCAGTGTAGTGTGAGTTGTTATTTGCCATTTTAGTGTTTAGATCTCCCATGACGACGATTATGTCATGGCGTGGTGTTAACTCTGCCTCCGATAGCCGCTGTTCATCGAAGATGTCTTTTTCTTCAATGTCACTATCGTTAGTTGGAGCATAGCTCTGAGTCACAGTCATGTTCACTTGTTTCCCTTTCAGCCTGACCCTCATCAGTCTACTGTGGAATGGTTTCCGCTCCAACAAGCACTTTCAATGCCTTTCTTCAAAATGACTGCTACACCATCATGATGCTGACCATCCTCGCTTCCTGAGCGTAAAACTGTTTCACCTGATGCTGCTTGCAGTCTGCCAGACCCTGCCATCTGCTTTCACTGATACCCTGTAGACAGAGGTGGCAACGTATTTATGCAGTTATTTGTTCTGGCTTACCAGTGTTGTACATGGTTGGTACGTTTCAGAAACCAATTTATTTATGTATTTATTTATCTATTGAGATACAGTGCAGAACAGGCCCTTCTGGCCCTTTGAGCTGTGCCACCCAGCACACCCAGATTTAACCCTATCCTAACCACAGGATAACTTACAATGAACGAACCTACCAACTGGTACGTCTTTGGACTGTGGGAGGAAACAGGAGCACCTGGAGGAAACCCCACGGGGTGGGAATTGAACCCAGGTTGCTGGTGCTGTAAAGCACTGCGCTACTGCACCGGCCTCATTTTGGTCTTCGTCTTGGGGGTGTTCAGGGCTTCCTGCGTTGTGTCAAAAGTTTTCTTGTGGTTTTCACTATTGTTATCCATGCATTTTTAGTCTACTATCTACCCTTTGACCTGTTTAACATGGGCGACCCTACCAAGCATAAGGCCCTGACTCCAGCCAAGAGTGCTCTTCAAACCATGACAAGGTTGTGGTCCTCCCGAAGCTCATAACTTACACCTGCATAAAAATAAACAACAGAATAAACATAATGACACAAATACAAAACCGAGGGAGAGAACAAGAAACATAGCCTAAGGTTGCGTTATGGTCTCTGAGGTTGCTTTATGGCCGTGGGGAAGAAGCTCTTGTTGCACCTTGAGGTTTGGGTCTTCAGGCTCCTCACCTCCTTCCCAATTGTGCATGTTCTTGGTGGTGGGGGAGTCGTATCGGTGATGGACTTAGCTGAGTGAGTCTACCACTCTGTCACCTCTTATGTTCCTGTGCATTGGAGTTTCCGTACCAGGCTGTGACGCACCAAATCAGAATGCTCTCCACTGTACACTCATAGTCTTCCACCACATGCCAAATGTCCTTAAACGTCTAAGAAAGTCAGGACGCTGGCTAACTTCATATTGAAACCATGCTGACAATCGCATATCTCATTCCATTTTATAGCACACAGACCCTTCCACATTCTCCATTGATACCAGCAAGCAATAAAATGTCAGCCTGTAACACTGTCCTGACGGAGGACCTCGACCCGAAACGTCAACTGTACCTCTTCCTAGAGATACTGCTTGGCCTGCTGCGTGCACCATCAACTTTTATGTGTGTAGCCTGTAATACTAATTCTGTTTCTCCCTCCGCGGAGGCTGTATGATCAATCTGCTGAATGACCTGATGTGCTGAGTGCTTCATTTCAGATTTTCTGGAGTCCTTCAAATAACATAGAGTGGTCCTGATTTTAATATGCCTCATTTACTTCGTGTGTGTCTGCACGTGGCCAAGTGGTTAAGGCATTGGTCTAGTGATCTGAAGGTCGCTAGTTCGAGCCTCAGCTGAGGCAGCATGTTGTGTCCTTGAGCAAGGCACTTAACCACACATTGCTCTGCGATGACACCAGTGCCAAGCTGTATTGGCCCTAGTGCCCTTCCCTTGGACAACATCAGTGGTGTGGAGAGGGGAGACTTGCAGCATGGGCAACTGCTGGTCTTCCATAAAACCTTGCTCAGGCCTGCACCCTGGAAACCTTCCAAGGTGCAAATCCATGATTTCACAAGACTAACAGATGCCTATTCTATTCTATTACTTCTTGTCTACTGTTTTGTGAAATGTCCCAGCTTGCTTGTCTTGTTAAACCTAATACTAAGCCAAATGGTACAAGAGATTCCAGTACCCTTGGGCTAGGGAGGGAAAGCACTGGCTAGACTCCCATCCATGACTGATATCCAATGAGAATGGACTCCTGGGGAGAACAAGACAGGGTTTGGCTTGGCTGTGTTGTAATTCACAGTCTAGTAAACTTTTAATTATTTTCAGTAAAGCTCACAAGTGAAAAGTGGACCACACAGACGTCGTGTGCCTTGTACAATGGTTCCATCAAAAGAGAAACGAGAAATAAAAGATATCTGTGAGTTACGTACATGTCAAGCATGCTCTGAGCAGTCCATTTTGGAGAGCGCATGATGTAAAAGTTGCCCATCAGAAGCAAGTATTGCTAGATCGGCATTTAGTGCCTAATGTGAGTTGCAGTGCCATTCATAGAGCTGGGTCACTACAGAGAGTCAGAGAGAGTCAACTACATTTAAGGCTGCAATTATAGAGATGTTCAGCATAAAAACGTGCCCTTCACACAACCTCATCCATGCTGATGGTAATGCCTAACTACTCTAATCCCATTTGGCTGTATTAGGCCTGTGTCTCTCTCTACTCCTTTCCAATCCAATTACCTGTCCAAATCAGTCAAGTTTATTGTCATTTAACTATATACATGTATATATCATATATAACCATATAATGTATATAGAAATGAGAGAATGTTTCTTCAAACCAGGGTATTAAACAGTAGTACACATGACACACATAACACATGACAGTTTATTAGATTAGATTAGATTATGAGGACACGCAGTCCCCTTTTATTGTCATTTAGTAATGCATGCATTAAGAAATGATACAATGTTCCTCCAGAATGATATCACAGAAACACAAGACAAACCAAGATTAAAAAACACTGACAAAAACCACATAATTATAACATATAGTTACAACAGTGCAAAGCAATACCATAATTTGATAGAAGAACAGACCATGGGCACAGTAAAAAAAGTCTCAAAGTCTCTCGAAAGACCCATCATTTCACGCAGACAGTAGAAGGGAGAAACTCTCCCTGCCGTGAGCTTCCAGCGCTGCAAACTTGCCGATGCAGTACCCTGGAAACACCCGACCACAGCCGACTCTTGAGTCTGTCCAAAAACTGCGAGCCTCCGACCAGCTCTCCTACACCGAGCACCGAGCACCATCTCTGCTGAGCACTTCGACCCTGGCCCCGGCAACAGGCAATAGGCAAAGCTGAGGATTTGGGGCCTTCCCCTCCGGAGACTGTCGATCACACAGTAGCAGTGGCAGCAAAGCTGGCATTTCAGAAGTTTCTCCAGATGTTCCTCCGTGCTTCTCATGCCTGTCTCCATCAAATCAGGATTGTGCACGGCCCTTATTTAACAAATACGATATCATTTCAGAGCGGCCGCGAAATGTAAGTAAGGATAAAATCTACAGATGAATCACACATAAATAACCAACTAAAGTTCATTAATATTAAATATTGTGAGATATGGAACAGGTTAACCAATGTCACTTTGAATATGATATGGCAGGGAGTTCAGAGGCCTAATGACCATGGTCAAAAGCCAAAGAAAATGCTGGATGGATGGGTGGGATCTTTAATAATACGAAGGGCCCTGTGTGCACAATGCTCCTGATAAATGTCCCCAATGGATGATCATAGGGTCTCTATGATCCTTTCAGCTGTTCTTGTAGTTCTTTATAGGGACTTCTGGTCTGATGCTTAACTGCGACCATACCAGATGGAGATGCAATTTGTCAGGATGCTTGCAAAGGTGCTCCTGTAAAACACAGTGAAGATAGGGGGTGGGTGGGGGAGAGACTTGCTTGCCTTTTAAATAATAATTAAATGTACATACATCTAGACCATAGAACATAGAATGTTGCAGTAAAGTACAGGTCCTGACCTGTTAATCTACTCCAAGAGCATTCTAACCCTTCCCTTCTACAAAGCCCTCCATTTTTCTTTCATCTGTGTGCTAATCTATGAGTTTCCTAAACGCCTCTAATGTATCTGCTCTACCACCAGCTCTAGCAAGTTGTTCCACTCATTCACCACTCTCTGTGTAAAGAACTTATCTCTGACAGCTCCCCTATATTTTCCTGCAATCATTTATGCCCCCTTGTATTGGGCATGCCACAGTGGAAAAAAAAGGTTTCTGGCCATCCATTGTATGCCTCATATTAACCTATACAATTTATCAAGTCTCCTCTCATCCTCCTTTACTTCAAAGAGAAAAGCTGTAGCTCACTCAACCTATCTTCATAACACATGCCCATCAGGAGCGCTGCATACGCAGGGCCCTGAGTATCATTAAGGATCCCAGTCAACCCTCCAGCATCCTCTTTGACTTTCTACCAGGTGGGAGACTACGATGCATAAAAACAACAATGGTCAGGATGGGAAACAGTTTCTTACCCCACTCACAGTGGCATCCTGTTAAGTCTCTTCTCTACCTTCTTTAGAGTTTCCACGTTCTCCTAAAATGAGGTGACCAGAGCTGAACACAACATTCCAAGTAATTAATATTGTAATGTCTTTGTATCTGCTTCCATCATCTCCTCTGGAGCCTTGTTCTAGATTTTCTCCATCTTTCAGCTCACCTTTAAATTTCTCCTGACTCATCCTAAATTCATGTCCTCCAGTTCAAGACTCCCTGCCTTTGGGGAAAAAAAACATTCTATATCTATCCTATTTATGGCAGTCATAATTTTAGAAACCACTTTAAGTCACCCTTCACCCCTTCGAAAGAGAATAGGATCAGCCTCCTATAACTAAAGCTCTCCATTCCGAGTAACATATCGGTGAATTTCTTCTGCGCTGTCTCTATTGTTATCACATACTCCTCTGGTGTGTACGAAGTACGCTGAATATGCTAAATATGGTCTAAAAGGGGTTTTATACAACCACAACATGACACCCAGACTCATAATCTCCTTGGATACCTCTTCAAAAAACGTATTCATACAAACAGGCAGTTTGTGCGAGGCAGTCTAACTGTAAAGGGCAGAGCTGAGTATGATCATCTCTAATACCCAGTACTAGTTAGATGTACTAATGTAGAGTTTCAACCCAAACCGATGACAATTGGCTGCCAGTAATCTTTCTGCAAGGGTTGGTGTTGGGACTCCTTTTTTTTGTGTAATGATTTGGATGACTGAATTGACGGCTTTCTGGCCAAGTTTGCAGACAATACGAAGATAGCTGGAGGGGTAGGTAGTGTTGAGAAAGCAGGAAGTCTGCAGAAAGACTTAGAGAGATTAGGAGAATGAGCAAAGAAGTTGCTGATAGAATACAGTGTAGGGAAGTGTATGAACATGCACTTTGGTAGAAGGAATAAAGGCATAAACAAATTTCTAAATAGGGAACTAATTCAGAAATCAGTCCTGCAGAATCCCCTGAAGGTAAGCTTGCAGACTGAATCAGTAGCAAGGAAGGCAAATGCAATATTATTGACATTCAACTCTTGCTGCTGTCTGTAAGGTGACTATATTTTCTCTGTGATCACATGGGTTTCCTCTCAGTGCTCTAGTTTCCTCCCACAATCCAAAGGATTATTAAGGTTTGACATGCTATGTTGACTCCTGAAGCATGGCAACATTGACAATCTACCCCCAGCACATCCTTGACACAAGCAATGCATTTCACTGTGAGGTTCAGCGTATATGTGACAAATAAAGATAATTTAATAGAGTCACTGAGTAATAGAAAAGTACAGCACAGAAGCAAGCTCTTCAGCCCATCTAGTACATGCTGAACCATTTAAGCTGCCTAGTCCCATTGATTTGCATCCGAATCATAGCCTTTCATACCCCTCCCATCCATCAACTTCTCTTAAATGTTGAAACCAAGCTCTTGTGCATCACTTGCGTTGGCAGCTCGTTCCACATTCTCACAGCTCTCTGAATATAGACCTAAATATTCAATAATCTAATTACTTATCCTTCAGATCTGCCTTGAATTTCTCCCCTCTTATGTTAACCTGTGACCTCTAATGTTGTTGGCAAGAACAAAATTTTGTTCTAATCCCTGTCTCTAGCACTGGGTCACTTCTCAGGACCAAAACAGAATCAACTATGTTGCCAAGATTTTCGAGTTGAAGAAAGACTAGTCCAACAGTTATTCTTCTGTTAAGATTAATCATGAAACATTTTAGAAAGTAATTCCTTAGTTAATGAAGTGAATATTCCTATGGACTAAGTGGTTAAGGCATTGGACTAGCGATCTGAAGGTCGTGAGTTCGAGCCCCAGCCAAGGCAGTGTGTTGTGTCCTTGAGCAAGGCACTTAATCACACATTGCTCTGCGACGACACTGGTGCCAAGCTGTATGGGTCCTAATGCCCTTCCCTTGGACAACATTGGTGTCATGGAGAGGGGAGACTTGCAGCATGGGCAACTGCTGGTCTTCCATAAAACCTTGCCCAGGCCTGCACCCTGGAGAGTGAAGACTTTCCAGGCGCAGATCCATGGTCTCGCAAGTCTAACGGATGCCTAAAATAAATAAATAAATTCTTACAGAATTTGAAAATTTCTCTGTTTTAAAGATCCAGTCCACTTTTAATAACTTAAAGTTCAAAGTATATTTATTATCAAAATGCATACTGTATATGTCACCATATACTACCCTGAGATTAATTTTCTTGTGAGCATTGCAACAGAACTAAGAAATAAAATAGAATCAATTACCTTGGATGCTGTGAGAGTAGAGCTTGTATATTCTGTCTGTGACCATGTGAGTTTCCTTCAGTTGTGGGATAACAGGTTAATTGACTGCACCAAATTTCCTCTTGTGTGTAGGTTTGTGGCAGAATCTGTTGATCAGTATGCGGGGAGATGAAAAGGGGATTAGTATAAATGGGAGATAGATGGTCAGTTTGAATTCAGTGGGCCAAAGGGCCTGATTCTGAATCTGAATCTATAACTCTAACATTATGGGCTCATGTGATCTAAGCAACACACACAAAAAGTGCTGGTGAACGCAGCAGGCCAGGCAGCATCTCTAGGAAGAGGTACAGTCGACGTGTCGGGCCGAGACCCTTCGTCAGGACTAACTGAAGGAAGAGGTAGTAAGAGATTTGAAAGTGGGAGGGGGAGGGGGAGATCTGAAATGATAGGAGAAGACAGGAGGGGAGGGGTGGAACCAAGAGCTGGAGAAGGGAGAGGATCATGGGACGGGAAGCCTGGGGAGAAAGAGAAGTGGGGAGGGAAGCCCAGAGTGTGGAGAGCAGGCAAGGAGTTATAGTGAGAGGGACAGAGGGAGAAAAAAGAGAGAGAGAAAAAAAGGGGGAAAAATATATAAAATAAATAAATAAGGGATGGGGTGTGAAGGGGAGGAGGGCCATTAACGGAAGTTAGAGAAGTCAATATTCATGCCATCAGGTTGGACCTGCTGTGTTCACCAGCATTTTTTGTGTGTGTTGCTTGAATTTCCAGCATCTGCAGATTTCCTCATGTCATGTGATCTAAATTCAGATTCAGATTTCAAATTTATTTATCACATTGGAACATACAGTGAAATTCATGCAACGCACACAAAATTCTGAAGGAAAATACAGGCAACGGTTTGGGCCGAAACCCTTCAGCAGAGCTGGAGAGATAAAGCCGACGAGTAGATTTGAAAGGTGGGGGAGTGGAGACAGAAATGCCAGGTGACAAGTGAAACTTGAAGGGGGAGGGATGAAGCAAAGACCTAGCAAGTTGATTGATGAAAGAGACAGAAGGCCATGGAAGAAAGAAAAAAGGGAGGGGAGGGAGGTGATGGACAGGCAACGAGATAACATGGGAGAGGAACAAGGGAATGGGAAATGGTGGGGAGCAGCATTACTGGAAGTTTGAGAAATCGATGTTCATACCATCAGGTTGGAGGCTACCCAAACGGACTATAAGGTGTTGTTCCTCCAACCTAAGTGTGGCCTTATTCTGACAGTGCAGGAGGCCATGGATGGACATATTGAAATGGGAATGGGAAGTGGAATTAAAATAGGTGGCCACTGGGAGATCCGCTTGTTCTGGCAGATGGAGCGTAGATGCTCGTTGAAGCGGTCTCCTAATCTACAGTGATCTCACCGATATACAAGAGGCCACACCGGGAGCACTGAACACAGTGTATGACCCCAACAGACTCACAGGTGAAGTGTTGCCTCACCTGGAAGGACTGTTTGGGGCCCTGAATGGTAGTGAGGGAGGAGGTGTAGAGGCAGGTGTAGCACTTGTTCTGCTTGCAAGAGTAAGTGCCAAAAACAAGTCGTTTGCATCAACAACCATCACATTAGGCCCACTGAGTCCAAGCTGACCATCGACCATCCATTTACACCAATCTATTTTATTCTTCTCACATTCCCATCAACAGTCTCCTGATACCGTCACTCACTATATCCTGTACAGGGAGCCATAGAACGTTGGGCTCCGAGGTTACCAGAGCACCCGTATTTGTTAATTGTTGTCTTATCTAGAGTCATTAAGCCCTTGTGCTTTCTGTGTAATCTTGTCAAGTCTATTTTGACTGGCACAGGTTTTCCGTGTACCATGATTATTTAAAATGGACTCCCGATTGGAGGTTATCGTGGGGCTCTTGTGTTGAGAATGATTCATCTTGGGGTTTTGCTAGGTCAACCCAATGATCTTCTGTTAGAATTCCTATGTATAAACTCTTGTTTCTGTCTCTACATGGAAGTCTGTTGTTCCTCCACACCTGAGTTCAGTCATTGCCGTCGTTCACCGTGACACACTTACACAAGAAGGGAAATTTACTGCAGCCAATTAACTTGAGGATGTTCTGGGGGCATCCTGCAATTGTCACCATCCATTCTATCGCCAACATAGCATGCACACTACGCTCAGTAGAACAACACAGAACACAATGAGCAACAAAACAGCAAAACAAGCCTCTTTCCTCCACGCCACCCCCCACTCACACACATGGAGAATTCTCCAACTCTAGGACAAATCTAGAATGCTAAACCAGTTACATAACCTCTCAGCTATTTTATCCTGCACTTCTTAACCACATTTAATAAACACAAGAAGCATGTTGTGAAATAATTACAGTTTTCTTACATTCAATTTGTCCTATCCACATGAGAAAGGAACATTTCTCAATATAACTGTGGTCAACTAACAGGCTCTTTCTTAAGAACATTAGGTAATGAGGCATCACTTGTACTGTTATTTTTCCTGAAGATAATGCAGTTACAAGAGTTATGGATTCACTTTACTTTCTCGGATGGGTTGTTGGGGAGGCCCAGTCCATCACGGGAACCAACCTTCCCTCCAATGACTACGTCTGCACTTCCCACTGCCTCAGCAAAGCAGCCAGCAGAACTGAGAGTCCCTTGCACCTCAGTCACTCTCTCTTCCCCAACATCCCCTCTCCCTCACCACCCCCCTCACAAGATACAAAATGACACATTCAGAATGCTGCTGGAGGAACTCACCAGGTCAGACTGCATCTATGGAAATGAATGAACATTATTTCTCTCCACAGATGCTGCCTGACCTGCTGAGTTCCTCCAGATTTTGTGCGTGTTGCTCTGGATTTCCAGCATTTGTAGAATCTCTTGCGTTGAGACAGTACAAAAACTTGTGAGCACTTATAACTAGGCTCAAGGACGACTTCTATCATGATCTTCAATGTATCCTTATCCTCTAAAAGATGAGCTCCTGATCTCTCAATCACTTTCTGGACTTTGCATTTTATTATTTGTGTTTCGAGGTACAGCTCAGGAACAGGCTCTTCTGGCCTAATGAGCCTGCGCTGCCCAATTACACCCACTTGACCTTTAACCCTCATCTTCAAAGTGTGGGAGGTAACCAGAGCACCAAGAGGAAACCTATCTGGTCATGGGGAGAAGCTCCTTACAGGCAGCGGTAGAGATTGAACACCGATTGCTGACGCTGTAAAGTGTTGTGATAACTACTACACTATCTTGCCTCAGGTAAACTCCTTGTTCTGACAAAATGACAGCAATTTACCTTTAAATATTAGAAGATTCAAGATTCAAGATTGTTTAATGTCATCTCTTGTACACAAATGCAAAAGAGACTGAAATAATTGTAACAACCCACACAAAGGGCTGGAGGAACTCAACAGGACAGGCAGCATCTAGGAAAACAGTACAGTCAACTTTTTGGGCTGAAACCCTTCAGCAGGACTGCACTTTGTGTGTGTTGCTCAGATTTCCAGCATCTGCAGATTTTCTCTTGTTTGTGATTGAAATAATTGTTACTTTAGATCTGATGCAGCACAATAAAACATGAACAATAAAGAACGCAATAATTAACCTCCAGGTTGAGTCAGTAGTGAAGAAGGCGAATGCAATGTTGGCATTCATTTCTAGAGGAATAGAGTATAGGAGCAGGGATGTGATGTTGAGGCTCTATAAGGCGCTGGTAAGACCTCACCTGGAGTACTGTGGGCAGTTTTGGTCTTCTTATTTAAGAAAGGATGTGCTGACGTTGGAGAGGGTACAGAGAAGATTCATTAGAATGATTCCGGGAATGAGAGGGTTAACATATGAGGAACGTTTGTCTGCTCTTGGACTGTATTCCTTGGAGTTTAGAAGAATGAGGGGGAACCTCATAGAAACATTTTGAATGTTGAAAGGCATAGACAGAGTGGATGTGGCAAAGTTGTTTCCCATGTTGGGGGAGTCTGGTACAAGAGGGCATGACTTAAGGATTGAAGGGCGCCCATTCAGAACAGAGATGAGAAGAAATTTTCTTAGCCAGAGGGTGGTGAATCTGTGGAATTTGTTGCCATGGGCGGCAGTGGAGGCCAAGTCATTGGGTGTATTTAAGGCAGAGATTGATGGGTATCTGAGTAGCCAGGGCATCAAAGGTTATGGTGAAAAGGCGGAGGAGTGGGACTAAATGGGAGAATGGATCAGCTCATGATAAAATGGCGGAGCAGACTCGATAGGCAGAATAGCTGACTTCTGCTCCTTTGTCTTATGGTCTTAATAACAAAAAATCTCAATAACTATAAATATATAAGATACCTTCTATAGGCTGTACATAAGGAGACTGACAGAAAATAGTACAGCAGTGCTGCAGCTAGTGGGGGTGTTGATCAGTCTTATTATTTGAGGAGGTAACTGTTTTTGAGTTTGGTGGTCCTGGCATGGATGTTACGTAGCATCCTCCTGATGGAAGTGGGACAAACTATCCACAAGCACAAGGACATGAGGAAATAATAATTAAATTAAACAATTTTCACGACATACAGTATGCGAGTGATGATAAACTTGATTCTGATATGGGTCTCTATCATGGACTGAGAATGGGAAGGTGGCAGGGAGAGGGGAGTCATGGTTAGGAAAAGGAGAAGGGAGAGTGGAGACAATGGGAAGCACCACAGGGACATTCTGTAATGATCAATAAACCAGTTGTTTGGAATCAAATAACCTTGCCTGGTGTCTCACTGCTGGGTGTGTCTGCACCCGCACCACCCCTTGCCCCTAGCACTTTGTCTCTGCCATCTGACACATACCCCTCCCGCAGCACTCCACCCTCCCCATTCCCAACATCCTTTACTCCCACCAGACTTACAAACTTGCTCTCTTCTCCGTATTTACAAATACAGTACCATGTGAAAGTCTCAGGCACCCTAGCTATATACAATATATGTGCCTAAGGCTTGCCAAAGATTTGAGAGATTCACTACCTTCCATGGAAAGAATTTTTTATGGCCCTTGATTTTAGACGGCAAACTCCTTATTTGCTAACTACGTCCCTTTATGAGATTCTCCCACTATTTTAACCTTGAGCGGAGATAAACAGATTTGTAGGAGTATTGCCAAACTGACAATGGCGAATTTGAACTTGCTTTAGCTAATGCAGTGAAAAGGACCAGGACCCTATTATTTAAACCAATAAATTCAGAAGTTGGAGTGAGGGAAAATATCTGCTGCACTTCCTATTCTGGTGTACAAGCAACTTGAGTTTTATATTAATAGTGTCATGGAGTCATACAGAATGGATATAGGCCCCTTGGCCCAAATGGTCCATGCTGACCAAGAGTCCCATCTGAGCTAGTTAGTTCCATTTGCTTGTGTCCCTCAAAACCTTTCTGATCACATACTGTCCAAGCACCTTCCAAATATTGTTAACATACCTGCCTCAACACTTGCCCTGGCAACTCATTCCATGCACCGACCTCAGGGAGAAAAATTACCCCTCAGGTTCCTATTACAATTTTGTCCTCCCACCTTCAGTCTATGTCCACTGGTTCTTCAACCTCCCTAAAAAAGACTGTGCAAATTCACCTGTCTATGACTCTCAGAATCAGAATCAGGTTTATTATCATTGTTATATGAGTAAGAGTGGGCACATGGCCAAGTGGTTAAGGCATTGGGTGAGTTCGAGCCCCAGCCGAGGCAGCGTGTTGTGTCCTTGAGCAAGGCACTTAATCACACATTGCTCTGCAACGACACCTGTGCCAAGCTGTATGGGTCCTAATGCCCTTCCCTTGGACAACATTGGTGTCGTGGAGAGGGGAGACTTGCAGCATGGGCAACTGCTGGTCTTCCATACAACCTCACCCAGGCCTGTGCCCTGGAGAGTGAAGACTTTCCAGGCGCAGATCCATGGTCTCGCAAGACTGACGGATGCCTTAAATTATATGAGTAACTTAGTGATTAGCACAACGCTTTACAGTGTCAGCAATCCGGGCTCATTTCCTGAGGCTGTCTGAAAGAAGTTAGTATGTTCTCCCTGAGAATGCGTGAGATTCCTTCAGGTGCTCCGGTTTCCTCCCACAGTCAAAGGCATACCAGTTGGTAGGTTAATTGGTCATTGTAAGTTGTCCCGTGATTAGGCTATGGTTAAATCGGAGATTGCTAGGTGGTGTAGCTTCAAGGGCTGGAAGGGCCTACTCCATTGCTATATCTCAATAAATAAATAAAGGTAAATAAATACACTATGAAATTTGTTATTTTGTGGCAGTGGCACAGTGCAATCTATAAAATATAAAGTACGATAAGAAGTATATGTAAAAATATAAATACATAGTGCAAAAAGAGAGCAAAAATAGTGAGGTAGTGTTCCTGGGTTTATTGTCCATTCAGAAATCTGATAGTGGAGGTGGAAAAGCTGTTCCTTCAATGTTGAGTGTGTGTCTTTGGGCTCCTGTACCACCTCCCTGATGGTAGCAATGATAAGAAGGATGTCCTGGGTGGTGGGGCTCCTTAATGATGGATGTCACCATATGAGGCGTCACCTTTTGAAAAAGTCCTCAGTGCTGGGAGGCTGGTGTCCATGATGACGCTGGATGAATCTACAACCCTCTGCAGATTTTGCTGATCCTGTGCAGTGGCCCTGGTTGTATCACAGCCTGGTATGGCAGGGCCAATGCAGAGGATTGTAAGAACCTGCAGAGGGTAGTAGACTCAGTCTGCTCATCTCAGGCACAATCATTAAATATATATGAACTTCCCCACCATCAATGATTTCTTACGCCAGTGGTGCCTCAAGAAACCGGCATCCAACACTAAGGATCTTCATCATCCAGATCATGCCTGCTTCTCATTACTAGCATCAGGGAGGAAGTACAAAAGCCTGAAAACCCACACTCAATGATTCAGGAACTGTCATCAGATTTCTGAATGTTCCATGAGCCTACAGCTGCCTCATCAATTTTTTTGCACTATTTGTTTATTTTACAATTTAATGTAATGTTATGTCTTTGTACTGTTACAAAACAAAAAAAAAATTCAAATCACCCAGGAAACCTCTCAAGCTTGAATAAAATCCAGAATGGTGAGAATACTTAGCAGGTCAGGCAGCATCTGTGGAGGGAGAAACCGAAATCGGTAGTTCAAGTCAATGATTCATCATCTGAAGTGGACAAGTGGGAAAATAAGCTTGTTGAAGTTGGAGAGAAGGGTGGAGAGGTTGGAGGGAAGGCTATGAGTCATGAAGAGCAAATTTGTTCAGATAATATGGGATGACCCTTCATTATCATGCACTTTGGTAATAGAGATAAATGTGCAGACTATTTTCTAAATGGGAAGAAAATCCAAAAATCTGAGATGCTAAGGGCCTTGGGAGTCCTTGTGCAGAACACCCTAAAGCTTAACTTACAGGTAGGGTTGGCGGTCAGGAAGCCAAATGCAATGTTAGCATTCATTTCAAGAGGTCTAGAATACAAGAGTAGGGATGCAAGGCTTTATAAGGCACTGGTGAGGCCTCACCTTGAGTATTGTGAACAGTTTTGGGCTCCTCATCTAAGAAAAGATGTGCTGGCATTGGAAAGGGTTCAAAGAAGGTTCACAAGGATGATTCCAGGAATAAAAAGGTTAGAATATGAGGAATGTTTGATGGCTCTGGGTCTGTACTTGCTGGAATTTAGAAGGATGAAATGGGATCTCGTTGAAACCTTTTGAACATTGAAAGGCATAGACAGAGTAGATGTGGAAAAGGTGTTTATCCATGATGAGGGAGTCTAGGCCGAGAAGGCACAGCCTCAGGATAGAGGGGCATCCAGTTCAGACAGAGCTGCTCAAAAATTTCTTTAGCCAAAGGGTGGTGAATTTGTGGATGCCAGTTTGTTGAGTGTATTTAAGACAGAGTTTGATAGGTTCTTGATTGACACAACAACAAAGGTTACAGGGAGTGGGGCTGAGGAGGGTTAAAAAGGATCAGCCATGATTGAATGGTGGAGCTGACTTGATGGGGCAAATGGCCTAATCCTGCTTCTCTCTGTTATGGTCTTATCATCAAGGCAGTCATCAGATTAAGATGAAGAAAGTTCTCAGCCCAAAACGTCATCTGTTTATTCCTCTCCGTAGATGCTGCCTGACGTACAGAGTTCCTCTGGCATTTTGTGTGTGTCATTTTGATCACTGCCCAACAAACATTCCAACTGGATCAGGTATTGGCTGACCTTCAGTCATAACATCATTGGCTTATTACGATGGTGACATTCAGTTGGCTAATTTCTTCCAGGAATTCATGAATGGTCTAGGTTATGTTTATAAGAAATTACAACTTGGTGGTCAAACTTTGAAAATGCCAATCTCTGCCAGGAATAAGTTTAAAATTTGGGTAGGGAATTATCCTTTCCCAATCCTCTGATTATTTTGTCCACTTATTTCAAATCGGTAGCTAGCTGTTGAATATTCAGTACAGGTGGAAGTTCTCAGCTGGACAACACATGAGCTCCAGTTGTAGCCCCACCTTACCTCAGGGCTTGGAATTACCCTATCCATACTGTTCATAATTTTGTGTACCTCTATCAAATCTCCTCTCAATCTTCTATGTTCCAAGGAAAAAAGTCCTAACCGATTCAATCTTTCCTTTTAACTCAGGTCCTCCAGTCCTGGCAACATCCTTGTAAATTTTCTCTGTATTCTTTCAACCTTGTTTACTTATCTCTTCCAGGTAGGTGACCAAAACCTACCTACAGGAAAGATGCTCTGCGGTTCGCATCTGAGGACTCACTTTTGCTCTAAATGCTATTTGCTTACTTTTATTGTCTGTACAATTTGTTTTTATTCTCTCCCTGCACATTGGATGTTTGTCAGTCTTTTTTTAATGAGTTCTCAAGGTTGTATAATGTATACATACTTTGATAATAAATGTACTTTGAACTTAAGTAATGTAGGATTAGTGTATATGGTTATTTTTATATTATAGAGACACAGCACAATAACAAGCCTTTCCAGACCAGAGTTCCCACACTGCCCAATTACTCCCATGTGACCAATTAACCTGCTAACCCGCATGTTCTTGGAATGTGGGAAGAAACTGAAGCACCTGGAGAAAACCCTCTCGGTCACAGGGAAAATGTACAAACTCCTTACAGTCTCCGGCAGAATTGAACCTGGGTCGCAGTGTACTAACCACTAGGCTACCATACTGAAATCACTGTTGACGATCAGTGTGGATCAGTGTGAGCCAAAGGGCCTTTTTCCCAGCAACTTAATCCCATGATTTTTCGATAATTTGATGGCATTAAATTTAGTTTGATGCCTTGTGTATTGGAAGATATGGTTGAAGGGAATTTCAGAATTGTTGCTCCAGAAACTAAACAACTCAGAATTAAACTCACAAACATTGGCAAAATAATTCTGGAGAAAATAATTGAACTAGAAAACTATTCCTGTGAGTAATGGCTTGTGGGAAGCAGCCAGCAAGTTCTTTAGTTGATGACAAATGTTATGGGATGTCATAGATGTGTCAATGTAGTTTTGCCCATGCTCTTAGGTGTTGTTGGCACACATACTCATGATACCTCTACAGAAGCTCAGAGTTGACCAATTTCTGCCCTTTGAGCATTTGATATTTCACTCAGCCTTCCAGGATGCTCATTCAGTGGGACTTGCAAGTTCCCATTTGACAACTTCCTTTCGAAAAACGGCCAACACTAACAAGCAAGTAATTAATGTCATTTCTCTGAGTTCTGCACTTTGTCAAAACAGAGGTAATAGTGTTGCAAGTGCATGTATACATCTTTTATGTTTGTTTTTAAGGCCAATGCTGATCTTAAGTGTTGGAAGAGCAAAAGTCATGGGAGCAGAATTTGGCCATTCAGCCCATTGAGTTTGCTCAGGTCTCATTTATTTTCCCTCTCAGCACCATTCTCCTGCCTTCTCCCCATCATCTTTGAAGCTCTTACTAATTAAATAGCTATAAACCTTAGCTTTAAATATACCCAATGACTTGGCCTCCACAGCTGTCTGTGGCAATGAAATCCAGAGATGCCCAAACTCTGGCTAAAGTAATTCCTCCTCATCTAAAGAGGATACCAAAAGTTTCTTCAGATACAAAAAGTGGTAAAGAAAGGCGAGAGTAGATACTGGACTTCAGGAAATTGATGCTGGAGAGTTAATAATGGAGGAAACGAAAACTATGGAAAATGCCAGCAGTATGCCGGAGGTTCAAGAGCGTCAAGGGGCAGAAGTGTGCATAGTCGCCATTCCCAGGGAGAAGGTGTTTTAGAAACTGAAAGGTCTATGGTAGGTAAGTCAGCTGGACCAGATGGACTACACCCCAGGGTTCTGAAGGAGGTAGCTGAAGAGATTGTGGAGGCATTAGTAATGATCTTTCAGGAATCAATTGACTGCAGCATGGTTCCAGAGGACTGGAAAATTGTAAATTCCACTCCACTCTTCAAGAAAAGAGAAAAGAAGAAGAAAAGAAATTATAGGCCAGTTAGTCTGATCTCAGTGGTTGGGAAGATATTGAAGTTGATTGTTAAGGATGGGGGTCTCAGGGTACTTGGAGGCTCATGATAAAAGAGGCTGTAGTCAGCATGGTTTCCTTAAGGGAAAAACTTGCCTTACAAATCTGTCGGAATTCCTTGAATAAACAACAAGCAAGATAGCCAATGGAGAATCAATGGATGTTGTGTACTTGGATTTTCAGAAGGTCTTTGACAAGGTGCCACACATGAGGCCGCTTAACAAGTTGAGAGCCAATGGAATCATAGGGAAGATTATATAGGCATCCGTTAGTCTCATGAGACCATGGATTTGCGCCTTGGAAGGTTTTCCAGTGCGCAGGCCTGGGCAAAGTTGTATGAAAGACCGGCAGTTGCCCATGCTGCAAGTCTCCCCTCGCCACACCACCGATGTTGTCCAAGGAAAGGGCATTAGGACCCATACAGCTTGGCACCGGTGTTGTTGTAGAGCAATGTGTGGTTAAGTGCCTTGCTCAATGACACTACACGCTGCCTCAGCCAAGGCTTGAAATAGCGACCTTCAGATCACTAGACGAACGCCTTAACCACTTAGCCACGTGCCAACACTAGGGAAGATACTACCATGGATAGAGCATTGGCTGATTGGCAAGAGGCAAAGAGTGAGAATAAAGGGAGTCTTTTTTGGTTGATTGCTGGCGACTAGTTATGTAAAATGGGGGTCTGTGTTGGGACAGCTTCTTATTACATTATATGTCAATGACTTGAATGCTTTGTTGCTAGCTTTGCGGATGATACAAAGATAGGTGGAGGGGCAGGTAGTCTTGAGGAAGCAGAGAGGAGAGAGAAGGACTTAGACAGATTAGGAGAATGGTCAAAGGAGAATCGGATGAAATATAGAGTCAGAAGGTGTATGGCTATGCTCTTTGGTAGAAGAAATAAAAGGGTAGACTATTTTTTAAATGGAGAGAAAACTCAAAAATCTGAGGTGCAAAGGGACTTAAGAGCCTTGTGTAGTATTCCCTAAAAGTCAACTTGCACGTTGAGTCCATGGTGAGGAAGGCAAATGTGATGTTAGCATTCGTTTCAAGAGGAATATAATATAAAAGAAAGGATGTAATGTTGAGACTTTAGGAAGCACTGGTAAGGCCTCACTTGGAGTATTGTGAGCAGTTTTGGACCCTTATCTAAGAAGGGATGTGCTGATATTAGAGAGGGTTCAAAGGAGGCTCACAAAAGTGATTCAACAAAACCATCCATGAAAACAGAGGAGTGCCCCAAAGAATGAACGACAGTTAAATGTTAGAACCCCAAAGTCCCTCCCAGCTCTCCTCCCTCCCACACGTAAGTGGCAGCAAGCAACAATCCCCACTCACCCCACTGGCAAAAAAACATTGGCACCCGCCACCGATCACTCAGATGTGAACAAAGCAACAGTAAAGACACAGACCTGCAGTACCCCAAAGACTACATTGTTCACCCGGCATTCGATATACTACAGGCTCTCACTCTCTCCCTAATAAGGGAGAAAGCGATGTCTCAGTTTCACAGCGAGAGGGGAGACATAACAAACAACTCGCTGGTTTACGATGTTAAAACTCCGTTGCGTCACTTTTTCTGAGCTCTGTGCTCAAAGATCTCAGGTCTCTGAGCACACAGCTGTAGATCTTCCAACACGCTGATGACACATGGGTCTCATGCCGTGACACCAACCTTTAATCCATCTGTCTCCAGAGCCCTGAGATTCTAGGCCTCCAAAGGCGAGCCGAACTCTCAGGCTGAGCCTTTTGTGAACAGCCAGCTGTGAAATCCTTAAAGTGGGTCTCATTCCTGCAAAGAACCATATTCAGTCTGTAACTCCAGGTCAGGGTCTTCAGAAGAACCTTGTAAGAGAAAAATAGGGATATTAAAGATGGAAATAGAGCTGTTTCCGAAGAGGCAAGCAAAGGAGTTGCCATTAGGCACCATTAACCTCCTCAGTGCCTAATGGTTCTGACCTGTATTCACTAGAATTCAGAAGTATGAAGGGTGACCTCATTGAAACCTATCAAATGTTGGAAGGTCTTGACAGAGTAGATGTGGAGATGATGTTTCCTATGCTGGGTGAGTCTAATACCTTAGGACGCAGTGTCAGAATAGAGGGGGATCCTTTTAGATAGGAGATGAAGAGGAATTTCTTTAGCCAGAGAGTGATAAATCTGAGGAGAGTGATAGATTTTTGATTGGGCAGGACCTGAAGGGATACGGAGAGAAGAGAGGAGACTGGGACTGAGAGGGAAAACGGATCAGTCATGATGGTAGAGTATGCTCAATGGACTAAATAGCCTAATTCTGCTCCTTTCTCTTATGGTCCTTCTATTCTGAGCCTATGCTCTCTGGTCCTATATTCCATACTAAAGGAAACACCCTCTGCATGTGCATTCTATCTTAGCATTTCAGTATTCGATAGGTTTCAAAGAGAATATTCATCATTCTCCTAAATTCCTGCTAGTACATGCCCAGTACCATCAAATGGTCCTCATATATTAACACTTCCATTCCCAAGATGATTCTCGTGCATCTCCTCTGGACTCTCTCTAATGCTAGCACATTCTTTCTTCTATAAGGGGCCCAAAACTGCACATAATGCTCCAAGAACAGTCTGATCAATGCCTTAGAAAGCCTCAGCCACTTCTTACAAGGTTGTTTCTGCTTTAAAAAGAAATACTTCTGTTTACATAATGCTTTTCACAACCTGAAGAAACTATAAATATGCTTTACAGCCAATAAAATCTTTCAGAAGTTTAGCAGTTGTTATCATGCAGCAAATCAACAAAAAATAAACATTTGCCTCTCAGTGTGAACATCTGGCTTAGAAACTCAAAGGAATAATATGGTGCTCATCTTAAATTATATTGATGGGAACAAACCCATCTGGCGTGGGAATTAAGGGGAGGCTCAATTTAAAAAGTGTACTGATTGCAACACAGACTTTACAGGTCTTTAGATGATATCCATGATTAATGTGATGGATGACTGTCAGGGGAAACTTAACGTAAAAAATGCAATCGGATACAATTCGGGAAACATAATAAAGAAGAACATTTAGAGAAGCAGGGGATATTGTTGATGCAGAGTTTCAGATTTATTTTAAAGCAAGCAAAACTATTTCAAAATGAATTTTTAAGCAGCAGTTCTTTAAGGAGAGACAATGCAAAATCTATTAAATTATTATTTATACAATTTGAAAATAAAGTCCAGTTTTGAGCATGTTTGGGCAATCTCAGCTTTAATGAAATGCATACCATGGGTCTGTATAATGGGGTGTTTATCGATTTGATTGGTGGTGAGAACAAAAATTTATGCTATCATGTTGGGGAAGGTAATAGGGCCACCTAAAAAGCACAGAGGAGATTAATTAAAAGCACACACGAGGAATTCTGCAGATGCTGGAAATTCAAGCTACACACATCAAAGTTGCTGGTGAACGCAGCAGGCCAGGCAGCATCTCTAGGAAGAGGTACAGTCGATGCTTCGGGCCGAGACCCTTCGTCAGGACTAACTGAAGGAAGAGCTAGTAAGTAGTAAGAGATTTGAAAGTAGGAGGGGGAGGGGGAGATATGAAATGATAGGAGAAGACAGGAGGGGGAGGGATGGAGCCAAGAGCTGGACAGGTGATATGAGAGGATCATGGGACCGGAGGCCCAGGGAGAAGGAAAAGGGGTGGGGGGGAACCCAGAGGATGGGCAAGGGGTATAGTCAGAGGGACAGAGGGAGAAAAAGGAGAGAGAGAGAGAAAGAATGTGTGTATATAACTAAATAACGGATCGGGTACGAGGGGGAGGTAGGGCATTAGCGGAAGTTAGAGATGTCAATGTTCATGCCATCAGGTTGGAGGCTACCCAGACGGAATATAAGGTTTTTTTTCTCCAACCTGAGTGTGGCTTCATCTTTACAGTAGAGGAGGCCGTGGATAGACATATCAGAATGGGAATGGGATGTGGAATTAAAATGTGTGGCCATTGGGAGATCCTGGGAGACACTTCACCTGTGAGTCGGCTGGAGTGATGTACTGCGTCCGGTGCTCCCGATGTGGCCTTCTATATATTGGCGAGACCCGACGCAGACTGGGAGATCATTTTGCTGAACACCTACGCTCTGTCCGTCAGAGAAAGCAGGATCTCCCAGTGGCCACACATTTTAATTCCACGTCCCATTCCCATTCTGATATGTCTATCCACGGCCTCCTCTACTGTAAAGATGAAGCCACACTCAGGTTGGAGGAACAACACCTTATATTCCTTCTGGGTAGCCTCCAACCTGATGGCATGAACATTGACTTCTCTAACTTCCGCTAATGCCCCACCTTCCCCTCATACCCCATCCGTTATTTATTTATACACACACATTCTTTCTCTCCTTTTTCTCCCTCTGTCCCTCTCACTATACCCCTTGTCCATCCTCTGTTTCCCCCTCTCCCCCTTTTCTTTCTCTCTAGGCCTCCTGTCCCATGGTCCTCTCATATCCCTTTTGCCAATCACCTGTCCAGCTCTTGGCTCCAACCCTCCCCCTCCTGTCTTCTCCTATCATTCTGGATCTCCCCCTCCCCCTCCAACTTTCAAATCTCTTACTAGCTCTTCCTTCAGTTAGTCCTGACGAAGGGTCTCGGTCTGAACCGTCGACTGTACCTCTTCCTAGAGATGCTGCCTGGCCTGCTGCATTCACCAGCAACTTTGATGTGTGTTGCTTAATTAAAAGCACACCAGGTTTGAGAGATTTTCATTTAGAGGAGGGGATAGAGAAAGGGGTGCTTTCCTCCTTAGAGGAAAAAAATAAGGGCAAATGTATCAAAAATGTTGATATCAAACATAAAAAATCTGCTTGAACTTTTTAAACTCATTCCATTCAATAATGTCTAGAGCCATAGAAGAAACAGGCCCTTTGGCCCATCATGTTCATGCTGACCTTCAGGCATCCATCTATACTAATCATCTACACTGTGCTAAAGTCTTAGGCACAGATATATAACCAGGATGGCGAAGACTTTTGCACAGTCAATATGGAGTGGAGAGCGAGCTTTTAAATCTGATGAGACAAAGGGTGTTGGAAATGACGAGGGTGGAGCACATTGGGAGGGGTGTGGGACAGGTAGCAGAGAATGAGTGCTAGGGTGGGGTATAGTGTGGATATAGAGATACCCAGCCCTGAGACACAAGGCAAGGTCATTTCATTCCAAACAATTAGTTTATTGATCATTACAGAATATCTCTCTGGTGTTTCCTGCTCCCTCCCCTCTCCCTCGCCCTTCTCCCAACCACGATTCCCCTCCCCCTGCCCCCTTCCCACTCTCAGTCCACAATAGAGACGCCTATCAGAAACAGGTTTATCATCACTCACATATGTCATGAAGTTTGTTTTTGTTTGCAGCAGCTGTACAATGAAATAGATAAAATTACTACAGTACTTAGTCTATGGACTTCTGTCCACTGGAATTCAAGAGTGTATCTGGATAAAAGAATTGCAACATTTTGAGTAAGAACGTGGACAGGAGGGATAAGGAGGGCTAAGGTCTAGATGGCCTAGGCAGAATAACAGTTCGGCACAGACTAGATGGGTTGAAAGGTCTCCTTCTTGGTGTAGTGCTCCCTGAATCTAAATCAGGGATTCCCAACCTAGGGTCAATGGATCGTTCAGTTAATGGTAGGGTCATATAAAAATGGTTGAGAACGTTTGCTCTAAGTTTTAGATAAGGGGCCTCTACAACCACCACCCACTCAGGCAGTGTGTTTGAGATTCCAACTACTAAAAATTCTTTCTCTAAATCTCCTATCTCTTGATCGCTTATTTTTGTTCACCTCTGCTCTGTGGAGACATTTATTTCTATCATACTCCTGGTTTGAGGTGGCACTATTGAAGGCAGGTGACAACTTACTGGCCATTCATAAAGCAAGAAATACAACTAAGTACTTTATTAATAACACTTTTTCTGTAAAATAAATTATGTTAAATGGTCACCGCAAAGAATGAAGAGGTGAGCGAAGGCATGGCTAATTCGAGGGTCAAGGCATGTTCGAGGAGAAGTGGCTGGAGTGAGGTCGATCTAAGCACTGAGCCAATTTGCAAAGGTTGGGTATTGGTTGGCCCGTGGCAATGAGGTCCAGGCCTACAGCATATTGATGTGACAGGGCCCAGGTCCGAGTGTGAGGGATGATCCAGTGTTTGGTTGGTTTAAATGCTGGGCTGGATAGATTGAAAAGGTAGGGTGTCAGGACTGGAGGGGAGGGTCAGGCCGGTTCTGCATGGGTGCTACATAGCCTTCTCTCTGATGGGGGGGTGGGACACACAGCCCATGAGCAGGGTGGGTGGAATCTTTCATGATGTTACTGACACCTTTCTGAATATATGTCCTTGATGGTGAATACCCTGCTGCCGGGGATGCATCAGGCAGATTTGTAGAACTTTTCTGTGCGCTACTGTGCAGTTTCTGTACTACACAGTGACACAGCATGTTAGGATGCTCTCTACTGTGCTCCTGTAGAAAGTTGTGAGCATAGGTGTGCATAGTCCATCTCTCTTCAGCCTCCTCAGATAGAGCCATTGGTGAGCTATCCTGACTGTGTAGGATGTGTTCTGGGACCTTGAGAGGTTGTGTAAGATGTGCGCTCCCAGGAGCTTGGAACTGCTCACAGCTTCCACAGCTGTGCCGACGCTGTAAAGAGGAGTGTGAATGGTGAGTTGTATATCTCTCACAGATGTTTGTAGGGCTAGGTACTGTCCAGACGCCAAGTGAAAGTGAATAATTCTAAGCTTTAATTGGTCCTGATGAAGGGTCTTGGACCAAAACATTGGCTGTACTCTTTTCCATAGATGCTGCCTGGCCTGCTGAGTTCCTCCAGCATTTTTTGTGTGTGTTGCTTTGGATTTCCAGCATCTGCAGGTTTTCTCTTGTTTACAATTGGTAACTGAATGACTTGGGTGGCGGGGTGGAGGCATGTCTCACCAAAGGGGGTGTGAGGCGCTCCTTCCCTTTGCTAGCCTGCAGGTCAGCCTCCGGTAAGGTGTAGTGCCTGCTTAGCACCACCCCATGATCAGGGTCTCGTGAAGCCATGGGAGCAGGCGGTGTATGGTTGATTGAGCAGCTAGTGCATATCACGTCCTGGTTGTGCGCCAGCCAGGACGCAATTTCCACGGTTGATCCAACCAACGGATGGCCTCGTGCATAAACAAAGACTGACTAACAACCAGTGTGCAAAAGTAGACAAACTCTGCAAAAAAAAAAATTCAATACTGAGCCACAAGTTGTGCAGTCCCAATGTGAGACTGTAGGTTGTAGATTCAGTTCAGAGTTGAAGTTATCCACGCTGGTTCAGGAGCCTAATGTCTTTAGGGAAATGACCTTTCCCTAACCTTGTGGTGTGGGATTAAGGCTTCTGTACCTCCTCCACAACAGTAGTGCGTAGCCTGGAGAGTGATGATGGATGCTGCTTTCTTGCAGCTCTGCTCCATGTAAATGTGTTCATAGAAGGGGAGATAGACTTGTATCCACTATTTTTTGTAGGATTTTCCATTCCTGGGTATTGGTGTTTCCATACCAGGCCATGATGCAACCGACTTTCCTATAGCAGGGTGACCAATATATCACCACTAAATCATCTGTGCATGATGCAGATTCAAATTCAGATTTATTTATCACGTGTACAATACTTTGAAACATACAGTGAAATGTGTAGTTTGCGTTGCCAACCAACATACCCAAGGATGTGCTGGAGGCAGCCTGTCAGTGTCACCACACATTCTGGTGCCAACATAGCATGGCCACCATGCTTGGCAGAACAACATAAAACAGAATACAACAGGCAACAAAACAGCAGCAGCAAAACACACCCTTTTCCTTCTCATACACAGAAAGTCCTCCAACCCCAGGGCTCCAGGGCTCCAGCCTCCAGTTTCCAGGCTTTGACTTCCACACTTCCAATCAAATTTGGGCTTCATTCTTTGATATCAATCTCAGGGCTAGCTGATGACAGGACAGTGAATTTCAGGTTCAAACTCTGGACTTGCTGACTCACCTGCTGCGCGCGCGGTCGTTCGGAATTGATATTGTATCTGTGAAGTAGGACGCCGTGCACAATCCTGATTTGATAGAGACAGGCATGAAGAAGCACGGAGGAACATCTGGAGTAACTTTTGAAATGCTTGCAGTGCTGCCGCTGCTACTGCGCGATCGAGAATCTCCGGAGGGAACGCCCCAAATCTTCAGCCTTGCATATCCCCTGTTGCCGGGGCTGGGGTCGAAACGCTCGGTAGAGATGGTGCTCGGTGCGTCGTTGTCGGGGAGCTGGTCGGAGGCTTGGAGTTTTTGGACAGACTCGAATTCAGTCTATGGTCGGATGCTTCCAGGATGCTGCATCGGCAAGTTTGCGGCGCTGGAGGTTCACCGTCTGCGTGAGGTGATGGGACTTTTGAGAGACTCTGTGATTTTACCGTGCCCATGGTCTGTTCTTTTCAAATTACGGTATTGCTTTGCACTGTTTTAACTATATGTTATAATTATGTGGTTTTTGTCAGTTTTTCAGTCTTGGTTTGTCTTGTGTTTCTGTGATATCATTCTGGAAAAACATTGTATCATTTCTTCATGCATGCATTACTAAATGACATTAAAAGAGGACTGCGTGTCCTCATAATCTAATTTTGCTTTCTGCTCACAGAAATAAGATACAGGAGTTGTCTTTCTGAATATTTCTGCATCTTTCCTGTGCCATGAAAACAGACAAGGTGGTTTTTATTTTGTTTGTTTGGTTGTTGTTGTTATTGTTATTGTTTGTGTTGTTCTGCCAAGCGTTATGGGAATGCTATGTTGACACCAGAATGTGTGGTGACCCCCAAGTACATACTTCGTTTGTGTTGGTTATTAACGCAAACAACACTTTACACTGTATGTTTCGATGTATGTTCAAAGTTCATTTATTATCATTTTCTTGTAGGCACTCACAATAAATACAAAGAAACACAATAGAATCAATGAAAGACCACATGTAACAGTACAGACAAACAACCAATGTGCAAAAAGAAAGCAAATACAAAAAGATTAAAAAAAAGAATTAAGAAATAAATATTGAGAACATAAAATGAAGAATCCTTGAAAGTGAGTCCATAGGCTGTGGGGACATTTCAGTGTTGGGGTAAGCGAAATTATCCCCTCTGATTCAGGAACCGGCTGGTTGAATGGTAGTAACTATTCTGGAACATGGTGGTGGGGGTCCTGAGGCTCCTGAACCTCTTTTCTGATGGCAGCAGCGAGAAGAGAGCATGTCATGATTGTTGGATGTCTCTGATGCTGAATGATGGATTATGCGTGTTAAATAAATCAGAATCTGAATGGTAACCCAGGAGTGGAGAGAGGGTCCTGTTTCCATAATAAAACAAGAATAACTTAGAAACAAGAAAGCCCACACAAATGCTGGGAATCTAGAAGTGTAAATAGAAAGCTGGACATACTACAACCAGAGACTGGAATGGGGAAGTCATTTAGAACTCTGGGTGTGACCATCTGTCAGATCTCACCCCTGATATAGGTTCTATCCCAGAATACTGGGTGGTAATTGGACTTTTGTACACTCCCAGCTGTTGATTTATATGCTTTCTATTTTTATTGAAAGGTTGTGTGGTTTGTTCGACACAGGAAGGTTAGAAAGCCCCACATTAAGGAGAAGGATTGGCTTTAAGTTATAGTGTGTGAACGAAAAATGCCTCCCAGTAATTGGCACTGCTGACCTGAGAGGCTAAAGATCAAACTGTAAATCAGCCGAGGAGGATGAGAGGTGACTTGATAGAGATGTACAAGGTGATTAGAGGCCTAGATCGAATGGAAAGCCAACTTTTTCCCAGGGCGGAAAGGGCTAAAATGAGGTGGGCATAATTTTAATGTGATTGGAGGAAAATGTAGTTGGGGGGGGAGATATCAGAGGTAGGTTTGTGACATAGAGAGTGATAGATGTGTGGAACGCACTGCCAGGGTGGTGGTAGAAACAGATGCAATAGGGACATTTAAGAAACTCCTAGATAGGCACATGGATGAAAGAAAAATAGAGAGCTACGTAGGAGGGAAGGGTTAGATTGATCTTAGAGTAAGTTAAAAGGTTGGCACAACATCGTGGGGTCTAGTGCCCATACCATGCTGTACTGTTCTGTGTTCTATGTTCTAAATCAGGGACTCAACGTTTCCAGCTCTGGGCTCACACACTCTCTGATTGTGCCCTTACTGGGGTATCATGGTCGCATGGCAATTAGTGCAGCGCCTGACAGCACTGGCGATTGGAGTTTATTTCCCGCCCCAGTCATTCCCCGTATGTCCTCCCTGTGACTGTGTGGGTGTCCCCTGGTTTCCTCCCACTGTGGCGCCAGAGGTGTGGCGACACTACGGGCTGCCACCGGCGTTATCCTTGGACTTTGTTGGTGTTGACACAAAAAGACACATTTCACTGCAAGTTTCAATGTACATGTGACAAACACAGCTAATCTTTAGAAAAATAAAACTCCATCTTTCTTTGCAGCTTCTGGCTGAGTATGACCTCTCTTTAAGAACAATGGAACATCTCCAAAATTGTATTAATTTATGATAAACTCATAAATTTCATAACTTTTATGATGCTTTTGTTTTTAACGGATGAAAAATAGATATGACCTTATGCTAATTATTTTACCTTAAGATGCCTGAGAAATTATGGTGCCTCTGGGAATTCAGCTTAATTTGACATTCAAAGACACTCATTAATTTTCCATCTGCTGCAGACCCTGGTCCATCCCTGAACTGGTCTGGGTTTGAACTCAAGTCACACTGACCCGAGACAGTGAAAGTCAGACGTAAATCTCGAGGTGCACATCAGCTTTATTCTGGGCTCCATGTCTAATCCTGAGCCCGCAATAACATCTATCCACTGAGCCCATAAAAGAAGAAAGCTCGGGAAAAGGCTGCCGTCTCTAATAACACTTGCACTGAACCAATTATCAGTTACAATTTAATGCTGTTTGGCTATTCTGTTTGACATTCTTCTGCAAAAGCAGCTGGAAACTCATGAAGGATGCTACTTCTTGGAATCTATTTCAAAGTTCGAAGTTCAAAGCAGATTTATTATTAAAGACATAGGAGCAGAATTAGGCTTTTCAGCCCATCAAATCTGCTCTGCTATTCCATCATGGCTGATTTATTATCCCTCTCGATCCCATTATCCTGTCTCTCCCGATAACCTTTGATGCGGGATGAAGTCCTGAAGGGTGAGTTTCGGGAACTAGGCTGAAGGCTGAAGAACAGGACCTCAAGGGTGGCGTTCTCAGGATTGCTGACAGTGCTAGGTGACAGAGATGGTAAGAATTGGAGGAGATGGCAGTTGAATGTGTGGCTGAGGAGTTGGTGCAGGGAGCAGGGTTTTAGATTTTTAGATCATTGGGATCTCTTCTGGGGAAGGTGGGACCTGTACAGATTGGATGGGTTGCACCTGAATCCGAGGAGGAGCAATATCCTTGCAGATAGGTTTGCTGGCATGGTTTGGGAGGGTTTAAACTAATTTGCAAGGGGGACGGGACCTGGAGCGATAGAGCAGTGAAAGAAGTGCATGGAGTAAAGCCAAATCTAACATACAGAGAGGCTTTGAGGAAAGAGAAGCAGAATAAACGGTGTAAAGACAGTAAGGTAGAAGGGCTGAAGTGTGTGTATCTCAATGCAAGAAGCATCAGGAACAAAGGTGATGAACTGAGAGCTTGGATACATACATGGAATTATGATGTAGTGGCCATTACAGAGACTTGGCTGGCACCAGGGCAGGAATGGATTCTCAATATTCCTGAATTTCAGTGCTTTAAGAGGGATAGAGAGGGCGGAAAAAAGGGAAGGGGGAGGCATTACTGGTCAGGAATACTATTACAGCTACAGAAAGGGTGGGTAATGTAGCAGGATCCTCTTTTGAGTCAGTATGGGTGGAAGTCAGGAACAGGAAGGGAGCAGTTACTCTATTGGTGGTATTCTGTAGGCCCCCTGGTAGCAGCAGAGATACAGAGGAGCAGATTGGGAGGCAGATTTTGGAAAGGTGCAAAAATAACAGGTTTGTTATCATGGGTGACTTTAACTTCCCTAATATTGATTGGCACCTGATTAGTTCCAGGGGTTTAGATGGGGCAGAATTTGTTAAGTGTGTCCAGGATGGATTCCTGTCACAGTATGTGGACAGGCCGACCAGGGGGAATGCCATATTAGATCTCGTACTAGGTAATGAACCGGGTCAGGTCATAGATCTCTCAGTGGGTGAGCATCTGGGGGACAGTGACCACCGATCACTGGCCTTTAGCATTATCATGGAAAAGGATAGAATCAGAGAAGACAGGAAAATTTTTAATTGGGGAAGGGCAAATTCTGAGGCTATAAGGCTAGAACTTACGGGTGTGATTTGGGATGATATTTTTGCAGGGAAATTTACTATAGACATGTGGTCAATGTTTAGAGATCTCTTGCAGGATGTTAGGGATAAATTTGTCCCGGTGAGAAAGATAAAGAATGGTAGGGTGAAGGAACCATGGGTGACAAGTGAGGTGGAAAATCTAGTCAGGTGGAAGAAGGCAGCATACATGAGGTTTAGGAAGCAAGGATCAGATGGGTCTATTGAGGAATATAGGGAAGCAAGAAAGGAGCTTAAGAAGGGGCTGAGAAGAGCAAGAAGGGGGCATGAGAAGGCCTTGGTGAGTAGGGTAAAGGAAAACCCCAAGGCATTCTTCAATTATGTGAAGAAAAAAAGAATGACAGGAGTGAGGGTAGGACCGATTAGAGATAAAGGTGGGAAGATGTGCCTGGAGGCTGTGGAAGTGAGCGAGGTCCTCAATGAATACTTCTCTTCGGTACTCACCAATGAGAGGAAACTTGATGATGGTGTGGACGATATCAGTGAGGTTGATGTTCTGGAGCATATTGATATTAAGGGAGAGGAGGTGTTGGCGTTGTTAAAATACATTGGGACTGATAAGTCCCTGGGGCCTGACGGAATATTCCCCAGGCTGCTCCACGAGGTGAGGGAAGAGATTGCTGAGCCTCTGGCTAGGATCTTCATGTCCTCGTTGTCCACAGGAATGGTACCGGAGGATTGGAGGGAGGCAAGTGTTGTCCCCTTGTTCAAAAAAGGTAGTAGGGATAGTCCGGGTAATTATAGACCAGTGAGCTTTACGTCTGTGGTGAGAAAGCTGTTGGAAAAGATTCTTAAAGATAGGATCTATGGGCATTTAGAGAATCATGGTCTGATCAGGGATAGTCAGCATGGCTTTGTGAAGGGCAGATCGTGTCTAACAAGCCTGATAGAGTTCTTTGAGGAGGTGACCAGGCATGTAGATGAGGATAGTGCAGTGGATGTGACCTATATAGATTTTAGTAAGGCATTTGACAAGGTTCCACACGGTAGGCTTATTCAGAAAGTCAGAAAGGAAGGGATCCAGGGAAGTTTGGCCAGGTGGATTCAGAATTGGCTTGCCTGCAGAAGGCAGAGTGTCGTGGTGGAGGGAGTACATTCAGATTGGAGGATTGGGACTAGTGGTGTCCCACAAGGATCTGTTCTGGGACCTCTACTTTTCATGATTTTTATTAGTGACCTGGATGTGGGGGTAGAAGGGTGGGTTGGCAAGTTTGCAGATGACACAAAGGTTGGTGGTGTTGTAGATAGTGTAGAGGATTGTCGAAGATTGCAGAGAGACATTGATAGGATGTAGAGGTGGGCTGAGAAGTGGCAGATGGAGTTCAACCCGGAGAAGTGTGAGGTGGTATGCTTTGGAAGGACAAACTCCAAGGCAGAGTACAAAGTAAATGACAGGATACTTGGTAGTGTGGAGGAGCAGAGGGATCTAGGGGTACATGTCCACGGATCCCTGAAAGTTGCCTCACAGGTGGATAGGGTAGTTAAGAAAGCTTATGGGGTGTTTGCTTTCATAAGTCGAGGGATAAAGATTAAGATTCATGATGTAATGATGCAGCTCTATAAAACTCTGGTTAGGCCACACTTGGAGTACTGTGTCCAGTTCTGGTCGCCTCATTATAGGAAGGATGTGGAAGCATTGGAAAGGGTACAGAGGAGATTTACCGGGATGCTGCCTGGTTTAGAGAGTATGGATTATGATCAGAGATTAAGGGAGCTAGGGCTTTACTCTTTGGAGAGAAGGAGGATGAGAGGAGACATGATAGAGGTGTACAAGATAATAAGAGGAATAGATAGAGTGGATAGCCAGCGCCTCTTCCCCAGGGCACCACTGCTCAATACAAGAGGACATGGCTTTAAGGTAAGGGGTGGGAAGTTCAAGGGGATATTAGAGGAAGATTTTTTGACTCAGAGAGTGGTTGGTGCGTGGAATGCACTGCCTGAGTCAGTGGTGGAGGCAGATACACTAGTGAAATTTAAGGGTCTACTAGACAGGTATATAGAGGAATTTAAGGTGGGGGGTTATATGGGAGGCAGGGTTTGAGGGTCGGCAGAACATTGTGGGCCAAAAGGCCTGTACTGTGCTGTACTATTCTATGTTCTATGTTCTATGCCCTGACAAATCAAGAACCTATCAGCCTCCACAGCCATCTGTGGCAATGAATTCCACAGATTCACCATCCTCTGACTAAAGAAATTCTTCCTTATATCTGTTCTAATGGGACATCCTTCTATTCTATTCTGAGTCTGTGTCCTCTGGTCCTAGACTCACCCACTATAGGAAACATCCTCTCCACATCCACTCCATCCAGGCCTTTCAAAATTCAATAGGTTTCTATGAGATCCTTCCTCATTCTTCTAAACTCCAGTGAGTACAGGCCCAGAGCCATCAAACACTCCTTATATATTAACCCTTACATTTCCAGAATAATTTTCAGGAATCTCCTTTCTTAGATAAAGGGCCCAAAACTTCTCATGATGCTCCAAGTGCAGTTTGACCAATGCCTTATAAGGCCTCATCATTATATCCTTGCTCTTATATTCTAATTCTCTTGAAATGAATGCTCACATTGCATTTTCCTTCCTTACCACTGACTCAACCTGCAAATTAACTTTTAGACAATCCTACAAGTCCTTTTGTAGCTCTGATTTTTGAATTTTCTTCCAAATTAGAAAATAGGCTATGCCTTTATTCCTTTTACCAAAATGCATGTCCATACACTTCCCTACACTCTATTCCATCCGCCAATTCTCCAAACCTGTAAGTGCTTCTGCTGACATCCTTCTTGCCCAACACTACTTATTTTTGTATTTCCTGCAAACTTGGCCACAAAGGCATCAATTACATCAGTGAAATTGTTGACATATAATGTGAAAAGAAGCGGTCCCAATACTGACTCCCATGGAACACCATGAGTCACCAGATGCCAACCAGAAATGCCATCATATACTACCCTTCACTTTCTTGCAGGCATTCACAATAGAACAAAGAAATACAATAAGATCAATGAATAGTTACACATAAGGTCTTTGAAACAACCAATGTGTAAAAGGCAACAAACTGTGCAAATAAATAAATGAAATAAATAATGCTGAGAACATGAGTTTAGTGTCCCTGAAAGTGAGTCCTCTCCTTTGTTCCAATTTGAGGTAAGTGAAGTCATCCACACTGCATTTCCTGTTTCTGGTTTTTGGCCCAATCTATGGTTATGAAGGACCAATTATATCAATGCTTGGTGACTGAAATCCTCATGTGGGTTATGAGGAGGATGAAGAGAGTGTTTGGGAAGGTGTTTCAGATTCAGATTCAGATCTATTTATCACAAGTACATTAAAGCATACAGTGAAATGTGCCATTTGCGTTGACAACCAACACCCTCACCAATGTGCTGGGGGCAGCCTGTAAGTGTTGGCACACATTCTGGAACCAACACAGCACGCCCACCATGTTCTACAGAAGAACACAAGCAATGGCAACAACAACAACAGCAAAGCAAGCCCCTTTCCCACGTACTCACACAGACAGACAGGCCCCCAGCCCCAGGACGGGTGACGCCTGCCTTCCTGTCCTTGGCCCTGGACTCTCAACCCCACGGGCATCCGGTCTCCAACCTCCAGCCCTGGCCTGGACATGCAGATTTGTAGTCATCAGGCATCTGACTACCGTAGGACTTATCAATCATGTAATTTTGATCTTTGGGCCTTCACTTCCAGATTTGTACTTCCAGTCTAGACTTTGACCTTCGGGCCTTGACTTTTGTACTTGTGTATCATGGGACTTTAACTTTTGGGCCTTAAATTCTGGACTCACCGATCTTGGGGCTGTAACCTTCGGGCCTCAGCTTCTGGACTCGTCGAACACAGGACTTTGACCATCAGGCCTCTGCGATGAGCACTGCAGGTTGTGGTTTGCAGATCAATGGGCCGAGGAACAGGTAACAAAAATTAATCTGAAGTTAAGTTTTTTCATCCAGATTGGACGTTATTGACAAATGACCTCCTCTGGCACTGGGATTCCAGAACTTTGAAGGCTTCGGTCAGGGTGTGATCATTGGTTGGAAATCTAAACATAGGGACAGAAGGGAGTATAGATGATGGAATCTGCTGGAAGTATCATAACCAGTTGCATTGTGGTCTAGGTTACAAACGTAAGAAGCTGCTGAGTGACGTGGACTCTGCCCAATACATCCTGGGCACATCCCTCCCCACCATCGGTAATAGCTACAGGAGGTGCTGTCTCAAGCACATTGAGAGAGAAACGGATCGGCCATGATGAAACAGTGGAGCAGATTCAATGGCCAAGTGCTGCTGCCTAATTCTGCTGCTGTATCTTATGGCCAAGAAGGCAATATCCATCATCACCTGGGCTACACCATCTTCTCACAGCTACTGTCAGCAGGAGGTGCAGAAGCTATAAGTCCCTCACCACCAGAGTCAAGAACAGCTACTTCCCTTCAACCATTAGGTTCTTAAGCCAACCAGCAAAACCTTAATTCCTAACTCAGTATTGTAACACTAGGACCACTTTTCGCTATAATAGACTTTGTTTTTCTTGTTCTAATTGTGTTCTTCCTTGTAAAACATAATTTATGTTTCATTTATTTTCTTATGAATACTCCTATAAATACTCCATGTGCCTGTGATGCTGCTGCAAGTAAGTTTTTCATTGCAACTGTACACACCTGCACTTGTGGTTATAACAATAAACTCGACTTTAATTTTTTGACTTTGGAGTGAAAAACAATCTGTTGGAGGATCTCAGCAAGTTGAACAGCATTTGTAGGGAGAGATGAATTGATGTTTTGGATTGATATCTGAAACGTCCACTACACCTTACCTCCTGTGGATTATGCTCAACCTGCTGGGTTTGTCCCACAATTTGCTTTGAAGCCAGTTATTCGAGATTCATGGGTGTTAGGACCTGAACTGGAAATTCTAACCACCAATCTCTAACATGTACCATAGTTTATTGACAGCGCATTGAGTAGGAGGCATTTCACTATAAATAGACCATTATGATACCTCTCGTCAGGATTATGAAAGGTTAGCATTAGAATCTAAATTAGGTTTATTATCACAGATATACTGTACGTCACAAACTTTGTTGTTTTGTGGCAGCAGTACATTCCAATGCATAAAAAGCTGTTACAACAAGAAATATATAAAAAAATAAATACGTAGTGCAAAAAGGCAGCAAAATAGTGAGGTAGTGTTCATGGGCTCATGGACCATCAGAATCCTAATGGCAGAGGGGTAGACTCTGATCCTAAAATGTTGAACCCACCTTGTGCGGTTTTTCATTAATTCTATTGTGATTCTTTGTATTTACTGTGAATAACCACATGAAAATGAAAATCAGTGTTGTATATGGTGACGTGTATCTACTTTGATAATAAATTTACTTCGAACTTTGAGTGTGTATCTTCAGACTCCTGGATAGTGAGGGTCCTTAATGATCAGCACTCTATCTCAGTGAATCAACACAGGTATAAGATCAGTTAATTCTGATCAGTTCTGGTTTTCTCATGATAGGAAGGATGTGAAAGCTTTGGAGAGGGTGCACTGGTTTACCAGCATGCTGTCTTGATTTGAGGCCATGCGCTACAGGGAAAAGTTGATCAGTCTTGAGTTGTCTTGTGATTTACATTCGGATGTTGTGTTTTTGGGCTGATATGGTGACCTGGTGCTTTACTGTCTCTGAGGGTGTTCCATGAGGCTTCGAGTGAAGTGTACAGCCTCAAGGCCAAGAAGCCTGGAGATGGGACACCAGCCCATGACTGATTCCAATGCTTCTCTCCAACTGAGGCATCGAGCAAGGTTGAAGTCGATGAAGACAGAAGTGGAGGATGGGCAAATGTTCAGTTTCATCTGCCTGCATCCCATTCAAGTTCTATTCAAAAGGTTCAAAGGAACATCTAAACAAGCCTGATGCATTTTGGAAACAAGTCCTGTGGACTGATGAAGTTAAAATAGAAATTTATGGCCGCAATGAGCAAAAGTATGATTGGAGAAAAAAGGGTGCAGAATTTCATGAAAAGAACACCTCTCCAACTGTTAAGCATGGGGGTGGATCGATCATGCTTTGGGCTTGTGTTGTAGCCAGTGGCACGGGGAACATTTCACTGGTAGAGGGAAGAATGAATTCAATTAAATACCAGCAAATTCTGGAAGCAAACTTCACACTGTCTGTAAAAAAGCCAAAGATGAAAAGAGGATGGCTTCTACAACAGGATAATGATCCTAAACACACCTCAAAATCCACAATGGACCACCTCAAGAGGTGCAAGCTGAAGGCCTTGCCATGGCCCTCACAGTCCCCTGATCATCGAGAATCTGTGGATAGACCTCAAAAGAGCAGTGCATACAAGACGGCCCAAGATCTCACAGAACTAGAAGCCTTTTGCAAGGAAGAATGGGAGAAAATCCCCTAAACAAGAATTGAAAGACTCTTAGCTGGCTGCAGAAAGTGTTTACAAGTTGTGATACTGCCAAAGGAGGTTTTACTAAGTCGGGTGCCTAAGTAGGGTACATGCAGGGTGCCCAAACTTTTGCTTCGAGCCCTTTTCCTTTTTTGTTATTTTGAAACTGTAAAAGATGGAAATAAGAAGTTTCCTTGCTTAAAATATTAAAGAAATGTGTCATCTTTAACTTTATGCCTTTTGGAAATCAGTTTGTCTTTTACTCGTTATTCACAGTAACAGACATTTTGACCAGGGGTGCCCAAACTTCTGCATGCCACTGTATAGGCTAAGAAATGGCAAATGGAGTTTAACCCAGATAAATGTGAGGCGTTTCACCTTGGATGGGCAAGTGCAAGGACACAGTACACTGTTAAGGGCAAGATCCTTAATAGTGTTGCTGAACAGAGAGATCTTGGGATCCAAGTTCATTGCTCGTTGGAAGTGGCTACATCCAATTGAGTCATGAATTCTTTAAGAAGACATATGGAATGCTTGTTTTTATTAGTCAAACCATTGAGTTCAGAAGTCAGGAAGTTATGTTGCAACTGTATAAAACTCTGGTTAGGCTACAGCTGGAGTATTGCACACAGTTCCGGTGTCCCCACTATAGAAAGGACGTTGAGGTTTTGGAGAGGGTTCAGGAGAGGTTTACCAGGATGCTGCTTGGTTTAGAAGGCATATGCTATCACAATAGGTTGGATAAACATGAGTTGTTTTCTCTGGAGTGCTGGAGGCTGAGGGGAGACTGATAGAGGTTTACAGGATCTGTTTCCCAGTGCTGGAATGTCTAATTCCAGAGGGGATATATTGAAGGTGAGAGGAGGATGTGAGGGATAATTCTTTTCCACTCAGAGAGTGGTGGATGCTTGGAATGTGCTGTCTGTTATGGTGGTAGAGACAAATACATTAAAGGCTTTTAAGAGAAATTTGGATAGGCACATGGATTTAAGGAAGATGGAAGGATATGGACATGGTGTAGATAGGATAGATTAGTGTTTGCGTGTTTTTGATTTGCTTTTCAGTAGGTTCAGCATGATATTGCCGGCCGAATGGCTTGTTCCTGTACTGTTCTACACTCTATGTTCTATGTACGCCTTTGGAATGTGGGAGGAAACCAGAGCACCCAGATGAAACCCACATGGTCACAGGGAGAACACACAAACTCCTTATAGACAGTGGCACTGCACGTCATTATGCCACGCTGCTGAGCTGCCCCAGGTGACTCACCTAAATGACTCTCCAAAATAGCTCTCCAAAGTTCACCTCCAAAACCAATATAGCCAAACACACGCATGCAGAAACGCGCACACAAACACAAACACACACACACACACACACACACACACGTGCGAGGAGACTCAAACATATTTGCTTACTTTTATTATTCGCACGACTTGTCTTTTTTTCTCTCTGCACATTGGATATTTGACGGTCTCTTCTTCTGGGTTCTTTTGGATTTCTTTGTTTTGTAGGTGCCTGTAAGGAGACAAATCTCAAGGTATGAAAATATACAGTACATTGATAATAAATATACTTTGAACTTTGTACTTTGTACTTCATACTTAACAGATGCACAAACACACACATACACACAGATTCACACAACAGCATGTATACATAAACACACAGACATACATACACATATGCATGCATGCACAGACCCATACACAGAGTCACATGCGCGTGCGCACGCGCACGCGCGCGCGCGCACACACACACACACACACACACACACACACATACACACAAAACACTGAAAATTAGTTTGCTGCCATCAATATAGAGCAGAGGCTTATTTGCCGTGACAGACCAAACTGCTTGACAGAGAGAGTCCGGAAATGGGAAAATTAAGCCAACATAAAAAACGCTCTTACTTTCAAAGGTAAAACTTTAGCAAATCACTTTCCCCTGGGATCTGTGGTGAGCAGGATGCATTCCATGGAAAAACGGCAGTCCCACAGAAGTAGATCAGGTCATTCAGAGCAATAGGAAGCCTTTGAAATATGACTCAGAGAATCAGATATCACTGATCGCCCTGTCTGTTTAGAAATGGCTTTAATTGAGCAATTAAGGGAAGATCATGGCTGGGTGAGACAGACCATGGTAGTTTATCCTCCTGAGCTATTGCCTCTGGACTATCACCTCTCCTTGCGCTAGGGATCCACAAACCAATGAGCCGTGGGCTTGAGCAAACATTCGCTGTGCATTTTCAAAGTTCAAGTCTCCACATAGTCGGTGGGTGGTCTCTAATTAAGTCCTTGTGCCACATTCTTGATTCATTTAAGTAATGATCAGTGGTTAAATCATAAGTCCTGGCATTTCACCAGCTGGTAGAGTTTTGGGAATGGCATCACGCTGAACGACAGAGGCTGGCCCTCCCTGTAGTTCTGTCATCCGTTGCTACACTGAGCAAAATATCTCCGCTTCTCGTGAAAAAGTGTTTTCTCGTGTGGGAGCAATATTCGTGTTTAATTGCAAATCTGCGCCACCAAAAGAGTAAACAAAAATGACAGAAAAGTGGATTAATTATGGTTTGTGGGATCACTTTGGTTTATGGAACGGAAGCTTGCGAATGCTAGAAGAAACTATGTTCCAAACAGAAACCATTTTCATCTTGTTAATTTTCCAGATGTGATTCAAAATAATTTCAGAATCAATAACAATTCATTCCAATGAATAGAAATCCACTTTCTTCAGATAAAAAGACTTTTGATCTCCTGAAGTAAAAGGTAAAAAAAATCTTTTCCCTTCCCTCTTCTTCCATTCCCACTCTGGCATCTTACCTCTTCTCCTCATCTGCCTATCAAAGTTCAAAGTTCAAAGTTAAATTTATTATCAGAGTACATACGGGACACCACAGACAACCTGAAATTCTTTTTCCTGCGGGCATACTCAGCAAACCTATAGAACAGTAACTGTAAACGGGATCAATGAACAACAGTTGTGCAGAATATGCAAATATAAATAAATAGCAATAAGCAAGGACAGCATGAAATAACAAGATAAAATAGTCCTTAAAGTGGTTGAAGGAGCACCAGAAATAGAATGAATGTAATTATCATTTTTTGTTCAAGAGCCTGATGGTTGAGTGGTAGTAACTCCTCTTGAATCTGGTGGAGTGAGTCCTGAGGCACTTGTACCTTCTACCTGATGGCAGCAGTGGGAAAAGAGCATGGCCCAGGTGGTGAGGATCTTTGATGATGGATGCTGCTTTTTTATGGCAACATTTCGTGTAGATGTTCTCGACGGCTGGGAAGGCTTTACCCCTGATGTACTGGGTCAAACTCACTACTTTTTATAGGATTTTCACTTAAAGGCGTGGCTGAGAAGGCTTTACCCCTGATGTACTGGGTCAAACTCACTATTTTTTTATAGGATTTTCACTTAAAGGCATTGATGTTCCTATACCACCTCATAATATTCCCCCCGGTGTCTCTCCTCCTTCCCTTTTTCCCATGGTCCTCTCTCCTCTCCTATCAGATCCTTTCTTCTCCAGCCCTTTGTCTTTCCCACCCACCATCATCTTGTAGTTGTCCTTCTTCCCTCCCCTCCTTTTCATTCTGAAGTCTTTCTTCTTCCTTTCCGGCCCTGAAGAAAGGTCTCAGCCTGAAACATCGACTGTTTATTCATTTCCATAGATGCTGCCTGACCTGCGGAGTTCCTCCAGCATTTTGTGTGTGTTGTTCTGGATTTCCAGCATTTGCAGAATCTCTTGTGTTCAAAGTTCAAAGTAAATTTATTTTTAAAGTGCATATATATCACCATACACAACTCTGAGATTAATTTTCTTGTGGGCACAGTCAGTAAATCCAAAAACCATAATAGAATCAATGAAAGACCACACCCAACAGGACGGACAAAGAACCAATGTGGAAAAGACAACAATCTATGCAAATATAAAAGAAAAAATAATAATAAATAAATAAGCACTAAATGATGAGAATATGAGATGAAGATTCCTTGAAAGTATGTTCATGGATTATGGTCCTGAAGAAGGGACTTGTTAAGGATCCGGCCTGAACACTGCGTCGAAGGGCCTCTGCTGGTAGTTCTGGATAACAACAGTCTTTAATTTCTGTTTTCTTTCACCTGCCCATGTAGGTTCTGGCCCAACCCCTTTCCTTTTTTGGACTTCCTCCAATTACCTGCTTGTCTCCTCATTTGCACCCAGCTGTTTCTAATTTTCACTCATTACCCTGTCCATTTAACCCCCGTCTTGACTAGATCAGCAGCTAGGTTTCTTATAAGGAAACTGGATGTGATTCAGGCTCAGGCTTTGAGAGTGTGTAGTGGGGCTTTTAAAATGTCACCAGTGTCAGCCCTACAGGTAGAAATGGGAATAATGCCTTTGGAACTAAGAAGGATGCAACTGATGGCAAACTACTGGGCTAACTTGCAGGGGCACAATGATTCTCACCCTACTAAAGGAGTGTTGTAGGAGTGCTGGGAAAATGGGAGGTTTCAGAGGGATACCTTTAGTCGGGTAGAGAATGATATTGTGAAAGAATGTGGAGTATTTGATCTGAGGATAAGTCCTTCAGTAGTTTATCTGGTTGTAGCTCTATGGAAGCTTGTATGGCCTGACATAGACTGGCATTTGTTAGAGGTAAAAAGGAAAGAAAGATATAAAACAGATATATAAATGCATTTAACTGTCATGTGATGGAAAAGTATAGTGATTATACTCCCATTTATACAGATGGTGCGAAGGAGCCTGCAACAGGAGTGACAGGGTTTGGGCTGGTCATACAGCAAAAGAAATTGGAATCAGCAGAAGAACATCTAATAAGTTAGGGGTGTTTACAGTGGAGATGCTGGCAGTGTTGGTTGCGTTGCAATGGGTGCAGAAAGCCAGACAAGTCAAAGCATTGATATGTTCAGATTCATCCTCCGTTCTAGCAAGTTTAAGGTCTTTTCACATAAACAGTCGGCAAGATGTACTTTATGAAGTCCTTCAGTTAGTTACAAGGATTGCAAATCAGGGAGGTCAGGTAAAATTTCTATGGATTCCAGCACATGTAGGGGTGAAGGGGAATGAGAGGGTGGATAAGTTGGCAAAGAGGGTGTTAAAGAAAGAAAATGTGGAAATGCACATTAGTATCAGTAAAGCAGAGGTTAAGTGTGTAATCTGGGAAAAAGTCAACTGAATGTGGCAAGAAAGATGGGACAGGGAGGGGAAAGGGAGGCATTTATATCAAATACAAAAGAGTGTTGCAGTTACTAGGGTAGGTAGTGGATCAGAAGAGAGGAAACTGTGGACTAGGTTAAGGCTGCGGCACTGTGCATTAAACAAAACATTGAAAATGATAGGGAAACACCAGACAGGATTGTGTGAGGAATGTCAGGAAGAGGAGTCAGTAGAACATGTAGTTCTGAGTTGCAGGAAGTATGGGATACAGAGAGAGATGATGAGAAATAAATTAAGGGAGTTGGGGATGCAGGAATTCACATTAAAAGGGTTGCTGGGCATGGGTGAGAGAGCACAAGTCTGGGTATTTTTAGCATTTTTAAGGGGTACAGGGGTTTTTTATAGAATATGACGAATAAACAGGAATAGGATACTAGGATGGTCAAAGATGGGAAGGTGAAGTGTAGGGGTGTGTGTGATTGGGTGAAGGGATTTAGAATGTATGTCTAGTGCACATTCTGGAGCAGAGGGTGGCGGTAATGCACCATTAAGCTGGATGCCAACCGCCGTAAAACAAGATACAGACAGCATTCTCTGCTAGTTCATCCCAGTTCTGACCTGTGTTGTTCTAGCCCGTCATTGCGACTTCTGCCAACTGGTTTTGCCTGATTCTGTGTTTGGATTTTGCCTGTTCCTGGACCTGATTTTTGCCTGTGTGCTCTGGATTGTCTGCCCTCGCCCGACTGCCTTTCCTGGTAAGACCTCTGCTTGTCATTTTGGATCCATGCCTGCCTTCTGTTTTTGAAAGACCATTGCCTTTGTGCTCCTTAATAAACCCTGGTGAAGAAGTATTCGTTGGTCTGCACTTGAGTCCTGCTGAAACCCAATAGAACCTGACAGGTCTTGGCTGAAAGCATTGTTTGTTTACTCTTTTCCATAGATGCTGTCTGACCTGCTGAGTTCTTCCAGCATTTTGTGTGTGTTTCTTTGGATTTTCAGCAACTGCAGATTTTCTCGTGTTTGTGGGAACTGTTCAGTGAAGGGGCAAATGAAGTTGAGTGAAGTTATCCCCATTAGTTCAAAAGCCTGATATCTGAGGGTTAGTAACTGTTCCTGAACCTGGTGGTATGGGTCCTGAGGCTCTTGTACCATCTTCCTGATGGCAGCAGTGAGAAGAGATCACCTCCTGTCTGGTGGGGGTCTCCGATAATGGATGCTACTTTCCTGCGACAGCGCTCTATATAGATGTGCTTGGTGGTGGAGAGGGCTTTACCCATGCTGGATGGATGGGTCTCTTGACCAATGATGTGGCAAAGCAATTAAATCCCAAGATGTAACTGTTCTGTGTTAAATTGTGGGGTTATATATTAATACAGTGATTTATAATCTTTATATGCTTACTTTAATTTGATGTGGAATATTTCTTTACACTGGTTCATCATTCAGTGCTTTATCAATATGGTATCCTAAGGTGTTGTTAGTAGATTAAGACATTGCTTAAAGACATGTTTTTTAATCAATAGTAATAATCAGGTTCCTTAAGGTTGTTATAGTGGGATGTGGCAATGGTGATAAGCTCCCGCTACCTATTAAACGCTTCCAATGGTGTGACCTTCAAATAACCTCTGACAAGCAAGTCCAGCTCCTGGCCGTCTCGTGTGGCTTAGCTACTAAGCCTGGTGGAACCATTTCTACTGACAGGAGAAAGGGCAAAGGCGGGTTACTGGCACCCTAAAACCAATCACTTCTGGCAGGTGGGACTCGCCAGCCATGGTTGGCAGCTCACCTAGGAGAAGGAAAATTCTGATCTCAAATCTCCACTGCTTTGCGGTGATACCTTCCCATGGGAAGGCTTGCAGAGTAAACCCCAAGTGAAAAATCCAAAGGCAGAGTCCCTCAGGCAATCCTATGTTGAGTTCAATGTTGATTGACAACTCCTGTGATGACAGCGGTGCCAAACTGTATCAGTCTTTCTCATTCCTTTGGGTTCATCAGATGTGTGGAGTTGGGGAGCCTGTTACATGGGCAACAGCTTGCTCTCCATATCCTACTGCCCAGGCTTGTGTATCTAGACAGCTAGGACAACACCGTCTATGGTCAACCCTGACCGTCAAAGGCCTCATCAGTAATTATCAGCATTCAGAGGTTTCCCTTTTCTACTCATAAAATGTTGGTCAAGGTCACAGTAATTTTATTATCAAAGTACATATGTCATATAGATATTGCCTTAGACCAGAAGACCATAAGACACAGGAGCAGAATTAGGCCATTCAGCCCATTGAATTTGCTCCACCATTCCATCATGGCTGATCCTGGATCCCACTCAACCCCATATGCCTGCCTTTTCTTCATATCCTTTGATGCCCTCACCAATTGGGAAACAATCAACTTCCAATTTAAATATATCCATCGACTTGAACTCTACCGCAGTCTGTGGCACAGCATTCCATGGATTCACTACTCCCTGGCTAAAAAAATTCCTCCTTAACTCTGTTCTAAAAGGTTGCCCTTCATTTTTGAGCCTGTGCCCTCTAGTTCTAGTTCTGGTTCTGGACACTCCCACCATAGGAAGTATCCTCTCCACATCCACCCTATCTAGATCTTACAGCATTCAGTGGTTTCAATCTGATTTCCATCCCCACCTCCCCCCCCCCCACTTCTAAATTCCAGTGAGTACAGGCCCAAAGCTGCTAAACGTTCATCATATGTTAATCCCTTCATTCCCAGAATCATCCTGGTAAACCTGCTCTGGACTCTCTCCAATGACAACACCTACTTTTCGAGATAAAGGGACCAAAATTTTTGTTAATACTTCAAGTCTCCAGGTGCGGCCTGACTAGTGTCTTAGAAAGATTCAGCATTATTTCCTTGCTTTTATAGTCTATTCTCCTTGAAATAAATGCCAGCATTGCATTTACCTTCCTTAACACAGAACATTACTACCTTGACCTTTCTCTTGCATTTATTTACAGAAAGATAAAGAAAAACAGAATATGAAAGTTGAAGTTTAATTGTCATTCAACATGTATACAGCTAAATGAAACAGTGTTCCTCTGAAGCTAGGGAGCAAAACACAGTACACACAGTCCCACTCAGCAGACGGCACATAGCACATATAGTTATGTTAGCAGAATAACATACAGTAACCAAAAAATATAGCCCAAGTACCTGAGGGTGATGACATGTAGATTGATAGTGCACAGATGTTGTTCTGGAGCCATGTTTCTGCAACAGCAAGACTGACAAGGGTGAAAAAGAAGAAAAATTGTACAAATATAAAAATAAAAAATAATTAAAAAATTAAAATATAGTGCTTCCCATTGTGATGGAATGTGGTCCATGAGCAATGTCATGGTCTGGTGTTAGCCCAGCTCCTGAGGTGCCATCCCGTGGCCCTGACACCCTCGCCCTCCTCACAATGTGTTGCCGCAACATCCTGCCCTCGGCAGCCGAGTCCCTGCTCTCAGCTGAAAATTAACAATCGGATGTCTGCGGGCCCCCTGTCTGCCTTAATCAGGAAGTGGAAGCTGTTTGTGACCTTTCATTGATTTGGGCTCAGAAAGTGAAGGTGACAGCTGGGTTTCCATTTTCATTAGGAAGCAGCAGCCGTTCCACGAGACCACCATTCCGTGCCATTGATTTTAATCAGACAGCAGGGAATGTTTATGTGACCCTCGATCTTCTTGCCTTTGGAGTGTCCTGGCAGCTCCTGAATGTTCTATCCATACGAATGGGTCCTTCCCATTCCTGAAACGGCTGCCGGATGCTTCCTTTGTTTTGTCGGTGGTGTAAGCTGGAATCCCACACGCCTGTTTGCTGTCAGACAGCTTGACCCGAGGGTCAGTGTTAGACTTGCTTAGACGGTTCAATAATATAACACTGGGACTGTTGACAGATAACAGCTTGCCAGCTATTAATGAGGTTTTCCGATGAGTGTATGTACTATATGCAGCATCTTCCACAGCTGTTGGACATCCCAAAGCACTTTGCAGTCAAAAGGGGTACTATTTTTTTAAAGGATTATTAATATCAAAGTCAAAGTTAAGATTATTGTCATCTGCACAATTACATGTATGGCCCAGTCCATCACTGGACAAGCCCTCCCCACCATTTAGAAGGAGCATCCATCATCAAGGAGCCCACTATCTAGACCGTGCTCTCTCCTCGCTGCTGCCATCGGGAAGGAAGTACAGGAGCCTTGAGTCACACACCACCAGATTTGGGAACAGTTATTACCCTTCAACCATCAGGCTCTTGTATCAGCATAGATAACTTCACTCACCTCAGCGTTGAACTGATTCCACAAACTACAGGCTCACTTTCAAGGATTCTGCAACTCATGCTCTCAGTATTATTTATTGCTTATTATTATCATTATTTTTGTATTTGCATAATTTGGTGTTTGCACATTGGTTATTTGTCCGTCTTTGTGTGTAGTTCTTCTGTATTTCTTTGTATCTACCATGAATGCCTGCAAGTAAATGAATCTCAGGGTAGTGTATGGTGACATATTCTGTATGTACCTTAATAATAAATTACTTTGAACTTATGAACTTTGAGACAGAATGAAAATCTTACCTACTGCAGCATCACGGGTATATAACATCATAGAAGTCGCATTTACAAGGAAAAACTTAAATTAAACAAAATATAAGCACTTAGAATAAAAAAAAAGTCCTTTTTAATGCAAAGTGATCCAAGTCTTCATAGTTCTGACAAACTGTAGTGATTAGGGTTGTTCCTATTTTTTTTCAAGAACCAAAGGGCTGAAGGAAAGTTACTATTTTACTTTGCTCTTGGAAAGTGGGGAAAAGCTTTGGAAGGGTCTTGGACCGAAACGCCGACCATTTATTTCTCCCCACAGATGCTGCCTGACCTGCTGAGTTCCACCAGCATTCTACGTGTGTTACTCTTGATTTCCAGCATCTGCAGAATCTCCTGTTTTTTGGTACAGGTAGTTATTAGTGGAGTACTTTATACATTATACTTTATTGTTGCCAAACAATTGGTACTGGAATGTACAATCGTCACAGCGATATTTGATTCTGCATTTCACACTCCCTGGATTACAAATATTAAATATTATAAATATTAAAATAGTTAAAATTAGTAAATATTAAAAATTTAAATTATAAATCATAAATAGAAAATAGAAAAATGGGAAGTAAGGTAGTGCAAAAAAAACCGAGAGGCAGGTCTGGATATTTGGAGGGTACGGCCCAGATCCAGGTCAGGATCCATTCAGCAGTCTTATCACAGTTAGAAAGAAGCTGTTCCCAAATCTGGCCGTACAAGTCTTCAAGCTCCTGAACCTTCTCCCGGAGGGAAGAGGGGCGAAAAGTCTGTTGGCTGGGTGGATCATGACCTTGATTATCCTGGCAGCACTGCTCCGACAGTGTGGGTGGTGTGAAGTGAGTCCAAGGACGGAAGATTGGTTTGTGTGATGTGCTGCGCCGTGTTCACGATCTTCTGCAGCTTCCCTCGGTCTTGGAAAGGACAACTTCCATACCAATGATGGAAATTATTTGATGAAAAGTATGGCCAACAATGGAAATTAATTATTTGGCAATACAGTGCAGAATAGGCCCTTCTGGCCCTTTGAGCTGCGCTTCCCCAGCAACTCCTGACAACCCTGATTTAACCCAAAACTAATCACGGGAGAATTTACAATGGCTAGTTAACCTACCTGCTGTATCTTTAGTCCGTGGGAGGAAACTGGACTGGCGAGGGAGAACATACAGATGACACCAGAACTGAACTCACTCCCTGAACTGTAATAGTGTTATGCTAGCTGTTGTATCCTCAGAAATGTGGAGGAAGACTTACATTTCCATGTTATTTTACAACCATGAAACACTTCAGAAATGTTTTCTTATAGCACATTTGACCCATCAAGTCTACATGAGCTTCGATAACAATCTAGTTCATCCACTAATTTGATCTGTATCCATTTTTCTCTACGTGCTCTTCAATTCCACCACTCACCCACAGTAAAGGTAATTACACACTAACCAATCAGCCTAACAGTCTGCATGTGTCAGGAGTGTGGGAGGAAACTAGAACACCTGTGGAAACTCATGCAGTCAAAGGGAGAACTTGCAAACTCCACACAGGCAGAGCCAGAGGTCAAGATGGAACCTACAGTATGTCACTAGAACTGTGGGGAAATATTTCTACCAGCTGCGGGAATGCGCAAATGCAAAAGCAATTGCTATTGTAATGCAGACGGCAAAGTAGCACACTGCAATATACCTTATACAGATTATAGATGTTATTTTTGCCTAGTAGATCTGGGCAGTTGCAAGAATAAGGTCTCTCCTTGAACTCATCTCCACACACCTGGTTCTATTGAAGTCTGGTTCTCCAGAGCTTCTAAGAGTGAACATCACAAGTAGCTTGTCCTGATATATCTATGTGGATGCCATGGTCCCATAGTCAAGAAAGCTCACCGAAGTCTCTACTTTCTCAGGATGCTAAAGAAATGCAGTGTGCCCTGTCGACCCTTACCAAGATTCACTGATGCACCATAGAAAGCATTCCATCTGGATGCATCACTACTCTGCCAGTTCAACTCTTTCCTGACAGGACAACTCCTCCATATTTGGGATTATCCTTCTAAATCTTCTTTACATTAGCAAATTGGTTTGTGAATTTGAGGTGAACTTCTATCACCCATAGAGTGGTGAGGAGCTGAGTTACACTGCCTAAGACAGTCAGGCAGGGATTCCCTGGATACACTGGCAGGTTCCCTGAGGAAACTGGCCAAAACATCTGGCTGAACGCCTCATTACCAGAACTCCCTAAACTCACTTGACTGTCAGAGATGGGGATCCTCACAGTTCTAATCTTTCAATACAGACAGGGTGTCATCCTCAATCCATACTGCCCTCGGGATGGCCGCAGTGGGGAAGAGTCAATCAGCCACTGCTTTGCAGGCTGCGGTGTTCCTAAGAGTATGGGGGTATGGGGAAGGAGGTAAGGGTTTATGTCCCAGCAGCTCTCTGATCTATGGGCTGTTCCCAAGGACGCGCACAAAGACTAGCATCGAGTTCTGCTGGAAAGTCATCAGCTCAATGAAGGACGCCATTTCGTGTATTTAAAACCCGGCTTTCAAGCATAGTGAGATATCTATAAGGGAACGTACATTCCAAGCTGTAGGTATATACCCAACATGCTCTTTACGAAAACCTTACTCCTCATGTCCCCTTCAATCTTCCCCCTCTCAACTTAAGGGGCAGCACAGTAGATGGTGATTAGCTGTGTTAGCAATCTGGTTTCAGTCCCACTGCTGGCTCTAAGGATTATGTACATTTTCCTTGTGACCACATGGTTTCCTCCGGGTGATCTGGTTTCCACCCACACCCCAAAGGTGTAAGGGTAAATAGATTCATTGGTCATATGCGTGGTGTGGGCTTGTTGGGCTGGAAGAGCCCGTCACTGAGCTGTATTGCTAAATAAAAATAATTAAATAAACTATGTAGTTTATGTTTAGACTCTCCTACACTGGGATAAAGACTGACCATTCACCTTATCAATGGCCTTCATGGACTTATACACCTCTATAACGTCTCCCCTCAGCCTCCTGTGCTCCAGATGGAGCACTCTCCATATGTAACACCTCTATAAAGTTTCCCCTCAGCCTCCTACACTCCTGATATAACACTCTCCGCTTGTTCAATTTCCCTTTATAACTTAAGCTGCTCAGTCTCAGTAGCATCGCTTTCATCTCCTCCCCTTCTGTGTCTTGGGTAAGCACACCACTAACTGAGACATCTGATTAAAATATGTCAAGAAACCGCGGACACAAACATACAGTTAGACGGGCAGTGCGTGCTCCCCAGAAACACTATGCAGTTTGGTACAAAAGGAGAGTTTAGGGCCTGACAGGGCTCCTGAGTTAAACCACACACTGGTAGAGCAGGGGAGCATTGCAGAGTTGGCACAGAGCCTAGTGGAACAAAGGTGTGAGATCGTGTATGGTCCTTTTGACTTTGAAAAGTCAGCACTCTGCCTGACAGAACTTTCAAACTATTTCAGCAATTCAGATATACCCAGAGTCTGATTAGGCACCAAGCTAAGTTGGAAACATTAAGAAAGAGTTCAGTTTGAAATCACTTGTACTCAGATAATATATAAAATGCCTCCAAGAGATATAATTTGAGTTGCACCAGGCATGTTGATTTCTATCAAAATCTGCCAAAAAAATAGTTGTTCAAGTTTCTTTTCCTTGATATTTGAAGTGGCCGTTGAAGTACTGGGTAACAGATTAGTATCTACACACCCAGTGGAATCTAGTTACATGGTCACAGCATCACTCCTCTCCACCAGTCCATCAGCAACCGTAACGTTAACAACCTTTATTAGAGCACCGAACATAGAACGCTACAGCAAAATACAGGCTCTTTGTCCCATGATGTTATACCAACTTACAACCTACTTCAAGATGAGTCTAATCCTTCCTTCCCACATGGCCCTCCATGCAATACATGTTAGAAGCCAATAGGTGAAGCCAGTGAGTAGGGGAGGGGGGACAAAGGAACTCAGCAGGTCAGGCAGCATCTATGGAAAGGGATATATGACTTTAGTGCCTGTTTTTCTTTCTGTGTATTATGAAGTTTAGAAACTATTTGCACTTACACGGCATAATGCAGTGAGACTATCTCAAAGAGTTTCCAAGACAGTCTTAAATCTTGAATCAACACTGTTTAATGTTACTCTGGATCCAATACAGTAAAAAAACATATGTTTGTAATAAGATAGAGCACAATAATAGAAAAAAAAATTAATATAAATTGGTTGTTTGCCCTTAAAGTGACACTAGGCACAGGAGTGTGTAGTGGGTGGAGGTGTTGATCGTCTTTACTGCTTGAAGTCTGTTTGTCCTGATGTGGATGTTATGGAGCGTTCTCCCTTACGGGAGTGAGAAGACAATCCATGTGCAGGGTGGGTTGGATCCTTCATGATATTGATGGCCTTTGAATGGCACCCTTCTGTATATATGTCCTTGCCGGTGGGTAGACTGGTTCTAATGATGCATTGGGCAGTTTTAATTTGCCTTTGTAGAGCTCTTCTGTGTGTTGCAGAGCAATTTCTCTCCCACGCAGTGAATCAGCATGTTAGGATGCTCTCTGCTGTGCATCTGTAGAAGGTCATGTGTATTGAGGTGCATTACAGAAGTCAGAATTAAATTTGATGCCATGCTAATGGAAACGATAGGAGAGAGGAATGTCTAAAAGGAGGAGAGAGAGGTTGGAGGAATTTGGAGATTAGTGTCCAGGAAGCCACTAATGGTAAGGTGGAAGGAAATCATGGGCCTGGAAGAGGCCAAAATTAGCTTGAGTTCTTGCCTGTCTCCATCTGTAATATCCATCAACCCACTAGAAAAAAGTGATTAACATTGTGACCCTCCCACGTGCTGCAAGCAATAAAAAAACACATGTGCCAGTCAGAAACACCACTGCCACGTGGCTTCAATGAGGAAGGTACAGCTTTCACAAAGGAATGATAATTGTCAGTCCCACATTGAGACAGCCCCACTATTACTGGCTCAGTCTTGTCATGTTCTTTCCAGTTCCTTACAATCCTCTCTCAAAAAACTTAAACTTAAAAAAGAAGCCAAAGTTTCCCCTTTAAATCTGCCTCCTTAAAGCTGTGCTCTCTAGTTTTGAGGCTCTGCAATCCCAGAGATACAGACCAGAATTAAACTATTCAACCCATGGATTCTGCTCTTCCATTCCATCATGGCTGATTTATTTTCCCTTTCAAACCTATTGTCCTGCCATCTTCTCATAACTTCTTATGCCTTTACTAATCAAGAACCTATCAACCTTTGCTTTAAATACAGTATACCCAATGACTCGGCCTCCACTGCCGTCTGTGGCAATGACTTCCTCAAATTTGCCACTGTCTGGCTAAAGAAATTCCTCCTCATCTCTGCTCTAAAGGGACTCTCTTGTATTTTGAGGCTGTTTCCTCTGGTCCTAGACTTCCACACTGCAGGAAACATCCTCTTTATATCCACTCTATCTAGACCTTTCAACATTCAATTGGTTCAATGAGATCCCACCACCCTCACTCCCATTCTTCTAAACTCCAATGAATACACAACCAGAGCCATCAAACACTCTTCATATGTCAACCCTTTAATTCCTGAGACCATTCTTGTGAACTTCCTCGGGACCCTTACCATGTTTCCATGTTAAGGGGCACTAGGGTTAAGATGTCGTGGTCTGCCCAGCGTGTGTTACTTTAAACTGTAAAGAAGCAGAAGTCTTGCACCCTATTTTCATAATGCAGAGAGCAGTTGTAGAACTTTTGCTGATGATAAAATCTGCGGGAGCGGAAGCCTTTGGCAATCTCTCTTTCCTGTGCTTTTTCACCCCCTTATTTTAACATATTGCTACACTGCTGGCTTCGAGTCATGGTCAACAAGTCATACAGCATGGAATCAGACCTTTTGGCCCAACTTGGTCAAGTTCAAGTTTTATTGTCATTCAACAGTACACGTGTATACAGCTGATTGAAACATCATTCTTCTGGGGCCATGGTGTGAAGCACAGTACATACAGTCACACAGCACATCTAGACACAAAGGTGCATAAAGTCACAAAATTATATTAGCACAAGCCCCTGAGTGGCATGGCCTGAGTGCATGGGATGTTGTTCCAGAGCCATGTTTCTGCAAGAACAAGTATGCAGCAGTTTCTCATCTCATTTGTTTTCCAGGAAGCAAACACTGGAATGCCATTAGCCCTTCAGACCTATGCAGCTAACTGTAGATCGTTGGGCTCCAAGTTTTCTCGAGCACTTGCATTCGTTAATTGTTGTCTTAATTAGAGTCATTAAGTTTTTGAGCTCTCTTGTCAAGTTTACTTTGACTGGCATGGGTTTTCTGTATTCCATAATTAGTTAAAGTGGACTTTCGATTAGCCACTTACCGCAGGGTCCTTGTTTTGAGAATGATTCATCTAGTGCTGTCCCTCATTTGAGCCACCGATGTTCTATTGGAATTATATTGTATAAACTTTTCATTTCACTCTATACATGGAAGTCTGCAGTTCCTCCGCACCTGGGTTCAGTTGTTCCAGCATGCACTATGACACTGGAGAACATCACTGGTGGTGGTAGAGGCCAGGTGTGGTGAGAGGTGGTCCAGTCTGGATTGAGCCCAGACTTTCCTTCAGGTGTACAAGCTCTGGTGAGTTAATGGGTAGGTAGAGAGGCAGAGAAAGAGGGAGAGTTCCCTTAAGAGAGTCATCTCTTTGGAATTCTCTACACTAATGCTCTGTCTGGGCGGTAGGGTGGAGATATGTCTCTACCAAAGGAGTGTAAGACACTCCTTCCCTCCACTAGCCTGCAGCGTGTAGCACCTGCTTAGCCCCTTGGTCAGAGTTATGTGAAGCCATGGGAGCAGGTGCTGGATGGTTGTATGAGCAGCTGATGCAGATCTCAAGTCCTGGTTATGTGAACACTGACACCAGGCAAACAATCTCTGAAGAGTATCGATAATGGCTGGAGTCACATATATTGTAAAGACCCTATCCAGAAGAAGGCAATGACAAACTTCTTCTGTAGAAAAATTTGCCAAGAACAATCATGGTCAAGTCCATGATCGCCCATGTCATATGATATGGCACATAATAATTATGGTGATGAATGCTCTGTCATTAGGTGTACTACAGACTGCTATTTCTGAACTCAAGGAGGGTGGCAAATGAATATTATAGGGAACTGGTTCTGATGAAGGAGCAAGGCTATAGACACTTATCCTCTTCAGCAGAGGAAAGGGCAGAGCAGTAGCACAGCGGTGAGCGTAAACACTATTACAGCACCAACAACCCAGGTTCGGCTCTGCCGCTGTCTGGAAGGAGTTCGGATGTTCTTCCCATGACCATGTGGGTTTCCTCTGGGTGCTCCTGCAACCCAAAGACATATTGGCAAATAGGTTAATTGGTCACGTGGGTGCAATTGGGTGGTGTGGGCCCCTTGGGCTGGAAACGCCTGTTACTGTGCTGTATCTCCAAATAAAATAGCTAAGTAAGTAACTAGAAATGAATGCTCCATTCTGACTACAGAGGTGTACGGTTTGACAGTGGTACACAAGATCATGATTCCCTCAGGTAAGACGTTCTCTATACTCCTCCTTCCAATCAGGGCTAAGATTCAAAAGCCTGAAAAGCATTTACCACCAGGCTCAAGGACTGTTAAAAGGTTATTGAACAGATCTCTTGTATGAAAAAGTAGACTTTTGATCTCACACTCTACTCAGAATCTGGCGGGTCATGGCTTTGCATCTTATTGTCTGCCTGCACTGCACCTTCTCTGTATCAGCTTTTCCCTTCTACTATCTCAATGTACAGACATGTATGGATCATGGCACACAGTTTTCACAGTACATTGGTACATGTGACAACAATAGAGCAATTTACTGGTTACCAAGTATAGAGAAGGTGGATGTTTCGAAGACTGGGAGGAGCTAAAGATGGCGCCAATGGTTTTTGCAGACATCTCCCAGTTCATCGAAAAAACAGCTGATTCTTCTTCTCATGTTTGTCTTTTCTTTTCAAGGTGGTTGGGATTCTGTCGGTGTCCGTGATTCACAGTTCAAACTGTGGTTCTTCGCAGGCAGTGGGTTTTCAGAAATGGCTGTGCAGGCTGGTCTTCAGCAACACCCAGGAGGATGAGCCGCCTTGGGGAGCGGCCCCGGGGATAACATGGTTCCTCGCTGATTTCACCGACCGAAGCGTCGTGGGAGACTAAAACATCGAGACAGCAGGCGGTGTGTGCTGCTGATGGAGGAAGGCCCCTGTACTCATGCAACCCACCCCTCTCTCTTTTGATGGGGGGAGGGAGAGAGAGCTTGTCGGTTCTCGAGTTGAGGGCTTGGAGAAGTGACACGGAAGATTATAACATTGGAACGGTGAGTGGCTGGTATCCACTCCCGTTGTTGCAGCAGTGATCTCTCTCTCCCTCGATGGAGAGAGCCCGTCTGAGATACTTTGGGATACTGTATCCTCCCAGGACGGGGAAGAAGATGGCGGCGTGATGGCCACTTCCGTGATGAATATCTGTTATCTGTCAAGTAGGGGACTGTGCACAATCCTGATTTGATGGAGACAGGCGTGAGAGCACAGGAACATCTGGGAAAACTTCTGAAATGCCTGCTTCGCTGCTGCTACTGTGTGATAACCGGAATTTCTGGATCTGAAGGCCCCAAGATCCTCGGCTTTGCGTATTTCAGCGGCTGGGGAGAGGTCAGAGGCGCTCGGCAGAGGATGGTGCTCTGGAGGCTGTATCAGACAGGCTGGTTGGAAGCTCGAAGTTTTCGGATACATGGACTCAGTGTTGGCTGCTTCCAAGGTATTGGCAAGTTGACGGTGCCTGGAGGTTTATGGCAGGGAGTTTCTCCCTTTTGCTGCCCGCTATCGGGGACTCGGGAGTCGATCGACTTGGGACTTTGAGACTTTTTTTGACTGTGCTCATGGTCTGTTCTTCATCAAATTATGGTATTGCTTTGCACTGCTGTAACTATATGTTATAATTATGTGCTTCTGTCAGTGTTGGTCTTTGGACTGTCCTGTTTTCTGTGATATCACTCCAGAGAAACGTATCATTTCCTAATGCATGTATGCATTTCTAAATGACAATAAAAGAGGACTGAGTGTCCTCATGATCGAAAAGTGCTGGGTTATAGACTGTAGTTTTTGATGGACTTTAGATCAAGTTCTCTTTGGGGGCTTTTGCAACTGCTTTCATGGGGGGTGGTTGTGGGAGCTTCTACTTGTGCGTGGGGGAGTGGGAGGGTTAATACTTCTGTTGCTGCTTGTGCAAAGATGGGGAGAGGGGCCTTGAGACTTCATGTTTCTATCATTCATCCTATGAGACTTGTGGATGTCTGAAGAGTAAAAAATTCAGGTTGTATACTATATACATCCTCTGATATTAAATTGAACCATTGAATATTTCAAACTAAAGGCATAAATAAAAGTGGAGTGAGGTACTGGAGTTATTTTGCACAGTGGTAATGAAGATGAACTCTGCCTGCTGTCTGTCGCCTGTGGTACACCTACAGCTGTACTAGCTTGAAAACTCTGATCTTGGAATGTAAGCAGGCTCAGGCCTGAGTATATGGGCAGCACAGTTTACAGAACTAGCCATAAGATCAGGGTTCAAATCCTGCTACTGTCTGTAAGGCAATTGTACGTACATCCTGTGACTAAGTGAGTTTCCTCTGGGTCCTCTGGTTTCCTCTCACAATCCAAAGATGTACGGGTTAGAGTTAGTGAGTTGTAGGCATGGTATGTTGGCATCAGAAATGTGACATTTGTGGGCTGCCCAGCACAATCCTCGCTGATTTAATTTGACCCACAAGTGATGCATTTCACTGTATACACTCGAGACACTGCAATGCTGAAAATCCACACACACAATGCTGGGGGAGCTCAGCAGGTCAGGCAGCATCTATGGAAATGAATAAACAGTCAACGTTCTGTGCCAAGACCCTTCTTCAGACTGGAAATGAAGGGGGATAGCACCAGAATAAAAAGGTGGGGAGGGGAAGGAGGACTAGTTGGAAGGTGATAGGTGAAGCCATGAGAGTGGAGAAGTTAGAGCTGGAGAAGAAAGAATCTGATGAGTGGGGAGTGGACCACAGTAGAAAGGGAAGAAGGAGGGGCACCAGGGGTAGGTGATAGGCAAGTGAGGGGAAGAGGTAAGAAGCCGGAGTGGGCAATAGAATAAGAGGGAAGGGGAGGGGCCAAAAATTAGCAAAAGGAGAAACCAATGTTCATGCCATCAGGTTGGAGGCAACATAAGTGGAAAATGAAATGTTGCTCTTTTACCCTGAGAGTGGCCTCATCTTGGCAGAAGAGGACATGGACTGACATGTCAGAATGGGAATGGGGATATGAATTAAAATGGTTGGCCACCAGGAAATTCTGGTTTTGATGGATGGAGCAGAGATGCTCAACAAAGTGGTCCCCCAATTTATGCCAGATCTGACCAGAAAAGGAGTCTGCATTGGGAGCACTAGACACAAGAGGTGGCCCCAACAGATTTGCAGGTGAAGTGTAGCTCATCTGGATTGTTTGGAGCTCTGAATGGATGTGAGTTGGCAGGTGAAGCATTTCCGTTTCTTGTAGGGATAAGCACTGACGCATCTAAGACCCAACTACTAACCACAGTCACCAATTCCCATGCCCACACTGTACCAGAATATGTCAATCCTGGATCTGCTTCTGCAGCCACTGTATCAATAGACAACCCCTTAGGAGAACATTATACTCGACTGGAGTAATTGCATTGCTTTTATGTCTCTGCCACCACCCCTGACAAGACATTTCAAACACATTGCTCTGTGTTTTTTTAAAAAAAACTTAACACTGACATCCCCCCCGTCTATAGTTACATCTGATTACCTCAATTTATTACAAGGCATATTAACTATTAGCACCCTGGCTATCACTGCGATTTATGACTCTTAGCTTCCTCCTCTGCTTCACAGCACCATTCGTAAATAGGGCTTTCTGTGTTAATCCGGTCCCTCAGGATGTGCTCTGAGTTCGCTAGGCTATGGGTGATCAGTACAGGGCAATGAAAGGTGGGCTATCAGTTCCTCTCACAGCAGCATTTGCATCAAGTCCCCATGGGGTGTGGGGAGTGGTGTGGAATGTGCTGATGTACTTCCTGCATGCTCCCAATATGTTACCAAAGAGAGTTAAACTACAAAGCTCACATTAAATGTCATATCACCGGAAGAAAAATACATTTATGTGGCACCTTTTTTTATTAACAAAATATACTTCATTCAAAAATAATGTACAATAAACCATTCAATGACTTTCAATCCTTTACAGAGATTTTCGCTATATTCTATACATTTCCACACTTTTAGCCACCCACGTGGCACTCTGTTGGTTCACCTTCCCACGCCATTATTGAGGGGAATACTCCCTGCCACCCGACCCCTCCCTCTCCCGTGGGAGAAGAACCCTAAACCGTGGTCCTTCCCCACTGGGCCCTTGCGGTGGCTGCACCGAGTTTCAGTGCGTCCCTCAGCACGTACTCCTGCAGCCGAGAGTGTGCCAGTCGGCAGCATTCTCCCACGGACATCTCCATGTGCTGGGAGATCACCAAGTTTCGGGCCGACCAAAGAGCGTCTTTCACCGAGTTGATGATCTGCCAGCAGCACCGGATGTTGGTCTCCGTGTGCGTCCCCGGCAACAGCCCGTAGATCAGAAAGTCCTCTGTTACGCAGCTGCTGGGGATGAAACGAGACACTAGCCCGTCCATCCTCCTCCACACCCTCTCTGCAAACTATGCAGCACCTATCACATCTCAGGAAATCCTACGGTATTTCAGTGCCAATGGTTTACAAAGTCAAATTATTGTCATACACGGGTGTAGTGCTCTTTGCTGTTGTAACAATTTCTGCAAGCCAATAGAATTCGAAGGTCAACTGAGGGCGTAGCCAATCAGGACTGAGGCAAGTGAACAGGGAAGGGACTATATAAATGCAAGCACTCCCAGAGAGAAACACCAACAATTGAGCACTGAGAGTGTCGCCTCAAATGGTGATGAAATGCCTCTAGGCTATTTGCCAAGCTCAGCAAACAATGCAACATCAAATGTAACAATTATAATTAAACAACCTGAAGTTCCCTATTGTGGGGGAGTCTAAGACAAGAGGGCGGACGCAGACTCAGAGTAGAAGGATGTCCTTCTAGAACAGAGATGAAGCTGAATTCCTTTAGCCAGAGGGTGGGGAATCTGTGGAATTCATTGCGGCAGACAGCTGTGGAGGCCAAGTCATTGGGTATATTTAAAGCCGAGAGATTCTTGATTACTAAGAGTGTCAAAGGTTATGGGGAGAAGGCAGAAGAATGGGGTTGAGAGGGAAAATAAGTCAGCCATGTGGCATTGTGATCTGTATTTCCTCACAACGCACAAGGGTATCACTCAGCTCATCGAATCTCAGAGCAATTGGTATTGGCATTGGTTTATTATCGTCATGGGTTACCAGCTACAGTGAAGAGCTTGTCTTGTGTACTGTTTGTACAGATCAAATCAGTACACAGTTCATTGAGGTAGAACAAGGTAACAATACAGAATAAATGTGAAAGTTACTAAAAGAGTGCAATGAACCTAAACGATAAAATGCAGGATTGTAATGAGATTGTGAGCCACGCAGCCATGTTATTGTACAAGAAGTCCGTTGACAGAGGGATAGAATCTGGCCTTTAGTCTGCTGATAAGTGTTTTCAGGCATTTATATCTTCTACTCGATGGAGCAGGAGAAGAGACAATTTCTGGGGTGCGTGTGATCTTTGATTATGAATAACAGCAATCCCATCCACCCCATTTATTTCCCTGTACACTTATCAAATGCAGTTTCAGATTAATTTATCATCTTACATGTGACAGACGAAGTATCACAACCTCCCACAGACACATGGTCTACTCTCTGAGGCCGATGCGTGAGCATCGTTCAGGAGGGTGAATCCACTAAAAGCATTTGGCCCAGACGGGGTAGCTGGTCAAGTGCGAAAGCCCTGTGCTGATCAACTGGCTGGAGTGTTCACTGAGATCTTTAACCTTTTGCTTCAGGAGTCTGAGGTATTCACCTGCTTCAAGCAGGCTTCACTTAAACCAGTGTCTAAGAAGACCATAAGATATAGGAGCAGAATTAGGCCATTTGGCCCATCGTCTACTCCGCCATTTCATCATGGTTGATCTAATTTTCCTATTTCCTGCCTTCTCTCCATACCCCTTCATGCCCTGACTAATCAAGAATCTATCAACTTCTGCCTTAAATATACATAATGACTTGGCCTCCACATCTGCCTGAAGCAAAGAATTCCACAGATTCACCCTCTTCATTCTAAAAGGACATCCCTCTATTCTGAGGCTGCGTCCTCTGGTTTTAGACTCTCTTACCATAGGAAACATCCTCTCCACATCCGTCGTGATGCAGTGTTTTGAGAGTTTGGTGGTGAAACCTATCAACTCCTGCCTGAGAAGGACTTGGATCTGCTCAATTTGCTTACTGGCACAACAGATCCAGAGCAGATGCCATCTCACTGGCTCTTCACTCAACCCTGGAACATCTGGGCAGCAAAGATGCATATATTAGGATGCTCTTTATCGACTACAGCTCAGCATTCAATACTACCATCCCCTCAAAAATTAATGAATTTCCAGACTTTGGCCTCAGTACCTCCTTGTATAATGTGGTCCTCAGTTACCTCACTTGCACACACCGGTCAGTTCAGATTGGCAACAACATTTCCACAATCTCCATCAGCACAGTTGCACCACTGGGCTGTGTGCTTCGCCTGCTGCTCTGTTCACTTTGTACTGTGTGGCTAAGCACAGCCCCAATGCTCAGTGAAGGGTCTCAGCCCAAAATGTTGACAGCTTACTCTGTTCCATAGATGCTGCCTGGACTGCTGAGTTCCTCTAGCATTTTGTGTGTGCTACTTTGATTTCCAGCATATGCAGATTTTCTCCTGTTTATGCAGAGGAAGAAGTTTTTCCTGAAACATTGAGTGTGGATGTTTGGGCTCCTATACTTCCTCCCTGATGGTAGCAATGAGAAGAGGGCCTTACTGATGGACGCCACCTTTTTGATGCAACTCCTTTTGAAGATGTCCTCGATGGTGGGGAGGCTTGTGCTGGTGATGAAGCTGGCAGTCTACAACCCTCTGCAGCCTCTTAAGATCCTGTGCACTGGAGCTTCCATACCAGGTGGTGGTACAACCAGTCTGAATGCTCTCCACGGTGCTTCTATAGAAATTTGCTAGAGTCTTTGGTGACATACCAGTTCTCCTCAAGTTCCTAATGAAGCATAGCCACTATTGTTCCTCCTTCATGATTGCGTCAATGTGTTGGGTCCAGGGTAGATCTGAGGTGTTGACAACTAGCAAATTGAATCTGCTCACTCTTTCCATGGCTGACCCCTCATTGAAGATTGGTGTGTGATCTAAATTCTATCAACTGATATGGTGTGGGTTTAAGCAATAATTTTTCTTGCTTAAATCTGTGTCATAGTTCTGTATACATATATACATACATATTTATCTGCATTTGGTGTGCTTTGCATGTGTGTGTATTTCTGATGTATATGTACTGTATGTGTGTAATCACATGTTAGGTATGTGTGTGCATGCGTTTACAGCCCTTTGTGTGTATATGTGCATTTGGTAAGTTTTATCATACAGTCCTGGATTAGAATAAAAAAAAGCTCTCAGATTTGAAAAGGTGTATTAGTTCACCATGACTCCTTTTGCCTTCCCATCAGATAACGAATAACCTTTTATATTAAATAACAGGGATCCCAAACTAAACAATACAACATGCCAGCTGTCATAAAGTAAGGATATTGATGATTGATTTTCACTACTAAATATGGTGTTATTAGGTGACAAAAGTTGACACTCCCAGGGTGGGCAAAATAATTAGTGGTTGATTTATAGGACGGTTATGTCTTTCTGCTTCCTACCACACTGTACGCACAGCTTATAAGTGAACCCAAAATAAACAGCACCAGCATCACCACTTTATCTTTTCCATATCCATGACGTCCCCATGGGAGGCACTGAGAAATTAAGCTTTCTCTCTCTCCCTTTCTCTCTCTCCCTTTCTCTCTCTCCCTTTCTCTCTCTCCCTTTCTCTCTCTCCCTTTCTCTCTCTCCCTTTCTCTCTCTCCCTTTCTCTCTCTCCCTTTCTCTCTCTCTCTCCCTTTCTCTCTCTCTCTCCCCCTGTCTCTCTCTCTCCCCCTGTCTCTCTCTCTCCCCCCCTGTCTCTCTCTCTCTCCCCCCGTCTCTCTCTCTCTCCCCCCGCCTCTCTCTCTCTCCCTCTCTCTCTCTCTCTCCCTCTCTCTCTCTCTCTCTCCCTCTCTCCGTCTCTCTCTCTCTCTCCCCGTCTCTCTCTCTCTCTCCCTCCCTCTCTCTCCCTCCCTCTCTCTCCCTCCCTCTCTCTCCCTCCCTCTCTCTCTCTCCTCTCTCTCTCTCTCCTCTCTCTCCCTCTCTCCCTCTCTCCCTCTCTCCCTCTCTCCCTCTCTCCCTCTCTCCCTCTCTCCCCCTCTCCCCCTCTCCCCCTCTCCCCCTCTCCCCCTCTCCCCCTCTCCCCCTCTCCCCCTCTCCCCCTCTCCCCCTCTCCCCCTCGCACACACACTCTCTCTCTGTGTCTCTGTCTCTCGCACTCTCTCTCTCTGTCTCTCGCACACTCTCTCTGTCTCTTGCACACTCTCTGTCTGTCTGTCTCTCTGTCTCTCTCTCTCTCTCTCTCTCTCTCTCTTATGATTTGTAGCTTGGATGACTGTGACTAAATGGTTTTCTGCAGAGAGATGAATGAGATTTCTAATTGCTGCAGGAAGGGCGGGTGGGGTTGTATCACTGATTAAGGCTCAGCAGTCAGTCAGGACACAGGCTGACAAATGATCCTCCTAATTTCTGGAAGCCACATGTACAATTATCCTCACTTGCAATCTCCAAATTATCCCACAATTATGGAATCACCCAGCTACTTATGTCAAGAGCTACCAGCTCTTTGAAGAAGCTAGAGGTTTCTCTAGCTTCCAGTAATTTCTCCCCCTCCTCCTCTCTCATTTTCAATTCCCTATTTTACCTCCTCTCCTATCCCTTTTCTTCTCATCTTGTGATCACCTCCTTTCTCCTTCCCTTTTTCCCCATAGTTCACTCCTCTCCTATCAGATTCTTTTATCTTCAGCCCTTTGTCTCTTCTACCTATCACTTCATTCCCCTCCCCCCACGCACCTACCTTCCCCTCACCTGGCTTCACCTGTCACCTTCAAGACTTTATTTCTTCCTCTTCCCCCCACCTTCTTATTCTTGCTTTTTACCCCCTCCTTTCCAGTCTTGATGAATGGTCTTGGCCCAAAATGCCAACTGTTTATTCCTCTCCGCAGATACTGCCTGACCAGCTGAGTTTCTCCAGCATTTTGTGTGCGTTGCTCTGGAATCTCAGCATCTGCAGAATCTCTCGTGTTTGTAAATTTTAGCCATACTTATCCCATTTTCTGCCTTTCTGTGTGTGTGTGTGTGTGTATATATAAATGTACAACTACATACAGTACACAGTCTTTTTGCAGGGAAGGGGAACCAAAAACAAGAGGACATTGTTTTAAAATGAAAGGGGAAAGATTTAAAATGCACCACGGGGTCAAGTGGTGTTCATGCAGAAGGTGGTGCGTCAATGAAATGAGCTGCCAGAGTAAGTGCTTGAGATACAATAACAACATTTAAAAGTTATTTGGACAGAAACACGTTGGAGGCATGTGGGCCAAATGGGTAAATGGGATTAGCTCAGGTCAACATCAGTAGTACAGCGATTAGTGCAACACAGTTACTGTGCTTATCAACCCAGAGTGAATTCCCACCTCCGTCTTATGCTCTCCGTGTACCCTGTAGGTTTTCTCCAGGTGCTCCGGTTTCCTCGCTCGTTCCAGAGATGTACAGGTTATGAGGCTAAGTGGTCACATGTGTAACTGGGCATTGTGAGCTCATTGGGCCAGAAGGCTCTGCTATATCTCTGATTCCAACTCTCTCTCCAACATCCCATTTCTGAGAACCAAGTGGCATTAGCACATGAAGGCTATCATGTGTAAAATGGAGTCATATAGCATGGAGAGAAGCCCTTCAGCCCAACTCGCCTATGTCAACTATGTTATGCCAAACTGTTACCTGCCTAGTCCCATTGACCTGCACCTGGAGGTCACCAGCTCAGGTAGGATCTATGGAGGTTGATATGCTTTCTTTTTTAGTAAGGGCATTAAGGGTGACGGGAAGAAGGCAGGAGAAAGGGTTTGAGGGAGATCATAAACCAGCCATGATGGAATGGCAGAGCAAATTCAATAGCTGATTGGCCCAATTCTATTCCTATATCTTTTGGTCTTTAGGTCTATGGAAAGGAATTAACAGCTGATGTTTCAGGTCTTGGCCTGAAGAATCAACAGTTTATTCCCCTCCACAGATGCAGCCTGGCCTGCAGAATTCCTCCAGCATTTTGTGTGTGTTGCTCTGCATTTCCAGCATCTGCAGAATATCTTGTGTGTAGAAATTTGAGAGTGCTTGGAAATAGATGCGAGTTCACAGCCATGCTAGATCTACTGGTATCTTTCTTCCACTCAATTCAACAGTTGAGTCATAGAACACTACAGTCCAGAAACAGGTCCTTCGGCCCATCTGGTCTGTGCCAAACTGTTACTCTGCCTAGTCCCTTTAACCAGCAGCTGGACCATAGACCTTCATACCCCTCCCATCAATTTCTCTTAAGTGTTGAAATCAACCTCACGTCCACCACTTTCACTGGCACGCACAGTGTACATCTTTTGTTAATGGACAGAGACGTAAGAGAGGGTGTGCAAAAAAATTCCTGAATTGAGAGCGTTTTTCTACAGTCATCAAAGAGTCACTACAGCATAGATATAGTCCCTTTGGCCCATCTAGTTTGTGCTGAGCTGTTATTCTGCCTAGTTCTATCAACCCACACCTGGACCATAGCACCCCCCTCCCCATACTGCTCCTATCCACGTACTCATCCAAACTTCTCAAATGTTGCAAACAAACTCACATCCATCACTTCTGCTGACAGCTCGTTCCACACACAGAATGAAGAAGTTCCCCCTCAGGTCCTTATTTAATATTTCACCTTTTCACCCTTAACTTAGGACCTCTAGTTCTAGTCTCACCCAACCACAATGGAAGAGGTCTGTTTGCATTTATCTTATCTATACCCTTCATAATATGGTATACCTCTATCAGAACGCCTCTCATTCTCCTGAACTCAGGAGTAAAATCCTACTACATTTAACCTTTTCCTATTAGAAGTCTTCACTTCTAAGCAATATCCTTGTAATTTTTCTTTGCACTCTTTCAATTTTACTAATATCTTTCCTGTAAGTAGGTGATGAAAACTGCAAACAACACTCCAAATTAGGCCTCACCAATGTCTTATACAATTTCAACATAATACCTGAACTGCTGTACTCATAAACAAGTGGAAATCCGCAGATACCGGAAACCCAAACAACACACACAATTGCTGGAGGAGCTCAGCAGCTCAGGCAGCACCTAGGGAAAAGAGTAAACAGTTGATGTTTCAGGCCGAGACCCTTCTCGGCCCAAAACATCGATTAGGCTCCTTTTTTCATTGATGCTGCTGGCCTGCTGTGTTCGTCCAGCATTTTGTACGTTGTGTGTGTTGCTGTAGACTTTGATCTATGAAGGCTAATATGCCAAGAGGTTTCTTTTGACCCTATCTACCTGTGACATTGGTTTCAAGGAATTATGGATCTGTTGTACCAGATCCCTCTTCTACCGCACTCCTCAGTGCCCTATCATTCACTAACTCCGAACACTCGATGTCTCGTTGACCAGTTGAATCTTGTGTATGCTCTCTGCCAATGGGTGATCAGTTAAGCAGATTACTCACATATTCTAATTTTATATATACACATTTTTAAGCTGCATTACCAACACTGGGAAATACATTGACGGCACAAAAGCTTTATCAGTGTAAAAAAAATTAAAATTGTAAATCAAATAAAAGATGTAATGCTGAGGCTTTATAAGTCAGACCATACCTGGAATATTGTGAGCATTTTTGGGCCTGCCTATCTAAGAGAGGGTACAGAGCAGGTGGACAAGAAACATTTCAGAAATGAAAGTGATGTATGAGCAACATTAGCTGGCTCTGGGCCTGTATTTGCTGGAGTTTAGAAGAATGAGTGGAGATCTCATTGAAACCTATAAAATATTGAAAGACCAAAATAGAGTGGAAATGGCTGTGGAGAAATGTTTTCTGTAGTATGGGATTCTAGAATTAGAGGATGCAGCCTCAGAATAGAGAGACGCCTATTTAGAACAGAGTTATGGAGGAATTTCTTTAGCCAGAGGGTGGTGAATCTGAGGAACCCGCTGGCTGTTGAGACCAAATCATTGGGTATTTTTAAGGCAGAGGATGATAGATTCTTGATTATTCAGGCCATCAAAGGTTCTGAGGAGAAGGGAATTATGAGGGAAAATAAATCAGTAATGATGAAATAGTGCAGCAGGCCTAATCCTGCTCCTATGTTTTATCATCTAAAAAAAGCAAAGTTGTACTTTTAAGCACTCTAACATAGAGTTAACTTGGTAAATTGGTTTATTATTGTCACAGGCACTGAGGTATAGAGAGCAATGTACACACAGCCTTCGGAAGGGAGGCCGCTTCTCGTTTTCACTATTAATATCCAGTCTTCATGCAACTCCCTCCTTAATCCAGGAAGGTCCTGATGCCCTCTGTGTCTTCCATGGCTCTCTCCCTTCTCCACTTTCAGGCTTGATGCAAGGTTTCAAGCCAAAACATTGTCAATTCCTTTCCCCACAGATTCTGCTCAATTCACTGAGGCCCTCGGGAGTAGCCTGTTGCCACAGTTTCAAGAATCTGCAGCCTCTGGTGAATAAGATTGCCTCTTATTTGTCTAAACTTCAGTGAGTAGGGTCCGTAATATCATAACACATTAGACCTAGGAGTAGAATTAGGCCATTTGGCCCATCAAACAGCTGACTTGTTCCAACTGATCCTTCAAGTAGCAACAGGATAACGACCAGATAAACTATTTTTAAGACGACTTTTGCTCTCCTATCAGGTTTCTTCTTCATCATCGCTTTACCTCTTCCACCTGTCACCTCCCAGTTTCTTACCTTGTCCTCTCCTCCCTCACCTACCCATCTTCTCCCTCACCTGGCTTTACCTATTACCTGCCAGCTGGTACACCATCTCCTCCCCCACTTTTTTATTCTGGCTCCCCTCCTTCCTTTCCAGTCCTGATGAAGGGTCTTAGCCTGAAACATTGACTGCTTATTCCCCTCCATAAATGCTGCCTGACCTGCTGCATTCCTCCAAAATTTTGTGTGAGTTGCTCTGGATTTCTAGCACCTGCCGAATCTCTGGTGTTTATACTTTTAAAGCCCGCAGGGTTAAGTACTATATATTTTCAAGGGCACCAGTGGAAGTAGGCTCACTTCTCAAAATAGTTGGGAAGTATTTCAAACTGAGCCAAGCTGATACCCACAAGACAGAAGAGACTGGAGTGGAGGTGGATTGTCATGGTAGCATACTGCCTAGCACAATGCTTTACATTGCCAGTGATCACAGATTAGAGTTCAAATATCTCCACTGGCTGTAAGGAATTTATATCTTCTCCCTGTGACTGGGTGGGTTTCCTCCCACATTCCAAAGATATACGGGTTAGGATTAGAAATGGTGAGCATGCTACGTTAGTGCTGGAAGCCCTGGTGACACATGTGGGCTGCCCTCAGCACAACGCTCGGACTGTGTTGTTTATTTGACGCAAAGCAATTGATTTCACTCTGTTTAAATGTAAACGTGATCGGAAAAGCTAACCGTATAGAGCTAATCTCTGAATATAACGGGGATTTCACTGAGTTTGGTTAAATGAACTTAATTATCTGCATTGTAGGGAGAATCTATGCTATACCAGATGTGAAGATCAAAGGGTAGGCACACCAACTATTTGAACAGCTCTCCTCTGAACCACATGCACAATGTGTTCATAGCAACCACGTGGCACTTGTCAGTCATATCCCAACATGTGGAGTCAAAGGATGAATGCAACCACATTAGAAACATATACAATTTGCTTTGATCTTCTTATAAATGACTTTAAAAGAGATTCAAGAAAGTTTTTCCTTGAAAATTGGGAACATTTGAAGAACAGTCCATCCTCAGAAGGGGCTTGTTATTTTTTTAAAGTTCTCTGGAGGAAATGGACAGTTTTTAAGCATATAGGAGAGAGGAAAGGATGTGCATTTATGTGGTGGGTTTTTGCCACCAATGAACAGTTGTGTCTTATAGTGTTTATAAGACACTATTAGGGCGGCACTTGGAGTATTGTCAACAGTTTTGGCCCCTTAACTCAGAAAGGATGCATTATCATTGGAGAAAGTCCAGAGGAGGTTCACAAGAATGAATCTGTGAATGAAGGGGTTAACATTTGAGAAGCATTTGTCAGCTTTGGGCTTGTACTCACTGGAATTTAGAAGAATGTGGGGTTTGGTGGATCTCCTTGAAACTTACTGAATAGTGAAAGGACTAGATAAAGTGGACGTGGAGAGGATGTTTCCTCTGGTGGAGGTACCCAGAACTATAGGGCACAGCCTGGAAATTGAGGGGTGACCTTTTAGAACAGAAGTAAGGAAGATTTTTCTAGCCAAAGAGTGAAGAGTCTGTGGATTGCTTTGCCACAGACTGCAGTGGAGGCCAAGTGGAAGTCCATGGGTATATTCAAAGTGGAAGTTGATAGATTCCAGGGACATCAAGGCAGGTGTATAGGGTTGAGTGGGGTCCAGAATCAGCCATGATGGAATGGCGGAACAGGCTCAATGGGCTGAATGGCCTAATTCTGCTCCTGTGTTTTGGAACATCCGATTCACAATTGTAATCACAAGGCGAGAGGAGAAGATGGCGATGCAATGCAGCGCGCGCAGCCTCTCTGGTGAAATGATAATCGTATTTGTTAAATAGGGTACCGTGCACAACTTGATTTGATGCAGACAGCCGTGAGAAGCACGGAGGAACATCTGGAGAAACTTCTGAAATGCCCGGTTCACTGCCGCTGCTACTGTGCGATCGAGAATCTCCGGAGGGAAGGCCCCAGATCCTCGGCTTTGCCTGCTGCTGGCGGCCGGGGCTGGGGTCGAAGCACTTGGCAGAGATAGTGCTTGGTGTCGGAGGCTCGAAGTTTTCGGACGACTCAGAGTCGGACTGTGGGCGGGCATGGCAAGGAGAGTTTTCTTCCTTCTCCCGTCTGCGTGAAATGTGGGACTTTCAAGAGACTTTGAACTTTTTTTTTTACCGTGCCCATGGCCTGTTCTTCATCAAGTTATGGTATTGTTGCACTGTTGTAACTATGTGTTATAATTATGTGGTTTTTGTCAGTTTTTCAGTCTTGGTCTGTCCTGTTATCACACCAGAGGAATATTGTATCATTTCTTAATGCATGCATTACTAAATGACAATAAAAGAGGACTGCGTGTCCTCCTAATCTAATCTAATCTTGGAAATGGTGCACATAACAGCGCAGAAAATGTGGCCACATCTCAGCAAATCACTGAATTTATTTATTTGGTGAGATACTGCCTGGAATGCGCCCTTCTGGCTCTTTGAGCTGTGCTGCCTAGCAACTCCCAATTTAACCCTAGCCTTAATTTACAATTTACAATGACAATTAGCCCTACTAATCAGTACGTTTTTGAACAGTGTAAAGAAACTGCAGTACCCTGCGGAAACTCACACGGTCATGGGGAGAATGTACAAGCAGTGGAGGGAATTGAACCTAGATCGCCTGCACTGTAGAGCACTGTGCTAACCACTATGATACTGTGCCACTCTGCCCATACTTTTTGGTAAAGCAGCTGACATAATCAAAGATCACACTCATCTCAGACATTCACTCTTATTCTCCTCCTGTTTGGCAGAAATCACAAAATCATGAAAGGGCGGATCACCAGGTTCAAGGACAGGTCTACCCCACTGTTATCAGAGTATTGAATGAAATTCTTGACCTCACAATCTACTTCGATAAGCACCATATCGTCCACCCGCACTACACTTAGTCTGTAACTGTAACACTTTATTTTGCATTCTGTTATTGCTTTGCTTGTTCTACCTCAATATGCTGATGAGCTGTACGGATGACATGCAAAGCCAAATTTTTCACTGAACCGCATACATGCTGTTGTGAATTTAATATTCCAGTAATTTTTGAGTAATATTGTAAATATATTGTTTGATTAAACATTCTGTTTGTTTATATAATATGTCATGGGTTGTATGTAAAAGTATGTGAACGGCATACGTCATTACGCCACCACATCATATATGCACGTGCTTCAATAAAGTAACACAAAGTAGGCACGCATCTCCTGGCTCCCATGCTTTTTTTAAAAATTAGCTTATGAAGCTATAAAACATAAAATATAGGACAAGGTAAACCAATTTACCGACTCATCACCCTAAATGAACGAATTATTCATATAGGCTGTCACAATGCTAGTGTTCATGCAATGCAAAGGCTCACAGTTCTTCTCCTTGCTTGTAGAGAGCAACAAATGGGGAAATGTGTGGGAGATGGAATTTTTTTGATAGTTAGAAAGTTTTCATTTCATTATTTAGAAAGCGTCTTTGCTGTACAGAATTTGTTTACGTGTGCACAGTGGAAATTTGTTGTTTTGTGACAGCAGTACAGTGCTATATGTAAAGATTATTAGTTACAATAAATAGATAAATAGTCAAAAGATGAATAGTGAGGTAGTGTTCAAGTGTTCATGATCTATTCAGAAATCTGATGACAGAGGGGGAGAAAAGGCTTCTAAAGAAAATTTTCAATTCAATTCATTTAATTGTCATTCAACCATACAGGAATACTCATTAACACACCCAAACAAAACAGCGTTACTCCGGAACAAGGTGCAAAACACAGTACTGCACCAAAGCCACACATAGCACGTACAAGATAGAAAGGTACAGCCACGTATTGAAAGAGTCCAAACTTGAGCCATCCAACAACCGCTGAAATCTGCAGATGTCCACAATAGAGCTTGTGCTCTGCCAAGTGAACAGAGGTGGGGGAGAGGGTGGTAGCATGGACTCCAGCCAGGATACAGATCCACATTGCCCCCAGTGGAGCCCTCCAGCTCCGACACCTCTCCTTGCAGTTGTAAACAGGCGATATTGCAACTTGAGGCCTAAACCTCGCACATTCAAGATAGCAAGCACGTATAGGATATCATTAAAATACAACCACTCAATAAAAAAGTATAGTCCAGACCTGGAGTCCATTGACATCTTCATTCGGCTATAATAGAGCTTGTTTCCTGCCAAGTGAGCATGGAGTGTGGGAGGGGGTCAGCGCCAACTCAAGTCCAGATTGAATGTGAGTAGAGAAGTGGTTAGTTAGATCCAGGGCCACTATAGTTTCAGATTGAGGGTGTTACATTAAGTGTTTCTCACTCACCAGATGCTGCCTGACCCACTGAGTGATTGCAGTTCTTTCTGTTTTGATATGAACAGTCGCAGCTTCCTGACTGACAACAGGAGGAGTCTTAGCATCAACTTTCTAACTATCAGTAAAGATTAGTTTCAATAATTCAGTAGTCTGTTGGCAGGATTCCTACTGTCTGGTTAAAAGACAAGACAGGAGAACTTTCAACCTGATTGGAAAGTCTATGAATGAAACCAGATGTCCAAACGTTGCTTGTATAAAAAATTTTTTGCTTTTGTTATGACAGGACTCTGTGAGTTATAGAAGTTGTTGACATTTTCTATGCATTGTCTTCAGTACCAAAAGAAATATTAACATCCAAGCCGTAATCGCAGCCTGTTTCCCATCCCTAAGCTGTTAATTATTGCTCTCTAGAAGTGCATTTTTCTGAACTGGATAACACTAAATTCACTAAAGAATCATGTCAACATGTACAAATCTGCCTCTGACACTTTGCGAACTAGAAGGCTGTGTGTACAGCAGTTCAGAATGATTCAGTACTAGGTCTGTGATGTTATGCTGAAGTTATATAAGATGTTGGTGAAGTCCTTTTTCAAGTACTGTTTACTTGTAAATAAATAAAGGTGCCGAATAGGAGCAGAATTGGGCCATTTAGCCCATCGAGTCGGCTCTGCCATTTCATCATTGCTGATCCACCTCTGTTAATAATGGAGACAAGCAATCTGGGTTCACAACAAAATCGACATCAGAGTCAGATTTATTATCTGTGACTTATGCAGCAGCAGAACACCACAAAGTCATAAAAAAATATTATAAATTACAAAAATAGTGCAGGAATGAAAGGAATAAAAGGTCACGTTCATGGGTTCATGGACTGTGCAGAAATGTTATGACGGATGGGGAGAAGCTGCTCCCTCCCCCCACCCCACAGACAAAGCTTGCCCTAATGAGTTCTTCCAACAGGTTGTTCATTCCTCCATCTTACTCTCCGTTGCTATGTTCCTAAAGCTCCAGAGTTTGGTCACCCGTCTTTATCATGTCATTTCCTTGGTCTCAGATATCATATGGGCCCATCACTTCGACCACCTCTGTTAGATAAAAGCCCCAGTCCCTTCTACCGTAAAGATTTAGCTCTGTATTCTATTCTTTGCTAAGTGTAAACCCTCGTACTATCTTCGTTGACTGCATAGAGCAGTCCATGTTCTAAACCTTCCCCAGTAATCCTCCCCAACTCTTCCTCTGCTACACTGATAATTGCATTGGTGCATGCTGAGACCATTAATTTAATCAGCTTTGTCTCTAACTACTAGCCAGCTCTTAAATTCACTTGCTCCATTTCTTGTTCCCCTTTCTTGAGCTCTCTGTCTCCATCTCTGGAGATGAATTGTCGACTGACATCTTTTATAAATCTATCGATCCTCATGGTAATCTTGACTATACATCTTCCCATCTTGTCTCTTGTAAAAATGCAATTCCCTTTTCTCAGTTCCTTCATCTCTGTTCCCAGGATGACGCTTTCTTTTCCAGGACATGCGAGATATCCTCCTTCGTCAAAGAATGGGGTTTCCCTTCCTCCACCATTGAATCAGCCCTCACCGCATCTCCTCTATTTTCCAAACATCTCTGCCCATCCCATGTTCCCACTGCCTTCACAGTGATAGAATTCCTCTTGTCCTTACATGAGTCTCTGCATCCAACACATCATCCTCCGTAACTTCCACCATCTCCAAAGGGATCCTATCACCAAACATACCTTTACTTCCTCCCTTCTGCTTTCCACTGGGATCACTTCTTCTGTGATTCCCTTGTCCATTCTTCTCTTCCCACTAATCTCCCTCCTGGCACTTATCCCAGCAAGTGGCCAAAGTGCTGCCCCTGCCCATTCACCTCCTCCCTCACCTCCATTCAGAGCCCCAAACCTTCCTTCGAGGTGAGGCAACACCTCACCTATGAACCTGCTGCCATTGTCTATTGTGTCCAGTGCTCCTGATGCAGCCTCCTCTACATTGTGAGGCCCATTGTAAATTGTGGGTTTGCATGGTAGAGCACCTCTCAATCTGCCAAAAGTGGAACTTCCTGGTAGCCAACCTCTTTAATTTCAATTCCCATTTCCATTTTGATATGTTGGTCCATGGCCTCCTTTTGTGCCAAAATGATGCCTCTATCAGGGTGGAGGAACAACGCCTTATTTTCCCAGCAACACATCAAAGTTGCTGGTGAACGCAGCAGGCCAGGCAGCATCTCTAGGAAGAGGTACAGTCGACATTTCGGGCCGAGACCCTTCGTCAGGACTAACTGAAGGAAGAGCTAGTAAGAGATTTGGGAGGGGGAGGGGGAGATCCAAAATGATAGGAGAAGACAGGAGGGGGAGGGATGGAGCCAAGAGCTGGACAGGTGATTGGCAAAAGGGATATGAGAGGATCATGGGACAGGAGGCCCAGGGAGAAGGAAAAGGGGGGAGGGGGGGAAAACCCAGAGGATGGACAAGGGGTATAGTCAGAGGGACGGAGGGAGGAAAAGGAGAGAGAGAGAAAGAATGTGTGTATATAAATAAATAACGGATGGGGTACGAGGGGGTACGAGGGGGAGGTGGGGCATTAGCGGAAGTTAGAGAAGTTAATGTTCATGCCATCAGGTTGGAGGATGTGTTTACCTTATTTTCCCACCTGGGTAGCCTCAAGCCTGATGACATGATTATTGATTTCTCCCTCCAGTAATTTTTTTCTCTTCCCTTCCCCTCTTTTTCTATTCCCCACTCTGGGCTCTTATCTCTTCTCACCTGCTTATCACCTCCCCCACCACTGAGTCCACTCTTTCTTCCCTTTCTCTCATGGTCCACTCACCTCTCCAAAAAGATTTCTTGTTCTCCAGCCCTTTCTCTTTTCCACCCACCTGGATTCACCTATCACCTTCTGGCTATCCTCCTTCCCCTCCACCCATCTTTTCATTCTGCCATCTCCTCCCTTCTTTTTCAGTCTTGAAGGAGAGTTTTGGCCTAAAATGTCAACTATTTATTTATTTATTTCCATAAATGCTGCTTAACCCACTGAGTTCCTGCAGAATTTGATATGTGTTGCTCTGGATTTCCAGCATCTGCAGAATCTCGGTGGCGGGGAGCCGGGGGGAGGATCGGTAAGGCACTCCTTCCCTCTGCTAGCCCGCAAGTTACCCTTAGGCAAGGTGTAGCATTTGCTTAGCCCCTGATCAGGGTCACGTGAAGTCATGGAAGCAGGTGGTGGATGGTCGTATGAGCGGCTGGGTATATCACAGTCCTGGTTATGTGACCACTGGCAACAGGCAGACAATCTCTGAAGAGTATTGATAATGGCTGGGGTTCACCAGTCTTGTAAAGCCACTGCCCAGAATAAGGCAATGGCAAACCACACCTCTGGAAAAAATTGCCAAGAACAAATATAGTCACGGAAAGACCACGTTCACCCATGGCATACGACAGAAAACGAACGAATGAATGTTCATGGACAATTCAGAAATCCGATGATGGAGGGTAAGAAGCTATTTCTGAATTTTTGTGTGGGTCTTCAGGCTCCTGTACCTCCTCCCCAGTGGTAGTAATGAGAAGAGATGATGAGGGTCCTTTGTGATGGATGCTGACTCCTTGAGACGCTGCCTCTTGAAGGTGTCCTCGATTGTCGGGAGGGTTATACTTAGACAACCTATTTCATCCTTGTCAAGATATGAATCCTTTAACCTATCAAGATATAACTCTTATCTTAACCCTTCTGGGTTTTAATCGCCATGGATTATCTCTGTCAAGTATAAATCCTCATACTAATCATCTTATAGGTGTAAACCCTTATTCTAGACTCCTCAGGGTTCAAACCCCTACCCTCACCGCAGCAGATATAAATCTACTATCACTAATATCAGCTTTCAGGGTGTAGTCCCCAAAAGATTTAAACCACGATCCAAATTCCTGTCAGAGTTAAAATCCACATCTTAACCCCTCACCGATGTACCTCAGTCAACTCCCAGTGTTCAAATCCCCTTGTGGGTGTAATCTGCCTCCAGGATTTAAAACCCCAACCTATTCCCTGTCAGAGACTATCCACCTATCTTATCATCTCACTGGGGATTTTATTGGTACCTACTGAATATTGAAATGCCTAAATAGAGAGGATATTTCCCATAGTTGGGGGGGTGGGCGTGGACAGTAGGACCAGAGGGCACAGCATCACAATAGAAATGTGTCACTTTAAATTGTGATAAAGAGGAATTTCTTTAGCCAGAGGGTGGTGGGGTGGTGAATCTGGGGGATTAATTGCCACAGATGGCTGTGGAGGCCATGTCATTGTGTATATTTAAAGTGGAGGTTGATAGGTTCTTTATTAGTAAGGATGTCAAAGGTTACGAGGAGAAGGCAGGAGAATAGGGTTGAGAGGGATAATAAATCAGCCATGATGGAACAGTGGAGCAGACTTGATGGGTCAAATGGCCTAATTCTGCCCTCTGCTTTATGGGCAGAAACCATCCATCCATTCTATCATCAGTCAGGTAGACACCTGTTTTTGTCCTCAGTCAGTTTAAACCACCCATCCACCAACCGTGCTGCCGCCCTCCCCCACCTCCCCGCCAGGGTTTAACCTCTTTATTCAGAATTGGGCCCCTTTCCCTGCTTAAACTGACACTCGATTTCCCCTCTCTTTATTAAAACTGTCCAATGACAAATACAAGTTTCACTAATTGAGTTCACACCTGCCCAATAAATCCCTGGTAAGTTGAATTCTAACCAGTACTGTCAATGATTTCATTTACACACATTCCTCAGTAACTTCCTTCCTGAATACCTAAAATAATAATTCAGGATATACATGCAGTTATTTTCCATCACATGCTTTCCTTTGCTCAACAATGGCTGGGTCGGGTGAGGGGAGGGGGAATGGTGGGCTGCTTGGGTTATTTGCACTTGGTTTTTGCAAAGAATATCCCTCGATTCAATCTCTAACCTCCTCGATGTAATGTAGAAGGAACTATGCTTGGACAGCTGGAAGAAAGGGGTACTTGAATGGATTGCAATGCGTTTGAAGTGATTATAAAAATGTGGTGTGGATAGATTGTGTAGTAACGTGATCTTTGCACAGAATAGAGGGCCGGGGGCAGAACTGAACCGATGCCAAATGTCTTTTGCACTGTTTTTATTCTACCTTGAATGCTTATCAGCAGCATCGCTGAGCTGTATCCATCTGGCAATCCAGCACTGCGCTTCAGTTAACCTCTAATGGAACAATAGATGAATAAGTTTGAAAGAAGGTTTGATTGGCTACTTCGTAGTGCCACAACAGCTACATCTCAGGCCCTTTGCCTGCTCTTTGCTGGGAACTGCACACCACAGCAGTACAAAGGCATAGAAAACCATGAGTTCTGACTCATGAGCTGTCAGTGGAAAGGAACTGTTGGCTTTTAGTTCCAGGTAGTCGGAGGGCCCTTTGACCTTCCTGATGGAAGATGGAGATGTATGAAGATTGGGATGTCCTTGGTAAAGATGAGACAGTTGGGGTCAGAGAACTGAAGTTGCCAGAACTGTGGAGGACATGAGAGGTGTACTGGATGGAGATGTGAAGTAGGTAGGATGTCAGTCCATGAGTGCCTCTACCACCATGATGAAGCCACTTGCAGGCTGGAGGAACAACACATCATATTCCATCTGGGCCGCCTCCAAACTGACAGCATGAACATATTTCTCTAACTTCTGGTAATATCTTTCCCTCTTCCTCTTCTCTCTTTTTCAATTCCCCATTAAGCCCCCCTCATACCCCTTCTGTTCTGCTCAGCTGACCATAACCTCTTACTGGTTCCCTTCCTCCTTATCTTTTACCTGACTGGCAGACCACAGTATGTGTGCTTGCAACACTGTGTGTCCGACAGAGTGATCAGCAGCACTGGGGCTCCACAGGGGACTGTCTTGTCTCCCTTTCTCTTCACCATTTACACCTCGGAATTCAACTACTGCACAGAATCTTGTCATCTTCAGAAGTTTTCTGATGACTCTGCCATAGTTGAATGCATCAACAAGAGAGATGAGGCTGAGTACAGGGCTACGGTAGGAAACTTTGTCACATGGTGTGAGCAGAATTACCTGCAGCTTAATGTGAAAAAGACTAAGGAACTGGTGGTAGACCTGAGGAGAGCTAAGGTACTGGCGACCCCTGTTTCTATCCAGGGGGTCAGTGCGGACATGGTGAAGGATTACAAATACCTGGGGATACGAATCAACAATAAACTGGACTAGTCAAAGAACACTGAGGCTGCCTACAAGAAGGGTCAGAGCCGTCTCTATTTCTTGAGGAGACTGAGGTCCTTTAACATCTGCTGGACGATGTTGAGGATGTTCTACAAGTCTGTGGTGGCCAGTGCTATCATGTTTGCTGTTGTGTGCTGGGGCAGCAGGCTGAGGGTAGCAGACACCAACAGAATCAACAAACTCATTCGTAAGGCCAGTGATGTTGTGGGGATGGAACTGGACTCTCTGACGGTGGTGTCTGAAAAGAGGATGCTGTCCAAGTTGCATGCCATCTTGGACAATGTCTCCCATCCACTACATAATGTACTGGTTGGGCACAGGAGTACATTCAGCCAGAGACTCATTCCACCGAGATGCAACACAGAACGTCATAGGAAGTCATTCCTGCCTGTGGCCATCAAACTTTACAACTCCTCCCTTGGAGGGTCAGACACCCTGAGCCAATAGGCTGGTCCTAGACTTATTTCCTGGCATAATTTACATATTACTATTTAACTATTTATGGTTTTATTACTATTTAATTACTTATGGTGCAACTGCAATGAAAACCAATTTCCCCCGGGATCAATAAATAATGACTATGACTATTCCATGGTCCACCCTCCTGTCCTATCAGATTCCTTCTTCAGCCGTTTACCTCTTCCACCTATCACTGGCCATCTTCTTTCTTCTTCTCCCCTCCCTAACTCATCTGCCCAACCCCTCACATGGTTTCACCTATTGTCTGCCAGCTTGCACTCCTTCCACTCTGCCCAACATATTCTGGCTTCTGCCCCCTTCCTTTCCAGTCCTGATGAAGGATTTCGGCCTAAAACGTTGAATGTTTATGCCCCTCCGTAAATGCTGCCTGACCTGCTGAGCTCTCCAGCTTTTAGTTGTTGCAGGTAGAGATTGACTGGACAAGGAGAGACAAGATGGAGATGGGGTGTGAAGGGATGTGTTCAGGGGGCAAGACAATGGGCTCACCAGGACAGTCCTGGTTGTGGACAAATAGGTTAGTTGTGTACATACATCTATTGATGCTTCTGGACACATCTTCAGTGATGCTCCTGGAATCATCGGGTGTTTCGGGTCTTTCAACATCATACAACCTCCTCCAGGTGACCCAGCTGGGGCTGATCAGACCCCAGCTTGTGTCCAGATGGCTAGCTACTTATGACTCCATGGCTCCCCCCTTTTGAGCCACAGCCATCTTGAGGCCCTCTCAGCCGCATCGGTGGTACTGCGGATGGCTCTTAATTTGAAATATTGACCAAATGTCTGCCACATGGATGCCTCCTGACCCAACAAGTTCCTCCAGCACTTTCTTTGTTGTTCCAGGTTCCAGCATCCTCAGCCTTTAGATTCTCCATAAAAATATTGATGCCCTTCACTTCCTCTTCTCCACTTCACCATCAAATTAGATCGTGGCTTCATTTAATGCCTTCACTCCGACTGGCCATCTGCTTTCTACAGTCTTCGCTGTTTCTCCGAGGAATGTCACCTGGTCAGGGTGAAGAGGCTTGTGAGGTTCCTAAGATCCCAGGAGTGATGGCATCAGGAACTTGGCTCCCGGTAGGTGCACCCATGGCGGTAAGGTTAAGGGGGTGGGGGGTTCCAAACAAAGAGCGACCCAACTAAGAGCTCAAAGGTAGAGCTCTTCAAAGACACATCGCGATGGTCGTGAAGGCAGAGGAAGCTGCAGCCCTGAAGGCTCCCTAGTCATCTTGCACTCCAGGCCACTGGACCCTGACACTGATCTGTCAAGGGTCATGTGGTGGCTGCCCGTGTATCAGCCTCCCCATGTTAAACAAATTCACACATTGGAATTGTCCATGAAGGGAATAAGCACTTAGCGAATCATCCCACATGACTCGAGTCGTTGCACTAGTACAGTCCTTGCTCAACCAAATCTTGAAAATTGGATTTGTCCCCATGCCAGCTCCCACTCAAAGTTCAAAGTACACTTATAATCAAATTATATATACTTTATATAACATTGTCCCTTTACAGGCAGCCACAAAGCAAAGAAACCGAATAGAACCCATTAAAAAGAAGAAGGCTGTCAAACACCTGTGCAAAAAATGAATAAATCATGCAAAGAATAAAAAGTAAGCAAATAGTATTCAGAACTAAAGTTTATGAAAGTGAGTTCACAGCCACGAAGCCAGGTCATCATTGCAGCCGGACTAAGAGCCCACTGGTTGCAGGCCACAGCCTCAGTTCAGCGCAGTGACGAGTAAACCTCACTGAGCAGCATGCTGAATACTGGACTGGCCCTCTCCTCTGACCCTGCGCTTAAATTGGCCAAACCCTGTCTTGATCCTTGCTCTCAGACCCAGGCCCTGCTGCTTCGATACCCTCTAGTGCTCGGGCCCCGCTGCCTCTATTTGGCCCTTATTCAACCTTTCCAATGTGACCTGGTGCTTAAACTGGTCAAGCATCAGCTTGTTCTTTGCTCTCAGACCTGGGCCCCACTGTCTCGACTGCCTCTGAGGGAAAGAATTTAAGAATTTTATTTCCTTTAGGATAGAGAAACTCATTGCTAGTTTAGCTGTGGAGCAGACTGGCCTGACTTCAAAGACAAACTCATAGAAAGCAGTGTAAAAAACTGCAAAATTCTGGAGGGACTCTGGTGGTCAGAAGGCTCTGTGGAGGGAAATGGAGAGTTTACGCTTCATTTGGATCCTTTCCTTCCAGTCCTGATGAAGGCTCTCAGAGCAAAACATTGACTGTTTATTCCTCTCCATTGATGCTACCTGACCTGCTGAGTTCCTCCAGCATTTTGTGTGCATTGCTTTGGACTTCTAGCATCTGCAGAACCTCTTCTGTCTCAGTTAACTTTGTTGTCTTTGTGGAGATATCAGACTGTTATCATCAAAGAACTCTGTGGGGTTTGTTTTGGTCCATTGAACGGCACCCAAGGGAGAGAGGGAAAGGAGCACCTCTGTGTTACCCAATTAACAGGCCATTGTCAGAGTCTCTTGGCTAAGAGCATACCACTGATTACAGACAATGGGTGAGAGTGCATGCTATCGCAGCACAGGCAATGAGCTATTTATTCAGAAACAGTGCATCTTCTCCAAGATTAAGAAAGCATAACATAGCAAAACTAAAAGCTAACAGACATAGTCAAACTGGAGACAGTGCAGAAGATTTATTCGAGGATGATGCTTGGATGAGAGGGTCTGAATTCCAGGAGTGAAAGGGTTATTGTATGAGGAGCATTTGATGGCTCTGGGTCTGTACTCATTGCAATTTAAAGAATGAGGGGGATCTCACTGAAACCTATCGAATGTTGAAAGGCTTAGATAGAGTGGATATAGAAAGAATGTTCAAATAGCGTGGGACCAGAGGGCACAGCCTCAGAAAAAAGGGGTCTCCATTCAGAACAGAGATGAGGAGGAATTTCTTTAGCCAGAGGTGGTGAATTTGTTGCCGTGGGTGGATGAGGGGAGGTGGGGGAAGTCATTGAATGGATGGAAGGTGGAGATTGATAGGTTCTTGATTAGTCAGGGTATGAAAGGTTATGGGGAGAAGGGAGGAGAATGGGGTTGATAAGGAAAGAGGATCAGCTTATGATGAAATGGCGCAGAAGACACGATGGGCCGAATGGCCTAATTCTGCTCCTATGTCTTAAGGTCTGATGAAGGGGATATTGGCCATGCTGAGTCTTTATTCATTGGAGCATAAGAGAATGAGGGGAGACCTCACAGAAGTGTATAAATTCATGAGGGTATGGACAGTCGTAGACTTTCCCCAGGACTGGGGAGTTCAAACCCAGAGGGCACAGATTCAGATTCAGATTCATGTATTTATCACATATCCATCGAAGCATAGAAACATAGAAAATAGGTGCAGGAGTAGGCCATTCGGCCCTTCAAGCCTGCACCGCCATTTATTATGATCATGGCTGATCATCCAACTCAGAACACCGCCCCAGCCTTCCCTCCATAACCCCTGATCCCCGTAGCCACAAGGGCCATATCTAACTCCCTCTTAAATATAGCCAATGAACTGGCCTCAACTGTTTCCTGTGGCAGAGAATTCCACAGATTCACCACTCTCTGTGTGAAGAAGTTTTTCCTAATCTCGGTCCTAAAAGGCTTCCCCTCTATCCTCAAACTGTGACCCCTCGTTCTGGACTTCCCCAACATTGGGAACAATCTTCCTGCATCTAGCCTGTCCAATCCCTTTAGGATCTTATACGTTTCAATCAGATCCCCCCTCAATCTTCTAAATTCCAACGAGTACAAGCCCAGTTCATCCAGTCTTTCTTCATATGAAAGTCCTGCCATCCCAGGAATCAATCTGGTGAACCTTCTCTGTACTCCCTCTATGGCAAGGATGTCTTTCCTCAGATTAGGGGACCAAGACTGCACACAATACTCCAGGTGTGGTCTCACCAAGGCCTTGTACAACTGCAGTAGTACCTCCCTGCTCCTGTACTCAAATCCTCTCGCTATAAATGCCAGCATACCATTCGCCTTTTTCACCGCCTGCTGTACCTGCATGCCCACTTTCAATGACTGGTGTATAATGACACCCAGGTCACGTTGCACCTCCCCTTTTCCTAATCGGCCACCATTCAGATAATAATCTGTTTTCCTATTTTTGCTACCAAAGTGGATAACTTCACATTTATCCACATTAAATTGCATCTGCCATGAATTTGCCCACTCACCCAACCTATCCAAGTCACCCTGCATCCTCTTAGCATCCTCCTCACAGCTAACACTGCCACCCAGCTTTGTGTCATCTGCAAACTTGGAGATGCTGCATTTAATTCCCTCATCCAAGTCATTAATATATATTGTAAACAGCTGGGGTCCCAGCACTGAGCCTTGCAGTACCCCACTAGTCACCGCCTGCCATTCTGAAAAGGTCCCGTTTATTCCCACTCTTTGCTTGCTGTCTGCTAACCAACTCTCCACCCACACCAATACCTTACCCCCAATACCGTGTGCTTTAAGTTTGCACACTAATCTCCTGTGTGGGACCTTGTCAAAAGCCTTCTGAAAATCCAAATATACCACATCCACTGGTTCTCCCCTATCCACTCTACTAGTTACATCCTCAAAAAATTCTATGAGATTCGTCAGACATGATTTTCCTTTCACAAATCCATGCTGACTTTGTCCGATCATTTCACCGCTTTCCAAATGTGCTGTTATCACATCCTTGATAACTGACTCCAGCAGTTTCCCCACCACCGACGTTAGGCTAACCGGTCTATAATTCCCCGATTTCTCTCTCTCTCCCTCCTTTTTTAAAAAGTGGAGTTACATTAGCCACCCTCCAATCCTCAGGAACTAGTCCAGAATCTAACGAGTTTTGAAAAATTATCACTAATGCATCCACTATTTCTTGGGCTACTTCCTTAAGCACCCTGGGATGCAGACCATCTGGCCCTGGGGATTTATCTGCCTTCAATCCCTTCAATTTACCTAACACCACTTCCCTACTAACATGTATTTCGCTCAGTTCCTCCATCTCACTGGACCCTCTGTCCCCTACTATTTCTGGAAGATTATTTATGTCCTCCTTAGTGAAGACAGAACCAAAGTAATTATTCAATTGGTCTGCCATGTCCTTGCTCCCCATAATCAATTCACCTGTTTCTGCCTGCAGGGGATCTATATTCAGTGAAAGGTGTCGTTTGTGTTAACAATCGACATAACCTAAGGCTGTGCTGGGGGCAGCGTGTAAGTGTCACCACACATTCCACTGCCAATATAACATGCCACCGTATTCACAGAAAAACACAAGCAACAAGAAAGAGCCAAATATTTATTATCGAAGTATGTATGCAAGATGCAACCTCGAGAATTGTCTTCCCGCAGATGGCCAAGAATAAAAGAAACACCATGGAACCCGTCCAAAGAAAACATCAAACACTCAATGCGCCAAAAAAGAACAAATTGTTCATATGGCAAAAAACGAGCAAAATACACAGAATATGAAACACAAACGGCAGAGTCATTGAACAGTCTAGGAGTGTTCTGTTTAGTTCAGCTCAGTTCTATTTAGCACTGTGTCATTCGTTGACTGCAGGTCGTGAAGCCAGTCCATCCCAATCAAATTCACCCAAAATAGCAGTAAAAAAAAAAGAGTAGTCATCTTCCTCCAGGAGCAGCCAGCAGCCGCTCGTCTTCTACTCTCATCCTCAGTGATTTCAATCTTGCTCGATACTTTAATCGATGAGATCGGCGGGAAATAGAGTCGATCATGGGCAACAGAAAATAGCAACCAAACAACAATGGCAAATCAAGCCCATTGCCTCCCTCCCACCAGCGCACACATATCCTCTAACCCCAGCGCAGACTGTCCCCAGGCCTCCAGTCTCCAGTGGACTCAAGTATCAAGATGCAATACAAGAGGACAGTGATTTCAAAGAGACCTGAGAAGTACCTTCATTACATGGAGGGTAGAGAGTACCTGGAATGAGGTGCCAGAGGAAGTGGCCGAGACAGGTACCATTGCAACATTTAAAAGGCATTTGGATGGGTACATGGAAGGGACGGGCCTGGAGCATTATGGGCCAAATCCAGGCAACTGGAAGTAATGGGGGGGGGTTGTGGGATGTTGTGGCCGGCATGGACCAGTTGGGCCAAAGGACCTGCTTCCATGCTGTATGACTCTGACTAACTCCAGAGGCAGCATGGTAGCGTAATGGTTAGCACAACACTTTACAGTACAGGTGGTGGCATCCGTTAGTCTCGTGAGACCATGGATCTGCGCCTGGAAGGTTTCCAGGGTGCAGGTCTGGGCAAGGTTGTATGGAAGACCGGCAGTTGCCCATGCTGCAAGTCTCCCCTCTCCACGCCGCCGATGTTGTCCAAGGGAAGGGCAAGGGCTGACACAACTTGGCACCAGTGTCGCCGCAGGAGTTACCAGAACAAGATTGAAGGCAACGTCGGATTGCCTTAGGGACTCCAGCTCCGGATTTGTCCTCAGGGTTTACTCCAGAAGCCTTTCCCATGAGTGGGCATGGCCGCAAGGCAGCAGAGGTTTGAAATCAGAGTTTTCCCTCTCTTAGATGGACTGCCTTCCCAGGCTGACAAGCTCCATCTACCCGAAGGACTGGTTTTAAGGCGCCAGGACCCGACTTCACCCCTTCTCCTGTCAGTAGAAACAGTTCCACCGGGCTTAGAGGCTAAGCCACACGAGAAGGCCAGGAGTTGGACTTGATTGTCAGAGGCTATTTGAGGTGCATGCCATGAGGAGCACTTTTAGGTAGTAGGAGCTTGTCCTGGTTTTAATTCCCATTGCTGCCCGTAAGCAGTTTGTATGTTCTCCCCATGACTTTGTGGGTTTTCTCCGGGTGCTCCTGTTTCCTCCCACATTCCAAAGATGTACTGGTTGTTAGGTTAATTGGTTATTGTAAATTGCCTTGCGATTAGGCTAGGATTAAATCTGGGGATTTCTGGGCGGCGTGGCTCAAAGGGCCTGATGGCCTACTCTGTACTGAATCTCAAATAAAATAAAAAAAAATACTTGGAAAAGACTGACAATGCAAAATCAGCTTCTGGGTAGAAATGCAACACTTTGCAAAGCTCTTACAGACCTGGTTTTCTGAACAACAACAGCGTGTCATCCCCCTGTGAGGGATTCAACTTTCGCTTTCTGTGAATTCAGCAGGACTAATGACTAATTCTTGCACTGTTGCTCTGACCTGGGCAGAGAAGAGAATAATGTAGCTGAGGTGTTTGGATGTGATGAACGATCAGGTCCAGACACAGCTCTGCACTGTCTCAACTGGTGTGGTCCCAAGGATGCAGCCTCTGGCAGCTGCTTCAAAGGAAAATACCCTCCCGGATCAGGTTGCCCAGAGGATTATTAGAGACAGAGCAGAGCAGGGAATCCTGAAGGACAGAACCGCCTGGTGACTCATATCCTCCAGATGGTCTCTGCTATATTATTTAATTCAGCAAACATTATTTTTACTGAGTACATCATTGTCAATAGTATGGATAAATTCACTCACCTCAACTCTGAGCTGATTCTGCAACCCATTCACTCACTTTCAAGAACACTACAACTCGTGTTCTCAGTTTTACTTACTTATTTACTGATCCATGTGGCATTTATTTATTTATTTGCAGCATGGGCATCAATTTCTCCAATTTTCGGCAACTTTTTCTCCTTCCCCTTGCCTTTTCTTCCATTCCCTATTTGGGCTCCCCTCTTACCATCTCTCCTCACCTGTCTGTCACCTGTCCTGCCCTTTCTCCCATGGTCCACTCTCCTTCTCCTCCAGTTCTTTGGCTTTTCCACTTATCACCTCCCAGCTTCTTACTTCATCCACCCTCCCTCACTTACTTGGTTTCACCTATCTCCTTCCAGTTGTCCTCCTTCCCCCTCAGAAGATTCAGACACCTTCCTCACCGCACCCCCTCCAGTCCTGAAGAAGGATCTCAGTCCGAAATGTTGCCTCTTTATTCCCCCTCATAGATTTTGCCTTGACCTGCTAAATTTCTCCAACATTTTGTGTGCATTGATCTGCAGAGAGATGGAAATTACAAGGAAAATTCCAGCTCATTCAGTCAGACAGGTATACACACATTCACTAACACACACAGTCCCACACTCATTCACCTACACAGATACATGTACACTCACACACACACTCATAAACAGATCTACAGACAAATATACACATTCCCCCACACAGATATACATGCATCGTGGATGCGATGGGAGGTGAGGACCTCAATACAATAGTTATCACTGAAGAGGTAGTTCGGAGAAAATTTGTGGGTCTGAAGATAGATAAGTCCCCTGGTCCTGATGGAATGCATCCCAGGCTATTGAAAGAAATGGCAGAATTTATAGTAGAGGCTTTGGTGATAATTTACCAAAATTCTCTGGACTCCGGACAAGTTCCTGCAGAATGGAAGACAGGGAATGTCATGCCACTGTTCAAAAAAGGATGTAGGCAAAAGGCAGGTAACTATAGTTTTTTTTGGATGTAACAAAACACATTGATAGAGGTAGAGTGGTGGATGTAGTGTATATGGATTTCAGTAAGGCATTTGATAAGGTTCCCCATGTGAGGCCCATTCAGAAAGTAATAAGGCATGGGATCCAAGGAGACCTTGCTTTGTGGATCCAGAATTAGCTTCCCACAGAAGAGAAAGGGCCACTGTAGATGGTTCGTATTCCACATGGAGGACGGTGACCAGTGGTGTTTCGCAGGGATCCGTTCTGGGACCCCTCCTCTTTGTGATTTTTATAAATGACCTGGATGAAGAAGTAGAAGGGTGGGTTAGTAAGTTTGCTGATGACACGAAGGTTGGGGGTGTTGTGGATAGTCTGGAGGGTTGTCAGAGGTTACTGTGGGACTTTGATAGGATGCAGAACTGAGTTGAGAAGTTGAAGATGGAGTTCAACCCAAATAAGTGTGAAGTGGTTCATCTCAGTAGGTCAAATTTGAATACAGAATATAGTATTAATGGTAAGACTCATGGCAGTGTGGAGGATCAGTGAGATCTTGGGTTCCATGTCCATAGGACACTCAAAGCTGCTGCACAGGTTGACACAGGTCGTTAAGAAGGCGAATGGTGTGTTGGCCTTCATAATCCATGGGATTGAGCTCAGGAGCCATGAGGTAACATTACAGCTATAAAAGACCTTAGTTAGACCCCACTTGGAATACTGTGTTCAGTTCTGGTCCCCTCACTACTGGAAGGATGTGGAGACTATAGAGAGAGTGGAGCGTAGAAGGATAAGAGGGGATTTCATGGAGGTCTACAAGATTATGAGAGGCATAGATAGGTTGGATAACCAGTACCTGTTTCCCAGGGCACAAATAGCAAACACCAGAGGGCATATGTACAAAGTTAAGGGAGGGAAGTTTAGGGGAGACATCAGGGGTAAGTTTTTACACAGAGGGTTGTGGGTGCTTGGAATGACTTGCCAGGGATGGTGGTGGAGGCTAAAACATTAGGGGTATTTAAGAGCCTCTTGGACAGGCACATGGATGAAAGAAAAATTGAGGGTTACGGGGTAGTGTGGGTTTAGTACTTTGTTTTTAGGAATATATGGGTCGGCACAACACCAAGGGCCAAAGGGTCTGCACTGTGCTGTAGTATTCTAGTGTCTAGTGCAGAGGAGATTTACAAGGATGTTGCCTGGATTGTAGAGCATGCCTCATGAGAATAGGTTGAGTGAACTTGGCCTTTTCTTCTTGGAGCGACGGAGGATGAGAGGTGACTTGATAGAGGTGTATAAGATGATGAGAGGCATTGATTGTGTGGATAGTCAGAGGCTTTTTCCCAGGGCTGAAATGGTTAACGCAAGCGGGCATAGCTTTAAGGCGCTTGAAAGTAGATACAAGGTGGATGTCAAGGGTAAGTTTTTCACAGAGTGGTGGGTACATGGAATGCACTACCAGTGAAGGTGGTAGAGATGGATACAATAGGGTCTTTTAAGAGACTCTTAGATAGGTGCATGGAGTTTAGAAAAATAGAGGGCAATGTTGTAGGGAAATTCTAGGCACCTTTTAAAGCAGGTTACATGGTTAGCATAACATTGTGGGCCGAAGTGCCTGTAATGTGCTGTAGGTTTTCTATGTTTCTATATGTGAGTTAGTTTAATATCTGTAGTTGGGAAAATGCTTGAAGCTATCACTAAGGAAGAAATGGTGAGGCAAACAGAAAGAAATGGATCCATCAGGCAGACGCAGCATGGATTCACCGAAGGCAGGTCCTGTTTGACAAAATTACTGGAGTTCTTTGAGGATATAATGAGCGCAGTGGATATTATTTATTTGGATTTCCAGAAGGCGTTCGATAAGATGCTGCACAAAAGACTTATCTATAAGATAAGGATGCATAGAGTTGGGGGCCAAGTATTAGCATGGATAGTCTCTTACTCACTCTTCCTTCAGTTAGACCTGATGAAAGGTCCCGGCCTGAAACTTCGACTGCACCTCTTCCTAGAGATGCTGCCTGGCCTGCTGTGTTCACCAGCAACTTTGATGTGTGTAGCATGGATAGAGGACTGGTTAACTAATAGAAAGCGGAGAGTTGGGATACACGAGTATTACTCTGTTTGGCAATCAGTGGTGAGCAGTGTGCCACAGGGGTCGGTGCTGGGCCCGCAACTGTTCACGATATACATTAATGATCTGGAAGAGGGGACTGAGTGTAGTGTATCTAAGTTTGTTGATGATACTAAATTGAGTGGAAAAGCAAATTGTGCAGAAGATATGGAGAGTCTTCAGAGAGATATAGATAAGTTCAATGAGTGGGCAAGGGTCTGGCAGATGGAATGCAATGCGAGGTCATCCACCTTGGAAGGAAATATGGAAGAGCAGATTATTATTTAAATGGTAAAAAATTGTAGCATGCTGCTGTGCAGAGGGATTTGGGAGTGCTTGTGCATGAATCACAAAAGATTGGTTTGCAGGTGCGGCAGGCTATCAAGAAGGTAAATGGGATGTTGGCCTTCATTGCTAGAGGGATTGAATTTAAGAGCAGGAGGGTTATGCTGCAACTGTACAGGGTACTGGTGAGGCCACATCTGGAGTACTGTGTGCAATTCTGAACTTCTTACTTGAGGAAGGATATAGTGGCTTTGAAAGTGGTGCAGAGGAGCTTCACCAGGTTGATTCTAAAGGTGAGGAGGTTGGACTATGAGGAGAGATTGAGTCGCCTGGGACTGTACTCACTGGAATTCAGAAGAATGAGAGGAGATCTTATAGAAACATATAAAATTATGAAAGGGATAGATTGGATAGAGGTAGGAAAGCTGTTTCCACTGGTAGGTGAGTCTAGAACTAGAGGACATAGCCTCAGGATTCGGGGGAGTAGATTTAAGATGAAGATGAGGAGGAACTGCTTTTCCCAGAAGGTGGTGAATCTGTGGAATTCTCTGCCCAGTGAAGCAGTAGAGGTTGCCTCAGTAAATATATTTAAGACAAGGTTGGATAGATTCCTGCATAGTAGGGAAATTAAGGGTTATGGGGAAAAGGCAAGTAGGTGGAGATGAGTCCATGGACAGATCAGCCATGATCTTATTGAATGGTGGAGCAGGCTCAATGGGCCAGATGGCCGACTCCTGCTCCTTTTTCTTATGTTCTTATATTCACTCACATACTCATACACACGGATGGAGACACCATCACACAGATACACACCCACAGACATACACACTCATATGCACACTGACGCAGACACCCAGTTACACACACAAGTACACACACATTCAGATCCATAGTCATACACAGACAGACACACACAAGCAGATTCTTATTTCGATAGGTACCAGATACAAAATGCTGGTCTCAAATGGATGACAAAATGAGAAGGAGTGAACTATGGAAAGGTATCTCTGGAGGAGGAGTTGGTTGGGGATGTTCCGGCTTCCAAGGATGCCCACCAAATCTGATCAGTTTGGTCACTTACTTGGACAGCAGGCACTGTGGCAATAGTATATTCCACTCTGGGGTTCAGGAAAGAAAGGAAACAGCTGGTAAAAATACACACTCTGCTCAAATAAATGACACCAATTTGCTTTAAAAGTAATGAAATTGTTCGAGCTTATTTTCTCTGAACAGGAAGGAGAACCGGGGCCCTGATTGTTTGGTGGGGCAGATCTCCAGCCACAAATTTTTACAAAATTAAGAAGGATGTAGATCGAGTGAATGCATGCAAGCTTTTCCACCGAGATTGGGTGAGACTACAACTAAAGGTCACAGGTTTAGGGTGAAAGGTGAAAAGTTAAGGGGAACCTGAGGAGGACCTTCTTCACTCAGAGGATGGTGAGAGTGTGGATCGAGCTGTCAGCGCAAATGGTGGATGTTCGATTTCAGCATTTAATAGAAAACTGGATAAGTGGATGATTGGGAAGGGAAATGGAAACCTATGGTCCAGGTGTGTGCGATGAGACTAGGCAGAAAAGCAGCTGGGCCAAAAGGTCTGTTTCTGTGCTGAAATATTTTATATGAGGCTATGTGTGTGTTTTTTGGTACTCACATTTCTGAGGCTTCTTTACTAACTGCATGTCTGACTGGAACCACAAACTGAAACAGCGTTAGCGTTTTACAGTAATGCAGCTTTGAACCAGGCCCTTCAGCCCAACCAATCTGTCCTGAACTACTATTCTGCCGAATCCAATCGGCCCCCACGTGGACCATAGACCTCCATATTCCTTCTAACCATGCACTTATCCAAACTTCACTTGAATGCGGCAAATCATGTGTATGAGAGAATGAGATTTTTGCTTTAGCTGGAGAGAACTTCTTTGGAATAGAATCAGAAGTGGTGCCAAAGTCTAAAATTGAGAAAGTATACTGTCAGGGCTTTGAGAGAGAAGAAGGAATGTTAGAAGATTGTTTTATTTTCTTTTAAGTCATAGAGTCATAGAAAGCTACAGCACAGAAACAGGCAGGCCCTTCAGCCCACCTTGTCCATTTAAACTGCCTAGTCCCATCGACCTGCATCTGGTTTTGTTTTGTATCCTGCTTTGACTGAACAGATTTGACATTAAAATCTATTCCAATACTGTACAAAGTGCAAGATTTCTTAAATCAGGAATCTTTGTATACATTATACTGTTCCTTTATAGTCCCATACATGACTTACTATGTAGAGGTATGGGGAAATGCATACAAAACAAATACAAACTCAATTTTTCTACTCCAAAAGAAAGTCATACGAATTGTAAATAAGACAAGTTATTATGAGCCAATCAATCCATTATTTATTCAACTAAACACTTTAAAATTCTGAAATTTCGTAGATCTTAAAATAATACAAATTATGCATTAAGTAAAAAAATGGACAGCTACCACAAAGTATCCAAAGGTTGTTTAAAATGAGAGAAAGTCAACATGATTTGAGAGGAACATGTATATTTCAAAAACAAAGGATAAGAACAAATGTAAAAAATCATTGCATTTCAGTCAGAGGGGTGAATCTATGGAACAGTTGCAGTGAGAATTTAAAAACATGCACCCCACTTAACAAGTTAAAAAAATTATCTAAAAATAATTTAATGAACAAGTATAAAATACATGATTTAAAATGAATGGGAGTGATGTAAATAAGTGATACTTGGAATTGGGTTTTGTGTTAAAAGATTATAAAATTTTTTGTTTTGATGTGATGATTGACGCCACATATGTTGTTGTATAAGTAAGAGGGGTAGGCGTAATAAGCTGTAGCTTCAGCCTACACCCTTTCGGTCTGTTTTAAAAAATATCTTTTTTCTTGTTGTAATTTTGTCCTATTAAATCATTGTTATGAAATCATCGTTGAAAATGATGCTGTTTGTAATGTTTGTACTGACCGAAATAAATTTCATTCATTCATTCATTCAAAACGTAGTCTGGTTTGAGTGGTGTCATGGTTTAGTGAACACTTGTACACCTGCTGTTGTCAGGAATAGCAAAATGTTACTGCTTATTTGATAGTTTTCAAAGTTCAAAGTAAATTGATTATTGAAGTATACATATGTCATCATATCCTACCCTGAGATTCATTTTAGCAGGCATTCACAGTAAATAAAAAGAACGAATAGAATCGATGAAAAATTGCACATAAGAATGTACAGTCGACCAATGTGTTAAAGAAGGCTGATAGTGAAAATATATAAAGAAAAACAAAGTGATAATAAATAAGTAATAAGTATGTTCCTAATTGTATAATGGAGTGGTATTTTTAAACTTTATCTCTGAAGCTTCTTTCCTGTAGTTATCCAGCTTTGCAACAAAACCCACTCATGAAAGAAGCTCCAGAGATGATATTTAAGAATACTTTTTCATGGTACAATGAAATATTCATGCACAACATCCACTAAATGATCTTTCCTGCTCTCCTTGTTCTGTCAATAATTATTGAGTCTGTCCATATGTTCATATTTATTTAAGTTTGATTATTGAAGATTGAGGATGTGATCATTCTGCTAAACGTTGATTGCTCATGGCTGTTTGCACTACAGACTTGTAAACTGTTGGTTGCTATTGTGTTGTCTGTTATGGTCTTGTCCTGTGGTTTATACTTGGCATCAAACCAGAACCAATTGTGGCATGTTTCACATTCTGGCAATAAGGTGATTCTGATTCCGTTTTTGAATAATTTGATCCAATCACACACTGATAAATGATTGCTTTACAACAATGTGCCATTAAGGTACTGGCATCTGAACACAGAATGGAAATCCAAGCAGTCTAGTTTGTGTGTCCAATATCTACATCGTAAACTGTCAGTCAGGAACACCAAGAAGGATGGAACTCTGACTTCTAATAACACCAAATAATTTCTCCATCTCGGTCTAATTTCCATATGTTTCTCTGAAATGTGTCTGGGTGAATTTCATGATAAATATCTATTGTTGCATCTGAATAGCTTTTTTAACAAAAGAACCTCAGGCTTTCTATATAATATCTTAAAGAAAATATATCGCAAGCAGCTAAATTAAAGAAAATGTTGAACATTTCTTAAGCAATACTAGGCTTGTAGTGCTTTTAATTGCACTACTTATTTACCTTATATAGAGGCCGTCGTTGGCCTACGCTCCACTGGGAGCTAAGGACCCAAGAAGAACAAGAAGAGAATAGTTTCTAGATAAACAGATACAAGAACTAGATATCAGAAGTTACTGGTGAAAAGTAAAATCTTTAAGGGGAACTTCACTCAGAGGATGGTTCCAGCATGGTTGATGCAGGTTTCATTTCAACATTTAAGAGTAATTTCGATAGGTACATGGATGGAAGGGACCAGATGGGCCAAAAGATATGTTTCTGTGGTGTAGTAACATAGAAAATAGGTGCAGAAGTAGGCCATTTGGTCCTTCGAGCCTGCACCGCCATTCAGTATGATCATGGCTGATCATCCAACTCAGAACCCTGTACCTGCCTTCCCTCCATACCCCCTGATCCCTTTAGCCACAAGGGTCATATCTAAGTCCCTCTTAAATATAGCCAATGAACTGGCCTCAACTATTTCCAGTGACAGAGAATTCCACAGATTCACCACTCTCTCTGTGAAGAAGTTTTCCTCATCTCGGTCCTAAAAGGCTTCCCCTTTATCCTCAAACTGTGACCCCTCGTTCTGGACTTCCCCAACATCGGGAACAATCTTCCTGCATCTAGCCTGTCCAATCCCTTTAGAATTTTATATGTTTCATATGTGTTCATATACGTGTTCTATGACTCTATATGTGTATATATGCATGTGTTTTATGAATGTACAGTACTATGTAAAAGTTTTAGGCACATATATATACATATACATATTGCTTGCGTGCTGGAGATATTTGCACTGTACTCTATTTGTCAAAGTGGAGCAGAAAACAGGTTTGTAAATCTAGCAGGATTTTGGGAATGGCGAAGGTGGAATGTTACAGGAGGGGTATGAGACAGGTGGCAGGGAAGGAATGCAGAGGTGGGTGGGTGGAGTGGGTGCAGACTCACCCAGCCCTGAGACTTCAGGCAAGGTTACTTGATTCCAAACAACTGGTTTATTGACCTTTACTGAATGTCTCTCTGGTGCTTCCTGCTCCCTTGCCTCTCCTTTCCCCTTTTTCCAATAATGAGTCCCCTTCCCACTCTCAGTCCCTAATCGAGACCCATATCAGAATCAGGTTTATCATCATTCACGTATTTCTTTTTTTTTGTGGCAGCAGTACATAAAATTACTACACTACTGTGCAAAAGTCTTAGGTTATATATAAAAGATTGAGGAATTTTATTGTTTAATTGATAATGAGTTGCTTCATTCTACCCTTAACTCGGATTTACAGTAGCTTGTCCAAAGCCTACAATATATCCAGTCTCTGGATCTTATAAATCAATGTCCTTGTAAAATGAACAACAGGTAGATTGGAGCAAATCTCTTGATATGATGTCTGTAGGATTGATTGGGTCAATCTCTTTTAATAGGGAAGTTCCAGGTTGAGGCAAAAAATTACTGTATTTACACCAGTAATTCTGTTAAACATCTTTATTTTCTTAAATGTGCTATTTGCAAACAGTCACCAATTTTTGACCTATAGTGGTGGAGAAACTGAAGATAGTGGATCACTAATTTTATTTAATGCAGGCTATTCTTGCGATTATTTATTGTGCAGAGAGTTGTAACATTACTCAGCTCATTCGTGGGGACTAGCCTCCTTAGTATTCAGGATATCCAGGACCAATGTCACAGAAAGGCAAAATCCATCATTAAGGACCCCCACCACCCAAGACATGCCTTGTTTTAATTGTTACCATCAGAAAGGAGGGATAGAAGCATGAAAGCACACACTCAATGATTCAGGAACAGCTTCCACACCGCCCCCTCCCCCAACTATCCGATATCTGAATGGACAATGAGTCTATGGACACAACCTCACTACTTTTTAATTTATATATACTCATTGTATTTCGCAGTTTTTTCCCCTATTATTATGTATCGCATTTTACTGCTGCCGTAAAGGCAACAAATTTCACGACACATACCGGTGATATTAAACCTGATTTTGATTCGGATTTTGCCTAACTGCTTTTGAAATTAGTTCAATATGTTATGTTTACCTCTCCCTCAATGTCATAAAAACAAAGGAGCTGGTTGTGGATTACAGGATGAATGGAGATGGGCTAATTCCTCTTGACATCATTGGATCTGGGGTTGAGAGGGTGAACAGCTTTAAGTTCTTCGTCATCCACATCACTGAGGATCTCACATGGTCTGTACACACCAGCTGTGTGGTGAAAAAGGCACAACTGCGCCTCTTTCACCTCAGACGGTTGAGGAAGTTTGGTATGGGCCCCCAAATCCTAAGAACTTCCTACAGGGGCACAATTGAGAGCATCCTGACTGGCTGCATCACTGCCTGGTATGGGAACTGTACCTCCCTCAATCACAGGACTCTGCAGAGAGTGGTGCGGACAGCCCAGCGCATCTGTAGTTGTGAACTTCCCATGATTCAGGACATTAACAAAGACAGGTATGTTAGAGTGGATTTCTTTTTGGGTAGATGATTTGTTAACACTTAAATGACTTTGGCCGCCAGACTTCTACTTTAACTGTTTGACAAAGGACTGTGCTTCTGGTGCCTGATGCTGTAGTTTTGAAGACAGTTTTATCTATACATTATAAATATTAATTGTCTTCTATGTTAGTACGTAAAATGCCAAATAAATGTATTGTGGATTGAACTAAAGGCTGTGGATGCCAACACAGACATGTTGGCATCAGAAGGAAAGGATGAAATCCAAGGGTGTGATGTTTCTACGTAACTTCAAAAGGAAGCATTGTCTGTAACTTTTTAAGTAGCGATTGCCTTTGTGTTTGGCATATAAATATCGAGCCCACATTGACCTAGCAGACCTTTCTGCGGAAAGCGTCTCCGTCCGTAAGATGCCTGCTGTACCTTGTTGTGTCGAATAAAGAAGTGGCTTTGTATCTACCAGTGACTCTGTCTCTCAGGTAATTTCGACCATGCTACAACAGGTGTATAAAAAGGGCCCATAGGATCATAGGGAACCTGAGTCACCCCAACCACAAATTGTTCCAGCTGCTGCCATCCGGGAAACGGTACCGTGGCCTAAAAGCCAGGACTAACAGGCTCCAGACAGTTTCTTCCTCCAGGCCATCAGACTGATGAACTCACGCTGATTTGAGTGTACTTTATGTTACATTGATTGTTTTATTTATTATAAATTATTATAAATTACTATGATTGCACATTGCATATTTAGACGGAGATGTAATGTAAAGATTTTTACTCCTCATGAATAAGAAATAGTCAATTCAATTGGGAAGATGGAACCCAAAATTTTAGCCATGGTGAAGGAACAGGAGTGATTAACCAAGGGTGCACTGCATTTTTGGATGAGGGAGATGAAGTATGCCTTTGGTTGTATGATTTGGGAATGGAGGACAACTACTTCCATACCCCCTGATGGTTTCCTAATATCTAATGTCTCTGCAGAGCTCACCATATTGTATCCCTCCATCAGTCACACTCTGCTCCAAGGAAAATGGGATCAACCTATCCTCTCATAGAGCTCACCCGCCCAGCATCTCCCTCTAGTGCCCTCTTTCTTCCCTTTCTCCATGGTCCAAATGCCTACCTATCAGATTCCTTCTTCAGCCCTTTACCTAGGACAGGGGTAGGCAACCTACGGTCCGCGGGCCAGATCCTGCCCGTGAGCAAATATTGGGATACGATGCTTATCCGGCCCGCGAGCGATTTTTCCTTATTCTGAGTGTTTCACGTGACCACACTGATGGACATGCATAGTATCTTGTTACACTGGCCCCAGGTTCTGTTTTGTTCCAAACCAAACACTGGTATATATGAATGACGGGAAGGCAGACTACCTTATTAATATGTATTAGATACTCTCCGTGCACGCGCAGGTTTTCAGATGGGATCGTTCAAATTTGTAAACAGAAACGGCGTCACTGTGTTTTAACAAGAAACCCACGCTAAATATCCAGATATTTACATGTGCTACGATACTTGTTGAATAACTTGCGTTTCGAAATAAAATCGAAGAAAAAAAATTCCAATGGCAATGGATGCAAAACGCAGGAAGATAGACGCTGAGTGCTGAAATTTCCAAGACACTTGGACACTAGATTACTTTTTCATCAAGCAAGCTGGGAAACCAGTTTGTCTCATTTGCCTAGAAAATGAGACAAATGTCCAAGAATTGAGAAAAGAGTTTTCATCTCATTTTGCTGATTTTCGCTTGCATGCAAATGAGTTCGAGCTGTTTGCTACTCCATTTGATGTGGAAGTGGACACTGCATCAGAAATTTTTCAAATGGAATTGATTGAGATGCAGTGTGACGACATATTGAGATTGCAATTTCATTCTGAAGATGTGTCAGTGCTTGACTTCTATAGAAAATATATTCATCCAACTGGGAAGTATCCTAACTTAGTGGACCATGCAAAAAAGATGGCATCATTGTTTGGCTGCACTTATCTGTGTGAGCAATTATTTTCAAAAATGAAGCATACCAAGAACCATTTGAGAACAAGATTGCCTGATGCCCATCTGGATAATATCTTGCTCTTGGCATCAACAAGTCTGACACCCAATATTGAGAAACTTTCAAGCAACAAACAGCATCAAGTTTCACATTGATTTATCGACTGTTTCCATTAAAAGTTTCTTTTTTATTATACTTAATTTACCACCATTCAATGCATCATGTTCATACGTTTTATGTTTAAAGTTTCTTTGTGTCCTTTTAATAGATTCAAAAGATGCCTTGATTGAAATACATTGCAACTAAACTGAGTTTTTTGATTACTAATTGGCATCCTTGGTTAAGCACAAATGATTTTCTAGCATGCGTTATTTATTAAGTTGAGGCAAAACATAACTAGATGTATTTAAATGGATAATTCCCATATTTCAAGTTTTTTATGGCATTTATCTGGCCCACCGTCCGCTCATTAATACGCGATCCAAACCACAGAGGCAAAAAAAGTTGCCGACCCCTGACCTAGGAACTTTACCTAGAAACACCCAGCTTCTTATTTTATCCCCCCTCCTCCCATTCACCAACCTTCCCCCTCACTTGGTCTCCCCTACCTCCTGCCAGTTTGTACTCCTTCCCCTCTCCCATCGCCTGATTCTGCATTCTTTCCCCTTCCTTTCCAGCCTGGAAGAATGGTCTAGGCCTGAAACTTCAACAGTTTATTCACTTCTATAGATGCTGCCAGACCAGCTGAGCTCCTCTGGCACTTTGTGTGTGTTGCGCTTGATTCCCAGCATCTGCAGAACCTCTTGTGTTTAACTTTCCGCAGTGTGGTGACCAGAACAGCACGCAGCATGACAGCAAACAACAGGAATTCTGCAGATGCTGGAAATTCAAGCAACACACATCAAAGTTGGTGGTGAACGCAGCAGGCCAGGCAGCATCTGTAGGAAGAGGTACAGTCGACGTTTCAGGCCGAGACCCTTCGTCAGGACTAACTGAAGGAAGAGTGAGTAAGGGATTTGAAAGTTGGAGGGGGAGGGGGAGATCCAAAATGATAGGAGAAGACAGGAGGGGGAGGGATAGAGCCAAGAGCTGGACAGGTGATAGGCAAAAGGGGATACGAGAGGATCATGGGACAGGAGGTCCGGGAAGAAAGACAGGAGGGGGGGGACCCAGAGGATGGGCAAGAGGTATATTCAGAGGGACAGAGGGAGAAAAAGGAGAGTGAGAGAAAGAATGTGTGCATAAAAATGAGTAGCAGATGGGGTACGAGGGGGAGGTGGGGCCTTAGCGGAAGTTAGAGAAGTCGATGTTCATGCCATCAGGTTGGAGGCTACCCAGATGGAATATAAGGTGTTGTTCCTCCAACCTGAGTGTGGCTTCATCTTTACAGTAGAGGAGGCCGTGGATGGACATGTCAGAATGGGAATGGGATGTGGAATTAAAATGTGTGGCCACTGGGAGATCCTGCTTTCTCTGGCGGACAGAGCGTAGATGTTCAGCAAAGCGGTCTCCCAGTCTGCGTCGGGTCTTGCCAATATATAAAAGGCCACATCGGGAGCACCGGACGCAGTATATCACCCCAGTCAACTCACAGGTGAAGTGTTGCCTCACCTAGAAGGACTGTTTGGGGCCCTGAATGGTGGTAAGGGAGGAAGTGTAAGGGTATGTGTAGCACTTGTTCCGCTTACACGGATAAGTGCCAGGAGGGAGATCAGTGGGGAGGGATGGGGGGATCGAATGGACAAGGGAGTTGTGTAGGGAGCGATCCCTGCGGAATGCGGGGGGGGGGGAGGGAAAGATGTGCTTAGTGGTGGGATCCCGTTGGAGGTGGCGGAAGTTACAGAGAATAATATGTTGGACCCGGAGGCTGGTGGGGTGGTAGGTGAGGACCAGGGGAACCCTATTCCTAGTGGGGTGGCGAGAGGATGGAGTGAGAGCAGTGACAGCTGTGGCCTAATCAATGATTTATAACTTTGTACCATGACCTCCTTGATCTTCCATTTTACATCCTAGCTAATGAAGGCATTGAACTTCACCTTGTCTATCTGTAGTCTGGGGTTCTTCAAGGGCCTTGTAAACCAATGCACTCTGTTTCTTAATACTCCCCAGGGCCAAACCATACAGTGCTTTTTCTGTCTCATTATTCCTTCCAGAATGCATTACATCAGTCTTATCAGGATTGAATTTTGCCATTCTCTATTCTGCTCACTTTTCTAGTTAATATCATCAGTTTGCCTACAGCTATCACCCTCACTATCAAATATTGTTACCCATAAACTTCTTTATCATCTCTTCTTCAGTCGTAAATCATTAATGTATATAACATGCAGTAAAGGTCCCAGCATCAATCCTTGAGGATTATTATAAGACCATTTGGAGCAGATTTAGGTTAAATTTGTCCCATTGAATCCATTCTGCCATTTCTTCACGGCAGATCTATTTCCCTCTCAGCCCGAAACTTCTGCCTTCCCCATGTAACCTTTTATCCCAGACTAATCAGGAATCTATCAGCCTCTTCCTTAAGTATACTCAACGACCTGGTCTCCACAGCGCCTGTGGCAATGAATTCCACAGATTCACCAAATTGTGCAAACAATTAAAGTAAACAAATAACATTCAGAACTGAAGTTCATGAAAGCGAATCCACAGTCACGAAGCCAGCCATCACTATAGCTGATCCAGGAGCCCATTAGTTGCAGGCCACAGTCTCAGTTCAGTGCAGAGACGAGTAAACCTCGCCTAGCAGCGAGTTAACTCCAGCCTGTACCTTGCCTCCGGCCCTGGCATTCTGACCTTTTCAATTAGGCCCGGTGCTTAAATCGGCCAAACATCAGGTTGTTCCTTGCTCTCAGACCCAGGCCCTGGTATTTTGATACACTCTTGAGATGAGGCACTGCCATTCAATACACTCTCGGGACCTGGCCCCACTGCCTCAATTCAGCCTGTACCCGACCTTTCCTAACTGGCCCAGTGTTTAAATCGGCCAAACAGTGGGTCATTCCTCACTCTTGGACCAGAGGTCCCGCCAGTTCAAAATGCTCTTGGCCGAGGGTGCCACCGATTCAATTTGACCCAAACCCAATTTTTCCAATTTGGCCGGGCACTTAAATTGGTTAAACATTGGCTTGTTCCCTGCTCTCAGACCCAGGCCCTACTGCCTCCACTCTGCCTCGCCTTAGTTCTGCCTTTTCAATTTGCCTCCAAGTCTGCCCCAGCACTGGCTCATTCCCCGCTCTAGGACCTCGACCCCGCTTCCTCATTTCGACCGGTACCCACCATGCTGCAACCATCATGCACTTACACGACTTCAGCTCGCACCACAAAAATGCCAGCTTGTACAGGCACTTCAAAAGGTCATCTCCAAAAGGGAAGTTACTGGCTTTCGATTGCAGTGACTGTATCTGAGAAAAAGTGTGACTAATAGCATTCATGGCAGTACCGCCAGACTCAAAAACAATTTCTTTCCCCAAGCAGTAAGGCCGATCAACACCACCGCTCAATAACCCACCCTTCCACACCCCCAAACTACACTCTTTATAATTTCCTGTCAGAGTTACCTCATATGCAGACACTCCTGTGCCTAGTGTTACGTTATGGACATACAATCAACCTATGTATATAAGCTCTCTTACATATTTATATTTACTGTGTTTCTTTATAATCATTGTTTTTTTATCTTATTGTATGTTTTTGCACTACATTGGATCCAAGGTAGCAATTATTTTGTTCTCCTTTACACTTGTGAACTGGAAATGACATTAAACAATCTTCAATCCTGAATCTTGATCTTGGATAAATTAATCTTATTGATTAACTTTGCCATTGCTGGAAGATGACTCCCAGATCTGTATGATTCTGGCTAATCCCTGCTACCCTTTGAATAATGGTCCGGTATTTGCTGTCCTCCATTCATCCAGAACCACCCCTTAGCCAGCACAGATTTAATAATGTCTACCAAGAGCTCAGCTAACTCCTCCCTTGCCTCCTATAGACTCCCGACCTTCTGAGGGAAAACGTTCAGCTCATAAGACCATAAAACATAGGAGCAGATTTAAGTCACTTGGCCCATCAAGTCTGCTTCACCATTTCATCATGGCTGAATTACTGACCTTCTCCACCCAGTTCTCCAGACTTCTCCCTGTAGCCTTTGGTGCCCTTACTAATCAGAACCTTCAATCTCCATTTTAAATATACCCACTCACTTGGCCTCCACAGCTGTCTAAGGCAATGAAATCTATAGATTCACTACCCTCCAACAAAAGAAATTGCTCATAATCTCAGTTCTAAGTGGACATCCCTGTATTATGAAGATATGCCTTCTGATCCTAGACTCGCCCACTATAGTAAACACCAATGAGATTTCCTCCTCACTTTTCTGAACTCCAGTGAGTACAGTCCCAGAGCCATCAAATGCTTCTCATATGTTAATTTTTTCATTCCTGGGATCATCTCATGTACCTCCTCTGGACACCCTCCAATCCCAGCACATTGTTTTTTCAGATAAGGGACCCAAAACTGCTCACAGTATGCCAAGAGCAGTCTGACCAACACCATATAAAGCCTCATATCTGCCTCAGATGGATGAGCCAAGTTCGGGATTCTCCCAAAAAAGGAAATGTTCTCATTGCACCCAACTCGTCAAGACTATTTGGGATTTTAAATATTTCAATCAAGTCCCACTCTTTCTAGCTTTTCTTCAGTGGTGGAGGTCATGGCTTAAATGCAGCTCTTCCTGAAGTCTTAGTGATAAGATGGGAGAAGAGAGATGAAATAAACACGAGATGCTGCAGATGCTGAAAATCTTGAGCAACTCACACACACATGATGGTGGGAGAACTCAGCAAGTCGGGCAACATCTATGGAGGGGAGTAAACAATCAACGTTTTGGACCAAGACCCTTCCTCAGGACTGGAAAGTAAAGGGGAAGGAGCCAGAATGAGAATAGCAAAGTCCTATTGTTGTACAGCACCAATGCTTTCTTCAGCTCATCTTACCTATAGCAACTGTCTATATCAATCCAACATGCCTGTATTATGTCCTTCTGCCCATATCTGTTCTAATCCCTTAGACACTAATCGTATCTGTCTCAGCCATATCTTCAGTGGCTCATTTGATACAATGCTTTGTGCTGGTGGTGGGCAGGGTGGATGGAATTTTGCCACCTTGGATCTCTAAATTTCTCCCCTCTTTCCTCGAACCCTCATCCTCTTGTTTTAGAGCCCCACCTACCTGAGGTAAAAAAAGTTGACTATTTACCCTTTTTATGCACCTCATAATTTTAGAAGCACCTGAGGTCACCTCTCACCCTCTCAATCTTGGATCCCAAGCTCAAGAGATTCTGTTGAGTTCTCTGGAATGGAGGATGCTGGGCATGATCTGTTGCTCAGGCTTGCTAACCTGCAGTCTCTGAGTGCCCTGACCTAATCTTCCAAATTAGAAGGTTATGGTGCAGCTTTATAAAACTCTAGTTATGCTTCATCTGGAGTATTACATAGAGATCTGGTTGCCCCATTATAAGAAGGATGTCGAGGCTTTAAAGTGGGCGCAGAAAAGCTTTACCAGGATGTTGCCTGGATGAGAGGGCACACACTATGATGAGAGGTTGGACAAACTCGAGCTGTTTTCACTGGAGCGCCAGAGACTGAGGAGAGATCTAATAGAGGTTTATAAGATTATCAGAGGCAGACTGTATCTTTCTCCAGGGATGAAATGAGGGAGTAATTTTAAAGGAGATATGAGTGGTAAGTTTTTTGACTCAGAGAGTTGTGTGTGCCTGGAATGCACTGCCTGTGGAGGTGGTGGAGGCAGATTCATTACGAACTTTTAAGAGATGTTTAGAGAAATAAGTGAATATGAGGAAAATGGAAAGATATGGAGATTATGTCAGCAAAAGAAATTAGTTACCCATTTAATTACTGATTGAATTGGTTCGCCACAGTGTTGTGGTACAAAGGGTGAAGGGTTTGTACTGTGCTGTACTGTTCTATGTTCCAGACGTGTTTGGCACTGGGTTTACTCTGCAGTCCTATGGGATACTGTAGGCTTGGAGCAGTGCCTTGGACAGTGTCCGATTAAGGATCCTCAACACCATCCAATCCTGATTGGTGATGAAGACTTTTAATTTTAGATACATCTCATACATTTAAACTAATTCATAGATTAAAATAATTTAACTAAAATTTAATCCATGTTAATAGGATGCATGTAAGATTATATTAATAACCAATTGAATCTGAATCATAATCAGGTCACTGCCATAAAATTTGTTGTTTTTCAGCAGCAGTACATTGCAATGCATAATGATACAAACTATGAACTACAATAAGAAATATAACTAATAAATAAACAAAATAAATATAATATATACATGAGGTAAGTAGTGCAAAAAGGGAGCAAAACAAATTAGTGGGGCAGTGCTTATCGGTTGATTGTCCATCCAGAAATCTGATGTTTGATGAGAATAAGCTCTTCTTGAAATGTTGAGTGTGTGCTTCAGGCTCCTGTATCTCCTCCTTGATGGTAGCAATGAGAAGAGGGCAAGTCCTGGGTGATGGAGGTCTTTAATGATGGATGTTGCCTTCTTGAGGTGTTGCCTTTTGAAGGTGTCCTTGATGCTAGAGAGGCTTCTGCCCATGATGGAGCTGACTGAGTTAACAACTTTCTACAGCTTTTTCCGATCCTGTGCAGTGACTTCTCCAAAACAGACGATGATCAAACCAATTAGAATGCTCTCCACAGTACATCTGCCTAAATGTTAATGTTAAAGTAGTTGAAACGCTGATAGATTTGTACTTCTACAACAGAAGTTGGAAGCTGAAGGGTTGATGTGAAACAAAACAGAGGTTTTCTCCCATGTGTTCAGGTTCACCTTGGGATTGCTCCAGAATACTTGCACCAGGGATGAGGGATGTGAATGAAATGCCTTGCCAGTGACTGCAATGTTCCAAAAATCATAAAGCAGCCACCCTTAGTTCACTGCAGACCCAAGGATGAGATGATCAATAGGTCTGGAGCTCAACTGGATTGGCACATCACCTTCAGCTTGCCCTGAACTTCAAACACTCATTACAGTCTGAGCTGCCATCAGCTCCATTTGTGCCAGTGTTTTGCATCTGTCTGTGCTAAATATAAATAGTTAGCTTCAGATTGCAATACATTTCACTCCCCCACACAGCTGGGGGAAAAAATGATCATCCATTGCAAATCTGTGCAACATCTTAATAATGGCAGGAGACATCGCAAAGTCAAAGTCTACGATGCTCACCAGTGGTGTAGGAGCAGGACAATTCTTCCTGTGGCGATTGGAACAAGGATCAACTCCACAGCCAACATGAGAGCCTTCCACATTGCTGAATTTCGAAGCTGCATTCATCCGAGGTAGATCAAAGCTGGATATGTGTCATCCTCGTTTACAGTGCTGGTCCAGATAACACCATAAGACCATAAGATATAGGAGCAGAATTAGGCCATTTGACCCAACCAGTCTGCTCTGCCATTCCATCATAGCTGATCCAATTTTCCTCTCAACCCCAATCTCCTGCCTTCTCCTCGTATTCCTTCATGCCCTGACCAATCAAGAATCTATTAACCTCTGCCTTAAATATACATAAAGACTTGGCCTCCACAGCTGCCTGTGGTAAAGAATTCACATTCTCTGGCTAAAGGAATTCTTGCTCACCTCCATTCTAAAAGTACACCCCTCTATTCTGAGGCTGTGTCCTTGCATTGTAGACTCTCCCACCATAGGAAACATTCTCTCCGCATTCGCAATCAGCCCATGATTGAATGGTGGAGCAGACTCAATGGGCCGAATGGCCTACTTCTGCTCCTATATCTTATGGTCTTATATGGAAAGAATTGGATCAGCCCATGCCTGAATGGCCGAGCAGACTCGATGGGCCGAATGACCTACTTCTGCTCCTATATCTTATAGTCTTATGGTCTTATACTCTATCACGGCCTTTCACCACTGGATAGGTTTCAGTGAGGGCACCCTTCATTCTCCTGAATTCCAGTGAATCCAGGCCCAGAGCCATCAAACAGTCTTCACATGACAGGCCATTTAATCCTGGAATCATTTTCATGAACCTTTTGAAGAATGCTGACAAGATAGAATTAGAAGACAGAGGGTGTCTGTCTCAGTGTCAGAAATCTCAGTTTGATCTTGGAGACTCTATATGGACTTCACATGCTTTTTTCCTGTGACTCATGGGTGTTCTCCATATCAGGCATGGGTTGGTAGCTTAGATGGCCGTTGGAAACTACATCTAATTAGTGAGTGCTAGAATCCTGGAGACTGAGGGGAAATGGGATAAATCAGGACTAATGTAAAGAGGCTATCGACGCTTCTCACAAACTTTGAGTTAAAGGCCTTGTTTCCATTTTGTGCCTCTCATCTGGCATGTTGGCTTTCACTAGTCTTGTGATTGAGTTCAAGAGCCATGAAGTTTTGATGCAGCCCTATAAAATTGGTTAGACCACACTTGGAATACTGTGTTCGGTTCTCATTGCCTCATTAAAGGAAGGATGTGGAAGTTTTAGGCAGAGCGCAGAGGAGATTTACCAGGATGTTGCCTGGATTAGAGAGCACGTTTATAAGGATAGGCTGAGCAAGCTAGGACTTTCCTCACTGGAGCAACGAAAGATGAGAGGTGATTTGATGAAGGTTTACAAGATCAGAGGCATAGATTGGATGGATAGCCAGAGACATTTTCCCCAGCTCAGCATTCAAAACTAATCAATAAGCTTCAAAGCCTCAGCCTCAATACCTCCTTGTGCAAGTGGATTCTTGATTTCCTTACCCCAGTCAGTTTGGATTGACAACAACATCTCCTCCCCTATCTCCATCAGTACAAGTGCACCAAGGGCTGTGTGCTTAGTCCCCTGCTCTACTCGCTTAACACATGACTGTGAGACTAAGCACAGCTCCAATGCCATATTAAAGTCTGCTGGCAACACCACTTCGTAGGCTGAATCAAAGGTGGTGACAAATCAGCATACAGGAGGGACAGTTGAAACCAGGTTGAGTGGTGCCACAACAACCTCTTGTTCATTGTCAGCAAGACAAAGGAGTTGATTATTGACTACAGGAGGAGGAAACAAGAGGTCCATGACCCAGTCCTCAAGTCCTCATCGGCAGATCAAAGGTGGAGAGGGTCAGCTGCTTTAAATTCCTCAGTGTTATCATTTCAGAGGACCTGGTATGGGCACTGTACTCATGGAATTATGAAGAAAACACATCAGCAACTCAACTTTCTTAGGAGCTTGTGAGGATTCAGCATGATATCTAAAACTTTGACAAATTTCTATACCTGTGTAGTGGAAAGTATATTGACAAGCTGCATCACAGCCTGGTATGGAAACACCAATGCTCTTGAATACAAAATCCAATGAAAAGTAATGGATATAGCACAGTCTATCAGGGGTAAAGCCCTCCCAGCTATTGAGAACATCTATATGAAGCATTGTCACAGGAAAGCAATATTCATATTCAGGGACCCCCACCAGCCAGGATATGCTCTCTTCTCACTGCTACCACCAGGAAAGTGGTAAAGGAGCCTCAGGATCCATATCACCAGTTCCAGGAAAAGTTATTACTCCTCAACCACCAGGCTCTTGAACCAATGGGGATAACCAATGGGGAGAACTTCACTTGCCCCAACATTGCAACCTACGGACTTACTTTCAAGGACTCTTCATTTCATGTACTTGATATTTATTGCTTATCTAAGGTACATTTAATCTCAGATAAATGTATACAATATACATCCTGAACTTCTTTTTCTTCGCAATCATCCACGAACACAGAGGAGTTCCCCAAAGAATGAATGACAGCTAAATGTTAAAACCCCAAAGCCCCCCCAGCTCCTCCCTCCCAAGGACAAGCAGCAACAAAACATTCCCCCCTCCCCCACCAGCATAAAAGATTCAGCACCATCCCACCGAGCACTCAAGAGTGCAGCAAAGCATTAGCAAAGACACAGACTTGTAGTACCTCAAAGACTACTCATTTACCCGGTAATTCGACAAAATACAGGCTCTCTCTCTCTCTCTCTCCTTAATAAGGGAAAAAGAGGTGTCCCTGTTTCACAGTGAGAGGGGAGATATAACAAACAACTTGCTGATTTACCATGTTAAAAGTCTGTTGCGTTGCTTTTTCTGAGCTCTGTGCCGAAAGAACTTCGGTCTCTGGGCACACAGCCAGCAGCCAGCTTGCTGCTTTCGATCTTCCGTCTCCCACGACACACCAGTCCTCGAGTCTGCCCACCTCCAGAACAACAAAATTCCGGAACCCTGAAGGTGCACTCGTCTCCTAGGCCGCATCCTGTATATCAAATAGCAGTCAGCCATGAGACCCTGAGAGCGGGTCCCATTCCCGCAAAGAACTGAAGTCAGCGTGTAACTCCAGGCCAGGGTCTTCAAAAGAACCCTGAAAGGGAAAAATAGGGATATTAAAGATGGAAATAGAGCTGTTTCTGAAGATGCAAGCAGAGGAGTCGCCGTTAGGTGCCATCGTCCTCCTAAGTTCCACCCACTTATTTATTTATTAGTATTATTTCTTTCTATTACTATTTGCACAATTAGTTATCTTTTGCTCACTGGTAGAACGCCCAAGTTGCTGCAGTCTTTCATTAATTCTATTATGGTTATTATTCTAATATAGATCTATTGAGTAAATCCCCAAAGAAAATAAATCTCAGGTTGTATATATGTACTTTGATAATAAATTTACTTTTAACTTTGAGCTTTGAAGTAGCTAATACGAGGGCATAATTTGAAGGTGATTAGAGTGAACATAATGGGGATATCAGAGACAGGTTTTTTCACATAGAGAGTAGTGAGTACATGGAAACACCCTGCCAGTGGTGATCATTGAGGCATATACATCGGAGACATTGGAAACTCTTAGGTAGGTATATGGATGACCTAAAAATAGATGACTATGTGGAAGGGAAGGGTAAGATTGATCTAGAGTAGGTTAAAAGGGCCTGCACTGTGCTGTACATTCTACAAGACAAATTCAATGCCACGAACTAGCGATGGTAACTGGTCCTCAGTTTGGGAGTGAAAGCCTTACCCAGAAGTTTCTGCTGCCCTCTGGAGTTTTTGAAGTGACCAGAGTTGCTTTACAAGGAAAGGGCACAAGGGCGAGATTGAATAAAAGGTATTTATTCATCACATGTACATACGGTGAATCGCGGGATTTTGCATTAACAACCAATGCGATCTGAAGATGTGCTGGGGGCAGCCTGCAAGTGTCATCGCACATTCTTATGCCGATGCTCCTACAAAGTTCAGCAGAACAACATGCAGCCAACATGCAGCAAACAGCAGCAAAACAAACACCTTCCCACCCCCCACCCCCATACTCCAGTGGCAAAAAGGGGAATTGGCTGGATGGGACGAAGTGGGGTGGGAGGAGCATTGTGGGAGACTAAATGCCAGTATGAATCATTTGGGCTGAATGGCCTGTGTCTCTTCATTAAATTCTAAGTATGACTGTAAAACAGATGCATTTTGCTTTCAGCTTGTCATTCTTTCACCAAGGTCTGGGAATGAATGTCTAGATATTTCCTCTGATCTTCCAGCATGGATACATTAATGACATGTAAACAAATCTTGGCCAGGTATATTGAGTAACGCACCAAGTCCCCTTTTCCTCCCTTTCCTGGGTTCAAATATCACCTTCTAGCTTGCCCTCTTTCCCCTCCCCCCAACTTCTTATTCTAATATCCTTGCCCTTTCTTTCCAGTCCTGATGAAGGGTCTCAACATGAAATGTCAACTGTTTATTCATTTCCATAGAAGCTGCCTGACCTGCTGAGTTCTGTCAGGAATTTGTGTTTGTTGCTCCATGTTTTCAGCATTAGCAGAATCTGTTTAAGTCAGGGCGCATCTTTGGAAGGAAATCAACAATTGACTTTTAGGCCCAAGACCCTTCATCAGGACTAGAAAGGAAGGCAGCAGAAGCCAGAATAAAAAGAGGGAGAGGAGTACAAAGTGATATGTAAGACCATGTAGATGGAGCATGAGGGATAATGTGAGAAATTAGGAGAGAATGAAGAAAGAGGAATCTGGTAGGAGAGGGCAGTAGAATCAGAGGGAGGAGGTGTGGAACCAGAGAGAGTGATGGGAAGGTCATGAGGGTGGGGGAGAGGTAAAAGGGTGAGAGGATCACCAGAATGGAGGGAAACCAGAGTGGAGTGGTTGTAGGAAGTTAGAGAAATAGGTACATTAATAGGAAGGAGTTAGAGAGCTACTGGCCAAATATGCAATTGGACTAGTTTGGCTAGGAGGGTTGGTCGGCAACAATAGGTTGGGCTGAAGTGTCTGTTTCCAAGCTGTTAAAGCACTGTAGTAATAAAAACATGCTTGACTGTCTTAAACAGAGAACATACCAGCATATGTGGAACTTAAAAATGAAACCAGGCTTTTTTCACTGTCTGCTTTGTATATTGGAAATTTAGGACTCAATTAAAAGAAGTCATTCCATCTGGTTGAAAACCATGGGTGGTGAATTTGCTCCATTGCCAGCTTGTGTTGGTTACAGATGCATTGCAGGATTCCCACTAACACTTTCTAGACATCCTGCTGTAGATCTACGAGACCTTTGAAAATGTATTTCCCCAGAAGACTACAGGCAGCACCAATTGTCCGTTAAGAGGCTGCTGAAAGACCTCAAAAGGTCAAGCAGCATCTGTGGAGGCAAAAATGTAGCTGACACTTCAGATCAAGTCCTTGCATCAGAACCCTCCATCTCAATAAGTTCCAAGTTCAAAGTACATTTTAAGCTTATTTATTATCAAAATATGTAAACATTATGCAATGTTGAGATTTGTCTCCTTACAGGCAGCCACAAAATAAAAAAAAACTAAAGAACTCATAAAAGGCCATCAAACATTCAATGTGCGGAGAGAAAAAAAATCATGCAAACAATAAACGCAAGCAAATAGCGTTTTGAACTGAAGTCCTCAAAGAGAGTTCAGCCGCAGAGCCTTAGTTCACCGCAGTGCCAAGTAAACCTCGCGGAGCGTAGAGCTCGGGTCCCAACGCCCTGACCTTTTCAATCTGGCCCGCCACGTAAATCGTCATCCAAACATCAGATTCTGTCACTTTGATATGCTCTGGGGCCTGGACCCTGCCAGCTCGATTTAGCCTGTACTCAATCTTTCCGATTCAGCCCGGCGCTTAAGTCGATCGAACCTCAGGTCATACTCGCTCTCGGTAATGGGCCCGGTTCATTTTCGAATGGAGCACATCAGCAAAATATAATGTGTTTCTGTAGTTCAACAAAGGACTAGAAGGCCCATAGACATGTGCTTTGTGTTATCGGTGTATTCAACAGTTCTGCTTTGGAGCTGGCTATAATGATAGAACCAGAAAAACATTCAATTCTACATAAACCTAGAAGCAAAAAAAATCGCTGACTTGGTCAAGGCTGTCAACAAGTGAATTGGATCTGAACTCCTGAGTGAGCAAAATGTGGAGAATTTATTTTCCAAGGCTGAGGTATATTCATGCCAACAGATAACTATATGCTGCATTTAGTAATATTGGCAAAACTCACTAGACTGTGGGAGAACTGAAACAAAGCAGGAAGGGCCTGTATGAAGCTGAAAAGATTTCTCTGTAAACATTTCAAAGCTTTAAAAGGGTAATTAGATGGTTGCTTGACAAATACAAGGCAAATAAGGAATGAGTTGGAGAACTGAATTACAATGAGTAACTCAGACTTATGGTCAAGTGGGGAGTTTATTCGTCCTTGTGCATTAAGTCTTTGTAACTTGAATATTAAGAGGCAATGAAGAGTGAAGTCTGAGTTTTGTCTTCAAAATATTTATTTGCAGGGCTGTAAAGGTTTGGAGCTCCTGCTATGTGCTGCAGGTTTCAGTCTGTCATACAGCAGACATATTCCCTCTGCTGTCCAATAGGTTCAGTGCCTGTCTGCACAGGGTACAAATTGTCCATGTATTAAAAAATGTCTGTATTGTGACATTTGTTCCATCCCATTTGTTCTCTGTAGGCCCTTCTGGCTTTTTAGGCTGCGCCGCCCAGAAAGCCCTTGATTTAACCACCCTAAACATGGGACAGTATGGGACAATCACCAATTAACCTACTAGCTGGTATGTCTTTGGACTGTGGGAGGAAACCAGAGCACCCGGAGAAACCCCATGCATTCCATGGGCAGGACGTACTGAGACTCTTTACAGATGATGTTGGAATTGAACTCTGAACTCCGATGCCCTGATCTGTAATAGCATTGTGCTAATCACTACCGAGTTGGAATATACAAAATGATTTAGACCATAAGACATAGGAGCAAAATTAAGCCATTCGGCCCATCGAGTCTGCTCTGCTATTTGAACATGGTTGTTTTATTTTCTCTCTCATCGCTGTTCTCCTGCCATCTCCCTGTAACCTTTGACACCCTTGCTAATCAGGACCTTATCAACCTCTACTTTAAATAAACCCAATGACTTGGCCTCCACAGCTGTCTGTGGCCATGAAGTCCATTGATTCACCACCTTCTGGCTAAAGAAATTCCTCCTTATCTCTGTTCTAAAAGGACTTTCTATTCTGAATCTGTGCCCTTTTATTCCCCATATTCTCCCACTATTGAAAACATCCCCTCCGTGTCTACTCTTTCTAGGCCATTCAATATTTGGTAGGTTTCAATGAGATCCTCCCTCATTTATCTAAACACCAGTGAGTACAAACTTCAAACGTTACTCATACATTAACCTTTCATTTCTAAATCATTCTTAAAAACCCACTTTGGACCGTGCCAGCACATTCTTTCTTAGATAGGGATCCCAAAACTGCTCATGATGCTCCAAGTGCAGTCTAACCAATGTCTTAAAACCTGAGTATTGCATCCTTGCTTTTATATTCACGTCCTCTGGAACTGTTCACATTGCATTTACCTTCCTTACCACCAACTCAACATGCAAGTTAACCTTTAGGGAATCCTGTACGAGCACTCTCAAGTACCCTTGCACCCCCAACTTCAGAATTTGCTCCTGTTTAGAAAATATTCTAGGGACTTATTCCTTCCACCAAAGTCCATGGCTATACACTTCCCTACACTGAATAATTAATTAGATCAGTTTTGCTTTGGTCTTTGTGATTGTGGTACCTTAAGCCCCACAGCACCAGGTTCAGGAACAGTAACTACCCCTCAAACATCAGGCTCCTGAGCAAGAGTGGATAACTTCATTCTCACCAACTCTGAACTGAGTTCACAGTCTGTTGACTCCCTCTCGAGAACTCTACAACTCATGTTGTCAGTAATTATTATTTATTTATTATTATATTGTTTTCTTTCTTTGTATGTTGGTTATTTGTCCGTCCTTGCTCGTGTGCAGTTTTTCATTCATTGTATTTTGTTTCTTTATAATTACTGTGAATGCCTGCAAGAAAATGAATCTCAGTTCTGGTGATGCATGTATACTTTGATAATAAGTTTACTTTGAACTTTGGGACATCAGACACTATATGATTGAACATATCCTTATAACTTTCCAATGTGCTGGAAAGTGACTATGTAGAATCATTGGCAGATGAATGATTTCTGCATATATTTTATTCACTTGAATAACCTATGATATAATTCCACCTATATATTCTTCTGCTTGCCTTCAAAACAGTGGAGTTCAAGCTTTAGACAAGAGATCCTGCAGACGGCGGTGATCTTGTGCCGCACACATATAATGCTGGAGGAACTCAGCATGTCAGGCAGTATCTATGGAGGCCTCAGAGCATAAGACCATAAGACACGGCTATCTGTAATCTGTAGCAATAAATTTCACAGATTCACCACCCTCTAGCTAAAGGAATTCATCCTCATCTCTTTTCTAAAGGGATTTGCTATTCTGAGGCTTTGCCCTCTGGTCCTGGACTCTCCCACTACTGGAAGGCTCTTCTCCACATCAGGACTGGAAAGGAAGGGGGAAGAAGCCAGAATAAACTTGGTAGGAGGGGAAGGAGCACAAGTTGACAGGTGATAGGTGAGACCAGCTGAGGAGGAAGGTAGGTAGGTAGGGCAGGCGAGATGAAGTAAGAAGTCGGGAGATGATAGGCAGAAGGGGTACATGGTGGAAAAAGAAGGAATTTGATAGGAGAGGAGAGTGAACCATGGGAGAAAGGGAAAGAAGAGCGGAACGAGAGAAAGGGGATGGGCAGGCGAAGAGAAGAGAAGGGTGAGAAGGGAATGGGAATGGAAGAAGAGAGAAAGGGGAGGTGGGACAGAGTTTAAGTTTATAGGCAGTAGTGATGTAAAACAGTAGAGAAAAGACCGCTATATGTTATTGGTTTGGACTGTACCCCATTGTCTGTATTGGTATTAGTTATCCTGGACCAGGGTTATTGGAAACTGGAATTCGTCACCTTCCCGAAAAAGAGTATTTAACCTTCCACTTCAGATCGTAGCCATCATGTTGAGGTGATTTGAGAATAAAAACTGGGATTGGCATAAAAAGTTGGAGTTTCTTTAGTGTAAATTATTGAGGTTTAGTGCTAACCAACCTGATGGCATGAACATCAATTTCTCTAGCTTCTGATAATTTCTTCTCCCCTTCCTCTCTTCATTCCCTATTCTAACTCCTCACTTACACCTTCTCTTTTCATAACCTGTCCATCATCTCTCACTCTTCCTTCCCTTTTGTCCATGGTCTACCGTCCTGTCCTATCAGACTCTTCCTTCTTCAGCCCTTCACCTCTTCCAGCTATTCTCTCCCAGTTTCTTCATTCCACCACCCCCCCCCTCACTCAGGTACCTTCCCTCCTCACTTGGTCTTATCCATCATCTTCTGGCTTATACTTCTTTCCACTCCCCTTACCTTCTTATTCCGGCTTTTTCTCATTTCCTTTCCAGTCCTGAAGAAATATCTTGGCCCTAAATATTAACTGTTTATTCCTCTCCGGCAATACTGCCTGACCTGCTGTATTCCTCCAGGAATTTGTGTTTGTCCCTCTGGATTTCTCGCATCTGCAGAATCTCTTGTGTTTATAATATGGAAAGCAGTTTATAAAGCTGAAAACAGTTTTTCATAGCCAACACTTCAAACTGCATATCTTACAATGAAAGAAACTTTCAGCATCACAAACATAAATATCAAGATTTTGATGAAAGGTCTTAATGCGAGATGTTGGCTATTTATTCCCTTTCATAAATGCTGCCTGACCTGCTGAGTTCGACCAGCATTTTGTGTGTGTTGCTCTGAATTTCCAGCAAAAGCAGAATCTCTTGTGTTTATCAAGATTCTTTCATGGACATAACCAACAGACTAAATGTCAGTGATCTCATCTGACATTTGGACTCAAGTGAAGCTTCGTTGGGTCCAAAAGAAATGAGATCACATGGTATTTAAGCTCCTTGACTAATATTCAGAGGCATAGATCATTGATTTGAAGACATCCCACCACAGCAGGTGTGGAATTTAATGTTAAGTAACTAAAGCTGGAATTAAAGATATAGTCCATAAGCCGTAAGACAGAGGTGCAAAATCAGGCTGCTCCGCCATTCCACTATAGCTGATGTATGAACCCTCTCAACTCCATTCTCCTGCCTTCTTCTGGAAACTTTTGACACTCTTAGTTGCTTTAAGGATAATCTAGGTGGAAATACAGTTTTATTCAAAGCATCCTAATCCCAGAAGTAATGGAACTTGTTGGTTTGTTGATGTACATCCTGCTAGTGACTTGTCATGGTGGTATTGGGCTGTGGTTGAACACAGTTGTGAACGTGGGTGGAGGTTGTCCAAACTGGATCTTGGTACAAAGTGCACATTCTATTTGTTTTTTGGTTTGCTAGCAGAGGAACATCCCAGCACAGAACTCTGAGACCTTTCAGTGACCAGGGAAAAATATTCTGTACTTTATTTTATTTATTTAGATACAGCGTGGAATGCAAACAAGAGAAAGTCTGCAGATGCTGGAAATCCAAGCTCAGCAGGCCAGGCAGCATCTATGGGAAAAAAAGTATAGTCAATGTTTCGGGCCGAAATCCTTTGGCAGGACTGAACCCTTCGGTATAATCCTGCTGAAGGATGTCGGTCTGAAATGTTGACTGTGCTGTTTTCCATAGATACTGCCTGGCCTGCTCAGTTCCTCCAGCATTTTGTGTGTGTTACAAAGCGGAATAGGTCCTTTGAGCCATGGTGCCCAGAAATCCCCCTGTTCAATCCGAGCCTAAACACGGGATAATTTGCAATGACCAATTAACCTATCATTAGTCTGCGGGAGGAAACCCCCATGGTCAGTGAGAGTTGAACTCTGGTTTCTTATACTGTAAAGCGTTGTGCTAACCACTATGCTACCGCTCCCCCTTTAGAGAGGGTGCTGAGGTTTACTGGATACTGCCTGGATTAGAGGTTTTATAGGTTTAGCCAGCTGGAACTTTTCTCTTTGGAGTGAAGAAGGAAGAGAGGTGACTTAATAGAGGAGAACAGGATGCCAAGGGACATAGGCACAGTGGACAGCCAGAGACTTTCTCCCTGGGCAGACATGGCTAAGGTGAGGGGACATAATTTTAAGGTGATTAGAGGAAAGGATGGTGAGGGATGTCAGAGGAAATTTTTTTACACAGAGAGTGTTGAGCACATGGAACATGCTGCCAGGGGTGGTGGTAAGGCAGATACATTGGGGACATTTGGGAAACTCTTAGATAGACACACGGATGATAGAAAAATGGAGGTCTATGTAGGAGGGAAGGGGTAGATTGATCTTAGAGTAGATTAAGAGCTTGGTGCAACATCATGGGTCGAAGGGCCTGTGCTGTGCTGTCACGTTCAATGTTCTATTTCACAGTTTGCCTCCTTTGCATATTTGATTTGGGAAAGAGGTTCTGTCAAGATCCCTAGGAGGTTGCCTGTTTCTGGGCCAGTTGTGCATTGATTGAGAGTCCCTGAATTTTATTGATCAGCTTCTACTTCATGGGCTTGTGAACGGACGTTACAGTACGTGACAGGAGAGCTAATTCAAATCGAACTTGTATTGGAAATTACAGGCCAGGAAGTTCCAGGTATGCTAGAATGCCTGTTTCTGGAATTAATGCTTTGATTATCATACATGCATGAATCTATACTGTGAAATGTGTCATTTGTGTTGACAACCAACACACCTAAGGATGTGCTGAGGGCAGCCCGTAAGTGTTGTCACGAGCTCTGGTGGTGGCATAGCAGGTCCACAGAGTTCAGCAGAATAACACAAACAGCACAAGTAAGTGGAAAGCACACCACTCTCCCACAGACTGGCCTGCAATCCCAGGGCATGGAGCCTTCTGTCCCTGGACTGTACAGGCAGGCATCGGACCTCTGGACAAGCTGAGCCGGGGTTTTCAAACTTTTGGTCGCCACCTCTGATCTCATGGACTTCGCCTTTTTGACCTTCAGGCTTTGACCTCCAGCATCAACACCAGGACTCACCATTAAGAGGACTTTGACTCTTGGCCTTGGCACCAGGACTTGCTAATCTTCCCATATAATCCCCAGCCATGGGTGGAAAAGTCGGCCCTCGGATCCCCTCTCACTGTGACCCATAACCCCTAGGTTTGGACTCTTCTACCTTGGGGAGAAACTGCTACTATCCACCTTGTCGAGATTTCTCATAATTTTAAATATTCCAGGGATTATCGACCTAGACCGGCCAATTTCACCCAATAATTCAGGGCCTTCAGTTCTGGCAACATCTTTAAATCTTACAAAAAGCTTTTTTAAAAAAAAAATGTATTTAGTTAGAAAGACTTTAAAGGTCACTTCCCACCCTTCAAGCCTCATCGCCCAGCAATCCCCGACTTAACCTTAGTCTAATCGCGGGATAGTTTACAATGACCTGCTAACCGGGATGTCCTTGGACGGTTGGATGAAACCCGAGTTCTCGGAGAAAACCCTCATGTACAGACTCCTAACAGAGGATGCCAGGACTGGACTCCAAATTCCAACTCCTTGAGCTGCAATAGCATTGTATTAGCCACCACGCTGCCATGGCACCCAATAGAACCACTGCTCTAGTTTTCTTGGCCAGCTCTCTGGTTGAGTGGTGGACACTGGAACTGATCCCTTCCTGATTCAACTCGAATGAGAATCCTTCACCAGCGATATTCTGGTGGGAGTGCGAGTTGAAGTTTCTTGGAAGTAGAGTTGCCACTGAAGGAAATCCCAGGATGAGCAGAGGGAGGACAGGTAGCAGGGAAGCATTTTGCTTTCCAAACATTTCTCATCTTCTTAAGGGCCTATCCAGCCCCCTCTAACACTGCAAACAGCTGCTCTAAACACACTTCTGTCACTATTTCAGATTTATTTATATTAAACACAAACCATCTGCTTCTCTAACATTTATCAGATAAAAAAATAAAGTAATTAGAGAGCGAGGTTTTTCCTTTCCTGACTGTTTTCCTAACTTGTCCGGTCTTTAGTGGCATTCCAGGCATAATTGTGGTCAGAAGTGCTGGCAACAAAGACAATGTCACAACTGCTCTGTTTTCTACCAACAGGCTAATGTTTCTGTAATTGTAACCCTTGGATTACCTCATTTTTCCCCTTAGTGCTGAGATTCCACCCTTCTGTATGTTTTTCCCCTTTCGTGTACGTTTGCATCTCTCTTCAGGGCAGCAACCCATTGGTTGCATCGCGTAGTGTTTAGCGCAATTGCTTTGCGGCGCTACTCATCATCGACTGGCGTTCTTCTTCTGCCACTGCCTGTAAGGAGTTTTGCGTTCTCTCCGTGACCATGTGGGTTTCCTCTGGGTGCTCCGGTTTTCCTCCACATTCCAAACATATATAGGTTAGGGTTAGTAAGCTGTGAGCATGCTATGTTGGTACCAGAAGCATGGTGACATTTGTGGGCTGCCCCCAGGAAAATCCTTCAACTGTGCTGGTAATTAATACCAAGCCACACATTTCCATGTATGTCTTGGTGGTTTTTAAAAAATTTATTTAATTACTTAGCGATATAGCACAGAACAGGCCCTTCTGCCCCAACAAGCCACACAGCCCTGCAACCCACCTATTTAACACCAGGCTAATCACAGACAATTTACAATGACCGATTAACCTACTAACCGGTACATCCTTGGAGTGTTGGAGGAAACTGTAGCATTTGGAGGAAACCCAGGCAGGGAGATCGTGCAAATCCCTTGGTAGACGGCATCAGAACTGAACTTCGATCACCGATGTCCCAGGCTGTAACAGTATCACACTAAGCACTGTACATCTGTGGTGCCCTACGTTAAAGTGTCACTATTCGATGTACATGTGACAAATAAAATTAATTTATCTAGTAAGAATGCAAGCACCTTCTTACTTTGCTCTTTGGCTTGCCGTTATCCTCTGTAATTGTTTATATCATGCAGAGTGTGATCCGTTGATCAGCAGATGAAAATTTTCATCTCTAACCCTGCCTTTTGGCTAACAAACAAACATATGAATCAGTGGAAGGGGTAGGTTACTTGGTTCCTCAAGACCGGTCTACAATTTAACAAGATGACCTAATTACAACTTTGAATCCACATTTCTTACTGTCCATGGTAACCTTTCACCCTTTTGCTTATAAAGTACTTTAAAATATTCTATGATGTTTCCACTGCCTTTTGAGGAAGAATTCTAAAGATAAATGTAAGAAATTCTACAGATGTTGGAAATCCAGAGCAACATACACAAAATGCTGAAGGAACTCAGCAAGTCAGGCAGCAACTATGGAAATGAATGAACAGTTGACATTTCAAGCCGAGACTCTTCATCAGGACTGGAAAGGAAGATGGCAGAAGTCAGAATTAGAAAGTAGGAGGAGGGGGCTGGCGGGTGATAGATGAGGTCAGGTGAGTGGGAGTGTCAGTGAGTGGGAGAGGGGGGATAATGTAAGAAGGTGTGAAGTGATAGGTGGAATTGGAAAAGGGCTGAAGAAGAAGGAATAAATGAAGAAGGAAGAAGAGGAGAGTGGATCATAGGAGAAAAGGAAGTAGAAAAGACACTAGAGTAAGGTAATGGGCAGGTGAGGAGAAGAGAAATGGTAAGAGGGGAACCAGAGTAAGGAATGGAGAAAAGTGAGAAGGGAGAAGGGGGAGAAATGATCAGATGTTAGAGACACCAATGCTCATGCTGTCAGGTTGAAGGCTACCCAGGCAGAATAAGAAACGTTGCTCCTCTGTCTTGGGAGTGCCCTCATTGTGGCAGTAGAGGAGGCCATGGACTGACATGCTGAAATAGGAATGGGAAATAGAATTAAAACAGATGGGCACTGAGTTCTAAATTCTAAAGACATTCTTTGGGGGTTGGGGAGGACATCTTGTTTATTTTAAATGAACAAACCTTTATTTTCAAACAGCAGCTCCTAGTTCTATATTTTCCCTCAAGAAGAAACATACATCCTCTCTGTATCCATCTTGTCAACAATTGAACATCCATTAATGCCCTCCTTATTCTTCTGAGCGCCAGCAGATGCAAGCCAAACGTGTCCAACTTTCCTTTAAGAACACTTGCTTATTCCTGGAATTAATTCAGTAAATTGTCACTGAATTGCTTCCAACATATTAGCATCCATGCTTAAGATTATGCACGACACTGCAACTGTGGTCTCAACAATGTCTGAGAAATAGAAATATAATCTTCCTATTCTATCGTGCAATTGTCCCAGCAATAAAAAAAAAGAACAAAGACTTAGAACACTACAGCACAGTACAGGCCCTTCAGCCCATGATATTATGCTGACCTTTAATCTACTCTAAGATCAATCAAAACCTTTCTCTCCTACATAGCCCTCCATTTTTCTATCATCCATGAGCCTATCTAAGAGTTTCCTAAATGTCACTTATGTATCTGCCTCTATCACCAGCCCAGGCAGTGCATTCCACGCATCCACCATTCTCTGTTTAAAAAAACTATCTCTGACATCCCCTATACTTTACACCAATCACCTTAAAATTATGATTCTGTGCACTAGCCATTCCCCCTGGGGAAAATGTTTCTGGCTGTTCACTTGATCCATGCTTCTTATCATCTTGTACTCCTCTATCAAGTTAACTCTCCTCCTCCTTTTCTCCAAAGAGAAAAACCCTATCTATCTCAACCTATCCTCATAAGACATGCTCTCTAATCCAGGAAGCATCCTGGTAAATCTTCCCTGCGCCCTCTCTGAATCTTCCACATCCTTTCTATAACGAGGTGACCAGAACTGAGCACAATACTCCAAGTGTGGTCTCATTAGGGTTTTATGCTGCAACATTACCATCCAACTTTTGAATCTAGCACAAAATGAAATGATTGTATTTCAACAATGAGATAGTATTATCAAACGTTGACCACCCAAGCTGTTCATTGACAGCTTTTATCACATCCTTTTGATGGAATGAGTTACACCTTCTTCCAACTGCGGAAAGATCCCGTCGCTGGAATGTGGGAGTAGATCACAGCGTGGTTAATGAACTACCACAGTGTAATTGATTGGTCTTGGATTGCCTGGCATTCCCAGTGTAAGTGGATAAACTCACGGCTTGATTGCAGGGTAAGTCCATCTGTTGTATGCCTCTCACCTTTGGGATGAAGGGGAATCTCTGGAATCCTCTGGTCCAGAGTTGTGGAGGCTGCTTAATAGAAATGTGCAAAGCAAAATAGACAGAGTGTTGTAAGATTAGGAATGGAGGGTTATGGCTTTTTGGCACATGATGAGTTGAGGTCATCTGCGAGATGAGCTGTGATCTCACTGAGTGGTGGGATAGGCTTTACGGGCAGAGTGGCCTCTGGTGTTTTCTTGCATCATAGAGAAACAGTCTCTTCCGCCCAACTCATCCATGCTGACCAGACATCCATCTAAGCTAGTGCCACCTGCCCATGTTTGCCCCAGATCTCTCTAAACCAGGGGTTCCTAACCTGGGGTCCACATACCCCTCAGTTAATGGTAGGGGTCCATGGCATCAAAAAGTTTGGGAAACCCTGCTCTAAACCTTTCCAATCCACGTACCTGTCCAAGTGTTGTTATTGAATCTGCCTCAACCACTTCCTCTGGCTGCCTGTTCCATATACTGACCATTTTCTGTGAAGAAATTGCTCCCTGAGCCCCTTTTAACTCTTGCCTCACTTGCCTCATTCGCCCTTAGTTTTTGATTATCTTTCCCTAGTGGAAAATCACTGTTCATTCACCCTATCTATGCTCCTTATGATTTTCTATCTCTATTGTGGAGAGAATATTTTCTATAGTGGGGGAGTCAAAGACCAGAGAGCACAGCTTCAAAATACAAGGATGTCTCATTAGACCAGAGATGAGGAGGATCTTCTTTAGCCAAAAGGTGGTGAATCTGTTGAACTCATTGCCCCGGACAGCAGTGGAGGCTAAGTGACTGCGTATATTTAAAGCAGAGATTAGACCATAAGACCATTAGACATAGGAACAGAATTAGGCCACACTGTTCTGTCATTCCATCATGGCTGATATATTATACCCCTCAATCCCATTCTCCTGTTTTCTCCACGTAACCTTTGACTTCCTGCATAGCCAAGAACATATCAACATCTGCTTTAAATGCACTCAATGACTTGGCCTCTACAGCCATCCATGGAAACGAATTCCACAGATTCAGCACCCTCTGGATGAAGAAATTCCTCCTCATCTCTGTTCTAAACGGATATCCCTCTGTTCTGAGGCTGTGTCCTCCGGTGCTAGACTCATCCACTGGAGGAAACATTCTCTCCACATCTACTCTATCTACGTAGGCCTTTCAATATTCAATAGATTTCAGTGAGATCCCCCCTCATTCTTCTAAACTCCAGTGAGTACAGGCCTGGAGCCATCAAACGCTCCTCATTTGCTAACTCTTTCATTCCCAGGATCATTTTCATGAACCTCCTCTGGACGCTCTCCATTGCCTGCACATCCTTTGCTACATTAGGTGCTCATAACTGCTCACAATATTCCAAGTGCAGTCTGACCAGTGCCTTAAAAAGCCTCATCATCACATCCTTGCTCTTCTATTCTAATCTTCTGAAACTTAATGCTCAGATTGTGTATGCCTTTCTCACCACTATCTCAACCAGCAAGTTAGCATTTAGGGAATCCCATCCAAGAACTCGCAAATCCCTTTGCACCTCTGATTTTTGAATTTTCTCCCCATTTAGAAAATAGTCCATGCCTTTGTTCCTTCTACCCTATATTCCATCTGGCATTTCTTTGCCCTTTCTCCCAATCTGTCCAAGCCCTTCTAAGACTTTCTGTTTCCTCAACACTACCTGCCCCTCCGCCTATCTCTGTAGCATCCTTAAATTTGGCCACAATGCCACCATTTTTATCATCCAAATCATTGACATATAACGCAAACATGAGGAATTCTGCAGATGCTGGAAATTCAAGCAACACACATCAAAGTTACTGGTGAACGCAGCAGGCCAGGCAGCATCTCTAGGAAGAGGTACAGTCGACGTTTCAGGCCGAGACCCTTTGTCAGGACTAACTGAAGAAAGAGCTAGTAAGAGATTTAAAAGTGGGAGGGGGAGTGGGAGATCCAAAATGCCATTGATGTATAATGTGACAAGAAGCAGTCACAATACTGAAAAGCCAACCAGAAAAAGCATCTTTATTCTGACTTTGCCTCCTTGGCCAATCTTCTCTCCATACTAGTATCCAGATCTTATCTTGTTAAGTAGCCTCATATGCGGCACCTTGTCAAAGGCCTTCTGGAAATCCAAGGGAACAACATCCAATGACTTTCTTTTGTCTATTGTGCCTGTTATTTCCTCAAAGAATCTCGACAGATTTGTCCAAGATATCCCCTTAAGGAAACCATGCTAAATTTGGATTTCTTTATCATACGCCTCCAAATACCTCAAAACCTCATCCTTAACAGTGGACTCCAACGTTTTCTCAACCACTGAAGTTAGGCTAGCTGGCCAATAACTTCCTGTCTTCTGTGTCTCTCCCATCTTAAAGATTCATAGCTTCTTGATTACCCAGGGCATCAAAGGTTAGGAGAATGGGATTGAGAAGGGTAATAAATCAGTTACTATGGAATGGTGGAGAGGACTCAATGGGCTAAACAGCCTAATTCAGCTCTCATGTCTATGGTCTTATAATGTATTTAAAAAATGGACTGTGTCTCTTCAGTGGAACTCAGAGGAAGAACTGAAAAATGACTATCTGATCTGAGCCTGCATTATTAGATTAGGTGGAACTGACTGTTTTATTAGATTTGATAGATGATGAAGACTAAGATTAGCTTTATTTGTCAGATGTACATTGAAACATGTAGTGAACTGCATCTTTTGTGTCAATGACCAACTGACCATGGATGTGCTGGGGTCAGTCCGCCGTGTTGCCATGCTTACACAATTTAGTAGCCCTAAATTTAGCAGCCTCAGAGAGCAGTTGGTGCGTGGCTGTGATCTACATGGATTTTAGTAAAGCATTTGACAAGGTTCCACACGGTAGGCTTATTCAGAAAGTCAGAAGGCATGGGATCCAGGGGAGTTTGGCCAGGTAGATTCAGAATTGGCTTGCCTGCAGAAGGCAGAGGGTTGTGGTGGAGTGAGTACATTCAGATTGGAGGGTTGTGACTAGTGGTGTCCCACAAGGATCGGTTCTGGGACCTCTACTTTTCGTGATTTTTATTAACGACCTGGATGTGGGGGTAGAAGGGTGAGTTGGCAAGATTGCAGATGACACAAAGGTTGGTGGTATTGTAGATAGTCTAGAGGATTGTCAAAGATTGCAGAGATACATTGATAGGATGCAGAAGTGGGCTGAGAAGTGGCAGATGGGGTTCAATCCGGAGAAGTGTGAGGTTGTACACTTTGGAAGGACAAACTCCAAGACAGAGTACAAAGTAAATGGCAGGATATTTGGTAGTGTGGAGGAGCAGAGGGACCTGGGGGTACATGTCCACAGATCCCTGAAAGTCGCCTCACAGGTAGATAGGGTAGGTAAGAAAGCTTATTGCGTGTTAGCTTTCATAAGTCGAGGGATAGAGTTTAAGAGTCGCGATGTAATGATGCAGCTCTATAAAACTCTGGTTAGGCCACACTTGGAGTAGTGTGTCCATTTCTGGTCGCCTCACTATAGGAAAGATGTGGAAGCATTGGAAAGGGTACAGAGGAGATTTACCAGGATGCTGCCTGGTTTATGATCAGAGACTAAGGGAGCTAGGGCTTTACTCTTTGGAGGGAAGGAGGATGAGAGGAGACATGATAGAGGTGTACAAGATATTAAGAGGAATAGATAGAGTGGATAGCCAGCACCTGTTCCCCAGGGCACCATTGCTCAATACAAGAGGACATGGCTTTAAGGTAAGGGGTGGGAAGTTCAAGGGGCATATTAGAGGAAGGTTTTTTACTCAGAGAGTGGTTGGTGTGTGGAATGCACTGCCTGAGTCAGTGGTGGAGGCAGATACACTAGTGAAGTTTAAGAGACTACTAGACAGGTATATGGAGGAATTTAAGGTGGGGGGTTATATGGGAGGCAGGGTTTGAGGGTCGGCACAACATTGTGGCCCGAAGGGCCTGTAATGTGCTGTACTAATCTATGTTCTATGTTCTATGTTCTAACACATATGTTGCTAGAACATGGCAGAAATCTGAGGCAGCCAGAGGAAAACCACAGGATCATGGGGAGAATGCACAACCCCCTTACAGACAGCAAAGGGAATTGAGTTCAGACTGCTGGCAGTGTAGAGCATTCCGCTAACCACTACACTACTGTGCTTCCCGGTGCATAGTCTTGAGGATGGAATCATGTTTTGGAAGCAAATCAGTGACGATTTACCGAGTGATGATTTCCTCGATCACCTCCACAGCATCTGCCACAGGTGGGAGTTCCTGGTAGCAAACATTTTAATTCAGATTCCCATTCCACTTCCGGTGTGTCAATCCATGCCTCCTCTTGTGCCAAGGTGAGTCCACCCTCGGGGTGGAGGAGAAAGACCTTATATTCCATCTGCACACCTTGCAACCTGACCTCATTCCGGTGAACAAAATTTCCCCCCACTGCCTCTATTCCCAACTCTGACCTCTTACTCCCCTCTTCCTTTCCTTTCTCCTATTGTCCATTCTCCTCTTCTCTCAGATTCTTTCTTCTCCAGCCCTCGATCTTTTCCTCCCACCTGGTTTCACCTATCACCTTCCAGCTAGCCCCTTTCCCCTGCCCCCACCTTTTAATTCAAGCATCTCTCCCCTTCCTGCTCAATCCTGAAGAAGGATCTCAGACCGAAATGTTGATTGTTTACTCTTTTCCATAGACCTGCCTGACCTGTTGAGTTCCTTCAGCATTTTGTGTGTGTTGCCCTGGATTTCCAGCATCTGTATATTTCCTTATGTTACTGAATTAATGCCTGGAATATATTCAGATAAACCATTTGGACATGCTAAGCCTTGCCCGTCTGAGCACATTATCCGCATCAGGATGATTCATTTGGAGCTGCAGTCATCATCACCATCATGTGCATTGTTGTGTGGCATGGGCGATCATGGTCCTCCGTCTGTCCTTGAGCTGAGAAGTAGCGAGGGACCATATCTTGTGGAGAAGGATCCCTGCTCCCCACTCCGCTGCCACACTCACTGTCTTCGCCATCCATGACCAGGATTGTTCTTGGCAAATTTTTCGACAGAAGTGGTTTGCCACTGCCTTCTTCTGGGCAGTGTCTTTTCAAGATGAGTGACCCCAGCCATTATCAATATTCTTCAGAGATTGTCTGCATGGCATCAGTGGTCGCATAACCAGCTTGTGATATGCACCAGCTGCTCATACAACCATCTACCACCTGCTCTCATGGCTTCGCGTGATCTTGATTGGAGGGCTAAGCAAGTGCTACACCTTGCCCAAGGGTGACCTGCAGGCTAGCAGAGAAAAGGAGTGCCTTACACCTCCTTTGGTAGAGAGATTTCTCCAGACCGCCACACTGGTACTGCAGTATCTTCCTCTAATACTAGAGATTAAGGTGAGAGGGGAAAGTACTCCATACACAATTTGATACATTGGTCCCAGAAAAGAGACTGTACTGCTCTCCTTATGTGTGAAGCAGGAAGCCAAGCTCACTCGTTTGAACCAAGGAGTCAGCGTATAATGTCCAAGCTCCAGGTGCTTTATTGGGCAGCATTCATACAGAGAATTGAACTTAAATAAAAAGATGATGATTTTAATGGTGCAAACAGAAGAAAGGTGACACAGGATTGTGCATATGTACTTCAGTCTGACTGAAAAACTCTACCAAAAACAAAATGGCTGCCCTCCTGCTGTGGTCCAACTGAACTTCAAAATAAAAGTCAGCAGAGCTATCAAAATAAAAGTCAGCAGGGCTGTTAATTAACAAATAAAAGCCTGAACACAGACAAAGTTTGAATTGTTTCCTGTTCACCCTATAGACTCTTCCAGTGGAATGGGGATGAGAGTGATACCACAACCCTGGCAAAGCTGGTCTTCATTGGAAATTGGGCCTGACTGATAGACCATAAGACATAAGAGCAAATGTAGTCCATTCAGCCCATCGAATCTTCTCAACCATTTTTTCATGGTTGATTTATTATCCCTCACCTCCTTATTCTCCTGCCATCTCCTCGTAACCGTTGACACCCGTATTAATGAATAATCTATCAACCTTCATTTTAAATATACCCTCCACAGATGTCTGTGGCAAAGAATTCCACATTTTCACCACACTCTGGCTAAAGAAAATTCACTTTTTTTAACTCTAGATCCTTAAATTTGCAGAGTTTATTTATCTCTTAGTTCAGAGAGTTTTAACAGCTTATCACTTAACCACTGCTACTGGATTTGATCCACTTCTTTGTACTAAAATAACTTCCTCTTGAAACCCTGCAGTGTAGAGCAAGAGTAACTCCACATATCGACAAAGGAAGTTTGTCCAGATAAGTGCCCCTGAAACAGACTTTATACAGCTAAATAATTTTTACAAAATAGGTATGAAGATAGTGTTTTTGAACTGCAGTCAGGCTGTGTACAGACACAATAGCTTTGCTATCCAGGTATTTGGCTTCATAGAGTCTGTGGTGTAGTTCAGTGGTAAGAAAAAAGGAGCCTCTTGTCAGAAGCATTCCAATCATAGAATTAGGCTGGGTTATAGAATACTGTGCAAAAGTCTTAGGCACATATATATAGCAAGGTTGCCTCAGAGTTTTGCACAGTACTGTAGTAAAATTGAATGTAAGAATTGTACTATTGCCACAAAAAAGAAAACACATTTCATAACATTTGTGGTTAATGATAGACCTGAATCTGATATGGGTCTCTATTGTGGACTGAGAGTGGGAAGGAGGCAGAGAGAGGGGAATCATGGGTGGACAAAGGGGAAGAGTGGGAAGCACCAGAGAGACATTCTGTAATGATCAATAAACCAATTGCCTGGATTCGAATTACCTTGCCTGGTGTCTCAGAGATGGGTATGTCCGCACTCATGCCACCCCCTGCTCCTGGCATTCCTTCTTGGCCACCTGTCGTATACCCCTCCCATGACGCTCCATCTTTACATTCCCAACATCCTTTGCTCCCGCCTGATTTACAACTCGCTCTCCACTCCACAATGACAAACACGGTTCTGTGCAAAGGTCTTGGGCAAATATATAGCCAGGGTACCTAAAATTTTTGCTCAGTACTGTATAAATTTTCTTCCAGAGATTATTCTTTGTATCTACAGGGTTGGTAGTGGCGACCCAACCAAACCTCAGCAACGATATCTATTTCTAAATTCCCTTTCATCTGAAAGAAAACATCTGGGTGCACGTGAAAAAGGAAGGCGATTGATTAATTCAAGAGGAAGAAGGAAACAGAAACAGGAGGCAGAGTGCAGTTCAAGAAAGGATATTGAGGAGCCTTTCAGCAGGAGGTCAGAAGGTGAAGGAGTTCAGAGAGGACGATGGGAACAAAGCCCCAAAAAGAGAAGCACAGGTTATAAAGATGAAAGGCTGGAATCTCATGGACAAAGCCTAGAATATAAACACTGTTTATCAGAGAGTGCACCTTGCGGGGTGTTTTATCCCTGCTTTGACAGTAATACTGAGATGTGTAACTTGGCCAAGATTAGTTATTTGACTAATCCTTGTTGCTCAACCAAACTTCTAAGAAAATGACAGATTCAAAGAAACATTTGATTTCCACGGTGCAACCTCGACGCAAACTCATCAAGTCAACAAACAGGATAAAGACTATCTTTATTTGTCACAAGTACATTGAAATATCAGAGCATAAAGTGAAATGCAGTTGTTTGCATCAAATCAAATCAGCGAGGACTGTGCTGGGGTCAGCCTGCAAGGGTCGCCATGCTTCTAGCTCCATCGTAGCACGCCCATAGCTCACTAACCCTGTTATAACCCGGTGTCTTTCGAATATGGAAGGAAGCCAGTGCACCTCAAGGAAACCCACGAGGCCATTGATAGAACGTACAAACTCCTCACACACAGAGTCAGGGTTTGAACCCCGATCAGTGACCACTGGTGCTGTAAATTGACCGCTAATCACTTTGTTACCATGCCATCCTGAACATGACTGATCTGTGTTGAGTGTTCCCCTCCACACGGTATCTGTGTGGGCAATAACCTTTATCATAATTTGCAGCAAAATGTGACAACTTGAGAAAGAATGTTTTGGGAGATTGAAGATTGTTTTCACTGGCTGTGGAGGAGGTGCAGCGTAGGTTCACTAGGTTAATTCCTGGGATGTCCGGAGAGGTTAGAGAGACTGGGCTTGTACACGTTGGAATTAAGGAGATTGAGGGGGGATCTGATTGAGACATATAAGATTATTAAGGGATTAGACAAGATAGAGGCAGGAAATATGTTCCAGATGCTGGGAGAGTCCAGTACCAGAGGGCATGGTTTAAGAATAAGGGGTAGGTCATTTAGGACAGAGTTGTGGAGGAACTTCTTCTCCCAGGGAGTTGTGGAGGTGTGGAACGCGCTGCCTCAGAAGGCAATGGAGGACAATTCTCTGGATGCTTTCAAGAAGGAGCTAGATAGGAATCTTATGGATAGGGGAATCAAGGGTTATGGGGACAAGGCAGGAACTGGGTATTGATAGTAGATGATCAGCCATGATCTCAGAATGGCGGTGCAGGCTCAAAGGGCCGAATGGTCTACTTCTGCACCTATTGTCTATTGTCCATTGTCTATAATCATCTTTTTTCAGTACCCAAGTGTAAAGGGGAACAAAATGATTGTTACTCTGGATCTGATACAACATTAAAAAAAAGCACAATAAACACAAAGAACACAATAACCTTAACACAATAAATATAAATACATCAGATTAGCTTATACAGTATATAGATATTGATTGTACATACATAGAGTGACGCTAAGCACAGGAGTGTCTGCACTTAAGGTGACTGGCAGGAAATGTTAAAGTAGTTTTGGTGGGGAGTGTGCTGGGGTGGAGGTGTTGATCAGCCTGACAGCTTGAGGAAATAACTGCTTTTGAGTCTGACATGGATGTTAAGTAGCCTCCTCCCTGATGAGAATGGTGGGCGGGATCCCTTGTAATATTGCTGGCCTTTTCTTTGCACCTTTCTGTGTATATGACCTTGATGGCAGGTCGGCTGCTGCCGGTGATGTGTTGATCAGTTTTAACTACCGGTTGCAGAGTAATGTTCAAGAAAAGTTCAAAATTCAATGTGCATTTATTATCAGAGCATGTATAGATTATACAACTTGAGATTTGTCTCTTTAACAGGCAGACAACAAACAAAGAAACCCTAATAAAGCCCATAATAAGAGAAGTCCGTCAAACACCCAGTGTGCAGAGAGAGGGAAAAAAAATCAAATCATGCAAACAAGAATTGCATGCAAATAGTGTTCTGAACTGAAGTCTACAAAGAGAGTCCGAGACCCAAGGTTTAGTACAGAGCTGAGTAAATGTCGCAGAACAGAAAGCTGAACTGGCTCATCCCTCGCCTCAGACCAACACCCTGACCTTTTCAATTTGGCCCAGCACCTAACTCCGCGTCCAAACAACAGGTTCAATCATCTCAGTACGCTCTGATGCTTGGATCCCACCTTGGATTCAGCTTGCACCTGATCTGTCCAGTTTGGCCTGGTGCTTAACTCTTCGTCCAAACATTGGGTTTAGTTGCCTTGATATGCTCTGGTGCCCAGATGATTAAATTTCTTTATCAGCCATAACTTGACAGGTTTTTTTTGTAACTTGCATTTTCTAACAGACATCAATTTGTTATTAACTATTGTTTTTATCTATAAATATACGATAGTGATCGCTTAGAATGTGATACAACAGAACATTGCCCATTCCAATATGCAAAACAGCTGATATTTAAGCTTGTATTTATGTACATTTTATTCCATAGCTGTACTATATTCTTTAACTTTATTTTTTATATAATTGTTGAATGGCATTGTTCTTGTTGTATGTCATATCCTGACCAAAACACCACAACAAATTTCTAATTCAGGAAAATGTACATACATTCAGTGGCCATTTTATAGGTTCCTCTTGTACCTAATAAGATGGCCACTGAGTGTAAGTTCCTGATCTTCTGCTACCACAGCCCAACCACTTCAAAGTTCACATGTTGTGCATTCAGAGACGCTCTTCTGCACACCACTGTTGCAACACGTTATTTGAGTTACTGTCACCTTCCTGTCAGCTTGAACCAGTCTGGCCATTCTCCTCTGACCTCTCTCATTAACAAGGCATTTTCACCCACAGAACTGCTGCTTACTGGATGTTTTTTATTTATCGCACCACTCTCTGTAAAATCTAGAGGCATGAAGATACCTGAAGATCAGCAGTTTCTGAGACACTCAAAATACCCTATCTAGCACCAACAATTAATCCATGGTCAAAGCTACTTAGATCACACTTCTTCCCCATTCTGATGTTTGGTTTGAATAACCGAACTTCTTGACTGTGTCTGCATTCTTTTATGCATTGAGTTGCTGCCGTGTGCCTGGCTGAGTAGATATTTACATTAATAGAACATAGAATAGTACAGCACAGTACAGGCCCTTTGGCCCACAATGTTGTGCTGACCCTTAAACCCTGCCTCCCATATAATCCTCCACCTTAAATTCCTCCATATACCTGTCTAGTAGTCTCTTAAATTTCACTAGTGTATCTGCCTCCACCACTGACTCAGTCAGTGTATTCCACGCACCAACCACTCTCTGAGTAAAAAACCTTCCTCTGATATCCCCCTTGAACTTCCCACCCCTTACCTTAAAGCCATGTCCTCTTGTATTGAGCAGTGGTGCCCTGGGGAAGAGGCACTGGCTGACCACTCTATCTATTCCTCTTAATATCTTGTATACCTCTATCATGTCTCCTCTCATCCTCCTTCTCTCCAGAGAGTAAAGCCCTAGCTCCCTTAATCTCTGATCATAATCCATACTCTCTAAACCAGACAGCATCCTAGTAAATCTCCTTTGTACCCTTTCCAATGCTTCCACATCCTTCCTATGGTGAGGCGACCAGAACTGGACACAGTACTCCAAGTGTGGCCTTTAATGAACAGGTGTACAGGTGCATCTGAGCGTATATGGCGAATAAAGTTGATCCTTGAAAACCAAGCAAAATATCTTACCTTTACATCTCAAATATAATTATGTATAACGCCTGAAGGATTCCATTTGAGATTTGCTGGAGGCTTTTCTCCTCTTAATGTTTATGGCTAAATTCTGTTCAGATAGTTTTGCTCTCCAAGTATGTCCTTATTGGCCCATACCTTGAGCAAAACAAACTCTACCTTTGCCCCTTTGCAACCTTTCCATCTGCTTCAATTTCCATTTGCACTCCAATGATATTGAATGAACTGTGACTTCCCAAACTTGCTACTAGCTTATTAGCATTCATTGTTTGAGTTCCTTCAGTTAGCAGTATCAAATGATCATTGATACATTGATTTCAGTCACAGACTCATATCTCAGATTACTGAGTCTTCGAGCACCACAGCATGGAAGCAGTTGCTTTGGCCCATCTAGTCCATGTCAGACTGTTATTCTGCCCTGTCCCATTGATCCACACCTGGAAGAGGGCCCTACGCGCCCCTCCCAACCAGGTACGATAAGATGGGTTCTTGTCTTCACGGTCTATCTCACACCACATTGTTTGTCTGGACTTCACCTCTGTACCAGACTGAGGAGCTGGTGGTAGACCTGAGGAGAGCTAAGGTACCGGCGACCCCTGTTTCCATCCAGGGGGTCAGTGTGGACATGGTGGAGGATTACAAATACCTGGGGATACGAATTGACAATAAACTGGACTGGTCAAAGAACACTGAGGCTGTCTACAAGAAGGGTCAGAGTCGTCTCTATTTCCTGAGGAGACTGAGGTCCTTTAACATCTGCCGGACGATGCTGAGGATGTTCTACGAGTCTGTGGTGGCCAGTGCTATCATGTTTGCTGTTGTGTGTTGGGGCAGCAGGCTGAGGGTGGCAGACACCAACAGAATCAACAAACTCATTCGTAAGGCCAGTGATGTTGTGGGGATGGAACTGGACTCTCTGATGGTGGTGTCTGAAAAGAGAATGCTGTCCAAGTCGCATGCCATCTTGGACAATGTCTCCCATCCACTACATAATGTACTGGTTGGGCACAGGAGTACATTCAGCCAGAGACTCATTCCACCAAGATGCAACACAGAGCGTCATAGGAAGTCATTCCTGCCTGTGGCCATTAAACTTTACAACTCCTCCCTTGGAGGGTCAGACATCCTGAGCCAATAGGCTGGTCCTGGACTTATTTCATAATTTACTGGCATAATTTACTATTTAACTATTTATGGTTCTATTATTATTTATTACTTATGGAGCAACTGTAACGAAAACCAATTTCGCCCGGGATTAATAAAGTATGACCATGACTATGACTATCTCTTGCATATCAAGTAAGAATGGCCCTGATCCAATGTTTATACCTGAAATATCGACTGTTCCTTTCCTTCCTCCTGCCCGATGGTACTAGCGAGAAGAGAGCATAGCCAGGATGGTGGGGATCTTTGATATTCACTGCTGCACTCTTGTGGCAGCAGTCCTTGTAGCTTGCAGCTGATTTTGATGGTGGAGAGGGCTTTCCCTATATTGGACTGGGCACTATCCACTACTTTTTGTAAGTTTTCCATTCTTAAGCATTGGTGTTTCCATAGTGGCATCCGTTAGTCTCGCGAGACCATGGATCTGTGCCTGGAAAGTCTTCACTCTCCAGGGCACAGGCCTGCGCAAGGTTGTATGGAAGACCGGCAGTTGCCCATGCAGCAAATCTCCCCTCTCCACGACACCGATGTTGTCCAAGGGAAAGGCTTGTCTCCAGTGTCGTCGCAGGAGTTGCCAGAACAAGGTTGAAGGCAACGTCGGACTGCCTTAGGGACTCCAGCTCCGGATTTGTCCTCAGGGTTTACTCCAGAAGCCTTTCCCATGAGTGGGTATGGCCACAAGGCAGCGGAGGTTTGAAATCAGGGTTTTCCCTCTCTGTATATATATATATATATATATATACACACACACACACACACACACACACACACACACACTTCTAGGCAACCGTTAGTCTCATGAGACCACAGATTTGCGCCTTGGAAGGTTTCCAGGGCGCAGGCCTGGGCAAGGTTGTATGAAGGACCAGCAGTTGCCCATGCTGCAAGTCTCCCCTCTCCACGCCACCGATGTTGTCCAAGGGAAGGGCATTAGGACCCATACAGCTTGGCACCGATGTCGTCACAGAGCAATGTGTGGTTAAGTGCCTTGCTCAAGGACACAACACACTGCCTCAGCCAAGGCTCGAACTAGCGACCTTCAGATCACTAGACGAACGCCTTAATCACTTGCGACGTGCACATACGCATCATACATATATGAGGTGCCTAAGACTTTTGCACAGTACTGTAACAATTTTATGTGTCGCAATGTACTGCTGCCACGAAAAATAATCATGACATATTGAATGATGATAAACCTGATTCTGATACGGGTCACTATTGTGGACTGAGAGTGGGAAGGGGGCAGGGAGAGTGGAATCGTGGTTGGGAAAAGGGGAAGGGAGAGAGGAGGGAGTGGGAAGCACCAGAGGGACAATCTGTAATGATCAAAAACAACATTGTTTGGAATCAAATATCCTTGCCTCGTGTCTCAGGGCTGGGTGTGACTGCGGCCGCATCACCCTCTTTCCCTTGGGTCTTCTCTGCCACCTATCCCACACCCTTCTCATGGCACTCCACCCTCACCATTTCCAACATCCTTTGCCCCTGCCATAGTTACAAACTTGTTTTCCAGTCCATATTGACAAATACAATATCATATATAAGTCTCAGGCACCCTAGAGGCTTTTGCACAACACTGTATAGAAGTTTGCCAAAGTTTTAGATGACACGATGAACCTTTGCAGACTTCTAAAAATAGAAGAGGAACTGTTGTGTCTTTTTTTTAAAAATGGCACTTACTGGCTAATCCCAGAACGTATATGAAATAATAACACCAAGGAAGTGAAGTTGCTGACCCTCAGCTTCTGGGTACAAAGATTACTGACACTGGATGATAAGAGTTTTGCTCCTTACAGTTGGTGAGTTTTTTCAGCACCAGCACAACCCCCTCCTCTATTAAGCACAAATAATCAGAAATAAAGTGTTCTCAAATAACAACTTACTCAGTATTATAGTCAGGAGGATAGAATGATGCATCACATACATTCCGATGACAATGCCAAAAACATATTTCAAAAATTAAAATGCCATTCCTGAGTAATCAAGCAATGGAATACGGGATTTGGGAATATGGTAGATTTGTTGACTATAGTTCTTGGGGGTCACACAATCTGTTCCAGCTGGAATATTTCAGCTGCTGACTGATCTTCCTTTATTAGGTTTTGCTCTTTGCCATTTTATTTGCTCAACTGCACACTGAAGTGCTGGGTGTATTGCTCTTCAAACAGGCATATGCACACAGACCATCATACTTGAATTACAAGGACATGACACGCACGCACACCCTCATACCAACACCTACACAAGCACACTCTTGCCTTGTCAGGGCACGCATACAAGAATACATAGACTTGAGCACGAACCAATTCAATTGGATCCATGAGACCATAAGACCATTAGACAAAGGAGCAGAAGTTGGCCATTCGACCCATCGAGTCTGTTCCACCACTTTATCATGAGCTGATCCATTCTCCCATTTAGTCCCACTTCCCCGCCTTCTCACCATAACCTTTGATGCCCTGGCTACTCAGATACCTATCAATCTCTGCCTTAAATACACCCAATGAATTGGCCTCCACTGCTGCCCGTGGCAACAAATTCCATAGATTGACCATCCTCTGGCTAAAAAATTTTAGTCCATCAGTGCCAATGTACCGAGACCACAAACAGCTCAAGGTTAAACATAACAATAGAGAATTTAAAAATATATATTCGGTGCAGAATTAATCCCGGTGTTGGTGCCTTGTCAGAGTATCTGTGACATATGGGGATTCTGTAATATAATAATTGCTGCATATGACCAGTGGTGCACAAAGTCTTTAACCTTCATCTCAGAAATAGAAGTAGGTTTATTATCACTGACATATTTCTTGAAATTTGTAGCTTTGTGGCAGCAGTATGGTACAGGACATAAGAATTTGCTATAAATTACTGTAATAATATATAGTACTGTGCAAAACTCTTAAGCACCTGAGAATTTTTTATACTGTTTCAGATGGTTTGACTTCCACAGAGCCTTGATCTCAACATCATCGAGGCTGTCTGGGATTACCTGGAGAGACAGAAACAAGTGAGACAGCCAAAGTTTGCAGAATGGTGGCAAGTTCTCCAAGATGCTCGGAACATCCTAACAGCTGACTTTCTTATCAAACTGCACAACAGCGTACCTAAGATACTCAGTGCAGTTTTAGAGGCAAAGGTGGTCACACATTGGTTTGATTGAGTTATTTACTGTTTACTGTTCTTTTTAGTTTTTTTTTCATATTTAGGAATGTTTCATTTCAGCCTATGACAGAGTAGGCAGAATTTTTTTTGATCCTGTGGAAAGATAATGGGAGAAGTACGAGCCTACTGACTCTCACAGCTATCTGGACTATTCCTCTTCTCACCCTGTCTCTTGCAAAAATGCCATCCCCTTCTCGCAATTCCTCCGTCTCCGCTGCATCTGCTCTCAGGATGAGGGTTTTCATTCCAGGACGAGGGAGATGTCCTCCTTTTTTAAAGAAAGGGGCTTCCCTTCCTCCACCATCAACTCTGCTCTCAAACGCATCTCCCCCATTTCACGTACATCTGCTCTCACTCCATCCTCCTGCCACCCCACTAGGAATAGGGTTCCCCTGGTCCTCACCTACCACCCCACCAGCCTCCGGGTCCAACATATTATTCTCCGTAACTTCCGCCACTAGCACATCTTTCCCTCCCCGCCTCTCTTTGCTTCCCACAGGGATCGCTTCCTACGCAACTCCCTTGTCCATTCGTACACCCGATTCCTCCCCACTGATCTCCCTCCTGGCACTTATCCTTGTATGCAGAAGAAGTGTTACACATGCCCTTACACTTCCTCCCTTACCACCATTCAGGGCCCCAGACAGTCCTTCCAGGTGAGGCGACACTTCACCTGTGAGTCGGCTGGGGTGATATACTGCGTCCGGTGCTCCCGATGTGGCCTTCTATATATTGGCGAGACCCGACGCAGACCGGGAGATTGTTTTGCTGAACACCTATGCTCTGTCCGCCAGAGAAAGCAGGACCTTCCAGTGGCCACACATTTTAATTCCACATCCCATTCCCATTCTGATATGTCTATCCACGGCCTCCTGTACTGTAAAGATGAAGCCACTCTCATGTTGGAGGAACAACACCTTATATTCCGTCTGGGTTGCCTCCAACCTGATGGCATGAACATTGACTTCTCTAACTTCCGCTAATGCCCCACCTCCCCCTCGTACCCCATCTGTTATTTATTTATATACACACATTCTTTCTCTCTCTCTCCTTTTTCTCCCTCTATCCCTCTGACTATACCCCTTGCCCATCCTCTGGGTCCCCCCCCACCTTTCCTTCTCCCTGGGCCTCCTGTCCCATGATCCTCTCATATCCCTTTTGCCAATTGCCTGTCCAGCTCTTGGCTCCATCCCTCCCCCTCCTGTCTTCTCCTATTATTTTGGATCTCCTCCTCCCCCTCCCACCTTCAAATCTCTTACTAGCTCTTCCTTCAGTAAGTCCTGACGAAGGGTCTCGGCCCGAAACGTCGACTGTACCTCTTCCTAGAGATGCTGCCTGGCCTGCTGCGTTCACCAGCAACTTTGATGTGTGATGGTTGAATTTCCAGCATCTGCAGAATTCCTCGTGTTCACGGGAGAAGTACTTTTTCTTGCAAGGAGAACAAGTGCCACATCTGCATCTACACCTCCTCCCTCACTATCATTTAGGGCCCCAAACAGCCCTTCCAGGTGAGGCGACAGTTGTGGGACTTAGTTCAAGAGCCATGAGGTAATGTTACAGCTATATAAGACCTTAGTACTGTGCTCAGTTCTGGTCACCTAATTACAGGAAGGATGTGGATACTATAGAGGGAGAGAGTGCAGAGGAGATTTACAAGGACGTTGCCTAGATTGGAGAGCATGCTTTATGAGAATAGGTTGAGTAAAGTTAGCCTTTTCTCCTTGGAGTGACGGAGGTTGAGAGGTAACCTCATAGAGGTGTATAAGATGATGAGAGGCATTGATCTGTGGATAGTTAGAGGCTTTTTCCCAGGGCTAACAGGAGGGGGCATAGTTTTAAGGTCTTTGGTAGCAGGTTCAAGGAGGATGCCAGAGGTAAGTTTTTCCATCCAAGAGTCGTGGGTGCGTGGAATTCGCTGCCAGCGAAGGTCTTTTAAGAGAATCTTAGACAGGTACATGAAGCTAAGAAAAATTGAGGGCTATGCGGTAGGGAAATTCTAGGCAGTTTCTGGAGTAGGTTACATGGTCAGCACAACATTGTGGGCCGAAGGGCCTGTAATGTGCTGTAGATTTCGATGTTTCTATTTAAGTACATGATAAGGAGAAGTATAGATGAGGGTAAAATTGATATAAATATGTATCGTTGGTCAGGACACACTTGATGGATTGAAGGAGATGTAACTATGCTGTATCTGACTCCAAACAGGCTCTTTCAATTTATACATAGTTCCATTCAATTATTGCTCATATTTACACACAGTATGTCTATCTATCCATCTTCCCATCTAACATCCATCCAGCACTGTAACAGGCCCGTCTAGCCCAACGAGTCTGCACTGCTTACATACATCAATGTGACCTATTAAACTACTAACGAGTGCAGCTATTGAATGTTCAGGGACCTGGAGGAAACCCACACGGTCACAGGAAGAATGTAAACATTCCTTACAGAAAAGGGCAGAATTAAACCGAAGCCACTGGCACTTTAGTAGAGTTATGTTGTCCATGACACTACCTTACCGCCAGATCTGCCAAATTCAAAACCCTGTGCCATTTATAGCAAAATGGCAACACATTCTTTGCAACTTCTACGATCTCCAAAGGGATCTTACCACCAAACATATCTTCACTCTCCTTCCTCTCTCTACTTTCTACAGTGATCTTCAATTCCATTGTCCATTCGTCCCTCCCCAGCACGTATCCCTGCAAGAGGCCATTCACCTCCTCCCTCACCTCCATTCAGGGCCCCAAAAAATCCTTCCAGGAGAGGCAATACTTCACCTGTGAATCTTCTGGGATTGCCTATTGTGTCCAGTGCTCCGACGCAGCCTCCTGTACATTGGTGAGAACCCTCGTAAATTGGGGGACCACTTCGTCCAGCACCTCCGCTTCATCCACCAAAAGTAATCCCCATTTCCATTCTGACATGTCTATCCATGACCTCCTCTTGTGCCATGATGAGGCCACCCTCAGGGTGGAGGAGCAACACTTTATATTCCATTTGAGTAGCCTCCAACTTGATGGTATGAATATCAATTTTACCTTCCGGTAAAAAAAATTCCTCTCCCTCCCTTATTCTATTCCCCACTCAGGCCTCTTACCTCTTCTCATCTGCCTATCACCTCTGTCTGGGTTCTCTGTTCCTTCACTTTCTCCTATGATCCATATTTCTGTCCGATCAGATTCCTTCCTCTCTAGCCCTTTACTTTCCCCAACCACCTGGCTTCACCTATCAACTTCTAGCTATCCTCCTTCCTCTCCCCTCACCTTCTTATTCTGGCATCTTCCTCCTTCCTTTCCAGTCCTGAAGTAAGGTATTGGTCCGAAACATTAACTGTTTATTACTTTCTAATGATTCTGTCTGACCTGCTGAGTTCCTCTGGATGTCTTAGTGTGTTGTCGTGGAGACGCAAGACTGCAGAATCAAAAAAAAAATGTAAATCAGCATCTGTGGAGGGAAATTACCAGTGGATGTTTTGGATTGAGACCCAATCCCGATGAAGGTAATGGACACAAAATTTTGGATGTAGATGGCCCTCCATAGATGCTGCCTGACCTGTTGTGACCCTCCAGCAGGCCCTGCTAAATTTACCATGTGCTTTAGATGACGGGTGGCGATACGTCTCTACCAAAGGAGGTGCAAGGTGATCCTTCCCTTCACGAGCTTGCAGGTCACCTTTGGGCAAGGTGTAGCACCTGCTTAGCACCTCGATCAGGGTCAGAGAAAGCCACAGTTTCTGCCATCTCTGGTGTCTCTGAAGAATATGATATTTCTTAACAAGATTGCACCTCATTTTTCTAAACCACAGTGAGGAGAGTCCCAACCTATTCAACCTTTCCCTGTCAGGCAATCCATCTGTACAGGCTCCAGGACAGCTTCTTCCACCAGGCCATCAGACTGCTTAACTCATGCTGACACAACTGTATTTTCATGTTATATTGACTATCCTGTTGTACACTCTACTTATTATAAATTACTATAAATTGCACATTGCACATTTAGACAGAGACGTAACTTGAATATTTTTACTCCTCATGTATATGAAGGATGTAAGTATTAAAGTCAATTCAATTCAGTTCACCCCTGGGCAAGGTGTAGCACCTACTTACCTCTGATTAGGGTCACAAGAAGCCATTGGAGCAGCTGGTGCACATCACAGACAACCACTGAAGAGTATTGATAATATCTGGGGTCACTCGTCTTGTAATGACACTGCCTAGAAGAAGGCTATGGCAAGCCACGTCTATAGAAGAAATTACCAAGGACAATCATAGTCATGGATAGGCTGTAATCGTCCATGCCATATGACACAGCACATAATAATGATGATGATGTTCTTAATATTCTCTGTGGAAGTATCTTATAGCTTTAATAATTACATGATATTAACACTCCTCTTAGAATTTTCAGAGTAAAACTTTTAAATGATTCTTTTTATATGGAGAAGAAAAAGCTGATGAAAGTGACTTATTGTTAATTGCTTCAGGAAATGTAGATGTCACTGACACGGTCGATGGTTATTATCAATCTCTACTTAACCTCTGAATTTAGTAACCTACTGGGCCATGTAAGAGAGTAGTTAAAAGCCAGTCACATTTGGTCTGTCTGGAATCACATTTCCTTCCTTAATGAACATCGGTGGATCTAATTGATTTTTACATCAATCCATTTGTTTCACGATCATCATTAATGGCATTTGATTCTTCATCACAGTTTTGTTTAAATAGGTTCATTAAATTTCTATTTGTCATTTGGATTTGAATTCACTTTTTTAGATCATGAATCATATAGAGAGGCAGAGCGAAGTCAAGATGGCACTAATTGGTAACTCCACTGTTTGCATCTTCGGAAATAGCTCTGTTTTCATCTTTAATATCTTTATTTTTCCCTTTCAAGGTTCTTTTGAAGACCCTGTCCTGGAGTTATACACTGACATCAGTTCTTTGTGGGAATGGGACCCATTCTCAGGGTTTCAGGACTGGCCATTGTTCGGTACATCAAGGGTTCGGCCTAAGAATCCGGCTTGAATTTGGAAGCCTAAGATCTCCGAGCTCTGGAGACGGGCGCATCGAGGGTCGGTGTCAGGACAGGAGACTTGTGTGTCGTCGGGGGAGTTGGAAAATCTACTGCTGTGTGCCCAAAGACCCTGGATCTTTGGGAACAGAGCTCAGAAAAGGCAACGTAACGGACTTTTAACATCATAAACCAGCAAGTTGTTTGTTATGTCTCCCCGATCGCTAGAGGAAAAAACAGATATCTCCTTCTCCCTTATTAGGGAGAGAGAACCTGTGGTATGTCGAATGCTGGGTGAAAGGTAAAGTCTTTGGAGTAACTGCAAGTCTGTGTCTTTGCTGTTGCTTTGCTCATGTTTGAGTGCTCGGTGGTGGGTGCTGATGCTTTTTTTGCTGGTGGGGGGGGTATTGTCGCTTGCTGCTGCTTATGCGTGGGAGGGAGGGGAGCTGGGGGGGGGGCTTTGGGGTCCTTACGTTTAACTGCCGTTCATTCTTTGGGGCACTCCTTTGTTTTCATGGTTGTTTGCAAAGAAAAAGCGTTTCAGGATGTATATTGTATACATTTCTCTGACATTAAATTGGACCTTCGAACCTTTGATAAATCAGGCAAATAGGCTTGTTATTAGCCACTCTTTCAACTTGTTATTAAACACCTTCTACACTAATCTCATTTTATTTTGCCAACATTCCCCTGAACTCCTGTGAACTTCTACCATTTGCCTACACTTGCAATACAGCTCAATACATGCCCTTTGGCCCATGATGTTGTGCCAACCTTTTAACCTACTTTAAGATCAAATTAACCTTTCCCTACCACATAGCACCTCCATTTTTCTTTCACCTACATATATATCTAAATCTTTTAACCCCCTTATGTATCTGCCTCTACTACCACCCCTGGCAGCACGTTCACACACCCACCAGTCTCTGAGTAAACTATCTACCTCTGACATCCCCCTATACTTTCCACCAATCACCTTAAAATTACGTATATCCCTTTCTATTAGGCATTTATGCTCTGGGAAAAGAAGCTTCCAGCTGTCAACTTTATCAATACCTTTCGTCATCTCAATCTCCTTTGTTCCAAAGAGAAAAGTCCTAGCTCGCTCAACGTATCCTCATAATACATGTTCTCTAATCCAGGCATCATCCAGGTAAATCTCCACACACTTTCGAAAGCTGCAACCTTCCTATAATGAGGTGACTGAGCAAAATATTCCAAGTGTTGTCTGAACAGGATCTTGTGGCTCCTGAACTCAATACTGTGACAACCTTCATGTCCTTTCTTAACCATCGTATCGACTAGTGTAGGGGATCTATGAAAACAGACTGCAAGATCCCCTCTGTTCCCCCACGCTGTTAAGAATCAAGCAATTAACCCTGTACATTCGATTTTCCCAAGTGTATCACTTCATACTTTTCCGGATTGAACTCCATCTGCCACTTCTCAGCCCAGCTCTGCATCTTGTCAATGACCCATTGTAACCTACAACAAGCTTCTACACAATCCACAACTCCATCAACCTTCCACTTCATCATCCAAGTCATTTATTAAAATCACAAAGAGCAGGGTCCCAGAACAGAGCCCTGTGGACCACCACTGGTCACCAAGTTCCAGGCAAAATATGCTCCATCTGTAACCATTCTCTGTCTTCTGTGAACAAGCCAATATTCTGTTACATTACTTGACCATTGTAAATTGTCCCCCTTGATTGGTAGAATCTAGAGGAATGCGGGGAGAATGATGGTCTAGGGTAGGATTAATGTAAATATGTATTGATGATCAGGGCTGTCTTGGTGGAGAGAAGCACCTGTTTTTGTGCTTTATCTCTCTAAACTATATACTGTTTAACATACTTAGTACACAGGCTCTTTCAATTTAGATGTAGTTTCATTCAGTAATTACTCATTTTCAAGTTTCATTTATTTATTTAGCCCAGTAACATTCTTGTCTGGTCCAACAAGCCCACTCCACCCAATTACATCTAAGTAACCAATTAACCTGCTAACCTATATGTCTCTGGAATGTGGGAAGAATCTGGAGCACTTGGAGGAAACCCAGGGAGCCATGGACAGAAAATACAAACTCCTTATGGACGGTGGTGCAATTGAACTTGGGTCACTGGCTAGGGACAATCTACAGAGGTCAGTTAACCAATCAATTCTCAGTCCCCTGTGAAGGGAAAGGAGAACAAGCTCCACACCGACAGCACCTGAGGCTGGAATCGAACCTGTGAGGAAGCAGCACTAGGAGCTGCATTATTGTGCTGACCCCTATCATCCAGTTCTACTGGATACTAGAGAAGCTGGCGAACTCGTATGCTTCAGCCTCATTGATGCTAAGACGGTTGACAGTTTCCAGCTGTTATGAGTGAACATCACCAATACTGTAACTTATCCTGGTCCAACCACATTAATGTCACAGCTAAGGAAACTCATCAGCAGCTCCACTTTGTCAGGAGACTAAAGAGTATGACACAGTAGCGTCGAGGTTAGCACAACGCTTTACAGTACCAGCAGCCCAGGTTCAAGTCCCGCCGTTGTCTGTGAGGAGTTTGTACTCCCCATGATCACATGGGTTTCCTCCGGGTGCTCTGGTTTCCTCCCACAGTCCGAAGATGTACCAGTCGATAGGTTAATTGGTCATTGTAAATTGTTCCATGATTAGGGTTAAATCAAGGGTTGCCTAGTGACATGGTTTGATGGGTCAGAAGGTGCTATCTCATGCTGTAAATCAATAAATAAAATCTATAATGCCCCCATCAATTCTTTCTAATTTATATCGATGCACTGTAGAAAGCATTCCATCAGGTGGCATAAGGCTTGGTGTGGCAACTGCTCTGTATGTGACCACAAGAAACTGCATAGCTATGTGGACATAAGTCAGAACATCATGGAAACCAACATGTTCTCTATGGACTCTGTCTACAGTTCTCACTGCCTCAGTAAAGCCAACAATGTAATCAAAGACCCCACCCATCCCGGACATTCTTTCTTCTCGTTCCCCGCACCCCCCCCCCCATTGATCAAATTAAAGGCATCCATTAGTCTTGCGAGACCATGGATCTGCGCCTGGAAAGTCTTCACTCTCCAGGGCGCAGGCCTGGGCAAGGTTGTAAGGAAGACCGGCAGTTGCCCATGCTGCAAGTCTCCCCTCTCCATGACACCGATGTTGTCCAAGGGAAGGGCATTAGGACCCTTACAGCTTGGCACCAGTGTCGTCACAGAGCACTATGTGATTAAGTGCCTTGCTCAAGGACACAATACGCTGCCTCGGCTGGGGCTCGAACTCACAACCTTCAGATCGCTAGTCCAATGCCTTAACCACCTGGCCACGTGCCCATTGATCAGAAGACACAAAAACCTGAAAGCATGGATTTCACCACCATGCTCAAGGACAGCTTCTACCCCACTGTTATCAGTCTCGTGACATGTGTCTTGTATGATAAGATGGACACTTGACCTCACAAGCCACCTTGTTATAATTGTGCATTTAATCATTCAGCTGCACTGCACCTTCTCTGTAACCGTTACATTTTATTCTGTATTGTTATTGATTTACCTTGTTCTACCACAATACATGTATGATGATCTGATCTGTATGAACAGTAGGCAAGACAAGCTTTTCACTATATCTTCCACCATGTAACTGTAACAAACCATTACTAATGCCAATACCAATAACTGCTGTACTAGCTCATCCTCAATGGGTGCACTGAGTTCTCTAACTCAGTCTTGTTTTTAGGAGCAGAATATGACACTCACTGACATCTATCTACTCCCTGTTACACCACTGGCGTTTAAGGCAGCAATGAAGCTCATCCTTTCTGGCAGTGCTCCGGGCTTCCTCCATCATGTCCGTAGCTTCCTCTCAGTTTTCACCACTGTCAGTCATGCAAGTTCTGGGTGGAGACTCAGGAACACCATCGCACTCGGATGTAGAAGGATTCTTCATTGCTGTTTCCACAGCAGTTCTGTTTTACCAGTCAGGGTTATTGGCCCTGAACCTGGAGTGCTGATGTACAACTCTTAGTCTGGGCTCTACTCTTTGACTGTTTGGCAGGGGTGACCTTACCAAGAGTCTCCAAATCACGACAAGGTTGTGGGGCTGATGGTCCTCTTGAAGTATTCGCTGTCATGCAGCACAGATAATCAATGATCGTTTTGGGTGTGTTCCATGACCTTTGGCCTCTTCTTTTGTCCAAATGCGTAAGACATTTGAGGGGATATATAACCAAAACACCACAGCCTATCCAAGGCTTTTAGACATTATCAATATAATAATTGAGTCATTGACCAAGCCTACCAATCAGTTTCCATCTGTTGTTCAATAACAAATTTGTGTGAGGTGAAGGGCATTGGGGAAAATGCAAATCTGAGATCAAATCAAGCAATACTTACCAAATATCATGACACAAGTTACTCATCTACATCTCTCTAAAATATTTTCTGAGACAAATTTATCCAATTTGCATTTGAATGAAGCAACACTAATTACTTCCAGTTCTCACCAGGAAGTCTGTTCCATAAATGGACTCCTAAGTCCTTGCAGTATTACAGCTGGTGTTAAACTTCCATGGGCCTTTTATGAACAGTGCAATGCCCAACGAAAATCATTTCAGAACATAGAACAGTACAGCACAGAAACAAGCCCTTCAGTTTATAATGTTGTACTGAACCAATTAAATTAGTAATCAAGCGGCCAAATAAACTAGCCTCCTCTGCCTGCACATTGCTCATGTCCTTCCATTTTCCACACAACCACGTACATACCTAGCATCTCTCAAAAGTCCCTAATGTATCTGCCTCTACTGCCTCTCCAAGCAGGGCATTCCAGACACTCACCACTCTCTGGGTAAAAAAGAACTTGCCCTTCACAACTTATCCCTCTCACTTCAAATGCGTGGCCTCTGGTGTTAAACATTGCCACCCTTGGCAAAAGATATTGTCTGTCTACTCATCTATGACTCATAATCTTATATACCACTATCAGATCACCGCTCAGCCTCCACCATTCAAGAGAAAACAATCTCTCATTACGGCACATGCCCTCCAATTCAGGCAGCATCTGCGCCCTCTCCAAAGCCTTGTCATCTTTCCTATAATGGAGCGACCGGAACTATACACAATATTCCAGACGTGACCTAACTGGAGTTTTATAAAGCTGCAACATAAGGTGCTGATTTTTGAATTCAATGCCTCGACTTATAAAGGCAAGCATGCCATATGCCTTCTTAAGCATCCTAGTAACCCGTGTAGTCATTAATCTATTAAAGAAGGGATGATAAAACAACTTCTAATTAAAAATGCTGAGCAGTTATTCAGGAGAAATACAATGGACAAACAAGAGCAAATCTGCAGATTCTGGAAATCTGAGCAACACACACAAAATGCTGTGGGAACTCAGCAGGCCAGGCAGCATCAGGACATTCAAGATGGAGGGTCTCAGCCTGAAACTTTGACTGTTTACTCATTTCCTGCCTGGCTGCTGAGTTCCTCAGTATTTCATGTGTGTTGCTTGATTGAAAAGGGATTTATCCAATTACCTGCAGTGTGTGTGGGAAATAGCATTATTTTTATATGAATGAACTTTCCCTACATCCAAGCACAGGTCATATCAAAGGATCATGGTCAAATAGCACAAGAAAGGTCCCATATTAACCAGTCACTTACACTCATCCTAAACTAGGACAGCGCTATAGCATAGTGGTTAGCACAATCTCTTGACAGTGCCAGCAATTATCGATCAGAGTTCGATTCCCACTTCTTCCTGTAAGGAGTTTGCACGTCACCCCGCCCCCCCCCCCCCCCACTGTGACTGCATTGGTTTCCTCTGGGTGCTCGGGTTTCCCCCGCTATCCAAAGATGCACACGTTAGGGTTAGTAAGTTGTGGGCAAGTAATTTTGGTAGCAGTGGTTACACTTGCTGGCTCGCCCCAGCACAACCCGTGGACTGTGTTGATCATTGATACAAATTGTGCGTTTCACCGTATGCTTTGAAATACATGTAACAAATAAAGCTAGCCTTTATCTTTCTTTGACTTGTATTCTTCCCACTTTCCCATCCCAGATTCTACCACTTGTCTACAAACTAGGCCAATTTACAGTGGATAATTAACCTACTAAGGCACATTGGATGAGGGTGGAACCTGGAGTGCACAGAGAGAGGGAAATCCACAGGATTGCAGGCAGAAGTTCATGCCGATACCATCAGCTGTCAAGATCAAACCCAGTTCATCTTTGAGACAACAGTTCTATGAGATGAACGGTTCTCCCCATTGTTCCAGAGGGCAGAATATGCTGCATTCCCCCCCCCCAGTGTTATAACCATAGAATCACACAGCACAGAAAAAGGCCCTTCAGCCCATCACAGTCATGCTGACCATCAAGTGCTGGATCTGCATCAACCCCAGATATAATACAACCTGTATTTCTTATGGCGGAGTTTAACACTGTGTTTCAGATTGCTGAATGCTACAATGCCTGACTGTAATACAAACAGATACATTTGTTTCCTTCTCTTTATTTACAGAACATTTTTCTTGGCTTTAAAGTGCCCAAATACAAAGGCTGCCAAATGCACAGAGATAACAAAAAGGCCAGAAAAGCAGAAATTAATCTTTTCTTTCCTCCCCTGGGTTCATGTTGATACCTTGAAGAGCAGTAGCGAAGAGCAAAGAGTTTGACAAAAGCAATTTGCAATCTGTTGGAAGAACGCAGAGGGTGGAACAGCTTCTTGGTAGGAGAGGAATGATCATGAGCTAGTCCCTTTTGACTGCATTTGGCCCATATCCCTCTAAACCAGGGGTTCCTAACCTTTTTACTGCCATGGAGCCTTGCCATTTACAGAAGGGTCCGTAGACCCCAGGTTGAGCATCTTTCCTATCCACGTATCTGTTAAAATGTCACTTAAGCGTTATAATTCTGCTCAAGGTTGAGGACATCTTCAGAAGCCACCACTTCAAGAGTATGGCATCCTATTAAGGGCCCTCACCACTGGGGTCATGGCCCCTTTACACCCCCTTCTCAATTCTACCATCAGGGAAAAGATACAGTAGCCTGAAGACACACATCCAGCATTTTAAGATCAGCTTCCTCCCCTCTGCCCTCATCTTTCTGAATGGTCCATGAACCCATGAATACCACCTCACCACTTCTATTTTGTTCTCTCTCGCTATCTATCTATCTTTCTCTCCATTCCTCTTTCTATCTACCTATCTTCCTCTCTCTGTCAATCTAGTTTTTAATTTGTATTTATTTATCTTTTAGGTATTGCATTGTACTGTTTCCACAAAACAACAAATTTCACAACATATATCAGTGATAATAAACCTGATTCTGAATTCTGGGCTTTAACCCCGCTCTACTACTTCCTCTGGCTGCTCATTTCTTACTCATACCACCCTCTGTGTGGAAGAAGATCAATAAACTTACAGTAGAATGGAGATTGCAGAGAAATGCAGAGAAATAGAAACAGGAGTAGTCTCTTTGGTCTCTTACAGCCTGACCCACCATTTAGTACAGGTCTCTTTCAATGTTATACTTTCACTCTGTTGATAATGGAAATATATTCACCTCTTTAAACGTGAGTTGTTCTCTATTTCTTTCTGTGCTTCCAAATTCCACAGGCTCATCACAGGCTCTGGGCCTGTATTCACTGGAATTCAGAAAAATGAAGGGTGACCTCATTGAAACCTATCAAATGGTGAAAGGCCTCGACAGAATGGATGTGAAGAGGATGTTTTTTATGATGAGAGAGTCGAAGGACATAGCCTCAGAATAAAGGAGTATCCTTTTAGGACGGAGATGAGGAGGAGTTTCTTTAGCCAGAGAGTGGTGAATCTGTGGAATTCTTTCCCACAGGCAGCTGTGGAGGCCAAGTTTTTATGTATATTTAAGGCAGAGCTTGATAGATTCTTGATTGGTCAGGGCATGAAGGGATATGGGGAGAAGGCAGGAGATTGGGGCTGGGAGGAAAATTGGATCAGCCATGGTGAAATGGCAGAGCAGACTAGATGGGCCAAATTGCCTAATTCTGCACCTATGTCTCATGGTCTTACGGTCTTAACCTTAGCCTAATCACAGGACAAGTTACAACATCAATTAACTTACGAACCAGTACATCTTTGGAACGTGGAAGGAAACTGGAGCACTCAGAGGAATGCCTTGTGGGGAGAGAGTACAAACTCCTTACGGACGAGGTCGGAATTGAAATTTGAGCTCTGACACTCCAGGCTGTAACAGCGCCGTGGAAATTGTTACGCTACTGTGGCACTCCACTTGCGTTGAGTTGCACTTGGGAATGCTGCTGAGGCCAAGTCGGGATGGTGTAGGAAGCTGCAAGGGCTGCAGGGTCTAATCCTGTTCCTGATGTTTGTTTTGTTCTTGCAGCGTCAAGTGCACACTCCACTAAAGCTCATCAGCATATTTCTCTGGTCCCTTTTTTCTCCCTGTTAATCCAGTCATAGTTTAAGAGCATTTGCACTGTTTGCCTCAAACTAATCCCTCCTAATCTTAGACTCTGTCTTATAAACTGCTACGCTCTGGTCTAATTGAGATTGGTTAACTCTCGTATCACTGTTCCTTTCAAGGCAATGCTCTATGTTTCTGGACGTGTAAGCTATACTGATAAAGATGGGCATGAGAAAACCTGCAGATGCTGGAAATCCAGAGCAACACACACAAAATACTGGAGGAACTCAGCAGGTCAGGCAGAATCCATGGAAATGAATAAACAGTCACGTTCCCGGCCAGTCCTGAAGAAGAGTCTTGGCCCAAAACATTGACTGTTTATTCATTTCCATAGATGCTACCTGACCTGCTGAGTTCCTCCAGCATTTTGTGTGAGTCGTTTTGTCCTATCTTGATGATGCTGGTGTGAGCAGTTGCATTGTTCCCCGGGATATGAGTTGCATCAACATTGTAAGACCTTAAGACCTAGAAGCAGAATTAAGCCATTCAGCCCATCAAGTCTGCTCCGCCATTCCAGCATGGCTGATTTATTATCCCTCTGATACACACTCTACTGTCTTCTCCCCATAATCTTTGACACCCTGACTAATCAAGAACTAATCAACCTCTGCTTTAACTATTTCCAATAACTCCACGGACGTTGTGGCAATGAAATCCGCAGATTCACCGCCAATCTGGCAAAAGAAATTCCTCCTTATCTCCATTCTAAAGGGACGTCCTTCTCTTCTGAGGCTGTGGCCTCCAGTCCTTGCAGGAGACACCTCAGCCCTGGAGTGAAAGACTCCTGATTGCAGTTTACTTTATATGTTAGGAAAAATAAAAAAAAAGATTAGAGGGAAGACCACAAGGCTGTCCTGAATTTGTAGAGCTACAATAAAAGTTGCTATGTAGCTATGGCAACCTTACCACAGGGGATTAGTATGAGGCAGCTGCTATGGGTTACTGTCTCTGATAGCACGATGTAACTGCCAGCACGCTAATACAGCTTTACTGGGTATAAAATGTTCCAGAGGTTTCTGCAATATCGTTTTCCATACACTGAGAATTCTTCATACCTAAGTCATTGTGAATTGAAGCATTGCCATACGATTTTATTACATGCTTTGGAAACGTGGATGACCTGTGGTAACCAGAACATTTGTTCCGAAAATTAACTGGGGCAACGCTTCTGTCATTGCAGACTTGGGGGGAAATTGCCCTCATGGTGGTGCAGCAGTTGGTACTGCTCTGGTACACCTCCAAGGACCTGGACTCAATCTGCCCTTGTCTGCTGTCTGTGCAGGGTTTGCACGTTTTAGCAGAGGAACTCCGCAGCCGGGCAGCATCTGTGAAAAGAGCACAGCTGACATTTTGGGCTGAGACCCTTGAGCAGGACTGGAGAAAAAAAAAATGAGGAGTCGGAGTAAGAAATTAGGGGGAAGGGGGAGGAGGAAGGACCACACGGTGATAGCTGAAACCGGATGGAAGGGGAGGGGTGAAGAAAAGAGCTGGGCAGTTGATTAGTGAAAGAGATACATGCTGGAGAAGGGGGAATCTGATTGGAGCAGACAGAAGGTTATGGAAGAAAGAAAATGGGGAGGAGCTCTAGAGGGAGGGAGGTGATAAGCTGGTAAGGAGTTAAGGTTGGTGGTGGGGTGGGGGGTGGTCATTACCGGATGTTCGAGAATTCAATGTTCATGCCATCGGGTTGGTGACTTGCCAGTCGGAATATAAGGTGTTGCTCCTCATTGCAACAGTAGAAGAGGCCATCGACTGATGTGTTGGAATGGGAATGGGAAGTGGAATTAAAATGGATTGCCACTTTATCTGGCAGATGCAGCATTAGTGCTTGGTGAAGTCTCCCAGTCTACATCAGGTCTCTCCGATATACAGGGAACCACACTGGGAGCACTGGATACCGCAGATAATCCCAACAGATTCATAAATGAAATGCCTCCTCACCTGGAAAGACTATTTGGGGTCCTGAATGGTAGTGAATGAGGAGGTGTAGGGGCAGGTACAGGTGATTCTCCAACATCTCCAACTTTCTTCCCACCACCAAGAACATCTTTCTCTCAGCCCCCCTCCCCACTTTCTGCATTCCACAGGGATTGCTCCCTACATGACTCCCTTGTCCATTCATCTGTCCCCACTGATCTCCCTGCTGGCACTTATCCTTGTAAACAGACCAAGTTCTACACCTGCCCCTATACCTCCTCACTTACTATCATTCAGTTCTCCAGGGATAGCTAATGTTGTTCTGTTGTTTCAGATAGCCTCTAAGAATAAGCCAGGAAAGTATAGGCTGGTGAGCCTGACATCAATAGTGGGAAAGTTATTGGATATGTATTTAGATAAACAGGGACTAATTAGGGATAGTCAGCACGGCTTTGTGCATGGTAGATCATATCTAACCAATCTTAAGGAGTTTTTTGAAGGAGTTAGCAGAAAAGCTGATGAAGGCAAGGCAGTGGATGTTGTCTACATGGACTTTAGCAAGGCCTTTGACAAAGTGCTCCATGGGAGGTTAGTCAAGAAGGTTCAATGACTTGGCGTTCAAGATGAGGTAGGCCTGTGACTCGTGGCATAGCACAGGGATTGGTGCTGGGTCTGTTTGTTGTTGTTTAACATTGATATTAACGATTTAGACAACAACGTGGTAAACTGGATCAGAAAATTTGAGGATGAAACAAGATTGGGGGTGTAGTGGACAGCGAGGAAGACTATCAAAGCTTGTAGTTGGATCTGGACCAACTGATAAAAACAGAGTGTGACTCTTTCTGTGAGATCTCTCAACCAACACTGTGGTAATAAAGTGACAGTGTCATAGAGCACTACAGCACACAAACAGGCCTTTCTGCCCATCTAGTCCATGCTGAGATGTTATTCTGTCTTGTCTGATCAACCTGCACCCACACCAGAGTCAAATTACACGTCACATTCTGTTGATAATAAGCCTGATTCTGATTCTGATATATGCTTCTCATCCATGTATTTATCCAAATTACTCTTAAGTGTTGAAATTAAACCCACTTCCACTGGCAACTTGTTTCACTCACACCACCCTCTGAATGAAAAAGTACCCCCTCAGGTTCCCCTTCAATATTGCACTTTTCATCATTCATCGAAGGCCTCCAGCTCCAGTCTCGGCCAACCTCAGTGGAAAATTGCTCCTTGCCTTAACTCTATCAACACCCCTCATAACTTTGTAGCAGGTAAGGACCAAACAATGAGAAGTGACTTGATAGTGCTGCACAAGGTGATCAGAGGCATAGATTAAGTGGGTAGTCAGAGACTTTTTCCCAAGGCAGAAACAACTAATACCAGGGCATTATTTTAAACATAGAACATACATAGATCATAGAATAGTACAGCACAGTACAGGCCCTTCGGCCCACAATGTTGTGCTGACCCTCAGACCCTGCCTCCCATATAACCCCCCACCTTAAATTCCTCCATATACCTGTCTAGTAGTCTCTTAAACTTCACTAATGTATCTGCCTCCACCACTGACTCAGGAAGTGCATTCCACGCACCAACCACTCTCTGAGTAAAAAATCTTCCTCTAATATCCCCCTTGAACTTCCCAACCCTTACCTTAAAGCCAGGTCCTCTTGTATTGAGCAGTGGTGCCCTGGGGAAGAGGCGCTGAATGTCCACTCTATCTATTCCTCTTAATATCTTGTACACCTCTATCATGTCTCCTCTCATTCTCCTTCTCTCCAAAGAGTAAAGCCCTCGCTCCCTTAATCTCTGATCATAATGCATACCCTCTAAACCAGGCAGCATCCTGGTAAATCTCCTCTGTACCCTTTCCAATGCTTCCACATCCTTTCTATAGTGAGGCGACCAGAACTGGACACAATACTCCAAGTGTGGCCTAACCAGAGTTTTTTATAGAGCTGCATCATTACATCACGACTCTTAAACTCTATCCCTCGACTTATGAAAGCTAACACACAATAAGCTTTCTTAACTACCCTATCCACCTGTGAGGCAACTTTCAAGGATCTGTGGACATGTACCCCCAGATCCCTCTGCTCCTCCACACTACCAAGTATCCTGCCATTTACTTTGTACTCTGCCTCGGAGTTTGTGCTTCCAAAGTGTACCACCTCACACTTCTCCGGGTTGAAATCCATCTGCCACTTCTCAGCCCACTTCTGCATCCTATCAATGTCTCTCTGCAATCTTTGACAATCCTCTACACTATCTACAACACCACCAACCTTTGTGTCGTCTGCAAACTTGCCAACCCACCCTTCTACCCCCACATCCAGGTCGTTAATAAAAATCATGAAAAGTAGAGGTCCCAGAACAGATCCTTGTGGGACACCACTAGTCACAATCCTCCAATCTGAATGTACTACCTCCTTTTAAGGTGATTGGAAGAAAGTAATAGGGGAAATGTCAGAGATAAATCTGGGTGCAGGGAATGTATGGAGGGATGGTGGGGCGATGGTAGAAGCAGGTACGTTAGAGATAGTTAAGAAACTTAGACAGTCACATGGATGAAAGAAAGATGAAGGGCTATGTAGGAGGAAAGGGCTAGGTTGGTCTTGGAGTAGATTAAAAGAATGTCGTAGCATTAGATCGTAACACCATGAGATATTGGAGTAGAGATAGGCAATTTGGCCCATCCCCTCTGCTCCGCCATTCAATGTTGACTGATGCTTATTTTAACCTCCTCAGCCCGAATCCCCGGCCTTCTCTCCGTAACCTTTGATGCCATGTCCAATCAAGAACTTATCAAGCTCTGCCTTAAATATACCAATGACCTGGCCTCCACAGCTGCCTGTGGTAATAAATTCCACAAATTCACCACCCTCTTGATAAAGAAATTTCTCTGCATCTCTTTTTTAAATGGACACCCCTCTATCCTGAGGCTAAACCCTATTGTCCTAACCTTCCCACAATGGGAAAAATCTTTTCCACATCTACTCTGTCTAGGCCTTTGAACATTGCAAAGTTTTCCATGAGATCCCCCATCATCCTTCTAAATTCCAGAGAGTACAGACCCAGAGCTATCAAATGTTTCTCCTATGATAACCCTTTCAATCCTGAAATCATTCTTGTGAAACTCCTCTGAACCCTCTCCAATGCCAGCACATCTTTTCTTTGATGAGGAGCCTAGAACTGTTCAGAACACTCAACCTGAGACCTTACCAGTGGCGTATAAAGTCTCTGCATCACATCCGTGCTCTTGTATTCCGGAATTGAATGCTAACATCACATTTCCCTTCCTCACTAATGACTCTACGTGCAAGTTAACCTTAAGGGTGTTCTGCACAAGGACTCCCAAGTCCCTTTGCATCTCTGATTTTTGGATTTTCTCCCCGTTTTGAAAGTAGTCTGCACATTATTTCTACTACCGAAGAACATGACCATGCATTTTCCAACACTGTATTTCATTTGCCACTTTTTTGCCCATTCTCCTAATCTGTCTAAGTCCTTCTGCAGCCTACCTGCTTCATCAACACTACTCCATCATTCTTCATATCATCTACAAACTTGGCAACAAAGCCATCTATTTCATCATCTAACTCATTGATATGCAGCATAAAAAGAAGCGGTCCCAACAGCAACCATTGGAACACCACTAGTCACTGGCAGCCAACCAGAAAAGAATCCTTTTATTCCCACTTGCTGTCTCCTACCAATCAGCCAATGCTCCAACCATGCCAGTAACTTTCCTGTAATATCATGGGCTCTTACCTTGGTAAGCAGCGTCATGTGTGGAAACTTGGCAAAGGCTTTCTGAAAGTTCACACATACAACACCCACTTCATCCTGTTTATCTATCCTAACTGTAATCTCTTCAAAGAATTCCAACAGGTCTGTCAGGCAAGTTTTTCCCTTAAGGAAACCATGCTGACTTTGTCCTATCTTGTCCTGATAGATAGGACAAGACTCCATAACTTCATCCTTCACAATTAACTTCAACATCTTACCAACCACTGAGGTCAAGCTAACAGGTCTATAATTTCCTTTCTGTTGCCTTCCTCCTTTCTTAAAGAGTGGAGTGACACTTGCAACTTTTCAGTCCTTTGACATCATGCCAGAATCCAATGATATTTGAAAGATCATTACTAATGCCTCCACAATCTCTAAAGCTATCTCTTTCAGAACACTAAGGTGCAGTTTATCTGGTCTGGGTGATCCTTAGGGCTTTCAGTTTTTTGAACACCTTCTTCCTTGTAATAGTAACTGCACTCACTTCTCTTCCCTTGCACCTTTCAACATCTGGCACACTGCTAGCATCTCTTTGGCCCCCTTTATTATTTCCCCTGCTTTATTTTCTAGCAGTCCTCAATCCATTATCATTTCTCTCTTATTTTTTACATACTTGAAAAAGCTTTTACCATCCATTTTGATATTGTTTGCTAGCTTGCTTTCATATTTCATTTTTTCCCTCCTAATAATTTTAAATACTCTCTGGAGGTTTTTAAAAGCTTCCCAATCCTCTGTATTACCACTAACTTTTACATTGTGCTATGCCCTCTCTTTTGCTTTTACATTAGCTTTGACTTCCCTTGTCAGCCACAATTGGACTACTTTGCCATTTGAGTATTTCTTCATTTTTGGAATACATCTATCTTGCACCTTCCTCATTTTCCCAGAGCTCACACCATTGCTGCTCTGCTGTCATCACTGTCAGCAGCTCCTTCCAATTTATTTTGGCCAACACCTCTCTCTGTAATTTTCTTTACTCCACTGAAATACTACTGTGTCAGGCTTTACTTTCTCCCTATCAAATTTCAACTCAAACATATCGTGATCACTGCCTCTTTAGAATTCTTTTACCTTAAGCTCCCTAATTACTTCTGGTTCATTACCCAACCTCCAATCCAGTATAGCTCAGTATCCAGTAGGCTCAACAACAAACTGGTTGTAGTTGGGACATTCAGTTCCCCACTACAGCCATCCTTCAGCCTGGAAACACCACCACTTGGAAATCCCCCTCCAAGTCACTCACCATCCTGACTTGAAAACGTATCGCTTTTCCTTTGTGGTCGCTGGGTCAAAATCATGGAATTCCTTCCCTAAGAGCACTGCAGGTGTACCTACACCTCAGGGATTGCAGCAGTTCAAGAAGGCAGATCATCACCATCTTCTCAAGGGCAACAAGGGATGGGTAATAAATGCTGGCTGAGTTGGCGATGCCCACATCCCGTAAATGAATAAATTTAAAAAAAGCCACGATTCAGTGATGGCCACAACATCATACCTGACAATCTGTAATAGTGCAACAAGATCATCCACCTTATACTCTGTGCATTATGTAACACTCTGAGTACTGTATTTGCTACCCTTTTTGATTCTGCATCTTTAACACACTGATACTCACCCTGCTGGCTGCAATTTTGTCCTATCATCTGCCTGCCCTTCCTGACCGTCTGACTGCACGATATCGTTGCATTTTTACCATCCATCCTATCCTGAGTCCCTTCATTCCGGTTCCCACCCCACTGCCGAATTAGTTTAAACCCTCCCGCACAGCTCTAACAAACCTGTCCGTGAGAATATTGGTCCCCCTCGGGTTCAGGTGCAACCTGTCCCTTTTGAACAAGTCATACCTCCCCCAGAAGAGATCCCAATGATCCAAGAACCTGAAACCCTGCCCCTGCATCAACTTCTCAGCCATGCATTAATCAGCCAAATTACCCTGTTTTTATCCTCACTGGTGTGTGGTACGTGTCACAATCCAGAAATTACTACCCTGGAGGTCCTGTTCTCAGCATCCTACCTAGCTCCCTAAATTTTCTTTTCAGGACTGATTTGCTTTTCCTTCCTAGTCATTGGTACCAATATGTACAAGACACTTAGGTGTTTTCCTTCCCTCTCCAGTATGCTGTGGACGCAATCTTAGACGTCACTGATTCTGGCACTAGGGAGGCAGCATACCATTCGGGTGTCCAGCTCATGTCCACAGAATTTCCTATCTTTTTCCATGACTATTGAGTCCCCTATCACTATCGCTCCCCTCTTCTCCCTGTTTCCCTTCTGCACCATGGACCCATGCTCAGTTCCAGTAACCCAGTCTCCGTGGCATTCCCCTGGGAGGTCATCCACACAACAGTATCCAAAATGGTATACTTATTATTGAGGGGAATGGCCATAGGGGTGCTCTGTGCTAACTGCCTGTTCACATTTCCCTTTCTCCTGACAGTCACACAGCTACTCGCCTCCTGCAACTTCAGGGTCACGACTTCCCTGTAACTCTGATCAATGATCGCCTCGCTCTCCCGTACAAAACGAAGGCCATCCATCTGCTGCCCTAGATCCCTAACAGGGTCTTCAAGTGCAGCTTGATGCACTTTACAGAGATGTAATTGCCTGGAAGACTCTGGGTCTCCCAGGACTCCAACAACTGGCTTGAAGAAAACTCAACAACCATTTACTACACTAGGTACAGTAAGAGAGAGAAAAAAGAGAACCTTAAGAGAAGTTTACCCAGAGCCAACGCCTCTTTCGAGTCGACTCCTCCTACGAGCCAAAGCCTGACACTGCTGCCCTCAGCACTGGCCTCACCACGTTGCGGGTTGAAGGGCCTGTACTGTGCCGCACGGTTCCATATTCTAATGTCTTTCAGCAATATTTATTGAAGGATAAATAAATGGCTAAAACATCAGGGAAGACTCCCCTGTTCTGCTTCAAAATGTTGCCATGAGAACATTTAACATTCTCTTGGGAGAGATGGTTTAACATTTGATGTAAGCAGTGTCACACCGGTTAGAATGGATCTGACCATTTTGCGTGCAGAGAACAATGGACAGTGCAGAGTCCTGACCTCTCTGCTACCTCAACCAGCAAAGGAAGTGCTCAGAGATTTTCTTTGGCACTGTCAGCTCGTCTTCCATTAAGAATTACATTTGAATGGTAACTGTAATGACATAAGGACAATGCAGATTTGAAATGGAAAAAAAAACCCCTTTCTCTACTGCTGTGGGTGATTGCTTCCTGTGCCCATTGCTAAATAAAAAGGCCTGTGTTCTGTGGTGGGTGACCCATTACCAACATGATGTGAGCTATTTTCCTGACTCATTACCATCTTCAGTGTTATATACGGATGTTTCAGATTTGGACTCGGTGATGAAGGCACATCAATATGTGTGGTTTGTAACTGGGAGCAGAGCCTGCAGGATGTGATGCTCCCATGTATCTACCACACTTGTCCTGGTTCGTGGTGGGAACACAGGTTTGAACATCTTGTTCGAATAGCCGAGATGAGTAGCTGTTAGATACTTGGTATTTAGTTTGTTATTGCCACATGCACTGAGATACAGTGAAATGTTTTTGTGAATCATACAGACAGATGACTCCAGCATAATTACATAAAGCTATTACAAAACAAAATAAACACTGAATGTGTGCTCTCTCTCTCTTTCTCTCTTTCTCTCCCTCAATCTCTCACTCTCTCGTTAATTTCTCACTCTCTATCATTCACTCTCTCTCAATCTCTCACTTTCTCATTCTCTCACTCTCTCTCTCACTCTCTCTCACTCTCTCAACTGAGAGCCTGTCGATCCTCGAGTCGGGGAGCAAGGCAGCAGATTGTAACGTCAAAACAGTGAGCTGCTGATCTCCTGCTCTCATTTGTCGCTGGAGCAATATCGCTCTCTCCCTCATTAGTGAGAGAGAGAGCCTGTCTGAGATATTGAAGTGTTGAGATGGGCAATTGATTATTGATGGATTCTAGATCATGGTCTCTGGTGGGCGGGGTGCTTTGCTATTGCTTGCATGGTGTGTGGTGGGGGAGGGTTGCTGTTTTTGCTGCAGCTTGTGCATGAGGGAGGGGGCTTTGGGGTTCTAACGTTTCTGTCATTCATTCATTCTTTGGTTGTTTTCTGTTTTGTGGATGTCTGAGAAGAGTAACAATCTCAGGTTGTATACTGTATACATTCTCTCATATAAAATGAACTATTTAACCATTGAATAAAGTGTTACAGTTACAGAGAACGTGCAGTGCAGGGGGCAAAGCACAATGGCTGTAACAAGGTAGATTGAGAGATCGAAAGTTCATCACTGTTGTATAAGAGATCCATTCAGGATTTATGGACATTTGGAGAGGTGTAATAGGATTGGGAATAGTCAGCATGGCTTTGTCAAGGGCAGGTCGTGCCTTACGAGCCTGATTGAATTTTTTGAGGATGTGACTGAACACATTGATGAAGGAAGAGCAGTAGATGTCGTGTATATGGACTTCAGCAAGGCATTTGATAAGGTACCCCATGCAAGGCTTATTGAGAAAATAAGGAGGCATGGGATCCAAGGGGACATTGCTTTGTGGATTCAGAACTAGCTTGCCCACAGAAGGCATATTCTGCATGGAGGTTGGTGACCAGTGGAGCGCCTCAGGGATCTGTTCTGGGACCCTTACTCTTTGTGATTTTTATAAATGACCTGGATGAGGAAGTGGAGGGATGGGTTAGTAAGTTTGCTGATGACACAAAGGTTGGAGGTGTTGTGGATAGTGTGGAGGGCTGTCAGAGGTTACAGTGGGACATTGATAGGATGCAAAACTGGGCTGAGAAGTGGCAGATGGAGTTCAACCCAGATAAGTGTGAAGTGGTTCATTTTGGTAGGTCAAATATGATGGCAGAATATAGTATTAATGGTAAGACTTTTGGCAGTGTGGAGGATTAGAGGGATCTTGGGGTCCGAGTCCATAGGACACTCAAAGCAGCTGTGCAGGTTGATGCTATGGTTAAGAAGACATATGGTGTATTGGCCTTCATCAATCATGAAATTGAATTTAGGAGCAGAGGGGTAATTTTGCAGCTATATAGGACCCTGGTCAGATCCCACTTGGAGTACTGTGCTCAGTTCTGGTCGCCTCACTACAGGAAGGATGTGGAAGACATTGAAATGATGCAGAGGAGATTTACAAGGATGTTGCCAGGATTGGGGAGCATGCCTTATGAAAACAGATTGAGTGAACTCGGCCTTTTCTCCTTGGAGCGACGGAGGATGAGAGGTGACCTGATAGAGGTGTATAAGATGACGAGAGGCATTAATCGTGTGGATAGTCAGAGGCATTTTTCCCCAGGGCTGAAATGGTTGCCACAAGAGGACACAGGTTTAAGGTGCTGGGGAGTAGGTACAGAGGTGATGTCAGGGGTAAGTTTTTTACTCAGAGAGTGGTGAGTGCGTGGAATGGGCTGCCGGCAATGGTGGTGGAGGTGGATAGGGTCTTTTAAGAAACTATTGGATAGGTACATGGAGCTTAGAAAAGTAGAGGGCTATAGGGAAGTCTAGTAATTTTTAAGGTCGGGACATATTCGGCACAACTTTGTGGGCTGAAGGGCCTGTATTGCGCTGTAGGTTTATTATGTTTCTAAAGTCCATGAGTCTTCTTGAGCTTTTGTAACTTCTGTCCAATGGGAAAAGGGAGAAGAGAGAATAACTGGACTGGGCGGGCACTTTGTTTATGGCGGCATCTTTACTGAGGCAGCAGGAAGTGTGCACAGAGTCCACGGAGAGCTTGCTGGTTTGTGCTTTGGTTTCAGATACATTCACAACTCTCCAGTTTCCCGTGGTCCTTGGCAGAGTGGTTGCCATACCAGATAGCAGCAGGGTGCAACATGTAGTCACGTTGAGCAGGTGAGGGAGAGGCTCTTACAGTAACATCTGCATGATGCTAATCTAGGGCACATCATCAGTGATATTACCTGGGGTTGTTAGGTGTTTTGGGTCTTTCAACATCATACACCCTCACCCAGGCGACCTGACCGAGGTTGATCAGACCCTGGCCTGTGCCCTAGCAGCAACACACCGATCTGCCCTCTTTATCCAGAGCCATCTTGATGCTTTCCCTGCTGCATCTGTGGTATAAGAAATGGCTCTCTCTCTCCTGTGATTCCAAGTGCAGTGTATACTTTGCAAATTGACTGTCCTGCAAAGCCACCACACCTGACCTCCACGGGCCAACACTTTGCTCTCCAGTCTCTTCTTTGGCAGTTGTTCTTCAGATCTTCATACTTGGCTCTTTTCCGCTCGTAGGTCTCCTCCATGCGTTCTTCCTACGGCACGGTAAGCTCAAGCAGAAGAACGTGCTTCGATGAGTTGGACCACAACACAATGTTGGGCCGCAAGGTAGTCTCTGTGATGTGGGGAGGAAGCTGCAGCTGTTTTCCCAGGTTTGCTTTTAGCTTCCAGTCCTGTGCAGTGAAGAACAACCCGGATACTTTCTGGTGTTCTGTTGGTCTTTCTCCTTTGACAAAGCAGATAGTATTCTTGACTGGACTTGTTTTCCATCAGATGTTAAGGGTGCTGCCAATTGTCTCAGCAATTGTCCGGAGGACCTGGTCATGCCGTCAACAATAACAGCCATCAGCAAGAGCTCTGGGCAGCAGCTCAGAATGTGCTCTAGCGTGCCAGTCTTCTCACAGAGGGGGCAAGCTGGTCATTCTGTAAGGCCCCAGCAGTGCAGGTTGGATGGGCTAGGAAGGATGTCATAAACAGCCTGGATAAGGAACTTGATGGGGTGTGGATCCAACTTCCAGAGATCGTTCTACGTGATCTTTCGCTCGATCACCCGCTCCCATTTGGTCCAGGCTCCCTGCTGTTTCATTGCCACTGCTCTGCTGATCCTCTCCTCCTCCACAGCTGCCCTTACTTCATTCTGGACCAGTTCTCATCACCCTTTCCCTTGTACTTTGTCAAAATGGGGGACTTCCAGGCTTCCAAGTCCAACTCTTCCCTTAGCGACTGCCCCCACCAGCACTTTATGGCGCAGTCGCGTCTCAGCTTCTCTCACTGCAGCCTCTGCTCTCTACTCTCTTCCAGTTCTCACTGCCACTCTTGCTCCAGCAACCTTTGCATCTGAGGATTCCCGGAAATGCAGCACCTCTCTTGCTCGCAAAGCCTTTAGGAATACAGCTGGAGTGGACCGCTCTGTCCTGGATCATCGAGTGTTGTTGAAGCCTGAGCCCATCCAGACCGGTGGAGAATGCTCATTTATGCTCCTCAATTGTGCCACAAGGATTATCAAAAGGCTCTGGCATTCTGGATGGGGAGTATCACAATCAGAATCAGATTTATTACCACTGACACATGTGGTGAAATTTGTTGTTTTGTGGCAGCAGTACAGTGCAATACATAAAGTAGACAATAGCTTGCAATAAGAAATATATATTGAAAAATAACTGTTCTGAAGAATGGTCTCAGCCTGAAACATCGACAGTTTATTCCTCTCCATAGATGCTTCCTGACCTGCTGAGTTCCCCCCACATTTTGTGAGTGTTACCCTGGATTTCCAGCATCTGCAGAATCTCCTGTGCAAAAATAGTGAGGTAGTGTTCATGGGTTCAAGGATGTTCAGAAACCTGATGGCAGAGGGGAATAAGCTGTTCCTGAAATGCTGAGCGTGCGCCTTTTCCCTGATGGTAGTAACGAGAAGAGGGATGTTGAGGGTCCTTAATGATGGATGCCAGCTTTTTGAGATATTGCCCTTTGAAGATATCCTCTTCCAGATGTAGACTGGGACTTGCTGCTGTTGGAGGAGGGATTGAAGCTAGCACACAAAACTCCCCTGATGCTGTTAATGGGTTAACATTCACTGGGAAGAGGAGATCAAATTGGTTGAGTAGTTCTCTTCTTGCGATTATAATAACAATGCTGTCCAAATGTCATTACTATCATTATTATTACCACATTAATCTTATACAAAAGGAAAGGGCATCAGAATTAAATTACCTCGTGTACATTGTCCTCAGTTATCAACCTAATAAGAATCAAATTCTTCAAAGCTGCAGCTAATCTCCTAGTCTGAGTGAACAGTTCGGAAATAAGAACAAAATTATGGAAATCTAAAAAGGAAATAGAACATAAACGCCAACACAAATTGAATTTCCCTGCCAGGTTATCGAAGCCGAATCAAAAGAAATATTTACACTGGAGATGGCTGTTTATTTTGACAGCAAGGTTTGCTGCTGTTCAGTCCTTCTACCAACACCTCAATTATCTTCACATTATAGAGGCAGTTAACAAAAGCACATTTTTGTTGTCTGTACCAGTTTTTGTGGGGTCTTTATTTAGATTGAGGGCATTACAACACGGTAACAGGCCTTTCTGAACCAACAAGCCTACGCTGCCCAATTACACCCATGTGGCCAATTACAAATCTGTATGCCTTTGGAATGTGAGAAGAAAACTGTGGAACCCAGAGGAAACCCACAAGGAATGAACAAACTCCTTACAGACAGCGGCACGTGTTCTGACCCGATCTTCCGATTGCTGGCACCGTAAACCATTATGCTAACCGCAACATGAATAACTGCTTCTCAGAGTCTAATCCTACGTCCCAATCCTGAGGGGTGGAAACAAGTAAGGCCGGCCAACGGGACTCTGGTGAAGCTGTGTAGGCCAATCTCCTGTACAGTGGATGCAGATGTGTTGAAGAACTCCAACCATACCATCGACCCCTGAGTACAATGGAGACAGCAGCTCATCGATGGCCTATGCTCCACTGGGAGTTAAGTGCCCAAGCAAGTCAGTGGTCTGCTATCTGCCCCACGATAATGACACTCTGCTGAAGCGATATAGCATAAGAACATCACCTGCTGTCATACAAGTGAGACTCAGCATGCAATTCTAGTAACAGAGAAGAAACCCCTGTGGTAATGAGGAGAATGTACAAACTCCTTATAGAAAGCGGCATGAACTGAACCTCCATTGCTGATTACAGGTGCTGTAAAGCATCATGCCAACCACTACGCTACCATGCCGACTATGTTATTGTCTGGCTGAAGTTGTTGTCATAGTGTTTGAGTCAATTACATCTACAGTACCGAAACGGGCCCTTTGGCCCAACTTGACCACACCAGCCAAGATGTCCATTCAATCTACTCCTGTTTGTCTGCATTTGGTCTATTACCTTCTGAACCTTTCCTATCCATTCACCTGGCCAAATGTCTTTAAATATTGTTATTGTACTTGCCTCAACCCTTTTCTCTGGCAGCTCATTCCACATAGTACATACAATCTCCTGCTTTAAAAAAAAAATGCCCCTCAAATCCTCGTTAAATCTTATCTCTTTCAAACTTTGAAGGGCAGACTTTCCTTGCAGCTGGATCCAGGAAATAACAAGTAAAGTCTGAATTTATCAGCTGCAATGTGATTCTCTGGATGTGTAAATATGGTGGATACAGCTGAGTCCATCACAGGAAAAGTCCTCCCACCACTGAGCACAGGCACAACGAGTACTGTCATAAGAAAGCAGCATCCATTATCGAGGACCCCCACCATCCAGGCTACGCTCTCTTCTTGCTGCTGCATCAGGCAGGAGGTACAGGAGTCTTAGCTCCCACACCACCAGGTTCAGGATCAATAATTACCCTTCAACCATCAGCCTTCTGAACCAGTGCGGATAACTTCACTCACCTCAGCTCTGAACTGATTCCACAAACTATGGACTCACTTTGTTCCCAGCATTATTTATTTACTTCTTTTGCACACTGGTTGCTTGTCAGTCGTTGTTTATGTGTTTTTCATTGATTCTATCACAGTTTTTTGTTCTGTGAATGTCAGCAAGAAAATGACTGTCAAGGTAGTACACGGCAACATATGTGTGCTTTGATAATAAATTTAGTTTGAACTTTGAACTTTGAGAAAGCAGCTTCTTGATGGTCTGTGGTTATTTATTCAGGATACAAGATTCAAGAATGCTTAACGTCATTTCCAGTACACAAGTGTAAAGGAAAACAAAATAATCGTTACTTCAGATCCAATGCAACACAAAAAAACACAATAAGATAAAGGGCACAATAATAAAAAAACTACAATAAATATAAAAAGGTAGTTCATATATATTGATTGTATGTCCATAAAGCGATGCCAAGCACAGGAGTGTCTTTGTACACAACGTGACAAATGATAAAGTAGTGGTGGTTGGGGGTGTGGTGGGATGGACCAGTTGGTGGAGGTGTTTATCAGCTTTACAGCTCGGAGAAGGTAATTGTTTTTGAGTCTGGTGGTCCTGGCATGGATGCTTCATACCCTCTTCGCTGATAAGAGTGGGATAAACAGTCCATGATCAGGGTGGGTAGGATCCTTTATGATGTTGCTAGCCATTTTCTGGCACCTTTCTGTACATACTATGTGTCCTTGAAGGCAGATACCAGTGATGTATCGGGCAATTTTGACTACCGGTTGAAGAATCTTCCTGTCTGCTGCCGTGCAGTTTCCGTACCATGCAGTGACGCAGCTTGTTTGAATGCTTTCTACTGAGTATTAATGTAGGCATGGACAGAGGTGTGCCAAAGACCATCTCCAGTCAGAGAAAGTATAATCACCTGCTCTTTATATTTAATGTCATTGATACAACCAAGCCCACATGAGCTTGTCCTGTCTTTGAGGAACTCAAATGGATCAGCATTCAGAAACACATCAGAGGATGTGCAAGTAGTTTAGTCCCCCCGCCCCCCAATATCCCAAGGCCCTTGCGTCATCCACAAGGTACGTCTCAGGAGGGTAATCAAGTTGAGTTTATAGTCATTTATAGGAACAGCTTCTTCCCCTCTGCTGTCCGATTTTCGAATGGATATTCAACCCATGAACACTTCCTCGCTACCTTTTTATTTCCATCTTTGCAGTACACATTTAATTTAGCTACTTAATATTTATATACACTTACTGTAATTCAGTTTTTATCTCTATAATGATTTATTACATGTACTGCTACTGCAGAGCCAACAAATTTCACGACGTATGCCAGTGATATTAAACCTGATTCTGATTCTGATTAAAAACTTACAAACACGAGAAAATCTTCAAATGCTGGAAATGCAAAGCAACATGCACAAAAAGCAGGAGGAACTCAGCAGGTCAGGCAGCAGCTATGGAAAAGAGTAAACAGTCAATGTTTTAGACTGAGACCCTTCTTCAGAACAGAGGGGAAGGGAGAGTGGTAGGAGGATGCCTGATTTAAAAGGTGGGGGAGCAGAAAGAGGCTTCAATTGTTCACTCTTTTCCATAGATGGTGCCTGATGGGCTGAGTTCCTCCAGCATTTTGTGTGTGTTACGTTCAATTAAAAATTTGTTCGTAAGAGCAACACAAGAACATAGATTTAGACAACAGATGATGGGTCTCAATTTGAAACAGCGACTGTTTTACTTCCAGTCTAGATGAACGACCCCATCAGGAAATATCCACTGTCTACTTCCCTTCATAAATTCTGTCTAATTTACTGAGTTCCTCCAGTGCTTTGTGTGGCCTTGAACCTCATGCTGCCACACTCTCCCTTCCAGCTCTATATCCCCTGTGAGAATGTGAGTGTGGTGTAACTGTGTGCAAAGGGTTATCTCTCCATGTATCTCTGTTGTAAATGGGCTGCTCCTTCTATTGAAGCTAAGCCTTTGAGTTTTGCAGTTTTCCTCATTTTATTGAAATAATTGTTCACTTTTTCATCCTTGCATAGTGGATAACCTCACATTTTCCCACAGAACACTCCATTTGCCAACCTTGCCCACTTGCTTAACCACTTTCTAAGCCGACAGGCTTGAGCTGAGTAATTCACATGGCAATGAAACCAAGTTTTTTTCCACTAGAATTGTTATTTGCATTGCTGGCACTCGCTGGAGTTCCCAACAATTCTCCTACCGCTGATCCATATGTTGATTCTACATTAACTTGCTTGGAGGAAGTAATTGGTTTCGACCACCCAGTCTCAAAGATAGTTACTTCCCCCAAGCTATCTGTCTGATTAATGTCACCATCCACTAACGCACACCCACGCCACCACTCACCCCATCACCACTAATTTATCATTTTCTGTCAGTCACCTTATGTATAGATGCTCCTGTCCCTGGTGTCTCTTAAGTACATACAATCAGTCTATGTACATACAATCAGTCTATGTATGTACAGTCAGTCTATGTACATTATTGTGCAAAAGTCTTAGACATATAGACAGATGGAGTTTAATGCTGATAAATGTGAGGTGCTACATTTTGGTAGGACTAATCAAAATAGGACATACATGGTAAATGGTAGGGCATTGAAGAATGCAGTAGAACAGAGGGTTCTAGGAATAATGGTGCATAGTTCCCTGAAGGTGGAATCTCATGTGGATAGGGTGGTGAAGAAAGCTTTTGGTATGCTGGCCTTTATAAATCAGAGCATAGGAGTTAGGATGTAATGTTGAAATTGTATAAGGCATTGGTAAGGCCAAATTTGGAGTATTGTGTACAGTTCTGGTCACCGAATTATAGGAAAGATGTCAACAAAACTGAGAGAGTACAGAGAAGATTTACTAGAATGTTACCTGGGTTTCATCTGCTAAGTTACAGAGAAAGGTTGAACAAGTTGGGTCTTTATTCTTTGGAGCATAGAAGGTTGATGGGGGACTTGATAGAAGTAACTAAAATTATGAGGGGGATAGATAGAGTTGACGTGGATAGGCTTTTTCCATTGAGAGTGGGGGAGATTCAAACAAGAGGACATGAATTGAGAGTTAAAGGGCAAAAGTTTAGGGGTAACATGAGGGGGAGCTTCTTTACTCAGAGAGTGGTAGCTGTGTGGAACGAGCTTCCAGCAGAAGTGGTTGAGGCAGGTTCGATGTTGTCATTTAAAGTTAAATTGGATAGCTATATGGACAGGAAAGGAATGGAGGGTTATGGGCTGAGTGCAGGTCGGTGGGACAAGATGAGAGTAAGAGTTCAGCACGGACTAGAAGGGCTGAGATGGCCTGTTTCCATGCTGTAATTGTTATGTGGTTATATGGCTATATATAAATAATTAGAGTGCCTAAGACTTTCTTACAGCACTGTAGTAACTTTCAAAAAGAAATTCATGACACATGAGTGATTGAGTGATGATCAACCTGATTCTGATACGGGTCTCTACTGTGGACTGAGAGTGGGAAGGGGGCGGGGAGAGGGGAGGAAGTGGGAAGTACCAGAGAGACATTCTGTAATGATCAATAAACCAGTTGTTTGGAATCAAATGACTTTGACTGGTGTCTCAGGGCTGCGTGTGTCTGTACCACCACCCCCGCCCCAGCCCTCCTTCTCTGCCACCTGTCCCACGCACCCAGAGGTGCTCTACCCTTGCCATTCCCAATATCCTTTGCTCCTGATGGAATTACAAGTTCACTCTCCACTTTAACAAATACAATACCGTGCAAAAGTCTTAGGCATCCCATCTCTCTCTCTCTATATCTATATATCTATAGTAGCCTGGGGAAAAGAACACACTCAGGACAACAAATACTTTTTCAGGTTTTAATTCCTTTATCTGTTTTAGATGCTTAAGTGCCAGAAGAGGGTAGCAAAACAAAACGAATGAATTTACAACCAGTTCTTGCCGTTAAAATCTCAGTTTAACTTTCGATCCACACCCTCGTGTATGGACAGAGTTGCGTATGCAGCATAAAAAATACCAGAACTAATATAGTACAAATACGGTAGTGGCAATCCTGAAGGAACAATACAAACAACATGAGAATCCCACCCGCCCTGCATCTTATACATAACAGTGAAAAATGTAAGCGAATACATCTCATCTAAGACGTACACACGTGCTGAACTTCCAAACAGAGACTAAACATTCACGCTACGCGGTTACATGCACAATCAGTCCTGAATCAATAAAGCGAGACAAAAGGTACACTTTGGCACAACTTTTACTAGGTATTGCCTGGTAGTTAAATTACAGGAAGACTGACCTACTTGGATGGTGAGGAACTTGGTATAAGCCACGCTCCTCAGCGTCGATTTCTTCACTCGTGGAAATCTAAAGCATCCACATGTAAAACATATCAAATTACCGATATTCTAGATCCGCCTACAAGCATAAACGAATTCACATGGATATCGTCAATTAATGCTCACCTTTGCTCACCATGCCCCTATGTATATATATATTTGTGCCTAAGACTTTTGCACAATACTGAATATAAGCTAATTTTATGTATTTATATTCATTGTTTTATTGTGTTCTTTATACTTATTATGTTTTATATGCAGCATTGGACCAGAAGTAACAATCATTTCATTCTCCTTTACACTTGTGTACTGAAGCATGACAATGCACAATCTTGAATCTTGCTGTGCTGGTCAAAATCCCTTTGCATTGTTCGAGGTCTTTTCTAGAGCTGTGTCTATCCTGCATGCTCATTCAAAATGAGATTGAGAAATTTAGTCAAGAGGTGAACGATATAAGAAGATATAAGAATTTATCTCTCAGCTTGCAGTCTGCAATGCACCTAAGTTACAAACTTAGTCTTTTCAGAACAAATCTATAATTCAAGATTCAAGATTGTTTATTGTCATTATTCAGAACATGAGTGTAAAAGAGAATGAAATGATTTTTACTTCGGATATGAAGCATGCATGAAAAAGCACAAAAAGCATAAAGAACTCAGTTTAAAAAACACAATAAATATCAACATAAAAGCAATCTTATAACCTTACAAGTAACTATTTGAGTGTGGCTGTATCTACATGAGATTAGCTTATAAATATAGACTGATTAAATGTAGTTAAAGAGACACTAGTTACAGGAGTATAATACAGTGTAAAAGTCTTAGGCAAACATAAAAACATTCTGTAAAGTGAAGCTGCTTTCAAAAATAATGCAATGAAAACTTTCTAAATATCAAAAAAAGCAGTAAACAGTAGATAACTCTATCAAATCATTATTTAGTGTGACCACCCTGTGCCGTTAAAACTGCATCAATTCTTTTAGCTACACTGTTGTGCAGTTTTATAAGGAAATCGGCTGGTAGATTGTTCCAAGCATCTTGAAGAACTTGCCACAGGTCTTCTGCAGACTTTGGCTGTCTTGCTTGCTTCTCTCTCTCCAGGTAATCCCAGCCATCTTTGATGATGGTGATATCAAGGCCCTGTGGAGGCTATACCATCTGAAACCATGTAAAAAATCTGGGGTGCCTAAGACTTTTACACAGTACAACATTTTAGGAACAGCTTCTTCCCCTCTGTCATCAGATTTCTGTATAGTGAATAGTTCACCAACTCAGGAACACTATTTCAGTATTTGCTCTCTTTTAGCACTAATTTTTTTTTTTAAGCTCCTAGTAACAAGGTAATTTTTTTGTCTTGCATTCTACTACTGCCGCTAAATGACAAATTTTGCAACATATGTCAGTGATCATAAACCTAATTCTGATTCTGATTGTTAACCCTGCCAACAATTGTGAGATTAACCTTATAATATTAATTATTTGCACCAACTTGTTCTTTTCATTCGTGTCAAGGCCATAAATTGAACTACTGTAATTGATTATGTACCATACTGGTGATGAGAACGGGATGGCTCAACTTAGTCTGTATCTTCCCATTGCCACTGTGTTATTTGCAGTCTCTGATGCAAAACTACCCATGAAATCCATTTGCAGTGTGCTCACTCAAATATACATAAATTTGTGTTCTTGGGGCCCGAGCCAGAGAGCTTATTGAAGCAGCACGGCCCGGGTCTGAGAGCAAGGAACAAGCCGATGTTTGTCGGATTTAAGCGCCAGGCCAGATTAAAAAGCTTAGGGTGTTGGGGCCTGAGGTGAGGGGTGCTCAGCTGGCTGCTTGATGAGCTTTACTCATTCCCGCACTGAACTGAGGTTTCTCCTGGACCGGCTGCAGTAATGACTGGCTTCATGGCGGAGAACCCACTTCCTTGTTTGCAGGACATCCCACCTCTCCCGGAAGTTCCAGGAGTCTCCCGCTCTCTGACGCCCGCAAATTATATACAGTATCCCGGAAATCGATTTTTTTTCAGAGGGAGAGGGAGAGCAAGGGCGAGAGGGAGCATCCTGATTGGTCTCTCTTTGTGCTAAGTAGACCTATCAGTTTCCTCTGTGGGCGGGCTTTACAGTCGACCTCAAAAATACTGACAGGGTTGCTCGCTGCACTGTTTGCAACAGTGACTTTTCTATTGCCCACGGTGGGTTAAAATGTAAAAGACATGTTGAAGTGAGTTTAACAGCCATCATTCGTTCATTAGCATAGCTAACGTTATTTAAACTAGCTGCTAGCTGCTAAGGAGCCACTCTATTGATGTCCTACGTGATGAGGCCAAACTCCCTGTAGACTTGCTTAAAGTTGTAATAGAATAAAAAAAAATGACTCCATGATAATATAATATAATATAAGTACATATTTTAATGTCACATTTTCTGCATATACCCAACTTGGTTTACAGATTAGACACAATCACTAAGCAAAGTATTACATACACCCTTGGAGGTCGACTGGGGGGTGGATATGGGTTTGCGGGGGGGCAGGGGCGCCTCCTCCCTGAAATGAGTTTTTGCAGGGTGGGATGTCATTTGTTCTTTTTTTTTGCATGTTGGTTGTTTGGTGTTTTTTTTAATGCATTCTATCAGGTTTCTATTTTTGGAAGGAGACGAATCTCAAGGTTGTATACTCTGATAATAAATATAATTTGAAATTTGAACTTTGAAATTGATTTCTTATTGTTACACATACCAGGTACAGGAAAATGAAATTTTGTTGTACATACTATTTATACAAATCATTTCATTACACATGAGTACCTTTACATAAGGTGACAGACAATAAATGATAAAGTAGTGGTAGTTAGCAGTGTGGTAGGGTGGGTTAAAGTTCAAAGTTCAGAGTGAACTTATTATAAAAGCACATGGACGTCACCATATACAAACCTGAGATTTGCTTCCTTGTGAGCATACACAGTAAACCCAAGAAACACAACAGAATCTATTAAAAACTGCTTACAACAGGACAGACAAACAACCGTTATGCAAAAAACAACAAACTACAAATACAAAAAAAAAAATCAATGATAAATAATTAATGAATAAATATCAGGAACGAGATGAAGAGTCCTTGAAAGTGAGTTCATAGGTTGTGGGAACATTTCTGTGCGCAAAGTTATCTGCTCTGTTCAAGAACCTGTAGCTGAGGGGTAATAACAGATCTTGAACCTGGGGGTGTGGGTCCAGATGCTCCTGTACCTCCTTCCATGCATGGCCCAATACACATGGTCTCAGCAGTGAGCCAGGATTCGGGACCCAGCCAAAGAGAGCTCAGTGCTGAAGAGGGCAATACCCCTGACATAGTGGGCCATGTCCACTACTTTTTGTAGGATTTGCTGTCCAAGAATATTGATATTTCCAATATCAATCAAGAATTGATATATCATATATAATATGAGTCCTGACGAAGGGTCTCGGCCTGAAACGTCGACTGCACCTCTTCCTACAGATGCTGCCTGGCCTGCTGCGTTCACCAGCAACTTTGATGTGTGTTGCTTGAATTTCCAGCATCTGCAGAATTCCTGTTGTTTGATATTTCCATACCAGGTCTTATTGCAACCAATCAATATACTCTCCAGCACACGTCTAGAGAAGTTTGTCAAAATTTTAGATGACATGCCGAATCTTCGCAAACTCCTAAGGAAGTTGAAAGTCTGCCATGTTGATCACCTGTTGCTTGGTGGTGGAAGTGTTGATCAGCCTGGTAGCTTGAGAGAAATAAATATTTTTGGGTCTGTTGGTCCCGGTGTGGATGCTTCATAGCCTCTTCCCTGATGCTGATGGGAGTGGGGCAAACAGTCCGTTAGCAGGGTGGGTGGGATCCTTTTTCCAGCACCTTTCTGTGTATACGTCCTTGATGGCAGGTAGGTTGGCGCTACTGATGCATTGGACAGTTTTGACTACCTGTTGTAGATCCTTCCTGTCCATCACAGTGCGAATTCCATACCCAGCTGTGGTGCAGATCACAGTATAAAGATGCTCTCTACTGTCCATCTGTAGAGTGATGTGAGTATTGATGTGCGTAGTGCAGCTCTCTTCAGCCCTGTCAGAAAGTAGAGGTGTTGGTGAGCTTTCCGGACACTGTAGGATGCATTCTGGGACCATGAGAGGTTGTGCGAGATATGCACTTCCAGGAATGTGAAACTGCTCGTAGCTTCTACTGCTGTGCCACTGATGTGAAGAGAGATATCAATGATGCAAGTCTTCCTGAAGTCAATAACCATCTCCTTTGTCTTGTTAACATGTTAAGATGTTATTTGCCTCGAGCTCCTCCACGCAGAATGAGGTGTTACAGTGACAGAGAGAATGCAGTGCAAGCAGAACCTATGATAAAAGGCCATAACCAGATAGATTATAAGGACGAGAGTCCATGTTATTGGACCGGCACTGTTCAATGGTCTTATAACAACAGGGTCAAAGCTGTCCTTGAGCTTGGTGGTATGTGCTTTCAGGCGTTTGTATCTTCTAGCCGATGGGAAAAGGGAGAAGAAAGAAACACCAGGAACACCAGGCAAGGTGCCCATTTTATTAAAGGCTTTCTTTCTGGGACTTTCTGTAAACATTGTTCCAACTGTAAGCAGTTAGTCACGTAATATGATCCTTAAAGAAATAACAGCCTGAAAGTAAGAATTATTGCCCGTTGTCAGTATGACATACAGTATATTGTTGCCCCTGCTGGAATTGTTCATTTTTTATGCATGCGTGCATTTACAGTAAGAAGGGGTAAGTTCAAAAGAGATGTGAGAGGCAAGTTTTTTTGCACAAAGAGGGGTGGGTGCCTGGAATGGTGGTAGAGGTAGATACATTAGAGACTTTTAAGAGGTGTTTAGATAGGCACATGAATGTGAGGGAAATGAAAGGATAAGAACATTGTGTAGGTAGAAGGGATTAGTTTAGTTGGCCATTTGATTACTAATTTGATTGGATCAGGACAATATTGTGGGCTGAAGGGCTGGTTCTCTGCTCTATGTGGGGTTCTCCACATTCACATCAAAACTGGGTAATAACACCAAAGTAACACAAGCACTTTCTGTTTCTTCCATCAGAAAGTTCCCTCACATCAGTAGTGACAAAAAGATCTCTTATACTTCAAAGCTGTTGTGTGTTCAGAAATGTTTGACAATTTCACCCCTGCCCTTATCCCCACTCCATGTTTTTGTTTCTCTGTTTGATCCTTGGTTGTGGATATTATTGAGAGAGTCTGCCCTGAATTACCTCTAAATTAAGGAAGCAGTTATGCATGTCTTATGATGAAAGGTTGAACAAGCTGAGGTTTTTCTCTCTGGAGTGGAGGAGGATAGGGGTGACATGAAAGAGGTGTACAAGATAATAAGAGGGATAGATTGCGTGGATAGACAGGGACATATTCCCAGTACAGAAATGGCCAAAACTGGGGGGGCGGGGCATAACCTTAAGGTGATTGTAAGGAAGTATAAGGGGGGATGTCAGAGGTAAATTTTGTACACAGAGACTGATGAGTGCATGGAATGCACTACCAGGGGTGGTGATAGAGTCAGAATCATTAAGAGCATTTACGAAACTTGTAGATGGATGATAGAAAAATGGAGGCCATGTAGGAAGGAAGGGTTTGATTGATCTTGGAGTAGGTTAAAGGGTTGGCACAACATTGTGGGCTGAAGGGCCTGTACTGTGCTGTAGTGTTCTATGTTCTATGTTCATTTATTAGTAATCCTTCCTCTGCTACTCCCATCTGCCCTCCCCACCTCTCTCACTTGGTTCCATGGTCCACTGTCCTCTCCTGTCAGATCCGCTCATCCACAGTCTTTTGTTGCCTCCACCTCTCACCTCCTACCCTCTGTCAGTATTTCCACTCTCCCCTCCTCTATCAGCCTGCCACCCTTCCTCACCCGGATCCAACTATTCCCCACCGGCTCTCCTGTTCACCTCTCTCGACCTGATACCTGCCCTCCATTTGTCCATTCCTCCAGCATTGTGCTTATTGGTCCACATTGGTTAGTCCAGTGTCAGACAGGTTCGGATTCAGATTCATTTATCACATGTGCGTTGAAATGTACAGTGAAATGCTGCATCCAACACACCCAAGGAGTTGCTTGCTGCTCCGGGAAGAAAGTGCCTGTGCTTGATCGGTCTCTCACTCCTCTCACTCGATGTTGCTGGAGGATGGTGCCGGAGTCTTGGGTATTGGGCAAGGTTTAATTGATGCGCTTGGACTCTGTAGTTCATGTTGTGATGTGTTTCGGCTTTCTGGTTACTCCTTTTCTCGTTGCAATTTTGTGCAATTTTGAATGAGGCAGACTGCCTCTGTGGCCTGCAGTCAACACACGGATGGGAGGAGAAGGTGGCAGCACGCCTGCGTGTGTGCAGCTCTCCGTTGAAAAATGATATCGTATCTGTTAAATAGGCGCCGTGGACAACTCTGATTTGATGGAGAATGGACGTGAAAGCACAGAGGAACATCTGGAGAAATTTCTGAAATGCCCGTCTGCTGCTGTCGTTACTGTGTGGTCGGGAATCTTTCTGAGGGTAGGCCTCAAAATCCCCGGCCTTGCCTGCTGTTGGTGACCGAGGTTGTGGTCGAATCATTTGGACAGTGATGGTGCTCGGTACTCGGTGTCAGAGAGCTGATCAGAGCTCGAAGTTTTCGGATGACTCAGAGTCAGATTGTGGTCGGCATGGCAGGGAGAGTTTTTCTTCCTTCTCCCGTCTGCATGAGATGTGGGACATTTGAGAAACTTTGAACTTTACTGTGATCACAAACTTCTTCACCAAGTTATGGTATTGTTACACTGTTTGTAATTATATGTTATAATTAGGTGGTTATGTTAGTTTTTTAAGTCTTGGTTTGTCCTGCATTTTATGATGTCACACCAGAGGAAATAATGTAACATTTCTTAATGCATGCATTACTAAATGACAATAAAAGAGGACTGCATGTCTTCATAATCATAATAATCATAATTCAAGCTGAAATGAACTGAAATGAACATTCCTAGTCTGCTTCAATGACCCTGTCACATTTTGTATTTTTTTGTGCAGTTTGCGCAATATTTTTGTGTGTTGGGTGTTTGATGTTAGCTTTGAATGGGTTTCTTTGTTTGGTGGCTGTCTGTGGGAAGACGAACCTCAGGGTTGTATACTGTATACATACTTTGATAATAAATGTAATTAGAATGTTTTGAATTGCTGACGTGCTGGAGGCAGTCCACAAGTACTTGGCATTCTCATCATGCTTTGCAGAGTAACGCAGGACAAGCTGGTTGGTGATCATTGAAACCAGGTGAGGGGGAAGCTGAGTAGGTGGGGGAAGGGAGGATGAAGTGAAAAGCTGGGAGGGGATAGTGGAAAAGGTAAAGAGCTGAAGAAGGAATCTAACTGGAGAGGACAGCAACCATGGAAGAAAGGGAAGGAGGAAGGGCACCAGAGGGAGGTGATGGGCGGGTGAGGAGAAGAGAAGGGTGTGAAAAGGGAACCAGAATGGAGAATTACAAAAGAGAGAAGTGGAGAGGGGGGAGAAATTATCAGGGATTAGAGAAATTGATGATCATGCCACCAGGTTGGAAACAATTAGAGTTAGACACAACAGAAACACAACTTGTCAGCTTATACTCTTTCCTCTCCCTGAACTTTCATATTCCGGCTTCTTCCCGCTTCCTGTCCAGTCCCGATGAAGGGTCACGGCCTGAGTCGACCATTCATTCCTCCATAGATGCTGCCTGACCTGCTGAGTTCCTCCAGCATTTTGTTATATTTTATTTATTTAGAGATTCAGCATGGAACAGGCCCTTCAGGCCCAACGAGCTGCCCCGCCCAGCAGTCCAGCAACTTAACACAAGCCTAATCACAGGACAATTTACAGTGACCAATTAACCTACCAACCGGTACATCTTTGGACCGTGGGAGGAAACCCACGTGATCACGGGGAGAACGTACAAACTCCTTACAGAAGGTGTCAGAATTGAACTCTGATCTCCAACGTCCCGGTCTGAAATAACATCGCACTAACCACTACATTACCCTGAGGCACTTTTGTGTGTGTTTGTTAGTGTTATTCCTTATTACATTCCTGTGGATTCACCAGCCTTTTCTGTGGTGATACTGCTGGTCTCCAGCAGAAATGGATTGGTTTTATTTCAGAAAAGACTCTTAACATAGTTCCGTAGGCATTAGAACCACTGACTGAAATGTGGGAACTGTGTCGGTATTTCTGCGAATTGAGGATGTAAACCTCCAAGAAGACCACAACGTTGTTGTGGTTTGGAGACTTGTGTGCCTCAATGACTCGGAGAGCTATGCTGGCTGGAGTCAGGGCTGTATGCTTTGGCTCTTGGTAGGGTCACCCATGCCAAACAGATAGAAGGGTAGAGGCCAGGCTAATAGTGGTTCACCAGTCCTCCATGTTCGGGGGGGGGGGGGTCAGATCAGAGCTAGCATCCCCTGACGGGTCAAACAAAACTGTTACAGAAACAGCAATGGAGAATCCTTCTACCTCTGCGTGCAATGGTATTCCTGCATCTCCCACCCAGGACATGCATGGCTGACAGCAGTGGAAACAGTGAGGAAGATACCGGCTCAGTGAAGGAAGTCCTGAACATCACCAATACAAAGGGACAGACAGAAATGGAGGATCTTTATTGCTGCTCTTAACAACAGGAACATAACGGGCAATAATTAAGTAAGCGGATGTAAAACTTGTCTTGGTTTCCCATCCCAGACAATTGTCCATTTTCACTTGCCGGGCAATTTGCACATGTGGATACGTTGGGAGGATTCAGCTAGGATTTTTATGATAACTATCTGGGCGGGTGGCACACTCAGCATCCACTTTATTAGATACCTCCCGTACCTAATAAAGTAGCTACTGAGTGTACGTTCACAGACTTCTGTTGCTGTAGCCCGTCCACTTCAAAGTTCAATGTGTTGTGAGTTCAGAGATGCTCTTCTGCACACCACTGTTTCAGTACACAGTTATTTGAGTTACTGACACCTTCTTGTCTGCTTGAACCAGTCTGTCCGTTCTCCTCTGACCTGCTATTAAAAGGCATTTTTACCCACAGAACTGCCGCTCACTAGATGATATTTTTTGCTTTTCGCTCTAGAGACTGTTGTGCGTGAAGATCAGCAGTTTCTGAGATCTTCAAGCCACTCCTCCTGGCCCCAACAATCATTCCATGGTCAAATTCACTGAGGTCACATGTCTTCCTCAATTTGAGCAGCAACTGATCCTCTTGACCACGTCTGCATGCTTTTATGCATTGAGTTGCTGCCACTTGATAGGCTGATTAGATATTTGCATTAATGATTAGGGTACAGGTGTACCTGATAAAGTGGCCACTGAGTGTACTTTCTCTATCACTCCCCAGATAAGGCAATGGCAGCTGGCTGGAGTGCAGTGGGGAGGAAACAGAGACTATGTGCGGTACCGTACATCACTCATAGGGAGTACAATCAGAAACAGCAGGCAGCTTAGGAGGCTGGCTTATACCATGTTCGAATCCTTAAGCTTGTCATACAGTAGCTGGGGGAAGTAACAGGGATAAGCGCCCACATTAGATGCTCCCAATGACGTCTGTCTCAAATATCCTCTGAGAACCTAGTCCAGTTCCTGGCCTTCTCGTGTGGTTAGCTACTAAGCCCAGTGGGACTGTTTCTACTGAGAGGAAAGGGCCAAAAGCGCCTTAAAACCAGTTGCTTTGGGGTAACGTATCATGTAGACAGTTAGGCCGCAACATCCATGGTAAACCCTGACCAACGGAGGGCCTCAATACCATTTTCTGAAAGCTAGGCGCACTTCTGGGCTTCGTGGCTTCAAAAGAGAACAAGCTGGCAAAGAGTTAGAAACAGCGTGAGTAAGATGCTTACCAGGATTAATGTGACAAGTCAACTGAACTGTGAAAGCTGATACCAACTGCCTAGGTTATTTTGAAAATTCAGTTCCAAGCATTGCAAACTGACGAAGGAAATGAAAGCACAAACACTGGAAAATGTGAAGGGATTGATGACAGAATTAAAGTTGTCAAAGTGAAAGTCAAAGTTCAAAATAAATTTATTATTAAAGAATGCTTATATTACTGCATACTTCTTCAGATCCATTTTCTTGCAGACATTTACAGGAAAATAAAGAAATAAAATAGGTTGAACAAGTTGGGTCTTTATTCTTTGGAGCATAGAAGGTTGAGGGGGGACTTGATAGAGGTATTTAAAATTATGAGGGGGATAGATAGAGTTGATGTGGATAGGCTTTTTCCATTGAGAATGGGGGAGATTCAATCAAGAGGACAGGAGTTGAGAGTTAAAGGGCAAAAGTTTAAGGGTAACGTGAGAGTGGTGACTGCGTGGAACGAGCTTCCAGCAGAAGTGGTTGAGGTAGGTTTGATGTTGTCAATTAAAGTTAAATTGGACAGCTATATGGACAGGAAAGGAATGGAGGGTTATGGGCTGAGTGCAGGTCGGTGGGACTAGGTGAGAGTAAGAGTTCGGCATGGACTAGAAGGGCCAAGAAGGCTTGTTTCCGTGATGTAATTGTTATATGGTTATATGGTTAATAGAATTTATGAAAACTTTATATAAACAAAGACTGACAAACAGCCTGTGTAAAAGAAGACAAATTTTAAATACAAAAAAACCCCAAAAAGTAACAAATTATTAAGTAATAAATAATACTGAGAAAATGAGTTGTAGAATCATTGAAGGTGAATTTGTAAGTTGTGGAATCAGTTCCATGTTGTGGTGAGTAAGGTTATCCAGACTGTTTCAGAAGCCTGATGGTTGTAGGGGAATAACTGTTCCTGAACCTGATGGTGTGGGATCCGGTGGTGAGGGCTGGTGGACGTTTCAGAGCTCAGACTGGAAAGTGCTGTATGGCAACAGCAGCAACAATAGACAATAGGTGCAGGAGTAGGCCATTCACTGTGATCATGGCTGATCATCCACAATCAGTATCCAGTTCCTGCCTTATCCCCATAACCTTTGATTCCGCTATCTTTAAGAGCTCTATCCATCTCTTTCTTGAAAGCATCCAGAGACTTGGCCTCCACAGCCTTCTGGGGCAGAGAATTCCATATATCCACCACTCTCTGGGTGAAAAAGGTTTTCCTCAACTCCGTTCTATATGGCCTACCCCTTATTCTTAAACTGTTGCCTCTGGTTCTGGACTCACCCATCAGTGGGAACATGCTTCCTGCCTCCAGCATATCCAATCCCTTAATAATCTTATATGTTTCAATAAGATCCCCTCTCAGCCTTCTAAATTCCAGAGTATACAAGCCCAGTCGCTCCAATCTTTCGACATATGACAGTCCCGCCATCCCGGGAATTAACGAGTTACCTTTACTGTTCCTGGTGCCTTCACCAGAGTAAACGTGGAACACAGAACATCGAAGAGTACAGCACAGGAACAGGCCCCTTGCACCACAATGATTGTGCAGAACATGATGCTGAATCAAACAAAGTCTCCTCTGCCTGCTCATGAGCCGTGTATCTCCATCCTCTGAACATTCATGATTCTATCTGAGAGACGTCTGAGTGCCCCTATCATATCTAAGGAAGAAGATGAAATAATAATAAGATGATTAGCTTTATTTATCACGTGTACATTGAAACATATCATGTAAACAATCAACACAGTACGAACATGTGCTGGGGGCAGCCCGCAGTGTCACCATGCTCCCAGAGCCAACAAAGCGTTCCCACAAATCACTCATCCTAACTGCAGGGTATTTAATATTTCAGTAAGATTAGAGTAATCTACACATATATTGTTTAATTAAGCATTCTTGTTCTTTTAAGTAATGGGATAAGGCAGGAACTGGATACTGATTGTGGATGATCAGCCATGATCACAGTGAATGGCGGTGCTGGTTCAAAGGGCCGAATGGCCTACGCCTGCACCTATTGTCTATTGTCTATTATCTATTGTCTAAATAATTTGTTATGGGGTGTATATATATACTTTAATTTCTATTTTTGCATTAGTTATTTAATTCAACTATTTTATATATATATATATATATACACACACACTACTGTTATATAGGACACTCAAAGCGCAGGTTGACTCTGTGGTTAAGAAGGCATACAGAGCATTGGCCTTCATCAACTGTGGGATTGAGTTTAAGAGCTGAGAGATAATGTTGAGCTATATCGGGCCCTGATCATACCGCACTTGGAGTACTGTGCTCAGTTCTGGTCACCTCACTACAAGAAGCATGTGGAAACTATACAAAAGGGTGTAGAGGAGATTTACGAAGATGTTGCCTGGATTGGGGAGCATGCCTTATGAGAATAGGTTGAGTGAACTCAGCCTTTTCTCCTTGGATCGATGGAGGATGAGAGGTGACCTGATAGAGGCGTATAAGATGATGAGAGGCATAGATCGTGTGGATAGTCAGAGGCTTTTTCCCAGGGCTGAAATGGCTAACACGAAAGGATACATTTTTAAGGTGCTTTGAAGTAGGTACAGAGGAGATGTCAGGGGTAATTTATTTTTATGCAGAGAGTGGTGAGTGCGCGGAATGGGCCGCTGGCAACGGTGGTGGAGGCGGATACAATAGGGTCTTTTAAGAGACTCCTGGATAGGTACATGGAGCTTAGAAAAATAGAGGGCTATGGGTAACCAGAGGTAACTTCTTAAGTAAGGACATGTTTGGCACAGCATTGTGGGCCGAAGGGCCTGCATTGTGCTGTAGGTTTTCTCTGTTTCTATGTAATTCACAGTTCTTTTCTTTTCAATCTCTATTATTATGAATTGCATTGTATCACTGCCGCAAAGTTAACATATTTCACGACATATGTCTGTGATATTGAACCTGATTCTGAAGTCTCGTGTCTTCTGTTGAATTAGTTTAATGTTTCAGAGTTACAAAACATAATACTAACTGTACACCTTTGGATTGTGGAAAGAATCCCACTGGGTCACAGGGAGAACATACAAACTCTTTACAAACAGTGGTGGTAACTGAACCCCAGTTGTGATTACTGGCACTGAAAAACATGACCCTACCCATTACTCGACCGTGTTGCCTCCTTTTTCTGTGTTGCTGTAGGATCTATGAGTTGTGCATTGTGTTGGTCAGTTACCAATCCAGACACTCTGAAACAGTGAGGCATTTATGCTTGAGTACGACAACTAAAGTGGTTAATTTGGGTTATTATTGTCACATTTACTGAAATACAGTGAAAAATTAGTCATGAATACCATTCATACAGATCAATTCAATGCATTGAGCTAGTAGTGTACTGAGGTGAAAATTTACAAGAAAACTACTAGTTAATTAGAAACTACTATTATAGAGAAAATTTACATGGATGTTGTTGGATCTGGAAGGCGTGAGTTATAAGGAAATATTGAACAGGTTGTGACTTTATTCCTTAGAATTTAGAAGTCTGAGGGAATATTTGATAGAGGTATACAAAATTATGAGGGGTATAGATAGGATAAATTCAAGCAGGCTTTTTCCACTGAGGTTGGGTGGGATTACAACTGAAGGTCATGGGTTAAGGGTGAAAGGTGAAAGGTTTAAGGGCACATGAGGGGAAACTTCTTCACGCAGAGGGTAGTGAGAGTGTGGAACAAGCTGCCTGCACAAGTGGTGAATGCAAGCTGGATTTCAATGTTTAAGTGATGTTTGGATGGTTAGGATATGGAGGACAATAGTCCTAGTGCAGGTTAATGGGAGTAGGCAGCTTAAATGGTTCAGCATGGACTAGATGGAACAAAAGTCCTGTGCTGTACTTTTCTATGAGTCTATGAATAATTCAAGTTGTGTACGATGAGGGTAAGGTCGTATTGTGTTAGTAACCTGGACGAACCATGCAGATATTTGAATTACAAACCCAGGTCATTTTGGATTTGTATTGAAAATATCATAAAGAGGATTGAGGCCCAAGGGTCAAATCAGATATCTGGAAGCTGAGGCCCTCTGGCCAGAGTCCCGAGGCTGGGAATCCCCGTGAGTCTGCTGGGGTAGTCGAAAGCCCAATGCCAGAGAGTCCAAGTCCACTGGGGTCTGGAGACCAAAGAATACGGCCAGTCCTGGGGTTAGAGTGGGTGGGTGGTAGGTTGTTTTGCTACTGTTGTTTTGTTGCTCATTGTGTTCTGCGTTGTCTGCTGAGCATTGTGGGCATTGGATTGTGTGGCCCCACTTACAGGCTGCCCCCGACACATCCTCGGGCGCTAACACAAACAATGTATCTCACCGTGTTTCTGTTGTAAATGTGATAAATAAATTTAAATCTGAATACAATACCTCTGCTAGAGTAGCAATACTGGGTGGCTGATATAAAAAATGCTCCAATTTCTCTCCCATTCAAGGCTGTGAGCAATTCAAGAGTGTAAACAAAAATAAATCAGAACCTGTCATGGCAGAAGTATAAACTCCTTCTCATTGTAAGAAAACACCCAGCAGCAATATTGTGACAGAAGTTTAGTCAGTGAGGTGTGTGTCAACGAAGCATGTCAAGGAGGTAGGTGGGGAAGGGGGTTCACATGATTACCTCATCCCTCAGCCATTCTGACACTAGGCCAGGAATAAACAGAATATTTGCTGTCATTATAGAATTAAAACCTTGACAGTTGCTTGATCTCCACATTGAATGCAGGCTTTCAAACCATCGCTGGGGAGGTGTAAAAACCCCAAGCAACACTAAAGCAGCATGGAAGACTGCCCAGACTAACAGTGGTTAAGGTGCGTAAGCAGGTACTTAAAGAATGATAAATCTGTTCACAGCAGCTGATGTGTGAAGCAATTTGGTTAATTGCAAACAACACCATGGTCAGAGTCATAGGAAACTACAGCATGGAAAATGATCCTTCAGCCCATCCAGTCTATGCTGAACCATTTAAACTGCTTAGCCCCATTGACCAGCACCCGGATCATGGCCCTCCATACCCCTCCTATCCATATACCTATCCAAACATTTTTTGAATGTTGAAATTGAAATCGCATCCACCACTTGTGCAGGCAGCTCATACCACACTCTCACCTCTCTCTGAATGAAGGAGTTTCCCCTCCTGTTCCCCTTAAACATTTCACCTTTCACCCTTAACCTATCACCTTTAGTTGTAGTCCCACCCAAACTCAGTCCTTGCATTTACACTATCTATACCCCTCATAACACTGTTAAATCTCCCTTCAATTTTCTATGTTCTAGGGAATAAAGTTCTATCCTATCCAATCTTTCCTTGTCACTCAGGTCCCCCAGTCTCGGCATCATCCCTGTAAATTTTCTCTGTACTCTTTCAAATTTCTTTAAATCTTTTCTGAAGATGGTTAACCAAAATTGCACACAATACTCCAAATTAGGCCTCACCAATGTCTTTTACCACTTCAACATAACATCCCAACTCCTGTACTCAATGTTCTGATCTATGAAGGCCAATGTGCCAGAAGGTGTTGGCGCGTGGCCAAGTGATTAAGGCATCGGTCTAGTGATCTGAAGGTCGCTAGTTCGAGCTCTCAGCTGAGGCGGTATGTTGTGTCCTTGAGCAAGGCATTTAACCACACATTGTTCTGCGACGACTTCGGTGCCAGCTGTATCGGCCCTAGTGCCCTTCCCTTGGACAACATCGGTGGTGTGGAGAGGGGAGACTTGCAGCATGGCCAACTGCCGGACTTCCATACAACCTTGCCCAGGCCTGCGCCCTAGAAACCTTCCAAAGCACAAACCTATGCTCTCTCGAGACTAATGGATGCCTGTTAATGTACCAGAAGCTTTCTTTATGACCCTATCTAATTATGATGGCAGTTTCAATGAATTATGTACCTGTATTCCCAGACTTGTTTGTTCTACCTCATTCCTCAGTGCCCGAATGACCATTGTGTAAGATCTACCTTGATGGGTCCTTCCAAAGTGCAATATCTTGCACTTGTCTGCATTAAATTCCATCTGCCATTTTTCAGCCCATTTTCCCAGCTAATGCAGATCCCTCTGCAAGCCTTTTGCACTGTCCATTACAACCCCCCAATCTTGGTGCTGTCCACAAATTTGTTGATCCAGTTAACTACATTATCACCCAGATTGTTGATATAGATGTGTGGGGTCTTTCTTTTTTTGTATGTTAAATTTAACACGGCTTCTTTGTTATGCTATACTGGGGAATACTTCTTTGTTATGTCAAATGCTGAGAAAGTCTCTAGCTAGACATTTGTCTGGGTTAGTACAGACAGCAGGGTGCTATTAACCAATGGGTATTCATGTTATCATTTTGTTTTCGGATGATAATGCTGTCTCATATCACTGGGAACGGGGTTTTGGTGGGGAGTCGGTGGAGAGACGGGGAGTCGGAGGAGAGACGGGGAGGATGGTGGACGTGCAGAAAGGCTCCGGTCGATCACTCCGGGTGGCCCCGAGCCGTGAGTCGACAGGATCCGGGTGGTCATCAGGAATTGATTGAGCTCCAACGGTTGCACGCGAAGAACTTGGACTTTGATAAGTCTGGCGCCTCTTTCTTTTCCATTACTTCTTTTTCTGTATCGAATTTATATTAATTTCATAGATTTAGTAATATCTATAAAGTGTACTAGGTAAAATGTACGGGTGTGCTGGCTGATGATTGATGTCTGGGATTGATTCGGGCAGCAACCGACTCCGTGGGAAGCGTTGAGGCAGGTGCTGGGTGGGATTTCCCCTAGACATATACGAGCCAATATAACTGGGCGTTACATAGATGACAAACAACAATAGACCCAGCACCAATCCTGATGGCACTCCACTAGTCACAGGCCTCTGGTCAGGCAAGCAACCATTTGACACCACTCTCCGGCTTCTCCCACAAAGCCAATATCTAATCCAATTTACTACCTCACCTTGAATGCTAAGTGACTGAACTTTCATGACCACTGCGGATCCTTATCAAATGCCTTGCTGAAGTCCATGGAGGCAGCATCCATCCCTATGCCTTCATCATCTTTCCTAGTAACATCCTCGAAAATCTCTAGAAGATTGGTTAGGCAATCTCGATTGGTTAGAGGGCGGAGCTCAAGAGGGTTAATGGCACGTCACGACGACTCCTCTGCTTGCATCTTCGGAAACAACTCTATTTCCATCTTTAATATCTCTATTTTCCCTTTAGAGTTCTTTTGAAGACCCTGACCTGCAGTTACACGCTGACTACAGTTCTTTGCGGGAATGGGACCTGCTCTCAAGGTTCCATAACTGGCTGTTGTTTGGCACGCCAAAGGCTCGGCCGAAGAGTCCGGCTCGAATTCGGAAGCCTAAAATCTTGGGGCTCTGGAGACGGGCAGATCAAAGGTTGGTGTCATGACAGGAGATCCGTGTGTCGTCGGGGGAGTCAGGATATCTGCAGTGTGCCTGGAGTTACGGGGTCTTCACGATCTTCAGGTACAGAGCTTGAAAAAAGCAACGTAACGGACTTTTAACATCGTAAACCAGCGAGTTGCTTGTTATGTCTCCCTGCTCACTGGGAAAATGGAGATACCTCATTCTCCCTTATTAGGGAGAGAGAGAACCTGCAGTATGTCGAATACTGGGTGAAACGTGAAGCCTTTGGGGTAACTGCAAGTCTGTTTCTTTGATTTTAAAACCGCAAACAGGAGAAATTCTGCAGATGCTGGAAATTCAAGCAACATATATCAAAGTTGCTGGTGAATGCAGCAGTCCGGGCAGCATCTCCAGGAAGAGATACGGTCAACTTTTCAGGCCGAGACCCTTCGTCAGGACTAATTGAAAGAAGAGCTAGTAAGAGATTTGAGAGGGGGAGGGGGAGATCTGAAATGATAGGAGAAGGTAGGAACTGTCCAGCTCTTGGCCTATTCCCCTTGCCCATCCTCTGTTTTTTTCCCCCCCTCCCCTTTACTTTCTCCCCGGACCTCCTGTCCCATGATCCTCTCATATCCCCTTTGCCAATCACCTGTCCAGCTCTTGGCTCCATCCCTCCCCCTCCTGTCTTCTCCTATCATTTCAGATCTCCCCCTCCCCCTCCCCCTCCCACTTTCAAATCTCTTACTAGCTCTTCTTTCAGTTATCCTGACGAAGGGTCTTGGCCTGAAACATCGACTGTACCTCTTCCTAGAGATACTGCCTGGCCTGCTGCGTTCACCAGCAACTTTGATGTGTGTTGCTTCTGTTTCTTTGATATTGCTTTGCTCATGCTTGAGTGCTTGGTGGAGGTGCTGATGCTTGCTTCTTTTTGCCGGTGGGGGGAGGAGGGATTGTTGCTCATTGCCGCTTACGCGCGGAAGGGGGCAGCTGTAGGGTGACTTTGGGGTTCTAACATTTAACTGTTGTTCATTCTTTGGAACACTCCTCTGTTTTGGTGGATGGTTGCGAAGAAAAAGCATTTCAGGATGTAAATTGTATTTATTTCTCTGACATTAAATTGTACCTTTAAACCTTTGAACGTGACCTACCATGCACAAAGCCACATTGACTATCTCTAATTAATTCGTCTCTACTCAAATATTCACATATCCAGTCTCATGGAATGCCTTCCAAAAACTTTCTCAATAGTGATGTGATGTCAGGCTGGCTGATCTATAATTTCTTGATGTGTTCTTAGAGCCTTTCTTAAACAATGGAACAACATTATCTCTCCTCCAATCCTCTGGCACCTCTCCTGTTGCTAACGGTGATTTAAATATCTCTGCTATGGCTCTTGCAATTTCTTCACTTGTCTTCCACAGAGTCAAAGGGAACACCTTGTCAAACCCTGGGGATTTGTCCACCCTGATTTGCCAGAAAATTGTAATACAGAAGCCCTGCCAGCTAGAGTGATGGTGAGTTTTTTTCAGTAAAGCTTTATATTGGTTGTCATTTGATAACCAATATTAGGTTTTAAGATTAAAAGAAAATAAAGAATAGGAGGAAGACATAACCATTTATCCCCAAGAGCCTGCTCCACAAATCAAAAAGATCATAGCTGATCTCAGTTCCTCGTCCTTTTTCCTGTTGGGTTAGACTCATCACACTGGCACCTCTATTTCCTCCGGAGGCTAACGAAATTTGGCATGTCCCGATCAATCCTCACATCAACACATCACGAAGAATAGACTCTCCTCCATGAACTCTGTCTATACCTGTTGCTGCCTGAGTAAAGCAACCAATACAATCAAAAACTCCTCCCATGTTAGACATTCTGTCTTCTTTGTCCAATAGTTTATGTTTTTCTTCAGATTTCCTGTATCTGCGGTTTTTGGTTTCCACACTCAAGTATCTGTGCAGGCGTTGTCATCATTTAAGGTTTTTCTCTCATGAGACATTGCTTTCTATTCATTTGTCAGGATCTAGATATCATTGCAAAGTTAAGATTCATTCTCCATCCTTGATTGCCCTTAACGAGGCCATGTACAAATGAAAGACCTAACAGCTAGCTGTTGGAATCATATATACACCAGACAGAGGAAGCATGGCAAATTTACCTTCTTTGAATGGCATTAATGTCCTAGTGTGAATCAGATGGGTTTTAACATCAATTACATCATCGTTACTCAGGCTAACAGGGTAGCATCGTGGTTAGCACAATGTTTTACAGTATCAGCAACCTGGTTTTATTTCCCACCGCTCTCTTTAAGGAGTTTGTATGTTCTCCCCGTGACTGCCTGTGTTTCCTCTGGGTGTTCTGGTTTCCTCTCACAGTCCAAACACATACATAGGTTGACTGGTCTTTGTAAATTGTCCTGTGAATAGGATAGGGTTAAATTGCGGGTTGCTGGGCCATGCGGCTCTTTGAGCCAGAAGGCCTTTTCCGCGTTGACTCTCAACAAACAAATAAATAAACAAATAAACAGGTGTTCCAAGTTTCAGAACTTAAATTCCACAGTGCTTATGGGATTTGAACTCGGATCTCCAGATAGTTATTTCAGGAGTCTAGATTTACTAACAAGTTACTTATCCACTCCTGCAAGAGGACTACAACCTTGTCATGGTTTGGAGGCTTGCATGCCTCAGTGGAGGCTTTGGAGAGGGTGCAGGAGAGGTTTACCAGGTTGTTGCCTAGTTTAGAGGGAATGCGTTATCATGTGTGGCCAGATAATCTTTGGTCGTTTCCTCTGGAGCAGCAGAGGCTGAGGGGAGATTTGATAGAGATTTAAGGCTATGAGAGGCATAGATAGAGTTGACAGGGAGCATTTGTTTCCCAGATTGAAATATCTAATACCAGAGGGCATGCATTCAAGTTGAGGTGGGGTAGGTTCAAGTGGGATGTGAGAGTTAAGTTTTTTACTCAAAGAGTGGTGGATGTCTGGAATGTGCTGCCTGGTCTGGTGGTAGAGGCAAATATGTTAGAGGTTTTGAAGAGACACTCGGATAGGTACATGAACACAAAATACTCTGCAGATGCTGGGGTCAAAGCAACACTCACAACATGCTGGAACTCCTGAAATGCTGACTGATTGTTTCCACAAATGCTGCCCGATCTGCTGAGTTCCTCCGGCGTGTTGTGAGTGTAGGACAGGTACATGGATGTAAGGAAGATGGAGGGATATGGACAGGTGGGTTTCTTCCAGGTGCTCATGTTTCCTCTCACATTCCAAAGATGTGCCTGAATGGGTTAGGGTTAGTAAGTTGTGGGCATCCTATGTTGGCGCCAAAGGCATGGCGACAGTTTTGGGCTGCCACCATCACATCCTCAGACCGTGTTGGTTTTTGACACCAATGATGCATTTCACTGTATGTTTTGATGTTTCAAGGTATACAATAGAAACCATAGAACCATAGAAACTACAGCACAGAAACAGGTCCTTTGGCCCTTCTTGGCTGTGCCGAACCATTTTCTGCCTAGTCCCACTGAACTGCACACGGACCATATCCCTCCATACACCTCCCATCCATGTATCCGTCCAATTTATTCTTAAATGTTAAAAAAGAACCCGCATTTACCACCTCGTCTGGCAGCTCATTCCATACTCCCACCACTCTCTGTGTGAAGAAGCCCCCCCTAATGTTCCCTTTAAACTTTTCCCCCCTCACCCTTAACCCATGTCCTCTGGTTTTTTTCTCCCCTTGCCTCAGTTGAAAAAGCCTGCTTGCATTCACTCTATCTATACCCATCATAATTTTATGTACCTCTATCAAATCTCCCCTCATTCTTCTACACTCCAGGGAATAAAGTCCTAACCTATTCAACCTTTCTCTGTAACTGAGTTTCTCAAGTCCTGGCAAAATCCTTGTAAACCTTCTCTGCACTCTTTCAACCTTATTTATATCCTTCCTGTAATTTGGTGACCAAAACTGAACACAATACTCCAGATTTGGCCTCACCAATGCCTTATACAACCTCATCATAACAATCCAGCTCTTATACTCAATACTTCGATTAATAAAGGCCAATGTACCAAAAGCTCTCTTTATGACCCTATCTACCTGTGACGACACTTTTAGGGAATTTGTATCTGTATTCCCAGATCCCTCTGTTCCACTGTACTCCTCAGTGCCTTACCATTAACCCTGTATGTTCTACGTTGGTTTGTCCTTCCAACGTGCAATACCTCACACTTGTCAGTATTAAACTCCATCTGCCATTTTTCAGCCCATTTTTCCAGCTGGTCCAAGTCCCTCTGCAGGCTCTGAAAACCTTCCTCACTGTCTACTACACCTCCAATCTTTGTATCATCAGCAAACTTGCTGATCCAATTTACCACATTATCATCCAGATCATTGATATAGATGACAAATAACAATGGACCCAGCACTGATCCTTGTGGCACACCACTAGTTACAGGCCTCCACTCAGAGAAGCAATTCTCTACCACCACTCTCTGGCTTCTTCCATCGAGCCAATGTCTAATCCAATTTACCACCTCTCCATGTATACCTAGCGACTGAATTTTCCTAACTAACCTCCCATGTGGGACCTTGTCAAAGACCTTACTGAAGTCCATGTAGACAATATCCACTGCCTTCCCTTCATCCACTTTCCTGGTAACCTCCTCAAAAAACTCCAACAGATTGGTCAAACATGACCTACCACGCACAAAACCATGTTGACTCTCCCTAATAAGTCCCTGTCTATCCAAATGCTTGTAGATTCTGTCTCTTAGTACTCCCTCCAATAACTTACCTACTACTGACGTTAAACTCACCGGCCTATAATTTCCCGGATTACTTTTCGATCCTTTTTTAAACAACGGAACAACATGAGCCACTCTCCAATCCTCCGGCACTTCACCTGTAGACAGCGACATTTTAAATATTTCTGCCAGGGCCCCCGCAATTTCAACTTTAGTCTCCTTCAAGGTCCGAGGGAACACTCTGTCAGGTCCCGGGGATTTATCCACTTTAATTTTCCTCAAGGCAGCAAGTACCTCCTCCTTTTCAATCTGTACAGTTTCCATGTTCTCACTACTTGATTCCCTCCATTCCATAGATTTCATGCCAGCTTCCTTAGTAAATACAGACGCAAACAACCTATTTAAGATCTCCCCCATTTCCTTTGGTTCCACACAAAGCCGACCACTCTGATCTTCAAGAGGACCAATTTTATCCCTTACAATCCTTTTGCTCTTAATATTCTTGTAAAAGCTCTCTGGATTCTCCTTCACTTTGACTGCCAAAGCAACCTCATGTCTTCTTTTAGCCCTCCTGATTTCTTTCTTAAGTATTTTCTTGCACTTCTTATACTCCTCAAGCACCTGATTTACCCCCTGTTTCCTATACATTTCATACAACTCCCTCTTCTTCTTTATCAGAGTTGCAATGTCCCTTGAGAACCAAGGTTCCTTATTCCTATTCAATTTGCCTTTAATCCTGACAGGAACATACAAACTCTGCACTCTCAAAATTTCTCCTTTGAAGGCTTCCCACCTACCAATCACATCTTTGCCAGAGAACAACCTGTCCCAATCCACGCTTTTTAGATCCTTTCTCATTTCTTCAAATTTGGCCTTCTTCCAGTTCAGAACCTCAACCCTAGGACCAGATCTATCCTTGTCCATGATCAAATTGAAACTAATGGTGTTATGATCACTGGAACCAAAGTGCTCCCCTACACAGACTTCTGTCACTTGCCCTATCTCGTTACCCAACAGGAGATCCAATATTGCATCCCCTCTAGTTGGTTCCTCTATATATTGATTTAGAAAACTTTCCTGAACACATTTTACAAACTCTAAACCATCTAGACCCCTAACAGTATGGGAGTCCCAATCAATGTATGGAAAATTAAAATCCCCTACCACCACAACTTTATGTTTCCTGCAGTTGCCTGCTATCTCTCTGCAGAATTGCTCTTCCAAGTCTCGTTGACTATTGAGTGGTCTGTAATACAATCCCACTAATGTGGCCATACCTTTCCTGTTTCCCAGCTCCACCCATAAGGACTCAGTAGACAAGCCCTCTAATCTGTCCTGCCTGAGCACTGCTGTAATATTTTTCCTAACAAGCAATGCTACTCCCCCACCTTCATTCCTCTGCCTAGATCACATCTGAAACATCGGAACCCTGGAATAGTAAGCTGCCAGTCCTGCCCCTCCTGTAGCCAAGTTTCACTAATTGCTACAACATCATAATTTCACGTCAATCCACGCCCTCAACTCATCCGCCTTCCCCGCAATACATGTAGCATTGAAATATATACACCTCAGAAGATTTTTACCACCACTCACAACCTTTCTATCAGCGGATTTGCTTAAGCTTTCAACATCATTTATTTTCACCCCAGCCACACTGTCAGCTCTGGCACTCTGGTTCCCATCCCCCTGCAAATCTAGTTTAAAGCCTCCCCAATAGCACTAACAAACCTCCCTGAAAGGATATTGGTCCCCCTGTGGTTCAAGTGTAACCCGTCTCTCATGTACAGGTCCCACCTGCCCCAGAAGAGGTCCCAATGATCCTGAAATCTGAAACCCTGCCCCCTACACCAGTTCCTCAGCCACTTGTTCCTCCTCCAGAGCATCCTATTCCTACCCTCACTGGCACCTAGCACAGGTAGCAATCCTGAGATTACCACCCTTGAGGTCCTGCTTTTCAACTTCCTACCAAGCTCTCTATACTCACTGTCCAGGACCTCCTCACTCTTCCTTGCTATGTCATTGGTACCAATGTGCATCACGACATCTGGCTGGTCACCCTCCTACTTCAGAATGTCATGCAATCGATCAGAGACATCCTTGACCCTGGCACCTGGGAGGCAACAAACCATCCTGGATTCTCTGTCACGACCACAGAACCTTCTATCTGCACCTCTAACTATCGAGTCCCCTATCACTACCACTCTCCTCTTTTTCCCCCCTCCCTTCTGCACTGCAGAGCCAGACTCAGTGCCAGAGATCCGGCTACTGCAGCTTGTCCCAGGTAAGTCATCTCCCCCAACAGTATCCAATGCGGTATACTTGTTGTTGAGGGGAATGGCCACAGGGGAACCCTGCTCTGCCTGCCCTTTTCCTCTTCCCTCGCCTGACAGTGACCCAATTTCCTGTCCTCTGCTCCTTTGGCGTAACTACCTCCCTGTCGCTACGATCTATAATCTCCTCATTCTCCCGAGTGATCGTCAGGTCATCCAGCTCCTGCTCCAGTTCCCTAACGCGGTTTGTCAGGAGCTGCAGCTGGATGAACTTCATGCAGGTGTCGTTGTCAGGGACACCGGAGGGCTCCCTGACTTCCCACATCCTGCAAGAGGAGCATTCCAACATCCTGCCTGGCATTCTCTCTACGCTAGACAATCTGAATAAAAAACTTACCGGAACCTACCCTGGCCTCTGCCTGTTCTCGCCGAAGCCTGTTTGAGCCAAAGCCGTCCCACTCTGACTCAGTCCACTCCGATGATGGCCACTACAACGATGGCCGTTGTATATGGTGGTCTGCTTTTAAACCTTGGCGCGCTACGTCACGCGCCTGCGCAGTGCAGACCCTTCTCCCCGAGCAGTGTTTAAAAAAAAAATGACTTTTTCTACCCGATTTCTTCACTCCTTCTCAGCTGCTTGCTTCGACTGAAACAAGAACCGTTGAAAATTTTCAAGACATCATTTTCAAGACAAATTTTCAAGTGATCGAGGCAGAGGAATGAAGACAAACAAAGCTGATCTTTACCTTAATAATCTTTATACTGTAAAAAGCTTTTGTTTGCATGTCATTCAGACAGATCCTTCCATACATTGAGGTAGTACTGAAAGGAAAGACAACGCAGGATATAATGTTTCAGAGAAAATCAGAGCAATTAGACAAATAAATTGCAATGGCCATGAGGAAGTAGATTAAGAAATCATAAATCTATGAGAAGTCTGGATTGGAGAGTGTGTCTTATGAGAATAGGTTGAGTGAACTTGGTCTTCTCTTCTTAAAGTGACGGAGGATGAGAGGTGACCTGACAGAGGTATATGAGATGATGAGAAGCAGTGATCATGTGGATAACCAGAGGCTTTTTCTCAGAGCTGAAATAGCTAATACAAGGGGACATAGTTTAAGATGCTTGAAGGTAGGTACAGAGGGGATGTCAGGGGTAAGTTTTTCACACAGCGAGTGATGGGTGCATAGAATGCACTGCCAGTAAAGGTGGTAGAGGCGGATAAAATGGGGCCTTTTAAGAGACTTTTAGATAGGTACGTGAAGCTTAGAAAAATAGAGGGCTATGCAGTAGGTTTGAAATCAGAGTTTCCCTCTCTTAGATGGACTGCCATCTCAGGCTGACGAGCTCCATCTACCCGAACCAACGTGTTGGGCTAAGGTGTTGAGCACCCCTCTGCCATTACCATCAACAACAACGAACTGGAGATAGTTCACGAGTTTACATACCTTGGCTTCTCCATCATGGACAGCCTCTCCCTAGACCCCGAGATCAACTGACAGTTCGACGAGCAGCCTCAACATTCGCCAGGCTGACAAAGAGAGTCTGGGAGAACAGAAAGCTGACGACGCACACCAAAGCTGCAGTCTACAGGGCCTGCGTCCTCAGCACACTGCTTTACGGCAGCGAGACCTGGAGCCTCTACTACAGACAAGAGCGGCGTCTCAACGCCTTCCACCTTCGCAGACTGAGACGCATCCCGGACATCACGTGGAATGACCGAGTCACCAACGATGAGGTCCTGGCCCGCGCCCAGATACCCAGCCTCTTCACCTTGCTCCAACAACGCTGTCTCCACTGGCTGGGCCACGCACACCGCATGTCAGATGGGAGGATCCTGAAAGACCTGCTGGACAGGGAAGTGGCCTCCAGCAAGAGAACACAAGAGCAGCCCCATCTTCATTTCAAAGATGTTTGCAAGAGAGACATGAAGTCACTGAAAATAAACGTCAAGAGGCGGGAGGACATCGCAAGCGATCGCTCTCACTGGAGGCTGGAACTACGCAGAGGTCTAAGAAGAGGAGAAGAGAAGCTGAGGCTTGCTGCTGAAGAAAAGGGCACTCGTCGGAAAAGCAGCACCAAGGTAACAATGGAGGACAGTGCCTTCAAGTGCAGTCGATGCAGCCAAGACTGTCACTCCCGTGTGGGCCTCTACAGCCACAACGGACACTGCTCTAACACAGACTGAAGCAAGACCTTCCAGGCGCAGATCCATGGTCTCGCGAGACTAACGGATGCCACCATGCAGTAGGGCAATTCTAGACAGTTTCTAGAGTAGGTTACACGGTCGGCACAACATTGTGGGCCGAAGGGCCTGTAATGTGCTGTAGGTTTAGTATGCTCTCTGTTTCTATGTTCCAAGTTTATTCAGTGATCTTGTAGTAATAGGATAGAAACTGCCCTTGGCCTGGTGGTACTTGTTCTCCATCTTCTATACCTTGTGCCTGATGGGAGGTGGGAGAAGAGAGAATGACTATGGTGGGATGGATCCATGATTATGCTGGCTGCTTTCCTGTGGTAGCGGGAGGTGTAGTGTCAGAGAGTCCTAGAGGCCCATAGCACGGAAACAGGCCTTTTGACCCACCTAGTCCACGCTGAACTATTATTCGGCCTGGTTCCTTCAACGAGCACTTGGACCATGGTCCTCCACACCCGTCCCATCCATGTACTTATCCAAACTGCTCTTAAATGTTGAAATTGAACCTGCATCCACCACTTCCACTGGCAGGTCACTCCACACTCTGATCACCCTTTGAGTGAGGAAGTAAATTTAGCATTGGTGAGTGTGTAGGCAGAGACAATGGAGGGGAGGCTGGTTTTAGTAATGGACTGCACTGCATCCACAGCTTTTAGCAATTTCTTGCGGTCTTGGGCGGATGAGTTGTCGTACCAAGCTGTGATGCATCTGTTAAAAAATGGTGAGTCATTTCTCATGTTGCTAGACGTTTGAATTCATTCTGTGGAAAAAAACTAATTGTGTAAACCAACATTGGAACTGATGAAGTTCAAAGCTCAAAATTCAAAGTAAATTTATTATCAAAGAACATACGTATCTGTCACCATATACAACCCAGAAATTCATTTTTCTTTTCAGCATTCTCAATAAATCCAAAGAATAATAACCATAACAGAATCAATGAAGGACCACACATTGGTTGAGCCTTCAAACAATGTGCAAAAGGCAAAAAACTGTGAAAATGTAAAAGTAAGGAATTAATAAAAAGAGTCCACAAAGTGAGTCTATTGGTTGTGGGAACATTTCAATGATGGAGAAAGTGAAACTGATTGAAGCTATCCCATCTGGTTCAAGAGCCTGATGACTGAGGGATGACTGTTCCGGAACCTGGTGGTGTGAGTCTTGAGGTGCCAGTACCTTCTTCCTGAAGGCAGCAGTGAGAAGAGAGCAGGTCCTGGGTGATGTGGGTCCCTGATGTTGGATGCTGCTTTCCATGACAGGTAGATGTGCTCAACGGCAGGGAGGGCTTTACCTGTGATGGACTGGGATGTATCCACTACTTTTAAGACCATAAGACAAAGGAGCAGAAGTAGGCCATTCGGCCCATTGAGTCTGCTCCGCCATTTTATCATGAGCTAATCCATTTTATCCTATTTAGTCCCACTCCCCCGCCTTCTCACCATAACCTTTGATGCCCTGGCTACTCAGATACCTATCAATCTCTGCCTTAAATACACCCAATGACTTGGCCTCCACTGCTGCCTGTGGCAACAAATTCCATAGATTCACCACCCTCCGACTAAAAAAATTTCTTCGCATTTCTGTTCTGAATGGGTGCCCTTCAATCCTTAAGTCATGCCCTCTCGTACTAGACTCCCCCATCATGGGAAACAACTTTGCCACATCCACTCTGTCCATGCCTTTTAACATTCAAAATGTTTCTATGAGGTCTCCCCTCATTCTTCTAAACTCCAAGGAATACAGTCCAAGAGCGGACGAACGTTCCTCATATGTTAACCCTCTCATTCCCAGAATCATTCCAGTGAATCTTCTCTGTACCCTCTCCAATGTCAGCACATCCTTTCTTAAATAAGGAGACCAAAACTGTCCACAGTACTCCAAGTGAGGTCTCTCCAGCACCTCAACATCACATCCCTGCTCCTATCCAGTGCTTTCACGTGGAGTGAATCTGATTGGCTGCATTCTGACATCTGGGATATTGGAGACTTCTGAGGGAGTCTGAGCTGGATCTTCTACTCAGCACCTCTGACTGAAGATTGTTGCAAATGCCTCAGCCTTATCTTTTCCACAGGTGTGCTGGGCTCCTCTATCATTAAGGATGAGAATATTAGTGGAGCCTCCTCTTCCCGTGGGCTGTTTGATTGTCCACCACCATTCATTTCTGGATGTGACAGGACCACAGAGCTGAGATCTGATCCGCTGGTTGTGGGGCCACTTTGCTCTGTCTATTACCTGCTGCTTATGGTGTCTGACATGCAAGTAGTCCTGTATTGTGGCTTCACCAGGGTGACGGCTCATATTGAGGTACGGCTGGTGTTGTTCTCAGTATGCCCTCCTGCACTCTTCATTGAACCATGGTTGATTCCCTGGCCTGGTGATCACTGTAGAGTGGGGGATATGCTGGGCCATAGGGTTACAGATTGTGATTGAGTGCAATTCTGCTGCTGTTCATGGCCCACAGTGCCTCATAGAAGTCCAGTCTTGGGCTGCCAGATCTGTTCGGTCTATCCCATTTAACACAGTGGTAGTGCCATACAATACAGTGGAGGGTTTCATCGCTATGGAAAAGGGATTTAGCCTCAACAGATACTGTGTGGTACTCACCTCTACCAATATTGCCATGGACAGATGCTTCCACGGCAGGCAGGCTGGTGAGAATGAAGTCAACTGTGTTTTCCTCTTTTGTTGGTTCCCTCACCACCTGCTCTAGTCCCAGCCTAATAGCTCTGCCCAGCAGGACCTGATCAGCCCAGTCCGTGGTGGTACTAACAAGCACTCTTGGTGATGATCATTGACGTACCCCGCCCAGAGTACGTTCTGTGCCCTTGTCACCCTCAATACCTCCTGCAAGTGCTGCTCACTGGGGGGAGGAGAAAATGGCGGCGCGACGCAGTGTGCACGGCCACTTCGGTGGTGATGTCTGTTATTTGTCAAGTAGGGGACCGTGCGCAATTCTGATTTGATGGAGACAGATGTGAGAGTACGGAGGAACATCTGGAGAAACTTCTGAAATGCCTGCTTCGCTGCCGCTGTTACTGTGTGGTAATCGGAATCTCCGGAGGAGAAGGCCCCGAATCCTCGGCTTTGCGTGTTTCAGTGGCCGGGGCGACGTCGAAGGCGCTCGTCAGAGGATGGCGCTCGAGAGGCTGTACCGGAGGGGCTGGTCGGAGGCTCGAAGTTTTCGGACGAATGGACTTAGTGTTGGCTATGGTTGGGTGCTTCCAATCCATCGGCAGTCGTCGGTGCCTGGAGGTTTATGGCAGGCAGTTTCTCCCTTTGCTGCCTGCTATCGGGGACTCGGGAGTCGATCGACTCGGGACTTTGAGACTTTTTTACCGTGCCCATGGTCTGCTCTTAATCAAATTATGGTATTGCTTTGCACTGCTGTTACTATATGTTATAATTATGTGGTTCTGCCAGTGTTAGTCTTTGGTTTGTCCTGTTTTTCTGTGATATCACTCCGGAGAAACATTGTATCATTTCTTAATGCATGCATGCATTTCTAAATGACAATAAACGAGGGCTGAGTGTTCTCATAATCTAATCTAATCAACATGGAGAAGTACTGATTCATCAGCTGAGGGAGGCCGGGATGTGGTAATCAGCAGGAGGTTTCCTTGCCCATGTTTAACTGGTGCCATGCGACTTCATGGGGTCCAGAGTCAATGTTGAGAGTTGCCAGAGCAACTCCCTCTCTACTATATACCACTGTGCTGGATCTGTCCTGCCGATGAGACAGTACGTACCCAGGAATGGTGATGGTGGAGTCCAGAATGTTAACTGTAAGGTCTGATTCTCTCAGTACAACTATGTCAGGCTGTTGCTTGACTAGTCTGTGAGACAGTTCTCCCAACTTTGGCACGAGTCCCCAGATGTTAGTTAGGAGGACTTTGCAGGTTCGACAGGGCTGGTTTTGCTGTTTCCAGTGCCTAGGTCAATGCTGGGTAGTCGGTCCAGGTTCATTCATTACTGTTTTCCTTTTAGCGGTTGGATACAACTGAATGCCTTGCTCGGCCGTTTTGAGAGGGCATTTCAGAGTCAACCACATTGCTGTGGGTTTGGAGTTACATATGGGCCAGACCAAATAAGGACGGTAGGATTCTTCCCCTAAAGGACATTAGTGAACCAGATGGGTTTTTACGATAATCTACATGGTTTCATGGTCATCAGATATTTTTTTTGTAGGATTTTCTATTCAAGGGCATTGGTATTTCCATACTAGGTTGTGATGCAGCCAATATTCTCTCCATCACACATCCGTAGAAGTTTGTCGATGTTTTAGATGTCATGCAGAATCTTCGTTAGCTCCAGGGGAAGTAGAGGTGCTGCTGTAATTGCACTTATGTGATAGAGTCCAATGTTGGTGCTTTGCCCACCTCACCAACACCAACTTCTATTAACATTTCCATTTCTATTAGAGTTAGAAAATTGAGAGGATTCTCGTGACATTGGCTTGGATATTTTCTCTTGTTATCCAAGTGCTATTAATTGGCATCAGTTGTCTTATGAGGATAGGTTGAGCGAGCTTGGGCTTTTCCCTTTGGAGTACAGGTGGACGAAAGGTGATTTGATAGAGGTGTACAAAATGATAAGAGACATAGATTGAGTGGACAGCCAGAGACTCTTTTCTCCAAGGCAGAAATGACTAGTATGAGCGGATATAACTTTAAGGTGTTTGGAGGAAAGTAGAGGGATGATGTTAGATTTAAGTTTTTTACAGAGTGGTGTGTGTGTGTAGAATAGGGGTGGTGGTAGAGACTAATGCAATATGGGCATTTAAGATCACATCAATGATAGAAAGGTGTCGGGCTATGTAGAAGGGAAGGGTTAGATTGATCTTAGAGCAGGTTAAGTGGTTGGCACAACATCATGTGCTGGAATGTTCTATGTTCTAATTCACTTCCAAAAACAGGAGCATAAAATATAATGTGATGTGATGAGCTGTTTGGCTCATGTAACATCTAATCTTGCTTTGACACAGAAAGAGGTTTATGCTGCGAGGCAGTATTACTTAACCAAGCATTTATAAGGAATGTGTAAGAGCCAAGACAGACCCACGCAAAGTCTGAATAAGAAACAACCGCAACTACTGTATGAGTGTGGAGAGGGATATAAACTACAGCAGATAGAATCCAGGTGACTGGAAAGAGGATATATGGAAACACAGCAAATATCTTACACAGCAGATTATGATTGGGATCGCCTTGTCTAAAAAAGATATATTTTTATGTAGAACTTACAGGATGCTATCACTGACAAGGCTGTTATTTATACCAATACCTAATTGCCTTTACCTTTTCTCTCTTTTGCACAACGTATTTAATTTATTTTTTTATTGTACACTCGGTCCCAACTGTATTAATAAAGTGGCCACTCAGTGTGAGCTCGTGGTCTTTTGCTGCTGTAGCCCATGCACTTCAAGTTCAACGTGTTGTGCACTCGGAGATGTTCTCCTAAACACCACTGTTGTAATACGTAACTATTTGGGTTACTGTTGCTTTCCCGTCAGCTTGAACCAGACTGGCCGTTCTCCTCTGACCTCTCTCATTAACAAAGCATTTTTGTCCACAGAGCTGTTGATCACTGGATGTTTTTTTTTTTGTTTTCACACCATTCTCTGTAAACTTGTGTGTGTGAAAATTCCAGGAGATGAACAATTTCTGAGATATTCAAACCACACCATTTAGCACCAGCAATCATTCAACGGTCAGTGTCACTTAGATCAGATTGCTTCACAATTCTGATGTTTGGTCTGAACAACAACTGAGCCGCTTGACCAGGCTTGCATGCTTTTATGCATTGAGTTGCTGCCACATGATTGGATATTTGCATTAACGAGCTGGTTTACAGGCGCACCTAATAAACTGAGTATATTTAATTTACATTTTGTATATACTTCTTAATATAATTAATATCTTTTTAATATTGCACTGTACTGCTGCCATAAATCAACAGCTTTCACTATGTATGTCAGTGATATTAAACCTGATTCTGATTCTGAAAGTGGTAAAGAGCACTGAATTTATTGTTATAAACTTTATGGGATTTAAGGCTTTTCAGGAATCCCTGAGGTCACAGGCAGTGCAGCATTAAAACATTACATTTCTTTTACAGCAATGGTTCCTTGTCATGTACATGGGGCACCTCCAATGAAAGGCATTTGGTAACGTAGCGGCTGCCGCAATGTTTTCTAGTGCCAGCAGTCAGGATCGGGATTCAGTTCAAGCTGCAGTCTGTAAGGAGCTTGTATATTCTCCCTGAGATCCCATGGGATCCTTCCAGGTGCTCTGGTTTCCTCCCACTTTGCAAAGACATATGGGTTAAGGAGAGTAAGTTGTGGGCTTGCTACGTTGACGTCAGAAGCATGGCAACACTTGCGGATTACTGTTAGCACATCCTCAGATTGTGTTGGTCATTGACACAAATGGAATAACTTATTGTGTGTTTGATGCTTTGATGTACATTCAAGAATCAAGTTTATTGTCATTCATCAGTAGAGATTTGTAAATCTAGTGGGAGAAATGGATGTTGAAATTGGCAAGGGTGGAATGTGGAGGGTGGACGTGGGGGGAGATCTGGGACAGATGGCAGAGAACGAGTGCCAGGGGCGAGGACTGTGTGGTTGGTGTGGGTGCAGACACACCCCGCCCTGAGACACCAGGCAAAGTCATTTTGATTCCAAACAATTGGTTTGTTCGTCATTACAGAATGTCTCTCCAGTGCTTCCCACTCCTTCCTTTCTCCTTTTCCCCAAACATGATTCCCCTCTCCCTGCCCCCTTCCCACTTTCAGTCCACAAGAGAGACCCACATCAGAATCAGGTTTATCATCATTCATGTATGTCATGAAATTTGTTTCCTTTTTTGTGGCAGTAGTACAGTGCAATACATAAAATCACTGTGCAAAAGTCTTAGGTACCTTGACGAAATACACATGCCCAAGACTTTTGCACAATACTATAACAAGTGAAGCTAATCTTTGATCTTTGAATATCAGACAGACTTCTCTCTTTTAGATAATAATGATGAGAACCATGGTGAGAATAGATACTGGGCCACTGGTAAATGATACTGGAGGGATAACAATGGGGTACAGGGAAATGGCCAACGTACTGAATAAGTATTTTGCTTCATTCTTCAGGGGTCAGTTGCGAGTGCAATTGCTATTACTAGGGAGAAGGTGCTTGGGTAGCTGAAAGGTCTGAAGGTAGATCCAATAAGTCACCTGACCCAGATGGACTGCATCCCAGGGTTCTGAAAGAGGTAGTTGAGGAATTATAATGATTGTTTGAGAATCACTAAATTCTGGAATGGTTCTGGAAAACAGAAAAAATTGCATATGTCACTCCACTCTTCAAGAAGAGAGGGAGGCAGAAGGAAATTATAGGCCAGTTGGCCTTACCTCAGTGGCTGGAAAATGTTGGAGTCGATTGTTAAGGATGATGATTCAGGGTACTTGAAAGAACGTGATAAGATAGGCCATAGTCAGCATGGTTTCCGCAAGGGAAAATTTTGCCAGACAAATCTGTTGGAATCCTTTGAGGAAAGTGCAAGCAGGATAGACAAAGGTGAATCAGTGAACGTTGTTTATTTGGATTCTCAGAAGGACTTACACAAGGTGTCACACATGAGTCTGCGTACCGTGGTATTACAGGAAAGACTCTAGCAGGGATAAAGCAGTGGCTGATTGGCAGGAGGCAGAGTGGGAATAAAGGAAGCCTTTTCTGGTTGGCTACTGGCGACTGGTGGTGTTCCACGGGGGCCTGTATTGGGACCTCTACTTTTGGTGTTGTATATCAATGATTTGGATGACAGAATTTATGGCCTTGTGGCCAAGTTTGCAGATAATATGAAGACAGACGGAGGGATATGTTGTGTTGAGGAAGCAGGGAGGCTGCAGAAGGACTTCGACAGATTAAGAGAATGGACAAAAAAGTGGCAGATGGAATAGTGTTGGGAAGTGTTATGTTTTGTAACTTCAAAACAATAAATTAATTCAAATGACGACGGGAGTCCAAAAATATGGCTGTAACTTCTAGGTTAAGCGAGACGCACATGTATTATCTGGTAGTGCAATGACATATGTAATTAATGTATTTTTGCATATAACCATAATTTTATTTAAGTAAATAAGAATGCTTAATCAACCAATATATATATAAGCTAACTAAAATATTATTTGAAATATTAAATACATGACAGGAAATGTATGGTCATGCACTTTGCCAGAAGAAATTAAAGCATAACCAATTTTCTAAATGGAGAGAAAGTTCAAAAATCCGAGGTGCAAATGGACTTGTGAGTCCGTGTGCAGGATTCCCTGAAAGTTAACTTTCAGGTTTAGTCGGTGGCGAGGAAGGCAAATGCAATGTTAGCATTCATTTCGAGAGGAATAGAATATAAAAGCATGGTTGTAATGCTGAGGCTTTATAAAGCACTGATGAGGTCTCACTTGGAGTATTGTGAGCAGTTTTGGCTCCTTATCTTAGAAAGGCTGTGCTGATATTGAAGAAGGTTCGAAGGAGGTTCACAAGATTATTCCGGAATGAAAGGCTTATCATGTGAGGAACATTTGATGGCTCTGGGCCTGTACTCGCTGGAGTTTAGAAAAATGAAGGGGGATCACTTTGAAACATATTGAATATTGCATGGCCTTAATAAAGTGACAAACAAGAGAAAATCTGCAGATACTGGAAATCCAAGCAACACACACAAAATGCAGGACGAACTCAGCAGGCCAGGCAGCATCTTAAAATTGAGTACAGTTGACCTTTCAGCCCAAAAAGTCGACTGTACGGGAGAGTACGGAGGAACATCTGGAAAACTTCTGAAGTGCCCGCTTCGCTGCCGTTGCTACTGTGTGGTAACCGGAATCTCTGGAACAGAAGGTCCCGAATCCTCGACTTTACTTGTTTTAGCGGCTGGGGCTAGGTCAAAGACGCTCGGCAGAGGATGGCGCTCGGGAGGCTGTATCGGAGGGGCTGGTCGGAGGCTTGAAGTTTTCGGATGGACGGACTCTGTGTCGGCTTTGGCCAGCTGCTTCCAAGGTATCGGAAATTTGACGGTGCCTGGAGGTTTATGGCAGGGAGTTTCTCCCTTTTGCGGCCGCTACTGGGGACTTGGGAGTCGATCGACTCGGGGACTTTGAAACTATTTTTACCGTGCCCATGGTTTGTTCTTCATCAAATTATGGTATTGCTTTGCACTGCTGTAACTATATGTTATAATTATATGGTTCTGTCAGTGTTAGTCTTTGGTTCGTCCTGTTTTCTGTGATATCACTCCGGAGAAGCATTGTATCATTTCTTAATGCATGTATGCCTTTCTAAATGACAATAAAAGAGGACTGAGTGTTCTCATAATCTAAAGTAGTCTTTTTTCCCAGATGCTGCTTGACCTGCTGAGTTCCTCCAACATTTTGTATGTGTAGCTTTAATAAAGTGGATGTGGGGAGTATGTTTCCTATGGTGGTGCAGTCTAGGACCAGAGGGCACAAGCTCAGAACAAAGGAACATCCTTTTAGGACGGAGGTGAGGAGGACTTTCTTTAGGCAGAGGTTGGTGAATCAGTGGAAGTTGCTGCCACAGTCTTTATGTATATTTAAGGCAGAGATTGGTAGATTCTTGATTGGTCAGGGCATAAGGGATACGGAGAGAAGGCTGGAGATTGGAGGTGAGAGGGAAATGGATCAGCCATGATCACATGGTGGAGTGCCAAATGGCCTAATTCTACTCCTATGTCTTATGGTCTTATAATAAGAGGGCCAGAACTTTCTGCTGACATTCCCCATGTGAACTGTTCCAAGTGCTGACAAAATCATCTGAATTTCCACCCTGGGTGTAGAACACCCATGTGAGCAAGAGAACAACAGAAACCGCTCATTTTTGTTTGCCATTGATTTGATCAACCTTGAGTTTTAAGAGCAGAAAGGTGACACAATGGTTAAATTACGGGATGAATTTCTAGCTGGCTGGATAATTGCATTGGTGATGTAAATTCAAATATCACCATGGGATGCAGAGGATTTAAATTCAGTAGCTAATTAAAACTGGAACTCTTTTTAAAAAAGACCAGCTTACTATTGGTAATTGTAAAATGGATAGACTGTCAAATAAAACTCTCAGGATCGTTAATATGCTTCAGAGAACGAAAGTTGGCCTTATTACTCAGACTGGCCAATCTGTAATCCGTATTTAACTGGATGGCTAGAGTTGTAAGGAGAGATGTGATGGGCTGGGATTGCTTACCTGCAGTGAAGGAGGCTGAGGAGAGACATTAAAGAGGTTTATAAAATCACGAGGGGCATAGATAAGATGACTGTTCATAGTATTTCTCCCAGGGCAGGGGAGGCTAAAACCAGAGGATATCAGTTTAAGGTGTGAAGAGAAAGATTTAAAGATGAGCCGAGGAGCAACATTTTCATGAGGAGAGTGGTGCGTTTGTGAAATAAATTGCCAGAAGAAGTAGTAAATGGGGATGTTACAATATTTAAGACATTTAAATAAATTCATGGATAGGAAAGAATTAGAGGGGTGTGACCCAAATGCAGGCAAATGGAATAAGCTCACAATAGCTGATTTGGGCCAAAGAATCTACAGTATTGTGCAAAAGTCTTAGGCACTCTAGCTACATATACTGCATGTGCCTAAGACTTTTGCACAGGGCTGTATTTGTCAACATGGAGTGGAGAGCAATCTTGTACATCTGGAGGGAGCAAAGTATGTTGGGAATGGTGAGAGTGGAGCACCGTGGGAGGGGTGTGGGACAGGTAGCAGGGGTGGGGGAGGTGGCTCGTGTTCAGACACACCCAAACCCCGTGAGACACCAGGCATGGTCTTCTGATTCTGAACAATTGGTTTATTGATCATTACAGAATGTCTCTCTGGTACCTCCCGCTCCCTCCACTTCCCCTTCTTCTTTTCCCAACCATGATTCCCCTCTCCCTGCCCCCTTCCCACTCTCAGTCCACAATAGAGACCCATATCAGAATCAGGTTTATCATCACTCACGTATGTCATGAAATTTGTTTTTTTTTGTGGAAGCAGTACCTAAAATTACTACAGTACTTTGCGAAAGTCTTAAGCACCCTGGTTATATATACGTGCTGAAGACTTGTTGCACAGTACTATACTTCCCTTTTGTACAACTCTATGAATCTTAATAGTTCTATGGTTTTTTGGTTCAGGAGAAAAGATAGCCAAGCCAGCAGAAGTTGATCCCCTGAATAAATAAGATGTGCAGACGATAGCAATTTCTTGGTACTAACGCTCTGAAATCAACTCCAGGAGGAGCAGATGGGAGGGGTGAGGAGCAGCAGTGCGTTGGTGGTTATGCTTCACAAACTAAATTAATGCAGAAGCTGCAAATCTGAAGTAAAAAATAACAAATTCTGGAAAAGCCCCAAAACAACACTTAGGCAGCAGAGAGAATTAATATTCCAGCGTTACGTTAACTGCGACACTGCCATATAACTTGCTCCCAGGGTTGGGGTATCAAGAACTGAAAGGCACATATTTGAGGTGAAAACAAAAGGGTTTAGTATGATCTTTAGGGACAACTTTTTTCACCTCAAAGGTGATATCTGGAATGAGCTGCAATAGGAAGTTGTTGAGTCAGGTATAGAAACATAGAAACATAGAAAATAGGTGCAGGAGTAGGCCATTCGGCCCTTCGAGCCTGCACCGCCATTTATTATGATCATGGCTGATCATCCAACTCAGAACACCGCCCCAGCCTTCCCTCCATACCCCCTGACCCCCGTAGTCACAAGGGCCATATCTAACTCCCTCTTAAATATAGCCAATGAACTGGCCTCAACTGTTTCCTGTGGCAGAGAATTCCACAGATTCACCACTCTCTGTGTGAAGAAGTTTTTCCTAATCTCGGTCCTAAAAGGCTTCCCCTCTATCCTCAAACTGTGACCCCTCGTTCTGGACTTCCCCAACATCGGGAACAATCTTCCTGCATCTAGCCTGTCCAATCCCTTTAGGATCTTATACGTTTCAATCAGATCCCCCCTCAATCTTCTAAATTCCAATGAGTACAAGCCCAGTTCATCCAGTCTTTCTTCATATGAAAGTCCTGCCATCCCAGGAATCAATCTGGTGAACCTTCTCTGTACTCCCTCTATGGCAAGGATGTCTTTCCTCAGATTAGGGGACCAAAACTGCACACAATACTCCAGGTGTGGTCTCACCAAGGCCTTGTACAACTGCAGTAGTACCTCCCTGCTCCTGTACTCGAATCCTCTCGCTATAAATGCCAGCATACCATTCGCCTTTTTCACCGCCTGCTCTACCTGCATGCCCACTTTCAATGACTGGTGTATAATGACACCCAGGTCTCGTTGCACCTCCCCTCTTCCTAATCGGCCACCATTCAGATAATAATCTGTTTTCCTATTTTTGCCACCAAAGTGGATAACTTCACATTTATCCACATTAAATTGCATCCGCCATGAATTTGCCCACTCACCCAACCTATCCAAGTCACCCTGCATCCTCTTAGCATCCTCCTCACAGCTAACACTGCCACCCAGCTTCGTGTCATCCACAAACTTGGAGATGCTGCATTTAATTCCCTCATCCAAGTCATTAATATATATTGTAAACAACTGGGGTCCCAGCAATGAGCCTTGCGGTACCCCACTAGTCACCGCCCGCCATTCTGAAAAGGTCCCGTTTATTCCCACTCTTTGCTTCCTGTCTGCTAACCAACTCTCCACCCACACCAATACCTTACCCCCAATACCGTGTGCTTTAAGCTTGCACACTAATCTCCTGTGTGGGACCTTGTCAAAAGCCTTCTGAAAATCCAAATATACCACATCCACTGGTTCTCCCCTATCCACTCTACTAGTTACATCCTCAAAAAATTCTATGAGATTCGTCAGACATGATTTTCCTTTCACAAATCCATGCTGACTTTGTCCGATCATTTCACCGCTTTCCAAATGTGCTGTTATCACATCCTTGATAACTGACTCCAGCAGTTTCCCCACCACCGACGTTAGGCTAACCGGTCTATAATTCCCCGGTTTCTCTCTCCCTCCTTTTTTAAAAAGTGGAGTTACATTAGCCACCCTCCAATCCTCAGGAACTAGTCCAGAATCTAACGAGTTTTGAAAAATTATCACTAATGCATCCACTATTTCTTGGGCTACTTCCTTAAGCACCCTGGGATGCAGACCATCTGGCCCTGGGGATTTATCTGCCTTCAATCCCTTCAATTTACCTAACACCACTTCCCTACTAACATGTATTTCGCTCAGTTCCTCCATCTCACTGGACCCTCTGTCCCCTACTATTTCTGCAAGATTATTTATGTCCTCCTTAGTGAAGACAGAACCAAAGTAATTATTCAATTGGTCTGCCATGTCCTTGCTCCCCATAATCAATTCACCTGTTTCTGTCTGCAGGGGACCTACATTTGTCTTTACCAGTCTTTTCCTTTTTACATATCTATAAAAGCTTTTACAGTCCGTTTTTATGTTGTTACATATCTATAAAAGCTTTTACAGTCCGTTTTTATGTTGTTTACAGTGCGTTTTTATGTATGTTAACAACAATTACAAGATACTTGAATAGAAAAGTTTTTGATGATGTGGGTCAAATGTGGACAGATAGGACATCTTGTTTAGCATGGACTAGTTGGGCCAAAGGGCCTGTTTGCAAGTAGTGTGACTGTGCAGTGTGCAGTATGAATGGCAGAGCAGAGTCAAAGGGCTAAATCACCCAATCCTGCTTCTACTTCTCTTGTTGCTGCAGCCTCTGCTTCACATCCCTCACCCAAGCCTTTCTGGTCAGTTTATGTGAAGCTTAACTCATCACTAGAGTATTCAAGAATGATAACAGAAAGACAGTAAAGCTGAAATAGGGAACTCTTAATGTCTGCCTCCTTCAAAACTTCAAAATGTCAAAGCTGAAGTGGATATTGTGAGGTCATTGATTCCCAGTCCTCCTGAATGACAGCCCCACTTGTTCCCATTCACCCAGAGTCAGGAGATTGAGTTCAAAAGCCACTGGTTAACATTTCAGCTGTCTCAAACCTTAGTTAGACGACACTTGGAATATTGTGTTCAGTTCTGGTCACCTCACTATAGGAAAGATGTGGAAGTTTTAGAGAGGGTACAAAAGGGAATTACCAGGAAGCTGTCTTGAAGATAGATTGAGTGAGCTAGGGCCTTTCTCTTTGGAGTGAAGGAGAATGAGAGGTGACTTGATAGACGTGTACAAGATGTTGGCTCCAAAGGTGGTCATAGCGAAAGGGTGGTAGTGGGGTCGAGCTCCCACTGCTAAACAAATGCTCTTCATGGCGTGCGTCTCAAACAGCCTCTGACAACCAAGTCCAACTCCTGGCCTTCACGTGTGGCATAGTTCTTATGCCCAGCGGAGCTGTTCTCACTGACAGGAGAAGGGGAAAAGGCGGGCCACTGGCGCCTTGAAACCAGTTGCTCTGGGCAGATGGGGCTCGTTAACCACAGATGGTAGCTCATCTAGGAGAGGGGAAACTCCGATTTCAAACCTCCGCTGCCTTGCGGCTATACCCGCTCATGGGAAAGGCTTTGGGAGTAAACTCCAAGGAAAAATCCGGAGTCAGAGTCCCGAAGGCGGCTGACTGCTGTACCCAGCGCTGGCACAGCAACTCCTGTGATGCTGCTGGCACCAAACTGCATCGACTTTCGTTGTTCCTTTGGATCTGTCATCAGCACAGAGAGGGGAGTCCCACTGCTTGGACGGATCTCCGTATCAACTCTGCCCTGGCTTGCGCCCTGGAGAGGCCACTCCGGCTACGCTTTATAGCATCAGTGACTACCAGAAGTGCAGTACCCATGGTCGACCACGACCGACAGAGGCCACACAAGATGATTAAAGGCACAGATCGAGTGGACAGCCAGAGAGTTTTTCCCCAGGGTGGAAATGGCTTATACGAGAAGGCATCATTTTAAGATGACTGGAGGAAAGTATAGAAGGGATATTTCAGAGGCAAGATCTTTACGTGGAGAGTGGTGGGTGCATGGAACTCCCTGTTGGGGGTGGGGGGTGGGGTAGTGGTGTTTGTAAATAGAGGCAGATGCAGTAGGGGCATTTAAGAGAATAGGCACACAGATAATACAAAACATGGAGGGCTATGCCAGAGGGAACAGTTAGACTGATGTTTGAATAGGTTATAAAGTCAGCAGAATATCATAGGCCAAAGGGCTTTTACTGTGCTGTAGTGTTCTATGATCAGTATTGCTGGTAATAGCATGGTGATGTCATGGGTCACTCCTTGAAAGGAGTCAGAGTTGTCTTGGGGACTCGTGGGAGTTGCAAAGAATCCCACAGTCTGGACAGCTGGCACGTTTGGATTTTTTGTTAATGCAGTTTAATATTTTTATGAACTTTCTGACCAGATTATGCAATATTATCAAAGCCTCACAGTTCCCCCACCTGGTAATCATCAGTACTGAGAGAGTGGAAGCACAGTGATGCAGCTGGTAAAGGCGCTGCCTTACAGGTCTAGCGACCTACTTTCAATCCTGCTCTCCAGTGCTGTCTCAGTAGAGTTTGCACCTTCTCCCTGTGACCATGTGGATTTTATTTTTGGGTGGTCCGGTTACCTCCCAGGTCTCTAGGATGTAAAGTCAGCCCACTCCACATTGGCACTCATCTCCCCAGGTCTGAGGGCAGCTTCAAGAGGTGACACCTCATGAAGGCGGCCTCTGTCATTAAGATCGCTCACCATCCAGGGCGTGGCCTCTTCTCATTGTTACCATCAGGGAGGAGTAACAGGAGCCTGAAGACACACTCACACTCCTCCACCATCAGATTCCTGCATAGTCCATGAACCCATTAACACTACCTCACTATCTTTGCTCTTTTTTGGTACTACTTGTTTATTTTTATATATCTTTTTGTAATTTATAGTATATTTTAGCAGCCTCCAGTGAAAAATGATATCATATCCATTAAATAGGAGCCGTGGACAATTCTGATTTGATGGAGACAGACGGGAAAGCACAGAGGAACATCTGGAGAAATTTCTGAAACGCCAGTTCGCTGCTGTTGTTACTGCGCGGTCGGGAAGCTTCCGGAGGGAAGGCCTCAAAATCCCTGGCTTTGCCTGCTGTTGGCGACCGAGATTGAGGTCGAATCATTTGGACAGAGATGGCGCTCAGTACTCGGTGTTGGAGAGCTGATTGGAGGCTCGAAGTTTTCGGATGACTCAGAGTCGGACTGTGGTTGGGCATGGCAGGGAGGAATTTTCTTCCTTCTCCCGTCTGCGTGAGATGTGGGACATTTGAGAGACCTTGAACGTTTTACTGTGCTCATTGACTTCTTCATCAAGTTATGGTATTGTTGCACTGTTGTAACTATATGTTATAATTACGTGGTTTTGTTATTTTTTTCAGTCTTGGTCTGTCCTGTGTTTCTGTGATATCACACCGGAGGAAATATTGTATCATTTCTTAATGCATGCATTACTAAATGACAATAAAAGAGGACTGTGTGTCTTCATAATCTAATCTAATCTAATTTTATGTATTACATGCTACAGCTGATGCAAAACAACAAATTCCACAACATATATCAGTGATAGTAAAGTTAACTTGACTCTGATTGTGATGTCAGGTTGGTAGGTGAATTGACCACTGTATACTGGCCCTACTGGCCTAGTGTGTGCCGCTCAGCGGAACTGATGGGAGTGGAGAAAGAGTAAAATGTGATTAGCATAAAATTAATGTAAAGGGATCTTAATGGTCAGTATAGAGTTGAGAGGCCAGGTACAATTGTCCAGAGGGTGGTAGGGTAGATTAGCGGCTGCTGCATTTCTTTACAAAGTGATCAGCACGCAGGGTTCAATTTATTTATTAATTTTTAAAATTTATTTAGAAATACAACATGGAACCTGCCCTCCTAGCCCAAATATGATGCACCATGCAGCACCCTATCTATTTAAACCTAGTCTAGTCACAGGACTATTTAACCAGAATGTCCTGCACTGTGGGAGGAGTTGGAGCACCAAGAGGAAACCCATGTGGTCACAGGGAGAATGTACAAATTCCTCACAGAGGATGCCAGAGGATGCCAGAATTGAACTTCGAACTCTGATGCCACAAGTTGTAATAACATTGCGCTAACTGCTACCATACCATCACGCCCTAATTCTCGGCCTTGTGTGTAAGGAGTTTGAGCTTAACCACTTGGATTTCCTCCTGTTACTCCAGTTTCCTCCAACATTCGAAGATGTACAGTTAGAGTTATGGTGAGTTGTGAGCCTACTGTGTTGGCGCCAGAAGCATAGCCACACATACGGGCTGCCCCCGGCACATCCTCGCACAGTGTTGGTTGTTGACACAAATGACACATTTCATTGTATGTTTTAATAGATATATATATATGTGACAAATAAAGCTAATCTTTAAATCTTATCTTTATCTTAAGTTCTGATACCAGCTGCCCCCAGCACATCCTTGGGTGTGTCGGTTGTTAATGGAAAGGACACATTCCATTACATTTTGATGTACTTGTGATAAATAAACCTAAATCTGAATCCAGACCTGAGTTCACAATCTTACTCATGGTGGAAGAACCCTGAAGAGCAAATAGCCTCACATTCCACATACCTTCTGAACTTGTTCTGTGCACTAATCCCCATTTCTCTTAAGTTTACATCATTGACTGGGTGCATCCAGCAAACTAAACTGGCAATGGGGAAGGAAATCCCACACCTTAATCCAATGATTTTAGAAGATTATTACACTGCCTTTTTGGAATTCCTTTTAAAATAAATGTTGTCTTCCCTTCCGGGCAGAAATTCAGCAGCTGATGTCAAACAGGAACATTTTGAAGTAAATTAATCAAAGATCCCTTTAGCTCAGCTTGTTAATTGGAATGTACAAACTTTTGGTAATGAAGGAAAGCTTTTAGCAGAGCTGGAGATGGAAATAAAATTCACTTTCCTGTCGAGAGTACAGTGAGTTTGGGGTAGGTGGGAGGGTGGGAGATGGAGAGGTAAGAGATGTGGTGGAATAGGAGGTGGGAGATAATGGGTGTTGTAAATGGTGGGTGTGAGATGAATGGTCAGAGATGGAGAGATGGTAGATGGTGGATGGGAGATGAAGCGGTGGAGGTGTTGGTTGGGTTATAGAGGTGTGAGGTGATGGGTGAGAGATGGAGAAGTGTGAGCTGTTGAGTGAGAGATTGAGGGGTAGCAGATTGTAGGATAGGAGGTGTGAGGTGATGGGTGGGAGATGGAAGGATGGGAGGTTTTTGGTGTTGCTGGTGGTGGGTGATGGAGGGTGGAAGGAGATGGAAGGGTGGGAAATGGTAGGATAGAAGGTGTCGTGATGGATGGGAGTTGGGGGTGAGAGATGGAAGAATGGGAGGTGGGATTGTAGGGGGGACGGAGAGCTGAAAGGTTGTTGGGTGGGAGATGGTTGGGAGATAGGTGGGGTAGTGATGCTTTGGGTGATACGGGCATGGGGCATATGGTGATTGACATTAGGGTGGTTGATTGTGTGGGTAGGGGTCAGGTGGGGAGCTGAAGAGTAGTAGGGGATGTGGTTAGTGTATGGGGTAGATGATGGATGGAGATAATGGGGATGGAGGGGTATAAGGTAGTGATACTTTTGAAGACGCTGGGTTGGGGGGGTGATAGGGTGAGTGATGGGGGGGTAGGGTTGATGGAGAGTAGCCTAAGGAAGGGTGAGGTGAGGAATGAAAGAGAGGCTGAATTTATTTACCGGTTCCCTGACAATCTGTCCTGTCCGGGGGTTGGAGGCCTTTCAGTATGTGTGAGTGGGTGGGTGGTTGGAGGATGAGAAAGAGACTTGTTTTGCTGCTGTTGTTGTTGTTGTGATTGTTGTTCTGCTGAGCATTGAGGTCATGCTATTATATGTATTTTCCGGAATGTGTGGCAACACTTGTGGGCTGCCCCCAGCACATCTTTAGGTTGTCTTGGTTGTTAATGCAAAATGACGCATTCACTGTATATTTCGATGTATGTGTGATACATAAACCAAAACCAGAGCAGCCATGCAGATTTTGTCTGCTATTCCCAGTGTAACTGTAAGCTGATCCAAAAGAATTCTTTGAAAATCGGGCTGAAACCAATTGAGAAAGATATCACTGTCAGATAGTTCTATCCAGAAACCTCCTACAGTACAGATGGAGGGTTCTTGACACCTTCTGCTCTCCCTGGCCACCTGAATGAAGATGACACAGTTCTTTCTATTTTCTTAACTCTAAGATGGTTTCATTTTCAAACTGGTGTCCAATTTAATTTTTTTTGTTCTGCGCCGTGTCATAAGACGTAAGTGATCATGGCCTCATGACTGTGATTGTTCTTGGCAGAATTGTCTACAGAAGTGGTTTGCCAGTGGGATAGAAGCTGCTCTTGGTTTCTAGTGGTTCGTGCTTCAGGCTTTTGTATCTTCTGCTCAATGGGTGAGGATGGAAGAGATGGGGGTATATGGGGGTGGTGGGGTTTTGATAATGCTGGCTGCTTTACGGAGACTGTGAGAAGTATAGACAGAGGGGAGGCTCGCTCCTCTGATGCACAAATCTCCGGTCATGTGCAGAGCAGTTTCCGTACCAAATCATTACACTTCCAGTCAGGATGCTTTCTATGATGTATTGATATAAAATTAGTAAGTTGATGGGGACATGCCAAATTTCTTTAACTTTCTGAGAAAGTAGAGGTGTTGGTGAGCTTTATTGGGATTAGTATTATCATTACCATCATTCTGTGCTGTGTCATATGACATGGGCGATCACTATCTCATGACCATGATTGTTCCAGGCAAATTTTTCTGCAGAAGTGGTTTGCCAATGCCTTCTTCAGGGCAGTGTCTTTACAAGATGGGTGACCCCAGCCATTATCAGCACTCTTCAGATTGGTTGCCTGTGATCGCATAACCAGGACTTGTGATATGCTCCAGTTGCTCATATGACCATCCACCACCTGATCCCATAGCTTCACCTGACCCTGATCGAGGTGCTGAGCAGATATTGCACCTTACCCAAGGGTGACTTGTAGGCTAGCGGAGGGAAGGAGAGTTTTACACATTCTTTGATAGAGACATATCTCCACCCTGCTGCCCAAATTTAATTTTGGAAGTCAATATTAAAACTGCACCCTTCTCCTTTCTATTGCAGAGCAGGTCAAAGCAACTTACTGAGTAAAAATATTTTTACCACATCAAGTTTGTGACTTTTCTGCTATTTGACTCAGATTCTGATTATGGATCTCGTAACCAACATTTTCCTATTTATTCCAGCGAGACCATTCATTTGCTAAAACCATGGAGCTAACTTCTTGAGCTGATTTTTAATGTGTCCAACGTGGACTTTCCCGTTCACTGGACTCCACAACACTATTCATTGGTTTTTCAATCTGCATTTATTTGTATTCAGTTCTTAGTTCAGTGAAGACTTATGCTGGAAGGGAGTTATTTCCTTTCATAACTTTAATCAATTCACCTTAGTGACTTCAAGGAAGCTAATTTCCTCAGGGCTTTCATCACTGAATAAACATTTCCTGAGTGACTTAAACATCTAAGACTTCGCTTAAGAATTCACTCACAGCTTCACAGATCAATGGATTACTGTAGAGAGCTGCTGTGCACAGACACAGGCCAGGATTTAATATTGGGTCTTTGCTGCTAATTAAATTTAACGGGGAACAGGAGACCACGGATTAAAGAGAACAAAGATTGACATACCTGGCTGTTCGCTCTTGAACTCAATGGCACATCCAATAAATTTGCTCCTATATTCCCTCAAACACACACAAAATGCTGAAGGAACTCAGCAGGTCAGGCAGCATCTATGGAAAAGAATAACCTGCTGATGTTTTGGGTTGACACCCTTCATCAGGAATTTTGTGTGGAGGAAGTTGTGCATTCTGTGTCTGTGTCATGGTCCGGTCCGTGAAATCCATATTCCGGTTCACGGTCCGGTCCATTGACCCTTGCTCCAGGTTTTCCTGTCTACCCTGATTCTGTTCTTGTTGAGCTCTAATTGAGCCAGCTGATGCTCGTTGGGGCTGGCTGCATAAATACCTCCATAGACCAGAGCATGGCTCCTGGATTGCTCTTGTTCTTACTCCTTGTATCCCTTTCCCTGCCTTCTGTTTCCTTGCCTGAAGCCTTGCCGGTAACTGAAGTTCTTGTTTTGCCTTGCAATACCTGAGGACCTGCCTTGCCTTACCAGTAACTCTCGCCTTGCCTGAAGTTCTGTCTTGCCTTGCATTGCCTGAAGCCTTGCCTTGTCTTGCTGTCTTGTCCTGGAGCCACCCTGTACCTAACTCCCTTCCTGTCCCTTGCCTCTGTCTGGTAAGCCAGGCCATCTTGCTATTACCTGCAGTTGGTTCTGTCCCTTCCTGTCCCTTGCCTCCGTTGGGTAAGCCAGGCTGTCTTGCCATTACCTGCGGTTGGTTCTGTCCCTTCCTGTCCCATGCCTCTGTCGGGTGGTGATCCGCCCCCTGCCCAGGAGTACCGCCCCCTGCCCAGGAGTACCGCCCCCTGCCCAGGAGGAGCCTGCTTAGACTCCAGCCTCCTGCCTAGCCTCAAGCCTCGCCTCTAGCCTCAAGCCTGAAGACTCCAGCCTCGTCCTGCCTGCCTGCCAAGCCTCGTCCTTGCCTAGTTCCGGGGTCTGAGCCAGAGGCAAGACCCAGCTACTGGGTCCTTGTCCAGTCTCTGGCTCGGAGTCCAAGCCCGGGCTCCTAGCTCTCTTGTCCAGTCCTGTTCCGGGTTCCTGGTTTTTGTGTCCATGTCCTTGCCCTCACCCTGTACCCTAGTCCTGTCCCTAGTACTTCAGTGTCTGTGTCTTGCACTTGGGTCCGTTCCCAGCCACCGCCTTATGACAGTCTGTTGCTCTGGATGTCCAGCATTTGCAGAATCTTTTGTGTTTCTATATTCTCTGCTGTATTTGGGTGCCCTGGTGGTGTAAAGGTTAGTGTGATGCTTTTACAGCTCATGGCATCGGATTTCAGAGCTCAATTCCGGCGCCCTCCGAAGGGATTTTATAGGTTCTCCCCATGACTGCATGTATTTCTTCTGGATGCTCTGGCATCCTCACAGTCCAAAGATCTACTGATTAGTAGGTTAACTGTAAATTGTCGTTGTTGGTCATTGTAAATGATCCTGTGATTAGGCTAGTTTTAAATAGTTTTAATGGTGCTGGCTCGAAGGGCTGAATGGCCTACTCCTGCATCTATTGTCTATTGTCTAAATAGGAGGGTTGCTGGGCAGCAGTGCTTATTGAGCCAGAAGGGCCTGTTCCACACTGCATCTCTAAATAAATAAAAATAAATTACAATTCTTTGAATCCTCTACCGTAATGATTCAAAGCCACAGAAGGGTTATGGAGAGAGGTGTAGGCATAATGAAAGGTTGGCTTTAAGAGATATTTTAAAGAGAAAAAGCAGAGATGGTAAGATGAGGAAAGGATTTCCAAAGCAAACGTTGTGTCTATGAGCCATTGAGACAGTGGAGGCATACAATCAAGCAACTTCAGCCCATCATGTCCATATGACCTAACTATTCTAATCCCATTTACCAGCACTTAGAAACATAGAAACAGAAAAAACCTACAGCACAACACAGGTCCTTTGGCCCACAATGCTATGCCGAACATGTCCTTACCTTAGAAATCACCTAAGGTTACGCAAAGCCTCTATTTTTCTGAGCTTCGTGCCTCTTGGTTCATTGTCTTCTATACCTTAGTGATTCAAGTGTCCCTGTAGGTACTTCCTATACATTACGAGAGGCACTTCCTCCAGCACCCACAATGTACATTCCAAATTCTAACCACCATCTAGGCGGAAAATTTCTTCCTTAGAACTTCTCTGAACCTCTTATCTTTATCCTGAAAGTAAGTTCTCTAGTTTAGGTAGCTCCACTATGGAGAAATGCTTCCTATCTGTGCCTCCCGTAATTTTGTACATATCTGACAGGTGCCTCCTCAGTTTCCCACAGCCCCCTTGAGAAGGGCATTTCAAAGATTCACCACCTGATGGAGAAATGTCTTCTTATCTTGGTCCGGAATGGCGAACCCTGTATGTAGAATAAGAATCAAAACCAGGTTTAATATCACTGGCATATGTCATGAAACTCATTGTTACGCAGCAGCAGTACATTGCAATATATAATAGTAAAAACTGTAAATTACAGAAAGTATATATACAGTATACATTTAAAATATTAAATGATTAATACGAAGAGAGAAAATATAGAGGGTTTATTCATGGGTTCAATGTCTATACAGGAATCAGATAGCAGAGGGGAAGAAGCTATCCCTCGACCATTGAGTAGGTGCCTTCAGTCCCCTGTACCTCCTCCCTGATGGTAGAATGACCTGAGTGATGGGGGCCCTTAATTTTTGAGGCATAGCTCCTTGAAGAAGTCCTGGGTGCTGGGGAGGCTAGTGTCCATGATGGAGCAGACTGAGTTTACAATTTTCTGCAGCTTTTTTTAATCCTATGAAGTCCCCCCCCCCCACCAATACTAGATGGTGATGCAGCCAGTTAGAATGCTTTCCATGGTACATCTGTAGAAATTTGCAAGTGTCTTTGGTGACGTACCAAATCTCCTCAACCTCCTAATGAAATATGGCGGCTGTCGTGCATTCTTTGTAACTGCTTCAATACGTTGGGTCCAGGATGACAGCCACTTCTGATACCTCTATGAGAACTAGTATGTGTTCTCTTGTTTTACCCTTTCTGAAGTTCACAATTCATTCTATGTTGAGTGCAAGATTTTTGCTGCGACACCACTCAACCAGCTGATCTATTTTGCTGTTGTATGCCTTCTTGTAACCGTCTGAAATTGAGAAATTGGCTGCTGGTTTTAGATATTCCAGTCAATGGAAACATCACTCCTGCATTTGCCCTGTAAAATCTCTTAAGATTCATTATGTTTCAGTGAGATCACCTCTCATCCTTCTAAACTCAAGAGACAATAGTCCACATCTGCATAACTTCTCCTCATAAGAATATTAACTTCTTAATTCCTGCTGCCTACTCTCTATAAGGGCACACTGGAAACAGAGACAAGATCACACAGGTGAAATCTCATAGGGTTTTACATAAATGCAGTACTTTCCTTTATTCTGATGGATAGAGAGAACATATTTCCTCCAATTTGTTAGAAAGGTCTGCAGAGAGGGGCACATTCTTAAAATAGAGCATAATCACTTGGGAAGAATTGTTTCACACAAAATATAGCTGGCAATCAGAAACACTCTCCACCAAAGACGGTTGAGGATGGGAGAGAACTAACACTTGTGCATTCCTTGATAATAAATGTACTTTGAATCTTGAAAACTGGGTTTAATCTATTTTTGATTGACAAATGTATTTAAAGCTTGGTTACCAAGATGGTTAGGTGGTATTAAGACACAGCATTGTGTTAGTGTGGATTAGGAAAGTGTGGCATGAGCCCACGCTGCCAATTAGCATACTAACCCATACGTCATTGGAACGTGGGAGAAAACTGGGGCTCCTAGAGGAAACCCACACAGTCACGGGGAGAATGTTTGTATGGACTCCTTACAGACAGCGGTGGGTATTGAACCTGGGTGGCTGGTGCTATAATAGCGTTACACTGACTGATAGGCTACTGTGCCTCCTTCCTTGGCCACCTCCTTTTTCTGGGTTCCTAAAGACTGAGCAGATATTTGGTTTAAGTGGAAAAATCACATCAAACCCTGCAGATACTGGAAAATCTCAGCAGATCTGGCAGTATCTGTGGAAAGAGAAAGAGACAAGATTTAGGGTCAGCCCCCTTATTATCAGGGCTGGGAAAGAGCGATACAAATTAATTTTCAATAGGAGAGAGGGTAGTGGACAGATATGTTGTTTGTGGTGAACTGAAATGGGTAAACGTGATAGCTGCCACAGTCTAATATTCTGCTAAGGTTCACAGCTTTTGAATTGACCTAGTGGGCTTTAAACTGGCTACCTCAAAAGAATCTGTGCCTTTAAGTAAAGGAGCTGAAAAATGTGTGTGGGATGAGAGAACAAAGAGATTTCTGTTGCTTGTCTGCCTATAAGTCACATTACTGATGAGCTGCTGATGAAGTATTTTCATATCTTGTTTTGGTTTGTCAGGGCTGCAGGGACAGAACAAGAGTCACAGAGAGACATATACAGTAGTCAATTTATTTGTTACCTCCTGTACTTAATAAAGTGGCCACAGAGTGCATGTTTATGGTCTTCTGCTGCTGTAGTCCATCCACTTTAAGGTTCGACGTGCCGTGTGTTCAGAAATGCTTTTCTGTTGAAATGTGTGGTTATTTGAGTTACTGCCACCTTCCTGTCAGTTTGAACCAGTCTGGCCATTCTCCTCTGACCTCTCTCATTAACAAGGCATTTTCACTCACAGAACTGCCTTCACTGGATGTTTTTTTTGTTTCTTGCACCATTCTCTGCAAATTCTAAAGACTGTTATATGTGAAAATCCCAGGAGACCAGTAGTTTCTGACACTGTTTCAGGCACTAACAATCATCCCACAGTCAAAGCCACTTAGATCACATTTCTTCCCCATTCTGATGTTTGGTCTGAACAACAACCTCTTGACCATGTTCTGCACGCTTTTATGCATTGAGCTGCTGTCACATGATTGGCTGATTAGATATTTGCTTTAATGAGCTTTTATTTGCTTTAATTATCGTTCAAATTATACATGGATACAGTCGAATAAGACAGTGTTGTTCTGGGGCGAAAGTGCATTACATAAATTCAAAATAGCGAGCCAGAGAGAGAAAAAATACACATTATTATGCAAGAAAACACATGTATAGTTCAAGACCCTGAGCAACACACAAATTGATGGTACAGATTCCAGCAATCCAGCTTATCATTCCATTGGTTGAACACTGGAGGGCAGCACCAATGGGAGAGGCCAGCCCCCAATGAAGTACGGATGTCATTCTACACTGCCTCTGGCGTCTTCTCACCTGGACTGCAGCAGCAGGCAAGTCCACTGCTCGAGACCTAGTCCCTGCTAAAACCGAGGCCACACTGTTGCCTCGTCACCTGTCTCACCACCAAACAAGGGAAACAGGCCTACAGTATTTTACATTAACAATGCGCAACAGGGTCTTGCAATTGCAACAGAAACATCCAAGACAGTCATTAACAGTTACGCAGCACACTGCATTCACACCCCAACTCCAATGCCTTCAAGTACCAGGCAGCAACACGGTCTGCACCCGGGTCAATTCCTTTGAACCCTCTCCAGCCTGTACGCTGGCTTCTCCCTCTCCTCTGGCCCGTCCGCTAGCTTCTCCTTCTCCAGACTGTCCACTGCCTTCTCTTTCTCCAGCCCATTAATTGGCTTCTCCTTCTCCAACTCATCCTCTGGCTCCTTTGACACCGAGCGGACCACTGATGCAGTAGACCTGCTCTACCCATAGTTTAGAGAGTCCATTTGAGTAAGAAATGGGCACCTTTGGTTGGCCCTCAAGAGGCTTCTACGTTCAAACATGCTGCCATCTTACCAGAAGTACTGGTATCTAGCCATTCAATGTTATGAAATCATTAGAAAGGCTGGTCCTGACGCATCGCAGGACTATCGTGAATCCATCACTGGACCCCCTGCAGTTTGCTTATCAACCATATATTGGAGTCAAGGATGCCATTATCTTCCTGCTTCAACGGGCTCACACCCATCTGGATGAGCCAGGCAGTACTGTGAGAATCATATTCTTTGATTTCTCCGGTGATTTTAACTCCATTCGACCTCATTTACTAGTGAGTAAGTTCATGATGCAGGTGGATGCTCCACTAGAGTCCTGGATTACAGACTGCCTGTCCAGTCACCACAGTATGTGAGGTTGCAGAGCTGTGTAGCCAACACTGTGGTTAGAGACACACAGCGGCACCTCAGGGGACTGTCCTGTCCCCCTTCCTGTTCACCGTCTACACCTCAGACTTCAGACACACCTCGGAGTCCTGCCGTCTGCAGAAGTTTTCGGCTGTTGTGGGCTGTGTCAGCCAGGGTCAAGAGGCTGAGTACAGGAGAGTGATGGGTAACTTGGTTGAGTGGTGTGGGCTGAAACACATGAAGCTCAACGTCACTAAGACAAAGGAGCTGGTGGTGGACTCCAGGAAGGTGAAAACACCCTGCATTCTCATCTCCATCAAGGGAATGGATGTGGAAGTCATCTGGGACTGCAAATACCTGGGAACTCCCCTGGACTGGATTAAAAAGCACAGAGCCACTGTACAAGAAGGGACAGAGCCGACTGTGCTTCCTGAGGAGGCTCCTGTCATTCATTGTCTGCAGTACTATGCTGCAGATGTTCTACAACTCAGTGGTGGCTGGCATTCTATTCTACATTGTAGTCAGCTGGGGCAGCGAGGTGAGAGCAGCTCATGCCAAGATCGATAAGGCCGTCAGGAAGACTGGTTGTGTTCTGGGGGTGGGACTGGATTCCCTTGTGGTTGTGTCTGAGAGGAGGATGCTACTGAAGCCACAGAACATTATGGACAATCCCTCTCACCCCCTCCATGACATACTGGACAAACAGAGGAGCATCTTTCATAATAGACTGATTTGATTGAGGTGCACCACTGAATGCCACAGGAAATCCTTTCTCCCTGAGGCTATAAGATCTTACAACCCCTTCTCCTTAAATATATAAGTATATGGCTTCATTGCACATCTGTATTTTGCACTATTACTTTTTCATGCACATTTTGTATTTTTTTCATATTCAATGTTTACATTTTGTATTTTAAAGTATATATTTCTGACTGAGCAACCTTTCAACTATAATTTCCTTCATGATAAATAGTTTTATCTTAATATATTGCACTAAATTTAGACCCCCATCTACCCTGGGAAAAAGACTGACCATTCAACTTGACTATGCATCTTCATACCTCACTCCCCATTTACCTGCCTTTCCGCTCACCTGGTCTCACCTATCACCTGCCAGCTTGCACTCCATTCCCTCCCTCTCTGTGCTATTCTGGCTTCCGTTACCCTTCTTCTCCTCCCCTCAATTTCCCATTCATAGAGGCTGCCTGTTCTGTTGAGTTCCACCAGCCATTTGACTGTTTTGCAGAAGGTTTCCAGCATCTGCAGAATCTCTTGTCTTTATTCCCAAGGCCATAAGACACAGAAGCAGAATTTGGCCATTCAGCCCATCAAGTTTGCTCCACCAATCCAACGTGGCTGATCCCGGATCCCACTCAAACCCATATACCTGACTTCTCTCCATATCCTTTGATACCCTGACTTACCAGGAAACAATCAACTTCTGCTTTAAATATACACATAGACTTGGCCTCCACCGCAGTCTGTGGCAGAGCATTCCACAGGTTCACTACTTTTTGCTAAAAAATTCCTTCTTACCTTTGTTCTAAATGGTTGCCCCGAATTCTGTGTCTGTGCGCTCTAGTTCTGTATATCCCCACCAAAGGAAACACCCTCTCCACATCCACCTTATCTAGTCTTTTCAACATTTGTTAGGTTTCAAAGAGATCCCTCTGCACTAGGCTAAATTCCAGTGAGTACAGGCCCAAAACTACCAAATGCTCCTCATATGTTAACCTCTTCATTCCAGAATCATCCTCATGAATGTCCTCTGGACTCTTTCCAATGATTACACATCCTTTTTGAGATATGGTTCCCAAAACTGCTGACAATACTCCAGGTGCAGCCTAACTAGCCTCTTATAAAGGCTCAGCATTGCCTCCTTGCTTTTATATTCTATTCGTCTTGAAATAAATGCCAACATTGCATTTGCCTTCTTTACCACAGACTCAACCTATAAATTAAACTTCAGGGAGTTCTGCACGAGGACTCAGCAATGATGTCCACTGCCTCTCCTTTGTCACCCTACTTGTTACTTCCTCGAAAAATCTTGTCAGGCAAGATTTCCCTTTACAGAAACCATACTGACTTCGACTTATTTTATCATTAGTCTCCAAGTACCCCGAAACCTCATTCTTAATAATAGACTCCAATACTTTCCCAACCACTGAAGGTAAGCTAATTGGCCTATAATTTCCTTTCTTTTGCTTTTCTCTCTTCTTAAAGGATGGAGTGACATTTGCAATTTTCCAGTCCCCCCGGACCATGCCCCCTATATTTTCCTCCAATCACTCTGGTCTTAACCATTTCCACCCTGGGAAAAAGCCTCTGTCAATCCACTAGATCAAAGCATCTTATCATCTTGTACACCTCTATCAAGTCACCTCTCATCGTTCTTCACTCCAAAGAGTAAACACCTATCTAGACCTACTTATTTTCATAAGACTTGCTCTCTAATCCAGGCAGCATCCTGGTAAGTCTCCTCTGCACCATCTCTAAAACTTCCACAACCTTCCTCTAAAGAGGTGACCAGGACTAAGCACAATCTTTCAACTCTGAATCTCTCTAGATGTCAGTCTGCATAGCTCTTGCTACACCTACCAGTGAGAAAATTGGAAACTCAGGCAAGGATATCAAAAATAACTTGAGAATCCCCGCCAATATTTCACCGCAGTGGTGAGGCACAGAACGTAAGGAGACCATTCAGTCCTCCAAAGCTGCCTAACACCTCCCTCTGGTGTCCCTGCTCATTTGGTTTCTCCCGTGGTTCACATCCTCCTATCATATTCCTTCTTCAGCCCTTCAGCTTTTCCATCTATTCCTCTATTCCACCCCCCCACTCCAACATTTCAATCAGTTCCCCTCCCTCACTCACCTTCTCTTTCACTTGGTCTCACCTATTATCTGCCAGTTTGTATTCCTTCCCCTCTTTCACCCTCTTATTCTGGCTCCTTCCCCCTTCCTTTCTAGTCTTGAAGAAGGGTCTCGGCCTGAAACTTTGACAGTTTGTTCCTCTCCATAGACGCTGCCTGACCTGCAGAGTTCCTCCAGCATTTTGTGCATGTTGCCCTGGGTTTCCATCATCTGCAGAATCTCGTGTGTTTCTAATTTGTGGATATATGTTGCACACGATCTGCATCATATTATGTCGAAACAAAGAGACATGAATCACCTTGGTGTGCTGAAGTTGGGCACAGAATATCAATGGAAGATTAGAACTTTAAAAGGAATCAAATCAGTGGGTGGGGGTTCTATGTATCTGCAGCTCCACAGATGATTAAATAACTGGGCAGAAATAGTGATCTGTGAATCGTGGGAGAGAAAATACCAATGCCTTCTCACTGTGGGAAAAGCAAGGGTTGAAATTCTTCATGTCTGTGGTAAGCTTGCATCAATTTCCTGTCCCCACTATACTAATCTGTTTATTTTAACTGAGCTAGTGAGAAAGTGGGGAGCAGAAGATTGATGTTTAATTCTTGCATGACATTGATGTTTAATTTAGTTTCTGAACGTGGATTGAACCTGTGCAATCTGCAAGTAGAGGAGGCGCCTTGACTTCCTTAGGATTTTGCGAAGATTCAGCATGTCATCTAGAACTCTGTCGAACTGCTGGAGAGCATATCGACTAACTGCATCAGAGCCTGGAGTGCAAACACCATTGCTCTTGAATGGAAAATCTTACTAAAAGTAGTAGATATGATCCAATCCATCACAGGTAAAGCCCTCCCCATTATTGAGCACATTGACACGGAACGTTGTCGCAGGAAAGCAGAATCCATCATCAGGGACCCCCACCACCCAGATCATGCTCTCTACTCACTGTTCCCACCAGGAGCCTCTGGACTCACATGGCCAGATTCAGGAATAGTTACTATCGCTCAACCATCAGACTCTTAAACCAATGGGGATAACTTCACTCATCTTCACACATCACAACACTGAATGTTCCCACAGCCTACAGACTCACTTTCAAGGACTCTTCATTTTATGTTCACAATATTTATTGCTTATTTATTTATTATTTTTATTTATATCTTTTTATTTTTGCATAGCTTGTTTTCCTTTCACAGTGGTTGAATGCACAAGTTGATCTTTCGCTGGTTCTGTTATGGTCATTATCCTGTCGTGGATTTATTGAGAATGTCTGCAAGAAAATGAATCTTAGGATTGTACAGAGTTAAATATGTGTATTTTGATAATAACATTTACTTTAAAATCTGAGATCTTGAAGTTTGGGGTGAAGATATTTTAAATTCACAAATTTGTTGAAATGTATATTTCTTCCTTAAAAATAACACAACTTTCTGTTTGCACAGAGACTTTATCTTCGAGCAAGAGTTATTTACTTTATTTTTAATTTAAGGAAATACAGTGCAGTGACAGTCCTTCCATCCCAACAAGACCACACTGTACAATAATAGACAATAGACAATAGGTGCAGGAGTAGGCCATTCGGCCCTTCGAACCAGCACCGCCATTCACTGTGGTCATGGCTGATCATCCACAATCAGCATTCAGTTCCTGCCTTATCCCCATAACCTTTGATTCCGCTATCTTTAAGAGCTCTATCCATCTCTTTCTTGAAAGCATCCAGAGACTTGGCCTCCACAGCCTTCTGAGGCAGAGCATTCCATATATCCACCACTCTATGGGTGAAAAAGTTTTTCCTCAACTCTGTTCTATATGGCCTACCCCTTATTCTTAAACTGTGGCCTCTGGTTCTGGACTCACCCATCAGTGGGAACATGCTACCTGCCTCCAGCGTGTCCAATCCCTTAATAATCTTATATGTTTCAATAAGATCCCCTCTCAGTCTTCTAAATTCCAGAATATATAAGCCCAGTCGCTCCAATCTTTCGACATATGATAGTCCTGCCATCCCGGGAGTTAACCTTGTGAACCTACGCTGCCCTCCCTCAATAGCAAGAATGCCCTTCCTCAAATTTGGAAACCAAAACTGCACACAGTACTCCAGGTGTGGTCTCACCAGGGCCCTGTACAGCTGCAGAAGGACCTCTTTGCTCTTATACTCAATTCCCCTTGTTATGAAGGCCAGCATGCCATTAGCTTTCTTCACTGCCTGCTGTACCTGCATGCTTACTTTCAGTGACTGATGTATAAGAACACCTAGATCTCGTTGTTACACCCATGTGACCAAATAAACTGCTAACCCGAGCAACACACGCAGAACGCTGCGGTAACTCAGTGGGTCACGCAGAGCCTATGGGAAGGAACAAACAGTCGATGCTTTCGACCATAAGATATTGGAGCAGAATTAGGCCATTTGGTCCATTGAGTCTGCTGCACCAATTCATCATGGCTGATCCAATTTTCCTCTCAGCACCCATATCCTTTCATGCCCTGACAAATCAAAAACATATCAACCTCTGCCTTAAACATACATAGAGACTTGGCTTCCACAGCTACCTGTGGTAAAGAATACCACAGATTCACCACTCTCTGATGAAATTCCTCATCACCTCGGTTCTAAAAGGACATCTCTCTATTCTGAGGCCGAGTCCTCTGGTCTAAGACTCTCCCACCATAGGAAATATTCTCTCCGCATCTACTCTATCAAAGCCTTTTACCATTCGATAGGTTTCAATGAGGTCAACCCTCAATCTTATGAATTCTGGTAAATACAGGCCCAGAGCCATCAAACGCTCTTCATTTGAGAAGCCTTTCAATCCTGGAACCATTTTTGAGAGCCTCCATTGAACCCTCTCCAGTTTCAGCACATTCTTTCCAAGATAAGGGACCCAAAATTGCTCACCATTCTCTAAGTGAGGCCTCATCATCAGTGTTTTATAAAGTATCAACATTACATCCTTGCTTTTATATTTTATATTGAAATGAATGCTTCCTCACCACAGACTCAAGCTGCAAATTAACAGTTAGGAAGTCCTGCACAAGGAATCCCAACTTTCTTTGCACCTTCAGATTTTTGTATTTTTCTCTCCAATGAGAAAATAGTGAACACTTTCATTTCTTCAACCAAAGTGCATGACTATGCACTTCCCGACAGTGTATTCCATCTGCCATTTCCTTGCTCATTCTCCTAATCTAATTCCTACTGTGGCCTCTCTACTTCCTGTAAACTACCTGCCCCTCCATCTATCATATCATATCAAAGCCATCAATTCCATCATCCTAACCATTGACATAAAAGATAAAAGAATTGGTCCTAAGACAGAGCCCTGTGGACCACCAGTAGTCACTGGCAGCCAACAAGAAAAGACTCCCTTTATTCCCACTCTTTGCCTCCTGCCAATCAGTCAGTATGTTATCTATGGTAGAATTATTTGTGTAAGACTAGAGACCATAAGACTATAAGATATAAGGGCAGAATTAGGCCATTCATCCCACCAGGTCCACTCTGTCCTTTCGTCATGGCTGATCCTGGATCCCATTCAACCCCATACACCTGCCCTCTCATCATACCCTTTGATGCCCCGACCAATCAGGAATCTATCAACTTCTGCTCTGGATGTAACCATGGACATGGCCTCCGCTGCAGTCTGGAGTAGAGCATTCCACAGATTCACCACTCTCTGGCTGGAAAAATTCCTCCTTACCTCTGTGTTCTCTAACTCTCCTGAGTCCTTTTGCACCTCTGATTTTTAAACCTTCTCCCCATTTGCTCTATTGTTCCTTTTACCAAAATGCATTATTATTACACATTTCCCAACACTGTATTCCATCTGCCGAAGAGTTTCAGCCCGGAATGTCGACTTTACTTTTTTCCTTAGATGCTGCCTGGCCTGCTGAGTCCCTCCAGCATTATGTGGGTGTTGCTTGGATTTCCAGCATCAGCAAATTTTCTCTTGCTTGTGAATGTATTCCATCTGCCATTTTTTTTGTTCATTCTTCTAATTTGTCTAAGTCCTGCTGCAATCGCATTGATTCCTCTGCACTACCTACCTGTTGCATCTAACGTCGTATATTCCATCACTTTGCCACAAAGCTATCGATTCCACTATCTAAGTCATTGCCAAACAATGGGAAAAGTAATGGTCCAACACTGACTACTGAGGAACACCACTAGTCACTGTCAGCCAACCAGAAAGACCCCTTTTATTCCCACTCACTGCCTCCTACCTGTCAGCCATTCCTCGATCCATGCCATTATCTTTCCTGTAATGCCATAGGATTTAAATTTGTAAAGCAGCCTTTTGTAAGGCACCATATCATATGCCTTCTGAAAATCCAAGTAAATGACATCCACTGCCTCTCCTTTGTCCACCCTGCTTGTTACTTCCTCAAAGAATTCTAACTGATTTGTTAGGCAGGATTTCCTTTCACAGAAACCATGCTGACTTTGAATTATTTTATCATTAGTCTCCAAGTACCCTGAAACCTCATCCTTAAAAATAGATTCCAATACTCTCCCAACCAGTGAGGTTAGGCTAACTGGCCTATAACTTCCTCGCTTTTATCCTCCTCCCTTCTTAAAGAGTGGAGTGACATTTGCAATTTTCCATTCATTTTCAAGAATCAAGTGAATCTTGAAAGATCATGACCAATGCATCTATTTTCTCTTCAGTAACCTCTCTCAGGACTCTGGGATGTAGTCCGTCTGGTCCAGGTGACTTATCCACCCTAAGACCTTTGAGTTTGCCTAGCATTTTTTCCTTTCGAATAACAATGGCACTGAGTCCTGTTCCCTGACATTCATGGATCTCTGGCACACTGCTAGTGTCTTCCACAGTAAATACTAAAGCAAAGTACCCATTAAGTTCATCTGCCATTTCTTTGTTTCTCACCAGCATCATTTTCCAGTTGTCCAGTATCAACTCTCATCTCCCTTTTACTTTTTATAGAACTGAAAACTTTTAGCATCCTGCTTTATATTATTGGTTTGTATGCCCTCATATTTCATCTTTTCCCTTCTTGTGGCTTTTTTAGTTGCTTTTGTTGGATTTTAGAAGCTTCCCATCATCCAACTTCCTACTCACTTTTGCTACCTATTTGCCCAATCCTTGATTGTTATGCAGTTCTTAACTTCTCTTGTCACCCATGGTTGTCTAGCCCTGCCATTTGTGAACTTCTCTCTCTGTGGGACATACCTAACCTGCGCCTTGTGAACTACTCCCAGAAATTTCAGCCATTTCTGTTCTGTTCTCATACTTGCCAGTAACGTTCTCCAATCCACCTGGGAAAGCTCCTCTCTCATGCCTCTGTAATTCCCTTTACTCCATTGCGATACTGATACATGTGACTTATACTTCTCCCTCTCAAATTACAATATGAATTCAATCATATTATGACCACTGTCTCCTAAGGTTTCCTTAACATTTAGCTCCTTAATAAGATCTGGGTTACTACACAACACCTAATCTGAGATAACCTTTCCCTGAATGGGCTCAAGCACAAACTGCTCTAAAAAGCCATCTAGTAGGCATTCAACAAATTCCCTTTCTTGCAATCGGATCTGATTTTCCCAATCTCCTTGCATATTGAAGTCCCCCATTACATTTGTGACATTACCGTTATTACATGTCCTTTCCAACTCCCTTTGCAATCTCAACCCCACATCTTGGCTACTATTTGGATGCCTGTATATGATTCCCATTTTTTTTTTACTCTTGCAGTTTCTTAAATTCACTCACTAAGATTTGACATTGTTGACCTTATGTCACCTCTTTGTAAAGATGTAATTCCATCTCTTACCAATAAAGCCACACCACAACCTATGCCTTCCTGCCTGTCCTTTCGATACAAAGTATATCCTTTGATGTTAAGCTCCCAACTATGTTCTTCTTCCAGCCATGCCTCAGTGATGCCCACAATGTCATACTAATTGCGCCACAAGTTTGTCCACCTTATTTCGAATGCTATGTGTATTTAAGTACAGCACCTTCAGTTCTGCAATCTTCTCCCTTATGAATTTTGCCTCTAAGGTAGAACTTAATTCTTTGCTCTGTCTGCAATTGTACCCAATCATTGGCTTGTCCTTCAATACATTCATATTACACATTACATCATCTACTGGTAAACCTGCTGGCTCATCCTCAGCTTTATCATGCTGGTTCTCACCCCCCTGCCATATTAGTTTAAAACACTCCCAACAGCTCTAGGATATTGGTCCACCTCAGATTCAAGTGCAACCTGTCCCTTTTATATAGGTCACACCTGCCCCAGAAGAGGTCCCAATTATCCAGAAATCTGAATCCCTGCCCTGCTCCAATTCTTCAGCCATACATTTACCTGCCAACTCATTATATTCCTATCCTCACTGTTGCGTGGCACAGATAGCAATCCTGAAATTATTACCCTTGAGGTTCCGCTTCTCAGCTTCCTTCCTAACTCCCTGTATTCTGTTTTCAGGACCTCATCCTTTTTCTACCTATGTCATTGGTACCAATAAGTACCACAAACTCTGGCTGCTCACCCTCCCTTTTCAGGATATTGTGAACACGTTCAGAAACGTCGTGGACCCAGGCACCTGGGAGACAAACCACCATCTGTGTTTCTTCCTCGCATCCACAGAATCGCCTATTTGTCCACCTAAGTATAGAGTCCCCTATTACCGCTGCCTCTTCAGTTTCCTGCCCTTCTGAGCCTCAGGGCCAGACTCAGTGCCAGAGGCACAGCCGCTGTTGCTTCCTACAGGGAGGTTGTCCTCCCCAACAGTACTCAAAATGGAATACTTATTGTTGGAGAGGATGACCACAGGGGTGCTCTCCACTATCTGTCATTCTCCCTTCCCTCTCTTAACAGTCATCCATTTATCTGTCTCCTGTAGCCTTGGGGTTCCTGTCTATCACTGCTCCACTTTCCCTAACAAGCTGAAGGTCATTGATCTGCATCTCCGGTTCCCTAACACAGTCTCTAAAGAGCTGCATCTCGATGCACCTGGTGCAGATGTGGTAATTAGGGAAGCTGGTAGTCTCCCAGAAAGCCCACACCTGACCCTCAGAACAGAACACTGGCTCTGCAGACATACCCCCTATTCTCTTAAGAGTTAATTCTCGCTGAAGCCCTGTTGAGCCAAAGGCATACGACTCTGACACAGACCACTCGGATGACGACTGCTCCCATGATGAGCGCTCCACTAGGCAGTCGCTCTCTTTTATAAAGCTCTTCACCTGACCTGTGTGGGAATTCTTCTGATGCATCTGCTTGTTAAGCAGCCTCATGCCTGGAAATTTGCCAATGGACTCCTGAAAACTCAAGTAAACAAATCAACCAATTCTCCTTTGTCTATCCTGCCTGTTGTTTCTTCAAAGAATTCCAACAGATTTGTCAGGCAAGATTTTCTCTTGAGGAAACCATGCTGACTATGGCCTATTTTATCATGTGCTTCCAAGTATCCTGAGATCTCATCCTTAATAATTAACTCCAACATCTTCCCAAACACTGAGATCAGACTAACTGGTCTCTAGTTTCCTTTCTTCTGCCTCTCTCCCTTCTTGAAGAGTGGAATGAGATTTTCAATTTTCCAGTCTTCCCGAACCATTCCAGAATCTAGTGACTCTGAAAGGTCATTACTAATATCTCCATGATCTCTTCAGCCACCTCTTTCAGAACTCTAGGGTGTACATCATCTGGTCTGGGTAACTTATCTATGTTCAGGCCTTTCAGTTTTCCAAGAACCTCCTGTCTAGTTATGGTAACTTTACATACTTCATGACCCCTGACACCTGGAACTGCTAGTGTCACCCACAGTGAAGACTGATATAAAATTCTTATTCAGTTCATCTGCTATTTCATTGTCGCCCATTACTACCTCTCCAGCATCTTTTCCCAGCGGTCCGATATCAACTCTCATCTTTCTTTTTTTCTTTGAGGTGAAACCTTTCACGCCAACCAGAAAGGAAGGGGGAAGAAGCCAGAATAAAATGGTGGGAGGAAGGGAAGAGATACAAGGTGCAGGTGGTAGGTGAAACAAGATGCTTACAGACTGTGGCAGAATTGAACCCAGGTCGCTGCTGCTGTTATAGCATTATCTTTTCCAAGGATCATCACCTTGAGGTGGTGGCGATGACTGAGCATTCCTGAGATCCAGAGAGTGGTGCTGTCTGGAGTTTAACCATCTGTGCAGAGCTATTGGTAGGGTCACCTACTAGTGAGGCCCAGAAGGTGGTTCTAGACAAAAGTGATTTAACCAACACTTCAACGGTGAAGCTGGTGGAAGATAATCATACATCACAACGACAGTGAAGGCGGAGGAGAGCTACATCAGTGAAGGGTCCCCAGATGTCTTGCACTCCATGCCACTGCACCCTGACCTTGATGTGTCAGGGACTGTGTGGCGGCTGCCTGTGTATCAGCCTCTCCATGTTAGACAGACGTGCACTGGCATTCTCCATTATGGGAATTCCCCCTGACTTCCCAGATTAAGTCCTGTGGCGATCAGCAAATGGTGAAGGGGGCAGGATCTTGAGCTCTAGAAACTGCTAGTCAGCAGCCGGCACATTGGGCAGTGGGTGAAGACCCACCAGTAGACAAAGCCTTAGAGAAACATCCTATTGGACTCAACTGATCCTGCTACAGCTCATAGCGTTATGTCAACCGCTAAATGGGTGTGCTGCCCTCAAAGAGTTGTAAGGAGAAAACATAAATGGGTTTTATTGTTCTTAAGAAGGAACTCTGGATAATAACACTGCCCTGTGAACTCCACTGGCACTTCTGGAATGCTCTGCTCCTACATACATATGATTACAGCCTTCAGGCTGGAAGAGTTTTTTTTACCAAAACCCCTATCCCAGGGTGTGTCCACCAAAGGAGCAGAGCTTAGAAATAAAAAAGTTTATGGCAGCATTAGTATTTCCTACTCAAACACAGCCTCTGTTATTACACAGAAGCATTGTAATTCTGCAATTTGTGGCTTGCCTGTGGTTTTCTGATTTGACCTTTCTTCCGACAACTCCAGATGCTTTTCCTTATTATCTTTAAATTCTGTGCTCGCCAACATATGGGATGGCAGGAACTTTTTTCTCTATTCATTCAATGGACAGACATTCAGTGGCCACATTGTTGGGAACCTTTTGTAACTAATAAAATGCCCACTGAGTGTATGTTCATGGCCTTCTGCTGCTGTAACCCATCCACTTCAAGGTTTGATGTGTTGTGCATTCAGAGATGCTCTTTTGCATACTACTGCTGTGACATATAGCAGCTTCATGTGTGGTATTTTGCCAAAAGCCTTCTGAAAATCCAAATACACAATATCCACCAATTCTCCTTCGTCTATCCTACTTGTTATTTCCTCAAATAATTCCAACAGATTTGTCAGGCAAGATTTTCCCTTAAGGAAACCATGCTGACTTTGGCTATGCCTCAAAGTACCCTGTAACCATATCCTAAACAATTGGTTCCAACATCTTCCCATTGGCCTATAATTTCCTTTGTACTTCCTCCCTTTTTTCTTGAAGAGCAGAGGGACATCTGCAATTTTCCAGACCTCCAGAACCATACCAATATCTAGTGATCACTATCCTTCACAGTGTTTGTCAATGATTTGGATAATGTAATTGATGGCTTTGTGGCAAAGTTTGCAGGTGATACAAAGATAGGTGGAGGGGTAGGTAGTGCTGAGGAAGCAATGCGATTGAGTAGGAGTTAGACAAATTAGAAGAATGGGCAAAAAAGTAGCGGATGGAATACAGTTTTGGTAACTATATGATACTACATTTTGGCAAAAAGAAAGCAATGCAGACTATTATAAATCGTTGATTGCTACTGTGTTGCCTGTTATGGTTTTGTCCTGTGTTTTATGCTTGGCACCAAACCACAATCATTTCTGGTATGTTTCACACACTAGCAATGAAGTGATTTTGAATCTGATAAGGAACTCAGAACTGCTCACAGTCATCCAAGTGGCTCATAAAGCCTCAGCATTACACAATGTTTTTATATTCTAGTTCTCTGGAAATTAATGCTAACATTGCATTTGCCTTCCTCACCACTGACTCAAGCTGCAAGTTAACCTTTGGGGAATCCTACACAACGACTCCAAAGTCCCTTTGCAGCTCGCATTTTTGAATTTTCTCTCCATCTAGAAAAGTGTCTGCTCCTTTAGTCCTGCTACCAAGGTGCATGACCACACACTTCTCTACACTATATTCCGTCTGCCACTTCTTTGTCCATTCTCCTAATCTGTCTGATTGGCTGTTGCCGTGTCTGGTGGCTTCTCGCATGCCATTAGTCAGGATGATCTCCCAGGCACTGTACTTGTGAAGGAATGATTGTATCTGCTTTGATTTCTTTGAATGACAGATAGAAGATTGCCTATATTTGTTGGTTATAGTCTCAGCAGCATGTTAAAATGGCAATGTCTGTCACTCATATTGCTCTCTGTAGGTATCTTGGAGCACAATCAAAGAATATAGCAACACATTGTACAAACTAAAGCCCTGCTTGGATTATCCCAAGTTCAGCTGAGAAAGAATGAGGGTAGGGCATGGGGGCTGGCAACCCCATCCCATAAAACCCAGAGCTACTGAAATGTCAACAGAAGCTCCAAAGACATCATCCCTGGGAGAGGAAGCACCTTATCTTGGGCTAGACCTGGAGACAACTTGAAAGGTAGACCCCGGGCAGAAGATTCTTGTGAGCTGCTGTTGGCAGCCTATAACCCAGTACAGGAGATGGGCTTAAGTAAGTGAGGAAGTAAGAATTAAAAACAGCATAATGGGTTTGCCCCCATTAACCCAGTTAAACTCAAGTCTTGTTCCTAAACATCTCTAGCCTACTGAAAGCTATCTGATTTTACTCATACTCCCAGTTCCGACAAATGGCCCCAAACTAGAAACATTGTCTGGTTCTCACTCCACAGATGCTGCTTTGACCTGCTGGACATGTGTAGCATTCTTTGCTATTGGAGTCATAGAATCATAGCATTGCACAGTACAGATACAGGCCCTTTGGCCCAACTTGTCAGTGCCAACCAAATTGCCTACCTTTACTGTGGATTGGCAGTATCACCAATTTTTGTTTTGATTTTCATGCCATGAATTGTTGGTGTTTTTGATTTCGTAAAGTCCGTGCATGAAGAATGATAGATAGCAAATTAAATTAATATTCAGGACAGAGAGGAAAGATCTTTAGGCCACTGAACTAATCAACATGTTTCTACTTTGGAGTGGTTGAACCTTTTGTCAAAATGTTTCAACTCTTTGTATCAATATCAATAGGTATCGACAGGTACATTTAACATCAGAGAAATGTAAACCATATACATCCTGAAATTCTTTTTCTTCACAAACATCCCTGAAAACAGAGGAGTGCCCCAAAGAATGAATGACAGTTAAATGCTAGAACACCAATGCCCCCCCAGTTCCTCCTCCCATGAACAAGCAGGAGCAAAGCAATGATTTCCCCCCACCCCCTTTTTGTATACAGAAGGCTACCAGAAAAAGGCCAGTAATTTCATGAAGGATCCCACACACCCTGCTCATGGACTGTTTGCCCCATTCCCTTCAGAGAGGCGGCTACGTACCATTCACACCAGGACCACCAGACGCAATAATAGTTACTTTCATCAAGCAGTAAGGTTGATCAATGCCTCCATCCACTAACCCACCTCCACTACTTTATCATTTCCTGTCTGAGTCACCCTTATATACAGCCTAGTGTCACTTTATGGCATAGAATCAATCTATGTATATAAACTCTCTTATGCATTTATATTTATTGTGTTTTTTTTATTATTATGTTCTTTATTGTGTCTTTTGTGCTGTATTGGATCCAGAGTAGTAATTATTTAGTTCTCCTTTACACTTATGTACTGGAAATAACCTTAAACAATCTTAAATCTTGAATTTTGTTTCCATCTGGACTGTTTCATGGATTATGAAACATTTGAGGAATTTGTATGAGCAAGGAAACACAAATACTAGCCTATTCCAAATTTAGATTTGTTAAACCCTATCATTAAAACACAAAGCCTTTGCAAAGATTAATTGCCATAGCATTTGATTAACATTCCAGGCACCTGATGGAATCCAATGAATGTCACAACACACTTGTAAAGAGGGACAAAAGCAAGAATGAATTTCGGCTGTTATTCTTGCAGGGAGCAACGACTTCTGGCTGTTGAACAGAACGGTCAGCCCTTGCCTATCATGTGATGTGATTCATGTCCTGAGCACGTCCAATCTTTCTCGGTGCGGTCAGTGTTGTTATGTAAACAAGAGCGATGACTAAATTCCGTGCAACGAGTTCACTGTATGAGCCTTGGGGAAAGCGACCATTTGGCCGCTTTGATGTTGATTAAAGTATTGAAGTTAGTTGTGATGCATGAATGTCCATTTTGCTGTTCTATATCGTGGACTGGGATTGTTTATGTCCAATAAAAAAAAAAGCAGGCCTCATTCTGAACTTTGCTCCCAAACCCAAAGGGATATCTCATTTTTATAGCCTTAAGATGATGGGGTCCTTAATGATGGATACCTTTAAAGCGGCATCCATCATTAAGGACCCTCATTAACCAGGACATGCCCTTTTCACATTGCTACCATCAGGGAGGAGGTGCAGGATCCTAAAGACACACACACACACACAACAATTCAGGAACAGCTCCTTCCCCTATGTCATCAGATTTCTGAATGGATATTGAACCCATTAACACTACCTCATTACTTTTTTGCTCTACTTATATGAGTTCTACACTAACTGAAAACTCCTGCAATGCAGCTGGTACCAAACTGCCTTTCCTTTAGCTCATCAGTTGCGTGGAGAGGGGAGTTTGCATATAAGTATATATACATTCACAATTGTGTAATTCACAATTTTTATTATTATGTATATCAATGTACTGCTGTCACATAACAACAAATTCCATGACATTTACTGGTGACATTAAACCTGATTGTGCTTCTGATTAAAAATAGGCACTTCAGACAAGGCAAAGATCCCACCCTGCATCACTGGTATTCATCCTGGGATCTGGTATCAACCTAAAACTTTCAGGTGTCATGAGCTTGCTGACAAAATGGACGCTTGACATCACAATCTATCTCACTCTGATCTTGCATCTCATTGTTTACCTGCACTGCACTTTCTCTGTAACTGTAACACTTCATTCTGCATTCTGTTCTTGTTTTCCCCTCTTCTACCTCAATGCCCTGTTGTAATTCATGAATCTTTATGAATGGCATGCAAGGCAAGATTTTCTGTGTAAGATCAAGATTATTTTAATTTTTCATATGTACATTGAAACCTACAGTGAAATACGTTGTTGGCATCAAAACCAACACGGTCCAAGGATCTGCTGGGGCATTCCACAAGTGTCATTATATTTCTGGTGTCAACACAGCATGCCCACAACTTGCTAACCCACATCTTTGGAATGTAGGAGAAAGCAGAGCACCCAGAGAAAACCCACATTGTGAAGTAGAAAATACACTGACTCCTTACAGACTTTAAAGCATTATGCTAATTGTTATGCTATCATGCCAATCTATGTTTTGATCTGTACGAACAATATGCAAGACAAGCTTTTCACCGTATCTCAGTACATGTGACAATAATAAACCATTTCCCATTCCAGGTTCAGAATGGAAGGGAAAAGATCTTGCCATGTGGATGTACGACAGTGCTGTGACCTGTTGATCTATTCTGATTAGATTAGATTATGAGGACACTCAGTCCTCGTTTATTGTCATTTAGAAATGCAAGCATTAAAAAATGATACAGTGTTCCTCCAGAATGATATCACAGGGAACACAAGACAGACCAAGACTAAAACTGAGAAAACCACATAATTATAACATATAATTACAACAGTGCAAAGCAATACCGTAATTTGATAAAGAGCAGACCATGGGCACGGTATAAAAAGGTCTCAAAATTCCGATAGCCCCATCATCTCACGCAGATGGTAGAAGGGAGGAGCTCTCCCCGTCATGAACCTCCAAGCGCCGCAAACTTGCCGATGCAGCACCATTGGAAGCACCCGACCGCAGCGGACTCTGAGTCCATCCGAAAACTTCGAGCCTCCGACCAGCCCTCTGACACCGAGCACCAAGGGCCATCCTCTGCCGAGCGCATCGACCCTGCCCCGGCCGCCGAGCAACAAACAAAGCCGAGGACTCGGGGCCTTCCCCTCCAGAGATTCTGGATCACACAGTAGCAGCGGCAGTGAAGCAGGCATTTCAGAAGTTTCACCAGATGTTCCTCCGTGCTCTCACGTGTGTCTCCATCAAATCAGGATTGTGCATGGCACCCTACTTGACAGATAACAGACATCACCACTGGAGTGGCCGCTGCGAGCTACGTCACGCCGCCATCTTCTCCGCCCGCCGAAAAATAACTGATATGTCTATTGCTACGAATGTTCACCTGAATTTCTTTCCATGTGACTTCTTGAGGGTCAGCAACTTTAAATTCCTCGGAGTTATCATTTCAGAGAACCTGTCCTCAGCTCAGCATATTAGTGCCTTTTTGAAGAAAGTACAGCAGCACTTTTGCTTCCTGAGGAGTTTTTGAAGATTTGGCATGACATCTAAAACTTTGACAAACTTGTATAGATGTATAGTGGAGAGTATATTGACTGACTGCATCACAGCAATGGCCTTGAATACAAAATCTTACAAAAAGTAATGGATATGGCCTAGTCCATTGCAGGTTACGCCCTGTCCACCATTCAGCACATCTACACAGAGTGTTGTCACAGAAAAGCAGCATCCTGCACCACCCAGTTCAAGCTCTCTTCTTGTTGTGGGAGCCTCAGGGCTCTCACCACTAAGTTCAGGAACAGTTATTATTCCTCAACCATTAGTCTCTTGAACCAAAGGAGTTAACTTCACTTGCCCTATCACTGAACTGTTCCCACAACCTATGGACTCACTTTCATCTCATGTTCTTGATATTTACTGCTTATTTACTAATTATTTTTATTTCTTTCTCAGCTCATTATTTATTTATTTATTTATTTATTTATTTATTTATTTTTGTATCTGTGCAGTTTATTGTCTTTTGCACACTGGCTGTCCGCCCTGTTGGATGTGGCCTTTCATTGATTCTATTATGGTTATTGGATTTATTGAGTATGCCTGTAAGAAAATGAATCTCAGGGTTGTATACTTTGACAATAAATGTGCTTTGAACTTTTTCTCCCTGAGAAGTGTCTATCTGACCCTATCACTGGGCTGCCAAATCAGCTCGTGAACCAGAAGTTTGCTGGCGATGTCGAAGTTTACCATTATATGAGTAAAGGCATAACATGGATTGTTTCAAAATAGATGGGAATTATACTGCAAATGAAAATAAGGAAATGGTAGACACTGAGTAATTACTTTGTGGCAGTTTTCACAAGACAGGAAGGGAATAATATACCCGACCAACTAGGGAAATCAATAATAAATTGGAGGTTGCATTCACTGAAGTGAATGCTGGTGAGAAGACAGTTTAAAAAAGTTAAAATGACATTAAAGACCAACAAATCCCTGTAACCTGGTGGTGTTTTACCCCAAGGACTGAAAAGGAAGCAGCTGAGGAAATTGCAGATATTTTAACCATAATCTTTCTAAAGTCCTTCAGTTCAGATTTGCCCCTTTTGATTAGATCATTGCAAATGGTAACTTAATTATTAAAGAAAGGTGACAGTAAACCAGGAAATTACTGGCCTGTTATTCTAAAGTTTGTTATGGGACGTTAAATGGAATCTAAAATTAGGGACACAATGACTGAGCACTTAGAAGAAATTTGAACTGATTAGAGGGAGCCAACATGGATTAGAATAGAACAGGTCAAGCGTAACAAAATTGATTTTTTTGGAGAATGTAACTAAAGTTGTCTGGGGAATATCTATGGATTTAACTTAAATGAACTTGCAAAGGCATTCACATAATCACTTGTAAGTTAAAATGAAAACTCCTGGAATTAAAGGGGAACTCCTGATCTGGTTAATATATTAGAAATTAAAGAGAAGGAAAACAGATCAATGCATTTAATGTGGAAGGAAGTGGAATATTTTATGTATCTACAGGATAGAGTCTTAGAGTCAAAGAACTCTACAGCCCAGAAACAGATCCTTCAGCTCTTCTAGTCCATGCCAAACAATTAATCTGCTCAGTTCCATCGACCTGCACCAGCACCATAGCCATCCATATCCTTCTCATCCATGTACCTATCCAAATTTCTCTCAAATGTTGAAATTGAGCCCACAACCACCACTTGAGCGGGGGTGTGGGCATTCTGCAATAAAATGCCCAAACTTATTTACCCCTGAAAGCAAGGTAGCGATGGACTTTCTAAAACTGTTAAAGATTTAAAGATTAGCCTTATTTGTCACATGCATATCGAAAGACCAAAACAAACAGTGAAATGCAATGTTTTTGTAGAATGAGGATGTGCCAGGGATGCCTGTACGTGTTGCCAGACGTGTTGCATGACCACAACTTGCTAAACCTTACTAACCTGTACGTCTTTGGAGTGTGGGAGGAATTTGGAGCACTTGGAGGAAAACCACATGATCATGGGGAGAATGGGGAAGATTGTTTCCAATGTTGGGGAAGTCTAGAACGAGAGGTCACAGTTTGAGGATAAAGGGGAAGCCTTTTAGGACCAAGATGAGGAAAAACTTCTTCACACAGAGAGTGGTGAATCTGTGGAATTCTCTGCCACGGGAAACAGTTGAGGTCAGTTCATTGGCTATATTTAAGAGGGAGTTAGATATGACCCTTGTGGCTAAAGGGACCAGGGGGTATGGAGGGAAGGCTAGTACAGGGTTCTGAGTTGGATGATCAGCCATGATCATACTGAATGGCGGTGCAGGCTCGAAGGGCCGAATGACCTACTCCTGCACCTATTTTCTATGTTTCTAAGTTTCTATGAGAACGTACAAATTCCTCACAAATAGCGGCATAAATTGAACCCTGATTGCTGATCACTGGCGCTATAAAGCATTATGCTAACCACTACGCTACTGTGCCGTCTGTGAAATTGTCTGTTGCAGATGTTGTTCCCATAGCGTTCGAGTCATTGACATCTACAGTACAGAATAGGTCCTTTGGCCTACTTGTCCACACCAGTCAAGATGCCCATCCAAGCTGATCCTGTTAGTCTGCTTTAGGCCAATAACCTTCTGAACCTTTCTTATCCATGTACCTGTCCAAATGACCTGTTAGATACTATTATGAGTATGAATCCTTTGATTAAGAGTTCTTTTGGAAGAATTTATAATTTATTATTACAATGTGATAAGCGTCCTTTATCTAAGATTAAACAGGATTGGGAAAAGGAACTTAATTTGACTTTTATGATGGAGGATTGGATGCGGATTTTGAAGTTGGTTAACTCTTCTTCAATTTGTGCTAACCATTCATTGATTCAATTTAAAATTGTACATCGTTATCATTTGACAAAGGAGAGACTTTCTAAAATCTTTTCTAATGTTGATAGTCATTGTGATAGGTCTTAAACTGAGATAGCTACACTGACACACATGTTTTGGTCTTGTTCTATATTGGAACAGTTCTGGAATTTGGTTTTTTCAACAATTTCTAAAGCACTTAAAATTAATTTACAACCTAATAAATTAACTGTGCTTTTTGGAATAATTCCTCAAAATATTCATGGTATTTCTGTGTCTGACCAACATGTTATTGCACTTGTTACATTGATAGCTGGGAGGGCCATTTTGTTGAAGTGGAAGGATACATCAGCTCCCACTTTGTCACAATAGTTCTCTCAAGTGATGCTATGTCTTAGTTTGGAGAAAATCAGAAGCTGAACCTTAACCTTTATTTGATTTTGAGAAAAGATGGGGCTCACTTGCTCGCTATTATCATTTGAGTTAATTGATATAATTTTTCCACGATCTAATTGTAAATTTTTTAGTATATTTTCCTTTCTAGCTGGTGGTTTGAGGTTTACTTTTAGAAGCTTTTTGTATGACGTATGACTCCGGGGTTGTACACCTAATTGCGTGCAGTTTTGGTCCGCTAATCTGAGGAAAGACATCCTTGCCATAGAAGGTTCACCAGATTGATTCTTGGGATGGCAGGACTTTCATATGATGAAAGACTGGATGAACTAGGCTTATACTCATTGGAATTTAGAAGATTGAGGGGGGATCTGATTGAAACGTATAAAATCCTAAAGGGATTGGACAGGCTAGATTCAGGAAGATTGTTTCCGATGTTGGGGAAGTCCAGAACGAGGGGTCACAGTTTGAGGATAAAGGGGAAGCCTTTTAGGACCGAGATGAGGAAAAACTTCTTCACACAGAGAGTGGTGAATCTGTGGAATTCTCTGCCATAGGAAACAGTTGAGGCCAGTTCACTGGCTATATTTAAGAGGGAGTTAGATATGACCCTTGTGGCTAAAGGGATCAGGGGGTATGGAGAGAAGGCTGGTGCAGGGTTCTGAGTTGGATGATCAGCCATGATCATACTGAATGGCGGTGCAGGCTTGAAGGGCCGAATGGCCTACTCCTGCACCTATTTTCTATGTTTCTATGTTAATGGTTTTTTTTCTCACTTTCCTGCTTTGTAGGATTTTTTTGTCATCACAAAAATTTTTTTTTCAATCTTTAAGATAATGTCTTTTTTGAGACATTGTAAGTATTGTTACTTCAATGTACTCATGTTATTTTTCCTGTATAATATAACAATAAAAAGATTTGAAAAGAAAAGAAAGAAAGAAAGAACATTGCTATTGTACTTGCTTCAACCACGTTCTCTGTGTAAAATTTGACCCTCAAACTCTTGTTAAATTTTATTCCTCTCAACTTAAGCCCTTTAGTTTTCGATTTCCCCAATTCTGGGAAAAAGAGAGTCCATTCAACCTGTTTATGGCCCTCATAATTTTGTACACTCAAAAAGGTAATCTCTCAGACTTCTACACTCCAAGGAAAAATGTCCTAGCTTGTCCAACTTCTCCATATAACTCACTTCCTGGAGTACCAGGAAGAGAATTTCAGAATCAGATTTAATTGTTCTGAGATCTGTTAACTTATATAAGGATAGAGAAAAAACAGTTACATTACGTATATATATATGTCTATTAAATAGTTAAGTGCAAAATAGCAGAAATAAACAAGTAATGAGGTAGTTCATGGGTTCCTTAGTAATTTTCTGCAGTCTTTCTAGCTTAATGACATTTTAACATGTTTAAGGATTTCTTTCCTTTTGCAAGGTGAGCAAAACTGTACACACAATTCTCCACAGAGGGTTGCACTTCTGTGACATGGGTGTTACTTGCCACTTCTCAGTCCATGCTTGGATATTATCATCTACGAAGGAGTTGAAAGTTCGAAGTATGTTGATTGTCAAAGTATGTATACTATGTACAACACTGAGATTCAGCACCCTGCAGGCACCAACAAGACAAAGAAACACAATAGAAACCACGAGAAAACCCACACAGGGGCCGTGAATCATCCAACGTGCAAAACAAGAACAAATGGTGCAAACTAAAAAAAGTAAACAAATAATTCACAGAACATGAACCACAGAGTTCCCAAGAGTAAGCCCACAGCTGTGAAGCCAGTTCGGTGCTGAGGTGAGTGCAGCCAGTCCAGGAGCCCGATGGCTGCAGGCCACAGATTCCGGATGTATTGTTCTCAGTTCTGGCCTTCATTTGGAGAAAAATGGTCTTTGAAAAAGGACGTGAGGCTAGCTGGGCTGAGGACAATGAACTGTTGGATGGTAGAATGTAGCACATTGAACAGTACAGAACAGGTACAGATGCATTGTCCTACAAAGTTGTGTCAAATTAAAAATGACCTCTATTTATCACATGTACATCTGAACATATAGTAAAATGTGCCATTTTGCATCAAATCAAATCGATGAGGATTATGCGGGGACAGCCAGTAAGTGTTGACCACAACTCACTTACTGTCACCCCTATGTCTTTGGAAAGTGGAGGTCACTGGAACACCCGAAGGAAACTCACGTGGTCACAGGGAGAACATATAAACTTCTTATGATCAGCGGGGGAACTGAAACCAAAGCTTACAGCTGGTCCTGCAATAGTGTTTCGCTAACTGTTACACTACTGTACCACCCTAAACTAATTAAAGTAGTAATTAATAGCCTATTAAAAAAGTCCCTGCTCCCACCATTCTCTGTACATTCATGTGCTTATTAAAGAGGCTCTTAATGTTACTATCATATCTACCTTCAGCAGCATTCCTGGCAGCGTGATCTGGGCATCCAGCATTCTTTGTGTAAAAACCCTGCCAGACACACCTTCTTTGACCATTGCCCCCCCATCTCAAACGCATGTCCTCTAGTAATAGACATTTCAACTCTAGGAGAAAAGTACCTGCTGTTAACTCTGTCTGTGCTTTTTATAAACCCCACTGTCCTCTCCTGCCCTTAGGAGGGAGGATAAGATGGTCGTGTGACGCAGCTCGCAGCGGCCACTCTGGTGGTGATGTCTATTATTTGTCAAGAAGGGTGCCGTGCACAATCCTGATTTGATGGAGGCGGATGTGAGAGCATGGAGGAATATCTGGTGAAACTTCTGAAATGCCTGCTTCGTTGCTGCTGCTGCTACTGTGTGGTCCGGAATCTCTGGAGGGAAGGCCCAGAGTCCTCGGCTTTGCTTGTCACTTGGCGGCCGGGGCGGGGTCGAAGCGCTTGGCAAAGGATGGTGCTCGGAGAGGCTGTGTCGAAGGGCTGGTCGAAGGCTCGAAGTTTTTGGACGGACTCAGAGTTGGCTGCGGTCGGGTGCTTCCAATGGTGCTGCATCGGCAAGTTTGCGGCGCTTGGAGGTTCATGGCAGGGAGAGTTTCTCCCTTCTGCCGCCTGCGTGAGATGATGAGACTATCGGAACTTTGAGACTTTTTTTTACTGTGCCCATGGTCTGCTCTTTATCAAATTATGGTATTGCTTTGCACTGTTGTAACTATATGTTATAATTATGTGGTTTTGTCAGTTTTAGTCTTGGTTTGTCCTGTGTTTTCTTGTGATATCATTCTGGAGGAACATTTTTTAATGCATGCATTTTTAAATGACAATAAACGAGGACTGAGTGTCCTCATAATGTAATCTAATCTATCAGATTCCTTCTTCTTCAGCCCTTCACTTCTTCCACCTATCACTTCCCAGCTTCTTACTCCATTCCTCCCCCACCCATCCTCCTTCTCCATCACCTATGACCTGTCAGATTGTACTCCTCCCCCACCACCTACCTCCCCACCTTCTTATTCTGGCTTCTTCCTTCTTTCTATCCAGACCTGATGAAGCATCTCGACTTTTATTCCCCTCCATAGATGCTGCTCTGACCTGCCGAGCTCCTCCAGCACTCTGTGTGTGTTCCGATGCATGCCATAATTTTATAAACTTCTACCAATTCTCCTGTCACTCCAGAGAAAACAGGTTCAGAATCAGATTTATTATCGCTGACATGTGACATGAATTTTGTTGCTTTGCAACAGCAGTAGTGTGCAAAGATGTAAAAATGTGTAAGTTACAAAAAACATTTATAAATATTGCAAAGAAAATGAAACTTTGTCTTCCCAAAACACAATAACTTGGACTTAACTGAATTAAGAGTAACACACTCAAAGTGCTGGAGGAACTCAGCAGGTCAGGCAGCACCAATGGAGGGGAATAAACAGTCAATATTTCGGGCCGAGAACCTTCATTGGGACTGGAAAAGAAGGAGGAGAAAGCCAGAATAAGAAGGTGGAAGGAGGGGATGGACTACAAACTGGAAGGTGATAAGTAAGGCCAGGTGAGAGGGGATGAAAGGTGAGTGGGTGAGGGAAGGAAGATGAAGTAAGAAGCTGCAAGGTGATAGGAGGAAAATGTAAAGGGCTGAAGAAGAAGGAATCTGATAGGAGAGGAGTGAAGAAGGGAAGGAGAAGGGGGAAAAGGGAATATGAATGGTGTATGGAAAGGGGAAGAAGGAGGGAGAGGAGAAATTATCGGAAGTTGGAAGAGTTGTAGACCCAGCTTAGCACACCATGGAAAAAAAACCTTCCATCCTTCTCCCACTTCCCCTGCCTCAGTGAAACAGCCAATATTATCAAAGACCTGACACCCACAGGACATTTTCTCTTCTCCCACCACTCCATGGACAGAAGATGCAAGAGTTTGAGAGCAAAGACCACCAGAATCAAAGAAAAACTCTGTTCTGCTGTTGTAAGACTCTTGAGGAGTCCCTTCGATGGATAAGATAGGCTCATCATGGCCTTGCATTTTATTGTCTGCCTGGCCTGCACTTTCTCTGTAACACAACGCATTATTCTCTATTCTGTTTCCCCCTGTACTACCTCAAAACACTGCATTGATTAAATAATCTGTATGGAAGGCATGCAACAAAAAACTTTGCCCTGCACCTTGGTGTAGACTCTGTGGCTACTTTATTAGGTACACCTGTACGCCTGCTCATTAACACAAATATCTAATCAGCCAATCATGTAGCAGCAACCTAATGCATAAAAGTATGCAGATATGGTCAAGAGGTTCAGTTGTTCAGACCAAACTGCAGAATGGGGAAGAAATGTGATCTAAGTGGAATGATTGTTGGTGCCAGATGGGGTAGTTTGAGTATCTCAGATACTGCCGATCTCCTGGGATTTTCATGCACAACAGTCTCTAGAGTTAACAGAGAATAGTGTGAGAAACAAAAAATATCCAGTGAGTGGGAGTTCTAGGAGTGAAATGCCTTTTTACTGAGCGAGGTTAGAAGAGAATGGCCAGACTGGTTCAAGCTGAATGCATTGTACATCAAACCTTGTAGTGGATAGGCAACAGCAGCAGAAGATCATGAGCAAACATCCAGGGGCTACTTTATTAGGTACATGAGGTACCTAATAAAGTGGCCACTGAGTGTATGTGACAATTATAGAACAATTTACCAATTTACACCCTTATACTATTGTGTGGAAACTTTTCTTACAGAAAATACAATAGATGCTTGCTTAATCTTTTGCTTGCTTGGGGTATAAAGAAGATATTGAGCTAAGGCAGGTGGTTGGAGTTAGGTTACAGGTCAAACACTGTCTCATTGAAAGACACGAAAGGCCTGAGGGTCTCTGATACATTTCTACGTTGCACTTGGTTCAAAGCTATCAGTGTCAGGTATGTGTTAACCTGAAAAGAGATCTCATGCATGTCCTCGATGAAGAGAACACAGGAGCATTTGTAAAGGTGGGCATTTGGTAAAAGAGATGGTAAATTAATACATTTCATTAATACGCCGGAGAGGAAAGCAATTTTTTTTCAATAAGTTGAAAGTCTTAATGGTTTTCACTGTAAGAAGCAGAAAAAATCACCACAGCACTGAACGGATCACTGATTCCACATCCTACAGTCTCACTTTCAAAGGCTCTATAACTCATATGCTCAGTATGTATGTGCGTATTTATTTATTTGTTTGTTTATCTAGCTGTTATTATTATTAGTGAATACACAGTTTGTCTTTTGCACCCAGGTTGCTTACCACTCTTTGTTTCTGTGTGGGCTTTGATTGATTGATTTTTATTTATTTAGAGACACAGTGTGGAACAGGTCCTTCCGACCCGATGAACTGAGCAGCCCAGCGACCCACCTCTTTAACCCCGGCCTAATCGCAGGACAACTTACAGTGACCAGTTAAGCTACTAACCTGTACATCTTTGGATCGTGGGAGGAAACCGGAACACCCGGAGGAAACTCATGTTTTCACAGGGAGGAATGTCCATATTCCTTACAGGTCACATGGGAATTGAACTCTGAACTCCGCTGCCCCATTGTGTTAGCCATGACATATCAATTCTGTGAACGCCTGCAAGAAAATAAATCTCAGGCTAGGATCAATGTGACATATGCGTACTTTGATAATAAATTTACTTTGAACTTTGGATCAATGGTGTAGAATGTGAAAGCAGGCAAAGTATACCGGAAATGTATAAAACACTTGTTAGGGTGTGCACAGTACTAGGATATCGTGTACAGTTCTGGTCACCACAGGACAGGAAGGAAAGAGTGAAGGGAAGATTTATGAGGAGAATTAAAGGTATGGGTATGTCTGACCAAAGTTGCACGTGCTTTCTCTTTTGTTGGAACGGGACGCCATTGTAGCATAGCAGTTAGCATGTCACGGTGACGTTCAGAGCATTCTGGAGTTTGGTGATCAATTCAGTGCCGTTCTGTAAGGAGTCTCTGTATGCCCTCCCCGTGGAATGCGTGGGTTTTCCCTGGGTGCTTCACTTTCCTCCCACAGTCCAAAGACGTACCAGGTAGGTGAATTGGTCACTGTAAACTGTCCTGTGATTAGTTTGGGGTTAATTGTGTTTGTCAGGGGTTGCTAGGGGTGCGTGGCTCAAAGGGTCAGAAGGGCCTATTCTATGTTGTATTGCCAAATAAAGAACAATAAATTAAAAAGGAGGGACTTAGTCGAAGTGAACATTATGGGAAGCTGCGATAGAATAAATAGAGATGACCACTTTCCTTCGGTAGTGCAAATCAATTCGAGTGTGGAGTATGATGCTCTCCTAACGGCTTGTCTATTGATTGGTCCTCAAGCGGCTGTAGAGGCCAGTCTGGGATTTGCATATTCTAATGCCAGGCTTCACAATCCTGTCTCCTTCTCCACTCACTTACCTTGACCTTACCACCATGGGTGACCCCACCAGGAGCTAAGCACCAGGTGACTAAACTCCAGACAACATCGCTCTCAGGATTGCAGGAGCTCACAAGCCACACCACCATGACAAAGTGATAATTGTTCTACGAGTCTGTGGTGGCCAGTGCGATCATGTTTGCTGTTGTGTGCTGGGGCACCAGGCTGAGGGTAGCAGACACCAACAGAATCAACAAACTCATTCATAAGGCCAGTGATGTTGTGGGGATGGAACTGGACTCTCTGACGGTGGTGTCTGAAAAGAGGATGCTGTCCAAGTTGCATGCCATCTTGGTCAATGTCTCCCATCCACTACATAATGTACTGGGTGGGCACAGGAGTACATTCAGCCACAGACTCATTCCACCGAGATGCAGCACAGAGCGTCATAGGAAGTCATTCCTGCCTGTGGCCATCAAACTTTACAACTCCTCCCTTGGAGGGTCAGACACCCTGAGCCAATAGGCTGGTCCTGGACTTATTTCCTGGCATAATTTACATATTACTATTTAACTATTTATGGTTTTATTACTATTTATTATTTATGGAGCAACTGAAACGAAAATCCAATTTCCCCCGGGATCAATAAAGTGTGACTATGGCTATGACTAATTCTTGGAGAAGACGTTCCTTAATACAGTGGTTCCCAACCTGGTATCCACGGACTGCTTGCTTAATGGTATTTGTCCATGTCATAAGGAGGTTGGGAACCCCTGCTTTAGTAGAACATAGACTGATACAGCATAGGAACAGGTCTTTTGGCCTAAGATGCCAAAGTAAACTAAATCCACATGGTCTGCAGTACTGTGCAAAAGTTTTAGGCACATACTGTATATTGTGTATAGCTAGGCTGCCTAAGACTTTTGCACAGTACTGGTGTAATTTTAATGTATCACACTGCACTGCAGCCACAACACAAAAAACAACATTCATGACATGTGAGTGATGATAAGCCTGATTCTGATGTGGGTCTCTATTGTGGACTGAGAGTGGGAAGGGTGCAAAGAGAGGGGAATCACAGGACCATAATGTAAAGGAGCCAAATTAGGTCATTAGGCCCATGATGAGGTTGTATAAGGCATTGGTGAGGCCGAATCTGGAGTATTGTGTTCAGTTTTGGTCACCAAATTACAGGAAGGATATAAATAAGGCTGAAAGAGTGCAGAGAAGGTTTACAAGGATGTTGCCGGGACTTGAGAAACTCAGTTACAGAGAAAGGTTGAATAGGTTAGGACTTTATTCCCTGGAGCGTAGAAGAATGAGGGGAAATTTGATAGAGGTATGTAAAATTATGATGGGTATAGATAGAGTGAATGCAAGCAGGCTTTCTCCACTGAGGCAAGGGGAGAAAAAAACCAGAGAACATGGGTTAAGGGTGAGGGGGGGAAAAGTTTAAAGGGAACATTAGTGGGGGCTTCTTCACACAGAGAGTGGTGGGAGTATGGAATGAGCTGCCAGACAAGGTGGTAAATGCAGGTTATTTTTTAACATTTAAGAATAAATTGGACAGATACATGGATGGGAGGTGTATGGAGGGATATGGTCCGTGTGCAGGTCAGTGGGACTAGGCAGACAATGGTTCGGCACAGCCAAGAAGGGCCAAAAGGCCTGTTTCTGTGCTGTAGTTTCTATGGTTCTATGGTTCTAAGTCTGCTCCGCCATTTCTTTGTGGCTGATGCAGTTTTCCTCTCTGCCCCATCTCCTGCCTTGTCCCCATAACCCTTTACGTTCTGATCCTCTGCCTTAAATATACATACAGATTTGGCCTCCAAAGCTGCCTGTAGCAAAGAATTCCACAGTTACACCACTTTCTGGCTAAAGAAATTCCTCCTCAACTTCATTTTAAAAGGACGCCCCTCTATTCTGAGGCTGTTGGGAAAAGATGAAGGGAGAGGGGAGGGAGCGGGAAGCACCAGAGAGACATTCTGTAATGATCAATAAGCCAACTGTTTGGAATGAAATATCCTTTCCTGGTGTCTCAGGGCTAGATATGTTTGCACTCCCGTCATCCCCCTGTCCCTGGCACTCTTTCTCTGCCACCCGTCCCATACCCTTCTCGTAATGCACGATCCTTGCCGTTCCCAACATCCTTTGCTCCCACCAGATTTACAAACTCACTGCTCCACGTTGACAAATACAGTACTGTGTAAAGGTCTCAGGCACTCTAGCTATATATATAAATGTGCCTAAGACTTTCGCACAGTACTGTTCTTCCCTCCATTCCATGCATAATCATGTACCTGCTGCTTAATCTGCTATCGTACCTCCATCCACCAGCACCCTTGGCCGAATGTTTCAGCTAACAATGAAAACTTTCCTCACTAATCTCCTTTAATCTCTACTCCCCTCTTAAAATGATTTCGTCCCTGGTAATACCCTGGCTATCTTTCCTATCTATGCCTTTCATAATTGTACACCACTTGTTCAGATGATTCCTCAGACTCCTGTGTTCCAGAGGAAGCAAACTATGTTTGTCCATCCATTGGTTAATGCTCTCCAATCCAGGCATCACCAGGTAACATCCTGGAATCAGAATCAGGTTTAATATCTATTACATATGCTGTAAAATTTATAAAATATACTATAAAGCTTTAAGTTCCTTGGGGTTAATATCACAAATGACCTGATTTGGTCCAACCAAGCAGAGTCCACTGCCAAGAAGGCCCACCAGCGCCTCTACTTCCTGAGAAAACTAAAGAAATTTGGCCTGTCCCCTAAAACCCTCACTAACTTTTATAGATGCACCGTAGAAAGCATTCTTCTAGGGTGCATCACAACCTGGTATGGAAGCTGTCCTGTCCAAGACCGAAAGAAGCTGCAGAAGATCATGAACACGGTGCAGCACATCACACAAACCAATCTTCCGTCCGTGGACTCACTTTACACCGCACGCTGTCGGAGCAGTGCTGCCAGGATAATCAAGGACACGACCCACCCAGCCAACAGACTTTTCATCCCCCTTCCCTCCGGGAGAAGGTTCAGGAGCTTGAAGACTCATATGGCCAGATTTGGGAACAGCTTCTTTCCAACTGTGATACGACTGCTGAACGGATCCTGACCCAGAACTGGGCTGTACCCTCTAAATATCCGGATCTGCCTTTTGGTTTTTTTGCACTACCTTGCTTTCCATTTTTCTATTTTCTATTTATGACTTATAATTTAAATTTTTAATATTTACTAATTTTAACTATTTTTAATAGTTTTAATATTTAATATTTGTAATCTAGGGAATGTGTAGCACAGAATCAAATATCGCTGTGATGATTGTACGTTCTAGTACCAATTGTTTGGCGACAATAAAGTATAAAGTATAGAGTATAAAGTAAATTACTACACAAAAAGTGCAAAAACAGTGAGGTAGAGTTCATGCATTTATAGACCATTCAGAAATCTGATGACAGCGGGTAAAAAGTTGTTCCTAAAACTCTGAGTGTGTGATTTCAGGCTCCTCTCTGATGTTGGTAATGAGAAGAGGGCACGTCCTGGGTATTGAGGGTCTTTTAAAGATGGGTGCCGTCTTTTTGAAGCATTGCATTTTGAAGATATCTTCAATAGTGTGGGGGCTGGTGCCCATGGTGGAGTTGGCTGAGTTTACAACAATTCTGCAACGTTTTCTAATCCTGTGTATTGGTGACTCCATACCAGACAGTGACATGACCAGTTAGAATGCTCTCTATTGTACATCTCTAGAAATTTGTGAGTGCCTTTTCTGGTGAACTTCTTCCGCACCTGCTCTAAAGCCTTCACATCCTTCCTGTAATGCACAAACCAGAGCTGCACACGATACTCTAAGTTTGACATAACTCTAAATGTAGCCTCACAAATTATTTATACATCTGCAGTATGACTTGCCAACTTCTATACTCCATGCCCCAACTAATGAAAGTAAGTGTGTTTTACACCTCTTCACTACTCAGTCAACTTCTGTTGACACTTTTAGGGAGCTATGGACTTGCACCCCAAGATCTTTCTGTATATTAGTGCGCAACACCTTATATTTGTCTGGATTAAACTCTATCTTCTATTTCTCTGCCATGTTTCCAGTTATCCTCTTTTTCTCCTGTATCATTGACAATCTTCCTGACTATTTGGAACTCTCCAATTTTCATATCATCTACAAACTTACCAATCAGCCCACATGATTTATAAATGTCACCAACAACAGAGATCCCAGTACTGATCCCTGCAAAACAGCACAGGTCACAGACATCCCATCAGAATAATACCCTTCCCTTCCACTAATACCCTCTGACTTCTATGACCAAGCCAATTTTGAAACCAATCTACCAAATCTCAAAGTATCCCATTGGCTTCAACTACTGGATCAGGCTACCATGTGGGACCTTGTCAAATGATTTACTAAAATTCATGTGCAATATACAACATCAATTACCCAACCTTAACCAAAAATCTTTGTCACATCCTCAAAAAAAAAGAAAAGCAAATATGTGGCAGAAGACTTTGCCCACACAAAGCCACGCCAACTGCTCCTAAGAAGTCCATACTTTTCAAAATCCTTGTCCCTCACAATATTCTCCAGTAATTTCCCTACCATTAATACAAGTCTCGCTGGCTTATAATGTCTTTGATTGTTCCTGTTATCCTTATGAAACATAGGAACAACATTGGTTGTCCCTCAGTCTTCTGGGATCTCACAAATGACTAAAGGAGATATAAAGATTTCTGTTCCGGCCACAACACTTTCCTTTCTTGCCTCTCTCAGGTACTCTGGGATAAATCCCACTAGGTGGAGATATCCATCTTAAAGATCTTTGAAGAACCTCAATACCATCCCCTTCTTGATAACAACATTCTCTAGACTATTAGCATATCTCATCCTGATCTCAATATCAACCATATCGTTCTTCTTGGTGAATAGTCTCCTCCATTCCCCTGACTCTACACACAAATTCACTCCTTTGCATAAAATGCCCTAGTTTTCTCCTTAACCTGACTCACAAAGGACATTCATTGCCCCTTTTAGCTTTCCTGATTCCACAGTCTTTCCGGTTTGTTTATATTCCTCAAAGGCCCTCTCCAGTTTCAGCTTCCTATACCTTAAATACAGCATGTTTCCTTTCTTGACTAAATTTACCACATCTCTTGTAATCCAAGGTTCCCAAACCTTGTTTTCCACAAAGAGTCATAGTCATAGAGCACAGAAATCATCCCATCATGTCCATGGCAAACTGTTATTCTGCCTATTCCTATCAACCCTGCACCAAAACCATAGCCGTCTATACACATCCTATCTATGTACTTGTCCAAACTTCTTTTAAATGATACATCAAAACCACATCTACCACTTCCACTGACAGATTATTTCACAGGAACATTTTGGCCCTGAACTTTGAGCAGAAGTGATGGACTGCAACATTGAAGAGATAAGTGCATGGATGAAGGGGTTTGGAGGGCTGACCTTTCACTGACTTCCACATGTCAGATGTGGACTTGGTACCTCTCCCTAGCTACTCTCCCCAGCACCTGCCTAACCCTGTTGCAATCTCCTTTCTCCTAGTTTTGCACTTTCCCACACTTGGGGCCCCACGTTGGTTGGGGCTGACCATGCATGTTGCGTCCCGGCTGTCTACATGAAAAGCAGGGCAGTATGCAAGTCAGCGCAGAACAATAGGGAGAGCAAGATGTTGCCCATGTGGCATGTTCCCTCTCGCCACTCAGTTGATGAATCCAAAGGAATGGCAGAGACCAATACAGTTTGGCACTAGTGGTACTGCAGGACATACCAGTCAGTGCTGAACTCAGTGTAGGATTGCCTAGGGAACTCCTGCTCTGGATTTTTCCAGAGGGTTTGCTCCCAAAGCCTTTCCCATGAGTGAGTATAGCTGCAAGGCAGTGAAGATTTTAGAACAGACTTTTTCTTCTCCTAATTGAGCTGCCAAGCACAGCTGGCCAGCCCCATCTCACCAAAGCAATTGGTTTTAAGGTGCCAGTAACCCACCTTTGCCGCTTCTCCTGTCTATAGAAACTGTTCCACAGGGCTTAGTAGCTAAGCCTGTCACACTGTGGGGTGTGTTGGGGGCAAGAGTGGGCCCAAATGCAAGACACATCTTGTGAGGTTAATCAAATTTAGTTTATTGTTCGATATCAGGAGAGCTAGGCAGGAGCAGGAGTAGCGAACTGGACAAGGACTGAGGACTACAAATAGGCTGGGACCAAGGGTCTGGGCTAGGACTTGGAATCGGCTCCCAGAACTAGAGGAGACATGAAGAGGCTAGGGTATGGACCCCGAGCCAGAGACTGGGCAAGGACCCAGTGCCTGGGTCTTGCCTCGAGCTTGGACCCCAGAACCAGGCATGGACATGACATGGGCTAGGGAGATGAGGAACATGGGAACACAGAGCCTCGGTCTCGAGAGAGCAGGTACATGGAACCATGGACACATACACAGAACAGAGAGCCGGGACCCTTCCTTGGGTACAGGACATAGGGCCGGAACTCACACACAGAACAGAGAGCCGGGACCCCTCCTTGAGTGCAGGACATAGGGCCGGGACTCATGACCCTCCGCGGGGCAATGGCAAGACGGCCTGACCTACTCCATGGAGGCGAGGACAAGTCAAGACAAGACCAACACGAATGAACACCAGACAGTACCTATCTAGCTCCGGTGATAGAACTAGACCAAAGTGCAGGCGGGGGCTGCAGACGAGGGCTAGAAGCGAGAGGGGCAGAGAAGGGATTCAGGCAAGGGGATAGGACAGGAATCACAGACCGCCAGGGCCAGGACTTGACTCAGAATTGGGAAGCCGCCAGGGCTAGAACTTGACTTAGTGCTTTAGTGCCGCCAGGGACAGGACTTGACTTGGTGCTTGAGTGTCGCCAGGGACAGGACTTGACTTGGTGCTTGAGTGTCACCAGGGCCAGAACTTGACATGGTGCTTGAGTGCCACCAGGGCCAGGACTTGACATGGTGCTTGAGTGCCACCAGGGCCAGGACTTGACATGGTGCTTGAGTGCAGCCAGGGCCAGGACTTGACTTGGTGCTTGAATGCCCCCGGAGCCAGGACTTGACTTGGAACCTCCGGGTAGTGGCGAGCTCTCGACTCTGCCCGGGAACAGTAGAAAGCGGTTCTTGATTCCCTCCGGCAGGTTAACTGACGGACCCACCTCGGTGAGGAAACTTTGCAGGCTCGCTTTGGCGAGGTAACTGGACAGCGTTGCTCCGGTGAGGAAGGGTGAACTACTGGCACTCGCTTCGGCAGAGACTATGCTTGCTCCGGCCAGATGACATCGGCACACCGTACCTTGGATGACTTTGCAGACGCTCCCGCGCCGAACGGCTGAAAGCCGGAGACTATAAACTACCGGTTCAGCCAAGCGTTAATTGCCTCTAATCACCAAAGTTGCGGGACACTGGAAAACAGGGAATCAACGGTCCTGATTGTAACATAAACAAGGTAAATTTAAAGGGACCCCGATCCGGACCATGACAAAGCCACATGTGAAGGTAAGGAGCTGGACTTGTTTGACAGAGTCTATTTGAGAGTCATCACATTGGGAGCACTTAACAACCTTAAGGAACCACTTTCCCTCAAACCTTATCTTTATTCATAACTATATGAAAACCTGTGGCGTTATGATAATGATGAGTATTGGGTGCCATTTTGAATGATGCGAGTGATCATGCTCTTTGATCAGAATTGTTTTTGGCAATTCTTTGCACAGAAATGGTTTGCCATCACCTTCTTCTAGGCAGTATTTTTACGGGAGGGGCGACCCCAGCTATTATCAATACTCTTCAGAGATTGTCTACCTGGTCAGATAATCAGGACTTGAGATATGCACCAACTGCTGATACAACCATCCACGGCCTGCTGCCATGGCTTTATGTGACCCTGGATTGGGGGCTAAGTAGGTGCTACAGTTTGCTCAAGGATGACCTGCAGGCTAGCGGAGGGAAGAACGCTCCTTTGGTAGAGATGTATCTCCACACCATCACCCATGGAGTTATGATCACTATTCCTAAAACGTCCTCCTCGTGAAACTGCGATCACCTGGTTCAGCTCACTTCCCAATGCATCGTAAACTGATGGAACAGAGATCAGAAGTCAGATTAATCTACAGTCAATGTTTGGTTAACATGAAAGCAAGGGGCTGAATGGCCTCCTTCTATGTTGTAAGTGTCAATTTGCAAGGAATTTTCTACTCGCTTGGCATAGTAGTAGTGCAATCGCTTGTGTAGAGTATAATGTTCTCCCAAGGAGTTTTTCCCTTAATGGAGAACACTTGTGTGTGATTTTGCTTAATGTGGGGAGGCTGATGTACACAATCCTTGATAGATCAGGGCCACAGTCCAAATGACTGGGCATTCTTTACTGCTGCCACCTTCCTCCTCCTTCTCTGTCGTTGTGATGTGTCATCAGCTCTGCTAGCTCCACCATTAAGGTCTTGGTTGGATCGCTCTTTTCCTGAAACCTCCCCCCTGCACTTAAATGCCATGGGTAATCTTACCAGGAGCTCTGCTCAAACTGGCATCACTCTTGGGATCTCGGAATCTCACAAGCATCTCCGCGTGACAAGGGCACAGTCCTCAGAGAAGTAGGAAAAGTGCGTACGAGACTATTGTGTGTAAAAGCAATCAAGTTAGATAACATAGGCGTTAGGCAATCATTGTCTAATGTTCCAAAATAAGAATTAGCTGCTGGATATTAAAGTCTACTTGCGAGGTTTAACTGGCTGGGGAGCTTCCTCTAAAGAAAACTAACAGCACCAGCTGGGAGTGCGATTACAATGGAGTAATGCTCAGCTGCTTATTCTCTGTCGCTGTTAACCTTCCTGGAGCTCATTTGGAAAAGGAGAACTGAGTTCCTTCAAAAATATATGACAACAGATGCTATTCACTGGTTACAATCACACAACTTCAAATCTTTCTTCCTTCAAAAATCCTCTAAACTATACTTCATATTGAACATTTGTAGTCCTAATCTTCAAGTCCTCTAAAGTTACATTTGGAAGGATGCCAAACCTTGGAGGCCACAAGCACTTGAAATAGCGTAAGATTAGACTTTCCCCTCTTTCCAAAGTAAATTTCCATATGTGCCACACTTTATTTCTTCCTTGTGATGCCATTCATCATTGTCCTCAATCTCACTCTTCAGCTGTGTCCTCAGTTCTAGCTGACTACTGACACACGAGTATTGCGCCATGCTTGGATGAAGGTACAGGAGCCACAGGACCCACAACACCAGGGTCAGGAACAGTTATTATCCCTCAACCATCAGGCTCTTGAACCAAAGGGGATAACTTCACTCAATTTCACTTGCCCCACCACTGAACTGTTCCCACAACCTATGGATTCACTTTCAAGGACTCTTCATTGTATGTTCTCAATACTTATTGCTTCTTTATTATTATTCTCATTGTTGTATTTTTGTTTTCTCCCAGCTCAAGCTGGTAAAACCTGAGGTATGGACATGGCCAAGCACACTCATTTCCCAATTGCTAGGAACTTTTGTACTATTCTAGTGGGTGTTTAGTAATGTGGCTTTCTGGAGATTTATATAAATATTATTGTCTAGCCCCAATTGTTTAATGCTATTGTGTATTGACTTTGGGATGTTATTATTATTATTATTATTCCTTTTTTTCTATTTGTATTTGCATGATTTGTCATCTTTTGCACGTTGATTGTTTGTCCATCCTATTGGGGGCAATCTTTCATTGATTCTATAGTGATTTTCATATTTGCACTGAATGTCCACAAGAAAATGAATTTCAGAGCTGTATGTGGTGACATATATGTACTTTGACAGTGAATTTACTTGAACTCCAGGATGAGATTCCATTTGGGTGAACTCAGCTCAAAGTTGGGTTTAACCAGCCGGTGGAGCGTTTATGTGGTGCCATACTGTTGAAAGTCATATCTTCTACCTAAGACATTAAACTGAGCACCTTTATACCCTCTGATAGAATTTTAAAGCAAAGGGGAGGGCGCTTCAGCCTGCCATGCGCATGTTGACATGCTTATACACTAAAGGTGACAGGGTGGAGATATGTCTTCACCAAAGGAGGTGGAAGGCGCTCCTTCCCTCCACTAGCCTGAAGGTCAACCTTGGGCAAGGTGTAGCACCCACCTTGTTCCCCAATAAGGGGTGGCATGAAGCCATATGAGCAGCTGGTGTATATCACAAGTCCTGGTTATGCGACCACTGATGCCAGGCAGACGATCTCTGAAGAGTATTGATAAAGGCTAGGTTCACACATCTTGTAAAGACACTGCCCAGAAGAAGGCAAAGGCAAACCACTTCTGTCGAAAAATTTGCCAAGTACGACTATGGTCATGGAAAGACCACGATCACCCACGTCATACAGCATGGTTCATAGTGATGATGATGATGATATTAATCCCCAAAAAGCTCACCAGCACCTCTACTCTCTCAGTAGGTTAAAGAAATTCGGCATTCTCCTGTCAACTCTCACCAATCTTTATCAATGTATCACAGAAATCATTCTGGCTGGATACGGAATGACTTGATATGGAAACTGCTCTGCACGTGACCACAGAGAGTTGTGGGCACAGCTCAGCACATCATAGGAACAAGCCTTCCCTCTGTCTGAACCTGTTACTTCTCACTGCCTTGGTAAAGCAGCCAGCATTATCACAGATCCCACCAACACCAAACATTCTCCCTTCCTTCCTCGCCCATCGAGCAGAAGATACAAAAGCCTGAAAGCATGAACCACCCGGCACAAGAACAGCTTCTATCCCACTGATTGTCAGACTCTTGAGTGAACCTTTCATTTGATAAGATGGACTCTTGGGCTCACAATCTACCTCGTTATGATCTTACACTTTATTGTTTACCTGCACCGCACCTTTTCAAAGATTCAAAGTGCATTTATCATCAAAGTCTGTATACAGAATACATCTCTGAGATTTAACCTCCTGCACACAGCCACAAAACAACAAAACACCATGGAACCCATTCAAGAAGCATCAAACACCCAATGCGCAAAAAGTAGGAACTGCGTGAGTGACACAATGCAAACATACAATACATAGACTATTAAACATCAAACCAGGAGTCCAGAAGTATTCAGCTTCGTCCAGTTCAGCATCACGCCGCTAGCCCACTGCAGGCCACAGGGAAAAACATTCTTTGCTAAAGCTCCCAGACCTCATCGACCATCCCGATCAAACTGCTCAAAACCAGTTGCTTTTACACTTTATTCCGCATTGTTGTTGTTTTACCTTCTTCTACCTCAATGTACAGTGTAATGATTTGATCTGTATGATTTGATCAGCGTAATGATTTGACCTGCCTGTTTAAATGTCTGTGTAAATCCCTGTTAAATATAGTGGTAGTTTCTGTTTCCACCTCCTCCTTTAATACCAGGTTCCAGATATCTACCACTATCTTTGTAAAATAAACTCTTTCCACAAATTACCTTTAACTATCCTCACTCTGATCTCAGTACCGATGAAGGGTCTTGGGCCAAAACATCAACTGTTTACTCTTTTTCGTAGATGCTGACTGACCTGCTGAATTCCTCCAGCATTTTATCTGTGTTGCTTTGGATTTCCGGCACTTGCAGATTTTTTCATATTTGTTCTCAATCTTATCTTCAACCGAAGCCCTCTTTTTTTTGATATACTCCAGTTTTTGATATACAAAATAATGCAGGAAATTCCACTCTGTATTTCACAGTTCCAAGTGGCATCAGAGGCCATTTGACCCTTTGAGTTTAAACTATCTCACAGAGCAATTGCATGCTTCCACCAGTTTCCTTTATAACCTATTCCTGTCATTTTCCTATTAGTTGCCCACATTAGGGGCAATTCACACTGATCAGTCACCATGTTCCTGGGATGTGTGAGGAAGCCAGGTCATCCGAAGGGAAACCCCATGCAGTCATGGGAAATGCAGAACGCGGAAGAGTACAGTACAGGACAGGTCTTTCGGCCCACTGGTTTGTGCCAAGCATGATGCCAAATTAATCCAATCTCTTCCATCTGCATTTGATTCGTAATCCCTCTATTACCTCAAATCACGTGCTTTTCTAAAAGTCTGTTGCACACCACAACTGTATCTGTTTCTACAACAGCCTCTGATAGTGTGTTCATAGCACCCATCACCCTCTGTGTAAAAAAAAACTTGCCCCACACATTTGCTTTAAACTCCACCCCCCACCCTCTAATGTGACATGACTATGTTTGGAAAACATTCTAGCTGTCTTCTCTATCTATTGCCTTTCATAATTAAAAAAAATATATCAGGTCTTCCCTCAGCCTCTGACTAAAAAACAATCCATTAAAGAGAAATACACACTCAAAGTTCAAAGTTGAAAGCAAATTTATTATCAAAGTATGCTTACCATGTACGACCTTGAGATTCATCTTCTTGTAGGCTGCCATTAAATAAAGAAACACAATAGAATCCACAAAAAGGCACACACAACAAAGACCATCAAACATCCAATGTGTGAAAAAACAGGGACAACACTAAAGGTCAGATTTGAACTGGGGCTAATGGATATGTGAGGTGCTACTGTTATGAGCTGAAATATGCCTCCTAATCATCTGTAGTCTGTTGAAGTGAATAAATATTGTAGTTAACAGAAATTGAACTTTGATTTCTCTAACTTCCAGTAATTTCTCATCCCTCGCTCTTCTCTCTTCTTCCACTCTCTATTCTGGTTCCACCTTCACCCCCTCTCTTTCCCTCACTTGCTCATCTCCTCCCTCTGGTTCCCCTCCATCTTCACTTTTTTCCATGGTTTATTCTCCCCTCCTGTTAGATTCTGGGCAGAACTGGAGGAACTGTTAGAACTGGGCAGGACAGTTCCTCCAAAATACTAACACCGAGGAATTTGAAGTTCCATGAATGAGATCAGAGGCCATTTCTGTGCTGTATCTCTCTATGACTCCAAGTATGTTTTATACTTACCTCCTGGAAGACCTATTGCTAGAAGTAAATTTCAGCACTATGACCCTTGATGGTGAAGATTGACTGATGATTTCCTGCCAGGTGAGAATGACAAAAATGTAATAATGTATAAATATATAAAGTTGTGAGATCTTTAGATAGGAGAGATAACGTCTTTTTCCTCAGGGTGGAAATGTCAAATACTTGAGGGGATAGATTTATGATTAGAGGAAGAAAAGTTTTAAAAGTTCATGAGGCAATTTTTTAACGTAAAGTTCTAGCTATCTGGATCTCATTCTCAAAGGTGGTGATGGAAGCAGATGTGATAGCAAAGTTTATACATACTTCCACGACAAATTTCCACATGCCACCATCCTCTGCATGAAGAATTTGCCCTTCAGATCTCCTTCAAATCTCTTGCATCTCACCTAATACCATTTCCCTCAGATTTTCGAATTCCCTACTCTGAGAAAAAGACTATGACTATCTGTCCCTCATGATTCCATTAGCCTCTATGGGTTCCAAACCTTTGTTATGCCATGGACCAATATCGTTGAGTAGGACCCCAGTTTGGAAACTCCCACTCTATAAGGTCACTCCTCAATCTTCTTTGCTTCAAGGAAAAAAGGCCCAGGTTATCCAGTCTCTCATTATAACTGAAGCTCTTCAGTCCCAGCAACTTCCTTCTCAGTGACTCCTGCACTCTTTCTATCTCCCTTCCTGTTGCTCTGTTGCAACAATCTCTAGCTCTCCTCAGGGAGGTCAAGTTTGGATCAACCCTGTAACAAGCTTGGCTGAGATCGACCAACATCTTGAGGATGAATAACCCCAAGGCAATAAGTGAAAGAAGAAAAAAGAAAAGAATAATTGGATTTTCAGAGCAGAAATGACATCTCGTATCAGGTCACCCATTCAAAGCTTAAAGTATTCTCACGGTGATTGAACCTATGGAGAAACCTTGTGGCTGTGGTCATATGAGACATCTCACTATATTTAAATAGGTTCTATAATCTAAAGGGCTATCTGTCACAGTCTGATCTCAAATAAAACCAGTAAAACAAAGCACAAGGAAAGCCAAGTGCTAAAGGCACGAGTGCATTCATTCTGGCTCAGAAAACTAAGAAACAAGTGCATATAATATTTCTGTAAGTACTTCTATATATTAATATTTGTTTCCACCAGGGGATTACCTGATATGCACTGGATTGACAACTGTATTGAAATGAGTAGAATGATATAAAATTCTTTGGAATGAAAATAAAGCTGCCCGTGGCAGTTGTCATTAATAGTCTAACCTTGTTGAGAGCAATCTTAAGTGACAGAGGTATAGAACACAATTGTTACATAATGCTACCCTGGGCTCATAAAATTGGAGCATACTGTCGTCTAACAGTTACAAACAGTGGCCAGAGGCTTAAATATAGAAATACATTATCCTCTTTCTGAACAGCTCTCTCCATCTGGTATTCTAGTGTGGGTTTAATTTGAAATCATTTGAAGGGTAGTTTTCGGAAGACTGGGTATTTGCTCTGAGACTTGGTCTTTCAATTGTCTCGGAAACATCCTGATTTTCTGGATGTGCTCCAAGCACTGGAATACAAATGCATTCCCCCAAAGTCCCTTTAAACAGATTGTTGCTGTATTTATTAAAGACAACATTTGGAGCCCATGTTAAGAAAGTGACAATAGAACCTCAGGCTTATTTGATGAGTCTAATTGCACATTTCTATCAAGAACAAGTTTATTTCTGTTGAAACATTGAGAAAGCAAAGAGAAAGAAAGACTAGTTTTGTTTGTCGCGTGTTTGAAACATAGAAACATACAGTGACATGCATCATTTGCAACAAATGAAATCAGCAAGGATTGTGCTGGGGCAACATATCACATCCACAACTCGGTACCCCTAACCCATACGTCTTTGGATTATGGCAGGAAACCGAAGCTTCCTGAAGAAACCCACACAGTCACGGGGAGAAGGAGAAAGCTCCTTACAGACAGTGGTGGGAATTGAACGCTGATCTTACGGCTGGTGGTGTAATAGCATTATATTAACTGCTATGCAGTGATGTTGAAACATTACACTGTATCAGGCATCATTATCAATGGGTTGGCAGATGAAATATTCCTGAGCTTATTGTTCATTTTGGACAATACATAAAACCGATGACATCAAATCGGCCATCGACTCTCTTGGTTTACATTTAAAGTAAAGGCATCCGTTAGTCTTGCGAGACCATGGATCTGCGCCTGGAAAGTCTTCACTCTCCAGGGTGCAGCCTTGGGCAAGGTTGTATGGAAGATCAACAATTGCCCATGCTGCAAGTCTCCCCTCTCCACAACACCAATGTTGTCCAAGGACCCATACCCCTTGGCACCAGTGTCGTCGCAGAGCAATGTGTAATTAAGTGCCTTGCTCAAGGACACAACATGCTGCCTTGGCTGGGGCTCGAATTCACAACCTTCAGCTCACTAGTCCAATGCCTTAACCACTTGGCCACGTGCCCACACATTTTTATTTACATTTAACTCCATGCAATTGTGTAAGGGCTGCTGTATAGATACGATGTAATGGTGTCTCAAAAGTACCAGACCATATTCATTCCCAGTCTGACCACTGAATCTTGACATTAAGTAGCATCACTGTTATCAAAAGATCCACCATCAATCTCCTTGGAGATACGATTGGTTTGAAGCCTGACTGGTTCAGGCACATAATTATTGGTCCAGAAATTATTGTATTGCTGCCATAAAACAACTAAGAGAAAATAAATCTGATTCCAATTCAAAGTTGAAAGTGAATTTATTATGAAAGTACATATATGTCACCATATACAACCGTGAAATTCATTTTCTTGCGGGCATTCACAGGAGCGGCAAGGTAGTGCAATGATTAGCACACTTTACAGTACTAGCCAGCTGGGTTTAATTCCCAACGCTGTCCGCGAGAAGGTTGTATGTTCTCCACGTGATGGTTAGCACAATGCTGTTATAGCGAGGTGTGTCAGAGTTCAATTCCGACACTGTCTGTAAGAAGTTTGTAAGTCCTTCTTGTGACTGTGTGGGTTTCCTCTGGGTGCTCCGGTTTCCTCCCACAGTCCAAAGACCTAGTGGTTAGTAGATTAATTGGTCATTATCAATTGACCCCTGATTAGCTCAGGTTAAACCATGGATTGCTGGGCAGTGCAGCTCAAAGGGGCGGACAGGCCCTACTCTGTACTATATCTCAATAAAATAAAATATAAATATAAATACAAGAAACAAAATAGAATCAATGAAAGGCATCACCCAAAAGGACAAGCAACAACCAATATGAAAAAACAACAAATTTTGCAAGTACAAGAAGAAAGAAAATAAAAGAAATTTAAAAAAAACAATAAATAATAAGCTATAAGTATCAAAAACATGAGTTCTTCGAAGTGAGTCCACAGTCTGTGGAAATGTTTCAATGATGGGGCAAGTGGAGTGATGTCATCTCCCTTGGTTGAAGATCCTGATGGTTGAGGGGTAGTAACTGTTCCTGAAACTGGTGGTGTGAGTCCTGTACCTCCTTGCTGATGGCAGCAGCGAGAAGAAAGCATGATTCTGTTTCGATGATGCACTGCGGCAACACAGGTAGACAGGCTGGTGAGGTTTGGCTCACTTGCCGTCACTGAATCGGAATCAGAAGCTGATTTATTATCATTTGGTTTGTTTTATGGCAGCAGTACATTGTAAAGACAAAAAAATTACTAGAATTTGCAATAAATAAAGAATAGCGCAAAATTAAGGAATAATGAGGTAGTATTCAAGGGGATAATGGATGGTTCAGAAGTCCTATGGTGGAGGGGGTGAAGCAGTTCCTGAATTATTGAATTTAGGTCTTCAGGGTCTGTGTAAAGTTCTGGTTGCCCTGCTGTAGGAAGGATGTCATTAAAATGGAGAGAGCAAAAATGATTTTTACGAGGATGTTAAGGGCTTAGGTTACAAGGAGAGACTGGGACTTTTTATACGGAGCATAGGAGTCTCTCTGTATCCATATTTGTTTGGCATCATTACACAGCATAGCCCTTGTTCCAACTCCCTTTTGCCCTCAATTCTTTTCTCTTTCTTGTTGTTCCTGCTGAAGTAGAAAGTCAAATAGTGGACAAGCGAGAAAGACTTTCAAGGTCTACAGCAGGATCTGGATCAGCTGAGAAAATGGGCTGAAAAATGTCAGATAGAATTTAAAAGTTCGAAGTTCATTTATTATCAAAGTATGTATACAGTATTCAACCTTGATGTTCGTCTTCTTGCAGACAGCCACAAAAGAAAGAAACGTCATAGAACCCACTTAAAGAAAACACTCACGCAAGACCATCAGATGTACAAAAAAAGGAACAAATCACAGAAACAGCAAAAATCAAACAAATAATACACAAAACAGTACACATCAAACTGCAGAGTCCCCAAAAATGTATCCACAGCCATGAGCTATAGGGGTGACTAAAGCCTGTCCAGAACCTAATGGCTGTGGCCACAACCACTGAGTCAATCAGTTCAGTGCTGTGCCAATCAATCTAGACCACAGGCACAGATCCAGTTCAATTTAATGCAGACAAATGTAAGGTGTTGCAATCTGGGAGGACAAATCAGGATAGGACTTACACGGTGTGGTAGAACAGAGGGATCTGGGAATAGAGATCCATAATTTTTTGAACGTGGCGAGGGCTATGGTCCAGGTGCAGATAAATGGGACGAGGCAGATTAATAGCTCAGCAAGGGCTAGATGGGCCAAAGGGCCTGTTTCTATGACTCTATGATTCTTTCTCCTTCCTGGTTCATCTGCAAGGCTCGCTTGTCAGTCTGTCTTGCTGCACTGTATTGGACTGATAGAAGGAAGTCAATATCTTGTCTGATATCCTGCAATGGATCTAAATTAAACAAAATGGCTTTACTTGTCACATGTACATCAAAACAGTGAAACAAGCAGTGAAATGCATCATTTGTGTCAAATCAAATCAGCGAGGATTGTGCTGGAGACGGTCCTCAGATGTCATTACGCTTCAGGTACCAACACAGCATACCTACAACACAGTAACTCTAACCCAAATGTGTTTGGAATGTAGGAGGAATCTGGAGCACCCAGAGGAAACCCACGTGGTAAAGGGGAGAACATACAGACAGCGGTGGGAATTGAACTCTGATTCCCAGCACTGTAAAGCAACTGCTCTAACCACTATATTACCGTCCTGCCTTGTCTCTGGGCTTTTTAAGATTTTAATGTTTTAATACTTAAAAGACTTTCAGGCGAGTTATGGATAGGAATGGTATAGAGAGGTATGGGCCAAATGTATAAAAGGGTATAACTAAGGAGGAACCTTAATCAGCATGGACAAGTTGAGCCGAAAGGACTGTTTTCATGCTGTGTATACTGTATGACTCTAACTGCTTCTGTTTTGTATTTCAGTCCTCTCCAGGTCTGAACCAGGAAGGAGGAATGAAGTTCGATCGCACCCTGGCTTCGTGAATCTGGGAGAATATAAGAACATAAGAAACAGAAGCAGGAGTCGGCCATCTGGCCCATTGAGCCTGCCCACCATTCAATAAGATCATGGCTGATCTGGCCATGGACTCATCTCCACCTACCTGCCTTTTCCCCATAACACTTAATTCCCCTACTATGCAAAACTCTATCCAACCTCATATTAAATATATTTACTGAGGTAGCCTCCACTGCTTCATGGAGTAGAGAATTCCACAGATTCACCACCCTCTTGGAAAAGCAGTTCCTCCTCATCTTCGTCCTAAATTTACTCCCCCGAATCTTGAAGCTATGGCCCTAGTTCTAGTCTTGAGATCAGAGTTCGAGACCCAGTTTTTGGGGTCATGTCAATGGAACTGGAGGCCGGAGGCTAAATAATCCGGCCTGCCTTGCGGTTAGAGGTCTGTATATGCGTATAGGTGGGAAGGAAGAACAGGGACTTGTTTTGCTGTAGTTGTTTTGTTGCTTGTTGTGTTCTGTTTCGCTGTGTTTTGTGTTCTGCCAAACGCTGTGGGCATGCTGTGTTGGTGCCAGAATGTGAGATGACTCTTGCACCTGTAAATGATGCACTTCACTGTATGTATTGTTCTGTATAACTACATATCAAATAAATAAAGGCACACACTCGCAGGAGGAGTTAACGTGTGTATTCACTTTGCAGAGGGAGCAACAAATCAATGCCTATGCATGAGTTATCAGTTAGTAATTGGTGCTAAGGGAAGTCAATGTGCTAAAAGAAATAGATCCATATATTACACTTTTTCACCCTTTAGATTAATGTGACATAAAACTGCATATAGAACAAAACATTAAATTTCCCTTTAATAAACCATATTCAAATAAACATGTTTTCACAATAACAGTGTTTTCTTGATTTTTCTCTTTTTAAATAACAGTCCATACTAACTTTGCTGTGCTAAAGACTGAGGTCCTTTAACATCTGCCGGATGATGCTGAGGATGTTCTACGAGTCTGTGGTGGCCAGTGCTATCATGTTTGCTGTTGTGTGCTGGGACAGCAGGCTGAGGGTGGCAGACACCAACAGAATCAACAAACTCATTCGTAAGGCCAGTGATGTTGTGGGGATGGAACTGGACTCTCTGACGGTGGTGTCTGAAAAGAGGATGCTGTCCAAGTTGCATGCCATCTTGGATAACGTCTCCCATCCACTACATAATGGACTGGTTGGGCACAGGAGTACATTCAGCCAGAGACTCATTCCGCCGAGATGCAACACAGAGCGTCATAGGAAGTCATTCCTGCCTGTGGCCATCAAATTTTACAACTCCTCCCTTGGAGGGTCAGGCACCCTGAGCCAATAGGCTGGTCCTAGGCTTATTTCCTGGCATAATTTACATATTACTATTTAATTATTTATGGTGCAATTGTAACGAAAACCAATTTCTCTCGGGATCAATAAGGTATGACTATGACTAAAGATTCAGTCTTCTGGATGCTGCTCTGTTTCTTTCAGGGTAGCACTTTCGGACCTATGGAGGGGCATCAGGTTTGGCCGGTGTCTTGTCAAAGACAACTTTCTCTGTTGCAGGTGTCACGCTGCCGTTAGTGACATGATCATAACTGAGAGGCAAGTCTGCAGGGTCTAATGTGTCCATCTTGTTGAATGTAGTCAACTCTGGTGTGTTCTATAGCTGAGCATGCAGTATCTGGTCCGCATGATGTCTCCACATATGATCTCCTACATCCACTGTGTACATCAGGGACCAGTTCTTGAAGCTATCTTACCAGGTATCCACTTGTCTTCTTGGTAATTACGTGCTAGCACCTCTTGTCCAACTTTGAAGCTCCTTGGTGATTTACTTGGCAACTGGCAGAACTGCTTATTCTGCACTTCCCTCTATTGATCTGGGTTCAGGAGGTCTACGTGAGATCTCAGATTCCTGCTCATAAACAGCATTACAGGTGTTTGATTTATCATCGTATGAACAGAGTTCCAATATACAAAAAGGAAGTTGTCCACCTTGTGCTGTATAGAAATATTCTCCTTGTCCATAGCTTTAATGGACTTCTTGAAGGTTTGGATAAACCTTTCAGCTAACCCATTCGTTGCTCAGTGGAGAGGAGCTGGCTTGAAATGTTTGATGCCATTTTTCTTCAGGAATATTCTGAACTCTTCGGATGTGTATTGTGGTCAGTTGTGGCTGACAGTCCTCAGAGCGGAAACAGTCTTTTCTGAGGTAGTTGGCTTCACTGGTATGATCTCAGGCCACTTAAATCAGCATCCACAGCAATCAGAAACATGGAGTCCATGAATGACCCAGCAAAGGCAATATGTACTCTTTGCCAAAGTGAAGGTGGCCACTCCCATGGGTGCAACAGTGCCTTTGGGGGTGAATTTTGACCTTTGTGGCATCCGGAACAGATTTTGGTCAAGTTTTCAATCTGTCCATCTATTCCTGGCCATGTAGCTCTGTTTTAAGACTCTTCTCCTTGACTGTACCCAGGTGCCCTTCATGCAGATTCTCTAACACTCTGGTGCACAGCTTAGAGGGAGCCACAACATGAGAACCACACATCAGGGTTCTTTGACACACGGACAGTGGGTGTTCGGCTCACTGAGAACTCTGGAAACATAGGATTGCCATGTCGGCTATTCTTGCATGATGATATAGACTTTTCACAATGCAGGCTTTTTCCTTGTTTCTCTTTGTATTTCTGAATTTGCTACTGGCAGATGGTTCTGTGTGGAACACCTCTGCTGGATCACAGAATGAACACCTTCCTTCTTCAGTTGCCAACAGTGGAAGATGTGACAACCCATCAGTGTTGCTGTGTTGTTTGGTAACCTGGAACTCTATTGCATAAGAGTGAGCTCCTAGGAAAAGTGCCCAATGTCACAACCAGATAGCAGACATCACTGGGATTTTGAAAATGGACACAAGGGGCTGGTGGTCTGTCACTAGAGTAAACTTTTGTCTGTAGAGGTAGTGATGGAACTTTATTCCCCTTAATAGACCTGACTTTGGTCGATCTGTGCGTAGTTGCATTATCCGCTTGTCAGTGAACTTGAAGCAAATGCAATTGGATGTTAGGATCTGATGTTATTTGTTTCCTTGAATGTTCTTTCACATCTTTCTGTCCATTCCCACTTTGCTCCTATCTGCAACAGTGTGTTCAATGGGTGCAGCACTGCAGCAATGTCTGGGAGAAACCGGTGGTCATAGTTTACAAAGCCCAAGTATAACCTGAGTTGTGACACATTTTCTGGTTTGGATACCTGCAGCACTGCTTCAATACTCTCTTGTGACTTCCGTAAGCTATGCCTGTCAATAACATGTGTACAATATGAGATTTGATTCTTGAAAAATTGACATTTGTTTCTGTTTGCACACAGACCATACTCACTCAGCCTGGTCAGCACTTTACCAAGGTTCTGGAGGTGCTCTTCATCATTCTTGCCAGTCATGATGATGTCATCAAGATAAATATTGTGTTCCTGGGATATCTTGGAACATTTGGTCCATTGCTCTTTGCCAAATTGCTGGATCTGATGCGACACCAAAGATGAGGTGATTATAGAGGAACTTCCTTCTTGACTCGTCAGTCTCTATTTGCAAATAGACTTCTAACAAGTCAATCTATGAAAGCCTCTCTCTGCTTGCAAAGGTGAAAAGAAATTGTGGGAGAGGATTCTGCACAGTACACAGCACAGGGTTGACGCTCACTTCGAAGTCCCCGCATACGCGAGCAGGTGGCCTTCCCTTTCTTTATCACCAGACAATGGTCATGGCCCAATCGCTCCACTCATCCTCAGAGAGAACGCCAGCTGCCTCCAAGCTCTTAAGTTCAGCATCCACTTTAGGGTGTAGTGTGTAAGAAAATGGACACACTTTATGGAATCTTTCTGTTGCTGCTTCACCCTTTCATTTCTGGCCTTCATGCATTTACCACTACCCTTCTCAAACACCCTCTGATCAGCATTAAGCAGCTGTGACAGTCTCTGGTCTTTTGGGCTGCTGATGCCTGTTCTCTTTATATACGATTCCCAGTTCTCATTAACACTATCAAATTTGTCAACTTTCCCAACTAAGGCCACCATCATGTTATTTTTACTTCAGTTTTGCTAGTTGTACGTCTTTCACTGTGTATTGTTCAGTGTTACCCATGTGACCTTTTCTAGCATCCATGACCTCATTCTCTTCAGTTCACTCTTTCCTCTTGCTGTCTCTCTCCCGTCCTTTGAATTCATTCACCTCATAGCTGTCAGTGTATTTGGAGGTATTCACTGACATTCATGTTTGTGTTCATCGCCAATTTGTTGTGTCTGTACAACTACATATCAAATATGTCAAGGCACACACTCGGAGGAGATGCTAATGTGAGTATTAACTTTGTAGAGAGAGCAACAAATCGATGTGCAATTAATAGTCAATAATTAGTGCTAAAGGGAGTCGTTACACTGAGAAATCGATCCATACATTACAGTATGTTTCAATGTACATGTGATAAATAAACCTGAATCTTGAACCTTAAAAGGATCCAATTTAGCCGATGTTTTACAATGACACAAAACAAACAGGGATGATGGAAAACTGGAGTGATATGTAAAGGTTTTGTGTAGGTCCTGCTGAACCTGAAGAGTATTTTCAGCATTTTCTTCTGTTTACCTCTGCTAGATTACTTGAGCAAAGTGATTTCCCAGAAGTCAAACTGGAATCAAAAACAAAAGAGGGTCTGGTCTGTTGAGCCTGTTCTGTCACTTAATAAAATCATAGTTGACTGGCATTAGACTCAGTTTCATCTACCTCCCTTTTACCCATCTCTTAATTGTTCTGCTATGCAAAAATCTACCTAATTTGGTCTTAAATATATTTAATACCATTAACCTGCCTTTGCCCCTTCTGTCAGTAGAAATGGTTCCACATTAAATATAAAACCGGTTATTTTGAACAGATGGGGCTTATCAGCTGTGGTTGGCAACTCACTTAGGACAAGAAGAACTCTGATCTCTAACTTTCGCTGCTTTGTGAAGGCTTCAGGAGTAAACTTAGAAGGACAAATCTGGAGCTGGAGTCCTGAATGCAGTCCTACATTGAGTTTGACAATGACTGGCAAATCCTGTGATGCCACTGATGCTAAACTGTATCAGTCTCTGCTGTTCCTTTGGATTCACCAGCTGCATGGAGAGGGGAAGCCTGCTGCATGGGCAACCACTTGCTCTCCATATGGTACTGCCCTGGCTTGTGTATTGGCTTGCATATCACATAGATGGCTGGGATACAACATCCATGATCACCCCCAACCAATGAAGGGCATCAAATATGTAATGAGGAAGCCTCTACTGCTTCCCTGGGCAGAGAATTCCACAAATTCACTACCCTCTGGGAAATGCAGCTCTTCCTCATCTCCGTCCTAAATTCATTCCTCCAAATCTTGAGGCTATCTCCCTTAGGTCTGGTCGTTAAAGTTGGTTACAGTTTATTGACCATTGGAAAGCTTGCTCACTGTTGTTTCTGAACACGCTCAGTCTTTCTCCCAGAGTTGGGGAATCAAGAACTAAAAGAGATAACCTTAGGGTGAGAGAGCAAATATTTAATAGGAAGCTGAGGAGAAAATGCTTTCGCCCAGAAGATGCTCTGTATATGGAACAGAAGAAGAGGTTGAGACAGGTACGTAAGCAATATTTAAATGACACCTGGACAGGGATACGCATACAATAGGTTTATAGAGCTATGGGCCAAACAGGACTAGCTTAGATGGATGCCAGACACACAAAATGCTGGAGGAACTCAGCAGGCCAGGTAGCATCTATGGAAAAGAGTACGGTCGAAGTACCGAGCCAAAATCCTTCAACAGGAATTGGGGAAAAAAGGTGAAGAGTAGATTTAAGAGGTTAGATGGGTGTCTTGGGTGGGATGGATGATTCCCATGCTGTATGACTCTAACTCTATGACTCATTTATTGGAAGTGTTCTGCGGAAAATTCATACACATGAGTGTGGTATGTAGAAACCAGAAATAGTCTAAATATTGAATTTACCAATTTCAGATTATTCTTATTTGGACTTCTTCCTCTTTCCTTTCCAGTCCTGATGAATGGTCTCCACCCAAAACATTGTCTGTTTGTTCCTCTGGCATTTTGTGTCTGTTACCTACTCCTCCAGAGATCCGTTCTCATTTTCATTGGTCCGCTAAATACTCTATCTCTTTGTTCACCCTTTCCATTCTATCTGCCGATCATCCAGGCACCTATTCTTCTGGGTTTCTTCTTTCTCATCTTATCCCTCCCTCATCTGTGTTTCTTCCCCCCTTGACCTGTTTCCATTCATTGCCCATTAGCCTTGATCTCTAACCTGTTCACTTGGCTCAGTCTGTCCATCCTCAACACCCATATCAGAATCAGAATCAGCTGTAACATCACTGAAATATGTCACAAAACTTGTTATGCGGCAGCAGTACAGTGCAGTACATAATAATAAACTATAATAGAAACTAAATTATATATATATATAAAAAGAAAAAAATAGTATGGTAATGTTCATGGGTTCAACGTCCATTCAGAAATTGGATTGCAGAGGGGAGAAAGCTGTTCCTAAATCCCTGACTGTGTGCCATCAGGCCCCCGTACCTCTTCCCTGATGGTAGTAAGGAGAAGAAGGCATGTCCTGGGTGATGGGGGTCTTTCATGATGGATGCCACATTTTTGAGGCATTGCTCCTGAAAGATGCCCTGGACGCGGGTTTCTCCTATTGCCAACCAGCCTCCGCCTCACCTCTGTATACTGGCTACCTTCCTTCTACACTCTCAGTCCTGATGGAGGGTCTCGACCCTGAATCTTAAACATCTCTTTGCCTTCACTGATGTTGCCTGATCCACTGAGTTCCTACAGTTTGTTTTTTTTTTAAATTGCTCCCAAAAAAAAGCAACCAACTTGGTCACCTGTTCTAAAAGCTGCTAATGTGACTCAGTGTCAAGCATCCTTTGAGCTTCTGTGTAAATGCTTTCACTGGATGGAGCTACGTCAAAGTAAACATTTGGAACAGGGTCTTCAATCACATCATGAATTCATTCAGTAAAATTACAATCAAAATCTAGAAAGACCTTGACAGCCTGCAAACCATTTAGACCCAGAGGTTGGAGACATATTATTCACTCAATTTATTAATGTTTACTTCCAGCCAACAGTAAATATTACCTTTGAGATCAGTGCCTCCATCAAAAACTGCATATATTTAGAGTCATCGAGCCATAGAGCACTACAGTGTAGAAACAGGCCCTTTTGTCCATCTAGCCTGTGTTGAACTGCTATCCTCTGAATAGACAAATGTTCAGCCTTACACATATTCAAATGATCACCATCGTAAGCCTTGAAAAATGCTCTTGGTCTGACGGTTTTTTCTTCACTATTGTGTACCCTTAGTCAGCAGCATGCTTCCTGTCATGGTAGTCACTGGCAGAACTGGACCCAAGTACACAGGAATGGCAAACTCTGTCACTGTGAGCGCTGGCAACGACTCAGCCTAGGAGTGGAGGAATGGCAGGTTCCCCATGAAGAGATGGAAACAAGAGGTTATGCATAGGAATTCCAACAGAGCCACAGAGGGACAATCAAGTGACATAGAACATAGGACATAGAACATAGAAATCTACAGCACATTACAGGCCCTTCAGCCCACAATGTTGTGCCGACCATGTAACCTACTCTAGAAACTGTCTAGAATTTCCCTACCGCATAGCCCTCTATTTTTTTAAGCTCCATGCACCTATCTAAGAGTCTCTTAAAATACCCTATTGTATCTGCCTCTACCACCGTCACCGGCAGCCCATTCCATACACCCACCACTCTCTGTATGAAAAGCTTACCTCTGACATCCCCCTTGTACCGACTTCCAAGAGCCTTAAAACTATGTCCCCTCATGTTAACCATTTCAGCCCTGGGAATAAGCGTCTGACTATCCACACGATCAATGCCTCTCATCATCTTATACACCTCTCCTCCTTGAATCCCTCCTCTGCACTCCCTCTTTAGTATCCACATCCTTCCTGTAGTGGGGTGACCAGAACTGAATACTAATCCAAGTGGGGTCTAACTAAGGTCTTATATAGCTTCAAATTACCTCCCACTATTGAACTCAATCCCACGGTTGATGAAGGCCATCACACCATATGCCTTCTTAACAACACCATCAGCTTGCACAGCATCTTTGAGAGCCCTATGAACACAGGCCCAAAGATCTCTCCGATCCTCTACACTGCCAAGAGTCTTACCATTAACATTATATTCTGTCTTCAAGTATGACATACTGAAATGAACCATTTCACACTTATCAGGGTTGAACTCCATCTGCCACTTCTCAGCCCAGTTCTGCCCTTGACAAAGCCATGCTGACTATCCCTAATCAGATTATGTCTCTCCAATGACACTACAAGACAAATCGTTCTCCACAAACGTACAAGGATTGAACAAGAGTCCCCCTTAATAATGATTAGAAAGTGAGAAACATGAGCCAGTCACAATTAACTTGACAAGATTAAACAGGACTTAACAGGTATAACAATTAATACACACAGATTAAGAAACCAAGCTCTGAAACAAATGCTCAAGAAACCAAGAAACCCAGCACTCTATGGCAAGCTCTGAATGGGGCCCACAGGACTCATGACACTTCTGGTGACTACATAGCATGCCTACAACTCACTAACCTTAAACGTATGTCTTTGTAATGTGGGAAGAAGCAGGGGCATGTGGAGGAAGCTCACATGATCACGGGGTGAATGTACAAACTCCTTACATCAGCGACAGGAATTGAATCCCGTTTGGTGATCACTGGTGCTGTAAAGAATTGCACTAGCTGCTACGCCATTGGAATGCCAGTTAAAGCTATTCTCCTTCATATGATTATACTGAGACTGAAACCCCAATATAGGGACCCGTTGTTCCAGAACAAAGAGGAAGTGAAGTGGGGAAACCAGTGATAGGAAGGGAGCCATGATTCCTGTTTCATTACAAGCCAAGGGATTGATAAATGACTTTGTTCAACACTGGAAAACCTGCTTCACCAACATGGTGAACAGAGTGATAATTGATCATCTACTGTATCCGGTGCTCCCAGTGTGGCCTCCTGTGTATCGGTGAGATCCAGCATAGATTGGGAGATCATTTCATCAAGCACCTTCGCTCTGTCCAGTACAAAAAGTGGCCACCCATTTCAATTCTACTTCCCATTCCCATTCCGGCATGTCAGTCCATGGTCTCCTCTACTGCCACAATGAGGCCAGACTCAGGTTGGAGGAGAAACAGTTGATATTCTGTTTGGGTAGTCTCCAGCCTGATGGCACGAATGTCGAATTCTCGAAGTTCCAGTAATTGCCTCTCCTCCTCTCCTTCAACAATTTGCTATTCCTGTTTCTCATACCTTCTCTTCTTATCTGCCCATCAAATCCCTCTGGTGGTCCTCCCCCTTCCCTTTCTTCCATGATCTTTGTCTTCTCCTATCATATTCCCCCTTCTCCAGCCCTTTATCTCTTTCACCAATAAACTTCACAGCTCTTTGCTTCTCTCCCCTCCTCTCTCTCATATCACATCACCAGCCACATTATACTTCTTCCCTCCATCTCCCTACTTTCCTGTTCTGACTTTTTCCTCCTTCCTTTCCAGTCCTGATGAAAGGTCTCAGCTGGAAATGTTGACCGTTTTCTCTTTTTCATAGATGTTGTTCCAGGATTTTGTGTGTGTTGCTCTGGATTTCCAGCATCTGCAGATATTCTCATGCTTGTGATGAGTGAGAGAAGGATTTTATTTGGCCAGTTTTACACTTTTTGAAACTCATTCAAGTAAAGTTTACTGTTACGTACAGGGAGGTGCAGATACAATGAAGAAAACTTACAATAGCAACACATAGCCTCAGACATCACGCAGAGCATATATTAAACATAAATTATACAAGACACTGAAGAGAAAAAAAGACAGCAAAACAAGACATTGGTGAAAAAAAAAACAGACAAGTCCATAGTAGTGTAAGACATGGTTGTTAGTGTTCTATTGCTGAGGTAGAGTTTGGGCTGGTCAGGTCATTCGAGAGCCTAATAGTTGTAGAAAAATAGCTGTTACTAAACCTGGTGTTGTGGGACTTCAGGCTTCTCATGCCTGATAATAGCAGTGAGAAGAGGGCATGGCCTGGGTGGTGAAGGTCTTTGATAATAGGTGCTGCCACCCTGACATATCACCTCCCCTATGATGCTGACAATGACAGGGGGTGCTGGCCTGGCTGTGCCCACTGTTCCCTATAGCATCCTGTGATCCCGTATGTCTGAATTGCCATACTAGGCCATGGTGCAGCCAGTCAAGATACTTTCTACAATGCATCTGTAGAAGTTTGTTAGAGTATTTGGTGACACGCCAAATCTCCACAAACATCTGATTAATTAGGGGCACTGGCACACCTTCTTTATGATTGCATCTAGGGCAGGTCATCTGAGGAGTTACATGAAATGGACTTTGATATTTCTGTGGGCTATATATTTCTGTGGGAGATGATAAACTCCTACAAAGTTTAAAGTACACTTATTAGCAAAGTATGTATATTGTATACAACCTGGAGTTTTGTCTTCTTGCAGGCGGCCACAAAACGACGAAACACAACAGAACCCAATTAAAAATTCACACACAACAAAGACCGTCAAGCACACAAAAAAAGAACAAGTTGTGGAAACTATAAAAAGTAAACAAATAACACAGAATATTAACCCCAGAGTCCCTGAAAATTAGTCCACAGCCACAGGGGCAAGTATAGCTGGTACATAAGCCCGATGGCTGCAGGCTAAAGCCATGGGGCCAGCTCGGTGCTGAGGCAAGTGCCAGTAGCTGCATAACTCTCTACATAAATGTGGTATTAAGGGGCCACTGCACAGGATTGGGACAAAGATGCAGAAGGTTGTCGACTCAGCCAGCTCCATCATGGGCAATAACCACCCCACCATCAAGCACATATTTAAAATGTGACACCTGAAAAAGTTAGCATTCATCATTAAGAAGATCAGGACAAGTCTGCTGCCTGTGATTTTAGTATTTATTTTTTTATTTAGCGATACAGCGTGGAGTCGGCCCTTCCAGTTCCTTGAGCCACACCCTGACAAACCCGGTTAACCCTAACCTAATCACAGGACACTTTACAATAACCAGTTAACCTTCCCGGTCTGTCTTTGGACTGTGGGAAGAAACCAGAGCTCCTGGGGAAAACGCATGCCTTGCACGGGAGGACGTACAGACTCTTTCCAGACAGCAGCAAAATTGAATTCCAAACTCCGGAACATCCGAGCTGTAGCAGTGTCACACTAACTGCTACCCTACCATCAGGGTCGAGGGACAGGAGCCTGAAGACACACACTTTATGTTTTATGAACAGTTTCCTCCCGTCCACCATCTGATTTCTTAACAATCCATGAACCCATATATGTAATATATTATTTTATATTATATATATTTTTCTTATTGTAATTTATAGTATTTTTATATATTGCACTGTACCACAAAACAACAAATTTCATGACGTAAGTCAATGATAATAAACCTGTTTCTGATTCTGACTCTGATAACAAAAAATATCTCTAAATAAAATAAAATAAATTAATAAACAGATATAGGCTGCATGGTCTCTCTGCCATTCAGTCCAGGGAAATTCCTTCTCCGTCAGGTCAACAGCTTAGTGAAATCTTGTGATAGGGTGCTACAGTAGTGTATCAGTCAGTGGGAAGCTAGTACAACTCGGGGCGTCAGAATTCGGGATTCATTTCCGGCACGGTCTGTATGGAATTTGTACTTCCTCCCCATGGAATGCATGGGTTTCCTCCAGGTGCTCCGGTTTCCTCCCTCTTTCCAAAGACTTACCGGTTAGTAGGTTAATTAGTCATTGTAAATTGTCCTGTGAATACGCTAGGGTTAAATAGGTGTGTTGCTGGATGGGGTGGCTTGTTGTTCCGTGCTGTATCACTAAATAAATAAATAAATAAATAGAATGATTGCCTCCTTCAACCTCTAAAAATGACAAAAGTCTCTCCTCGATGATGTTTGCTCTGCTGCAAATTAAATAAAGCTTGCTTCTTTTGTGAGTATGACGAATGGATTTAAGTCTTGCCACAGACAAACAGAGGACCACGTTGTGAAATACAGGCTGGATGACACAATCCTGGAATGACACCCATTTGTGTGAACATGAAGCCAGAATATCCTCCCGTACCAGGGCCAGCTGCGTGGAACGTCAGCCTTCCCACTCGGCAGGTCCGCGAGTAATCTAACACACAAACATCTCAATGCGTGTGGCCACCAAAGCAAACTAGGCCAACATTACAGCAGAAGCCAGAGCAGTTCCAAAGAAAACAGGTTATTACTTTTTCACAGCTCTACTGAATACTGTTTCTGGTTTTAGTGGATATTCTTTCCCAGAATGTACACATGCAGTATGAAGCCAAATAATAGGATGAGGTATGATGTTGAGTTTGACCAGGGGTGGCCAACCTTTTACATTCCATGCGTCAATTTTTTCACGCACAAGTTCAGATGCGATTTTTTCATGCACGAGTTCTATATTAACATCTTTTTACAAGAATTGAATGGGGGCACAAGAGTTGTATGGCGCATCTGAACTCATGCGTGAAAAAATTGACGCATGCAATGTAAAAGGTTGGCCACCCTTGAGTTAGACAAACATCTAAAGATAAGGAGAGGCTTCCCCTCATTTTTATCTGCTCACATATTTTACCCACATGTGTATGACCACAAGACTTCCAAAGTCAAATGCAGCTTCCTAGATGAGTGATGTTAGCCCTACACTGGGTTGGCAGCTCATTACCAGGAAATGAATGTTTCAGCTGTGACTGTTTCTTCTCAAAGGGTCCCAGACCCCATAATGCACTGCTCCTCATTCCCATTGTGCTCTACCACATGGCCTGTTGGATTATATTTCTCACTCAATGTAGTCCTTCCGAGTGTTGGAATGGGGTGAGAGAGAAGAAGGTGGGAAGAGATGAGTGAGAAACTCTACTCTGTGCATAACATTAAGTATATAAACATCCATCTGGCAAGGACATAGTCTCTGCATTCCTTCTAAATGAGCAAGGAAATAGGTGCAACTGAATAACTTTACCCCCGCAATAAAAATGAAATCTGTGATGAATGGCCAAATATGAATGATCCTGAACTCATGGGTGAGGCAAGGGATAACTTTAATTACAGCACCTGTGGGAGATAGTCAGATTTTCTGTATTTCTTCCTTTGGTAAACCCAGTGAGTGTAACTGAACTTGGCAGGCCTTGGCTGAACCAACACTGAGGAAAACATTCACATGGACTGTTGCTCCGCCTTGCAATATGACAGGTTATTTTTCTCATTGACGGTATTTCCAGCAAGGCAGCTAAACCTTCGAGCAGGAAATTATGATTTAAAACCAAGATAGAACCCTGATATAAGTCATTTTCAGGTCAAGCAACTAGAAAAATAAGGAAGAAAATACCATTATTCAGATCTCAGTATTGAGATCTCTATTTATTGCAGTATCTCTAAGCTCTTTAGCAATTGCAAAGGCAGATAAAATCAGTAAATAGAACATAAATCTTAGAATATAGAACATTAAACATTACAGCTCAGCCCAGTTCCTTTGGCCCACAATGATGTGCTAATCTTTTAACCTACTCTAGGACTAATCTAACACTTCCTTCCCGTTTAGCCCTCCCATTATCTATTAACCATGAGTTTATCTAAGAGTTTTTTAAATGTTCCTAATGCATCTGCCTTTGTGGCCACACCTGGCAGCACATTTCATACAATCACTGTGTCATAAAACCTACCTCTGACATCCCCGCTATCCCCTCCAATCGCCTTAATATTATGTCCCCTTCTATTAGCCATTTCAACTCTGGGGGGCGGGGGAAGAGTCTATAGCTGTCCATTATTATCTTTTTATCTTGAAAACCTCTCATCTTCCTTTTCTCCAAAAGGAAAAGTCCTAGCTCGCTCAACCTATCTTCATAAAACACAAAATGTTCTGCAGATGCTGGGGTCAAAGCAACACTCAATACAAGCTGGATGAACTCAGCAGGTCGGGTAGCATTGGTAGAAACAATCAGTCAATGTTTTGGGCCGGAACTCTTTGTCAATACTGAAGAGGGAGGGGGCAAGGGCCCTATAAAGAAGGTGGGGGGAGGGTGGGAAGGAGAAGGCTGGTAGGTTCCAGGTGAAAAACCAGTAAGGGGAAAGATAAAGGGGTGGGGGAGGGGAAGCAGGGAGGTGATAGGCAGGAAAGGTGGAGAAGGAATAGGGGAAAACACAATGGGTAGTAGAAGGAGGCGGAACCATGAGGGAGGTGATAGGCAGCTGGGGGAGGGGGCAGAGTGAAACTGGGATAGGGGAAGGGAGGGGGAGGGAATTACCGGAAGTTGGAGAATTCAATGTTCATACCAAGGAGCTGGAGACTACCCAGACGATATATGAGGTGTTGCTCCTGCAACCTGAGTTTAGCCTCATCATGGCAGTAGAGGAGGCCACGTATGGACATATCCAAATGGGAATGTGAAGCAGAGTTGAAGTGGGTGGCTACTGGGAGATTCTGTCTATTGTGGCAGATGGAACGGAGGTGCTCAACGAAGCGGTCCCCCAATCTGCGTCGGGTTTCACCGATGTAGAGGAGGCCGCACGGGAAGCACCGGATGCAATAGATGACCCCAACAGACTCACAAGTGAAGTGTTGCCTCACCTGGAAGGACTGCTTGGAGCCCTGAATGGTGGTAAGAAAGGAGGTGTAGGGACAGGTATAGCACTTACGCCTACAGGGATAAGTGCTGGGTGGGTGATCTGTGGGGAGGGACGTGTGGACCAGGGAGTCGTGGAAGGACTGATCCCTGCGGAAGGCGGAGAAGAGTGGAGAGGGGAAGATGTGCTTAGTGGTGGGGTCCTGTTGAAGGTGGCGGAAGTTGCGCAGGATAATGTGCTGGATCCGAAGGCTGGTGGGGTGGTAGGTGAGGACAAGGGGAACTCTGTCCTTGTTGTGGTGACGGGAGGATGGGGTGAGTGCCGAAGAGTGGGAAATGGAGGAGATGCGGGTGAGGGCATCATCCATGACGGCAGAAGGGAAACCACGATCCTTAGAGGAAGAGGACATTTGAGATGTCCTAGAACGGAAAGCTTCATCCTGGGAGCAGATGTGGTGGAGACAGAGGAACTGGGAATAGGGAATGGCATTTTTGCATGTGGCAGGCTGGGAAGAGGTAGTTATGAGAGTCTGTGGGCTTATAGAAGATGTCAGTGGACAGTCTGTCTCCAGAGATGGAGACCAAGAGGGCGAGAAAGGGGAGAGAAGTGTCCGAGATAGACTAAGTGAATTTGAGGGCTGGGTGGAAGTTAGAAGTAAAGTCGATGAAATTGACGAGCTCAGCATGGGTGCAGGAAGCAACTCCAATGTAGTTGTCAATATAGTGAAGGAAAAGTTGGGGAGCAGTACCAGTATAGGTTTGAAGCACAGACTGTTCTACATAACCAATGAAGAGGCAGGCATAGCTGGGGCCCATGTGAGTGCCTATAGCTACACCCTTAGTCTGAAGGAAGTGGAAAGAGCCAAAAGAGAAGTTATTAAGTGTGAGAACCAGTTCCACCAATCGGAGGAGGGTAGTGGTGGTGGGGAACTGGTGAGGTCTATTGTCCAGAAAGTAGCGGGGGGCTTTGAGACCTTCTTGATGAGGAATGGAGGTGTATAAGGATTGGACATCCATAGTGAAAATGAAGCGGTCAGGACCGGGGAACTGGAAGTTATTGAAGAGGTGGAGGGCATGGGATGTATCCCGGATGTAGGTGGGGAGGGACTAAACCATGGGTGACAAAATGGAGTCCAGGTAGGCAGATACAAGTTCGGTGGGACAGGAGCAGGCAGAAACTATGGGTCTACTGGGACAGTCAGGCTTGTGGATCTTGGGAAGGAGGTATAACCGAGTAACACGGGGTGCGGGACTTATGAGTTTAGTGGCTGAGGATGCAAGGTCTCCGGAGTTGATAAGGGTGGTGATGGTACGGGAGACAATGGTTTGATGTTTTTTGGTGTGGTCCTGTTCCAGGGGTCAGTAAGAGGAGGTGTCAGAGAGCTGCTGTTTGGCCTCAGTGAGGTAGAGGTCCATCCGCCAGGCTACTACGGCACCACCTTTGTCTGCAGGTTTGATGGTGAGGTTGGGATTAGTGCAGAGAGAGTGGAGGGCAGTGTGTTCAGAGGGAGTGCAGCATCTGCTCCCAGGCTCTTCGTTCCAGGACATCTCAAATGTCCTCCTTCTTTAAGGATCGTGGTTTCCCTTCTGCTGTCATCAGTAATGCCCTCACCCGCATCTCCTCCATTTCCCACACTTCGGCCCTCACCTCATCCTCCCACCACCACAACAGGGACAGAGTTTCCCTTGTCCTCACCTACCACCCCACCAGCCTCCGGATCCAGCACATTATCCTCTCCAACTTCCGCTACCTTCAACAGGACCCCACCACTAAGCACATCTTTCCCTCTCCACCCCTCTCTGCTTTCTGCAGGTATCGTTCCCTCCGCGACTTCCTGGTCCACACATCCCTCCCCACGGATCACCCACCCAGCACTTATCCCTGTAAGCGTAAATGCTACACCTCCTCTCTTGCCACCATTAAGGGCCCCAAACAGTCCTTCCAGGTGAGGCAACACTTCACTTTTGAGTCTGTTGGGGTCATCTATTGCATTCAGTGCTCCCGGTGTGGCCTCCTCTACACTGGTGAAACCCAACGCAGATTGGGGGACCGCTTCGTCGAGCACCTCCACTCCGTCCGCCAAAACAGACAGGATCTCCCAGTAGCCACCCACTTCAACTCTGCTTCCCACTCCCATTCAGATATGTCCATACATGGCCTCCTCTACTGCCATGATGAGGCTAAACTCAGGTTGGAGGAGCAACACCTCATATACCGTCTGGGTAGTCTCCAGCCCCTTGGTGTGAACATTGAATTCTCCAACTTCTGGTAATTCCCTCCCCCTCCCTTCCCCTATCTCAGTTTCACTTTGCCCCCTCCCCCAGCTGTCTATCACCTCCCTCATGGTTCTGCCTCCTTCTACTACCCATTGTGTTTTCCCCTATTCCTTCTTCACCTTTGCTGCCTATCCCCTCCCTGCTTCCCCTCCCCCACCCCCTTATCTTTCCCCTTACTGGTTTTTCACCTGGAACCTACCAGCCTTCTCCTTCCCACCCTCCCCCCACCTTCTTTATAGGGCCTCTGCCCCTTCCCTCTACAGTCCTGACAAAGGGTTCCAGCCCGAAACGTTGAATGATCATTTCCACGGCTGCTGCCTGACCTGCTGAGTTCTTCCAGCTTGTAGTGAGTGTTGCTATCTTCATAATAGATGCCCTATAATTCTAATTAAGACCAACACATCATAATCCTTCTTAGGAACCCTATCAACTTACACAGCAACTTTGAGGGATCTATGGACATAGACCTCAAGATCCCTCTCTTCCTCCACACTACTAAGAATCCTGCCATTAACCTGTACTCTGCCTTCAAATTCAACCTTCCAAAATGAAATACTTCACATTTTTAAATAGATTACCTGAGTGGTATTTCTTGCCACTTGCTAAACAATGACATAAAGGATCGCATCAAAACAACAACTTAATCAGTGGTAAATCATTTCAGGATGATCTGAAGCCACTATGTCAGCCATGCATTACTTTCCATGCCAGAAAAGAGTCAAAGTCAGTAACATCAGAGAGGAGCCTATGGAACATCAACACCAAGGCCACCAGACTCAAAAACAGTTACTTTCCCCGAACAGTAAAGCTGATTAACACCTTCACCCACTAACACACACCTCCACAGCCCCAACTGCCACTACTTGATCGCTTCCTGTCAGAGTCACCTTATGTACAGACACTCCTGTGCCCAGCGTCACTTTATGGACATGCAATCAATTTATGTATACAAGCTATCTTATGCATTCGTATTTATTGTGATTTTTATTATTGTTTTCTTTATCTTATTGTGCTTTTTTATGCTGTATCAGAATCAGAGTAACAATAATTTTGTGCATCACACATCAAAGTTGCTGGTGAACGCAGCAGGCCAGGCAGCATCTACAGGAAGAGGTACAGTCGACGTTTCGGGCCGAGACCCTTCATCAGGACTTCTTTCAGTTAGTCCTGATGAAGGGTCTCGGCCTGAAACGTCGAATGTACCTCTTCCTATAGATGCTGCCTGGCCTGCTGCGTTCACCAGCAACTTTTATGTGTGATGCTTGAAATTCCAGCATCTGCAGATTTCCTTGTGTTTGCAACAATAATTTTGTTCTTCTTGACACTTGCATACTGGAAATGACATGAAATGATCTTAAATCTTGAATCTTATTCCTTCAGAATCAAGCACATCTTTCCTTTGCAGGACATGGAGTGTAAGGGTGAGGAAGTCACACTGTAGCTGTAGAAACCATTGGTTAGGCCGACTTTGAGTATTCTCTACAGTTTTGGTCATCCCATTACCGGAAGGATGTGAGAGCTTTGGAGAGGATGCTGGAAGAGGCTTACCAAGATTCTGCCTGCATTAGAGGGTGTGGGATATAAGCAGAGGTTGGGCAAACTCATAAACGCAAGAGATTCTGCAAGTGTTGGAAATCCAGAGCAATGCACACAAATTGCTGGAAGAACTTAGCAGGACAGGCAACTATGGAAATGAATAAATAGTCGACTTTTCAGGTGAGAGCCTTCATCAGGATTGGAAAGGAAGAGGGAAGATGACAGAATAAAAAGGTGGGGGGAGGGAGGATAAGCTAGAAGGTGATAGGTGAAGCTAAGTGGGTGGATGAAGAAAGAAGATAGGAGGTGATATGTGGAAAATAATAAAGGGATGGAGAAGAAGGAATCTGATAGGAGAGGAGAGCGAACCATGGGAAAAAGGGAAGGAGGAGAGACACCGGGGGTGGGGGGGGGCACGATAGGGAGGCGAGGAGAAGCTGTATGAGGCCAGAGTGGGGAATAGAAGAGGGAAGGGGGAGGGGATAAAAAAAGAACTTACCAGGAGAAGAAATCGATGCTTATGCCATTAGGTTGGAAGCTACCTAGATGGAATATGAGGTGTTGCTCCTCCACCCTTTGAGTGGCCTCATTGTGGCAGAAGAGGTACCCATACAATAACATGTCGAAATGGGAATGGGAATATGAATTAAAATAGCTGGCCACCAGGAAATTCTGCTTATTATGGTTGAAATGGAGGTGTTCAATGATCACCTGATTTATATCAGGTCTCACCAATGTAGAGGAGGCTGTACTGGGAGCACCAAATATAGTAGATGACCCCAACAGATTTGAAGGTGAAGTGTTGCCTCAACTGGAAGGAATATTTGGGGCCCTGAACGGAGGTGAATGGGTAAGTGCTGCATTTTGGCTGCTAACAGGGTTATGTGCCAGGAGGGAGATTAGTAGGAAAGGATGAATGGAGGGAGTGCTCCCTGTGGAAAATGGAGAGTGGGGGTAAAGTAAAGATATGGTTGCTGGTAGGATCCTGTTGAAAGAGGAAGCGGTGGAGACTGATGTGTAGGGTGAAAAAAATCATGGGGTACTAGGGAAGGACAAGAGGAGCTATCATTGATAAGGCAGTGGTAAGATGGGGTGAGCATGGATATCAGCAAATGGAGGAGATGTGAGCTAGGGCAGCATCATGGTGGAGGAAGGGAAACGCTGTTCTTTGAAGAAGGAAGACATCTTTGATGTCCTGAAAAGGAAAGCCTCATCCCGGGAGCAGATGCGCCAGAAGCGAAGGAACTGAGAGAAGGGAATAGCATTTTACAGAAGACAGAGTGGGACGAGGTATAGTCAGGATAGTCAAGATAGTCTTGGGAATAGGCATATAAAAGATGTCGGTAGACAGTTTGCCTCTCGAGAGATTGGGAGTGGGGAGAACGGTGTCAGAAATGGACCAACTGAACTTAAGGGCAGGGTCGGTGTTGGAGGCAAAGTTGATGAAATTGACGAGCTTAGGGTAAGTTTGTGAACAAACTTGTGTTGTCTTCTCTGAAGCATCAGAAGTTCAGGGAAGATCTGACATGCATTTAAGGTGAGAGGGATGTACAAATACAAGTTTTTGCACAAAAGTGGTGGGTGCCTGGAACAGACTGCCAGGGGTAGTGTTGGAATCAGACAAAATTGTGGGGTTTAGGATGTTTACATGAACCCTTCCCAGTACATTATTGGCATTCCCTCCCCATCATCTAATTGTTCTCATTGTGATCTTTCTTGTACAATTTGATATACTTTATATTTATTTCGTGAATCTTGAATCTCTGATGCTATGTGTCTGTGATGATCCTGCAGACAAGTTTGTCATGTACTTGACTTTGAATATGCAGGGTATGAAGGAATGTGGATCATATACAGACAAAAGAGATTTAGTTTAATTTGGCTTTGTAAGTATCATGGATGGAAGAACCTGTTCTCGTGCTGTACTTTGTTCGTTGTTTTATCTCACTATGACCATGTTATAATCTCAGTCGCATGTTTGTCTGTCTCTGTCATGCGTATATGTTATTGATTCTATTGTGTTTCTTTCTATTTGCTCTGAATGCCCACAAGAAAATGAATCTCAGGATAGAATATGGTGACATATATGTACTTTGATAATAAATTTACTTTGAACTTTGATATCAATTGATAGCATAATCTGTTGGTTACTGAGGGGAAGCCTTTAAAACTGACATTCATGACACAGACCTAGGTAACAAGTCTATCTATAAGAAGTTCCCCAGGCAGGGAAAGCGAGTGGGGCTTTGCTAAGGAACATAATCATTTTTAATGCATGTTTTTTTTTTCTGATTGACTGCAAGTTGACTTCTCCTCTTCGTGAAGCTTGAGGTTTGGCTGAGGAACAAAGTCAGGCTCTGAGCTTGCTGCATGTTGTGAGGTCGCCTCTGATTCCATCAGTGGTTCGCAGCTCAGAGAGGGATCAGCCTCGACTGCCAGCAACCACCAAAGACCTTCAGACAAAGTCATATTTTGAAAGTCTATTCACTCCAGTTCGAACAGTGGTGCTTGTTTGGGGATTACAGAGTTGCAAAGGCATGCTGGAGTTCTATCATGCCTGAGACTGAAATATTGCTTAAAAAACAAAAATAAAATTTGTAATTTAAGTCTTAGGAATATAATATCCCAGAGCACAGAGAGAGCCCACTCAGCCTACTGCAGCTGTACTAGATTCAGGGATGAACCAGGCAGAGGGATTAATAAAATCACTCATTCTGAGTTATCCCATTAGTCTTCTTCCCTGTTCCCTCCATGAACACCACAACATTTGCCTCTTTAAAAGTATATCCGTATAGAACATGGAACAGTTCTGCCCTTCGGCCCGTGATGATGTGTTGTGGAGGCTGTAACGCACAAGATCACAAGAGGCTGCAGAGCATTGTAGTCGCAGCCGGCTCCATCACGGGCACAAACCTCCACACCTCTGAGGGCATCTTCAAGACTTGGTGCCTCAAGAAGGTGGCATCCATCATTAAGGCCAATCATTATCCAGGAAATGCCTTCTTCTCATCATTGCCATCAGGGAGAATGTACAGGAGCCCGAAGAGCCTGAACTCAACACCTTGGGAGAAGCTTCTTCCCCTTCGCCATCAGATTTCTGAACCGTCCATGAAGTCATGAACTCTACCTCGTTAATCCCTGTAAGTAAGTTAGACATTTTTATGTATTGCACTGTACTGCAGCCACAAAATAACACATTTCATGCCATTTGTCAGTGATACTAAACCTGAATTATCCTGATTCGGATAGTGACCTGTATGGACCTGTATGGAGTTTTTCATTTTACCTCCGTTCATGACAATAATAAAAAAAACGTACAAATATCTTCATTCCTTCAATAAATGCTGCTCCTCCCTTCATCCCATAAATGGTTAAAATAAGGATACACTGCATCCAAATGGAGGGAACTATTTAGCAGCATAATATTATCAACCCCCATCATTAAAGACCCCTGTCTCCTAGGAAATGCCCTCTTCTCATTACTACCATCAAGGAGGAGGTGGAAGGCACACATTCAATCTCCGCTCTTCCTCTCCGCAATCAGATTTCTGAATGGACAGTAAACACATGTACACTACCTCACTATACCTTTTCTTTTTTTGTACTTCTTAAAATTATATTTCTTATTGTAATTTGGCATGGTGAGGTGGAGATAGGTCACTACCAAAGGAAGTGTAAGGCACTGCTAGCCTGCAGATCACCCTTTAGCAAGGTGTAACACCCCCACTCCCCAATCAGGGCATGTGAACCCACGGGAGCAGGAGGTGGATGGTCGTCTGAGCAGCCAGTGCATATCACAAGTCCTGGTTATGCGACCACTGACACCAGGCAGACAATCTCTGAAGAGTATTGAGAATGGCTGGGGTCACCCGTCTTGTAAAGACACTGCCCAGAAGAAGGCAATGGCAAACCCCTTCTGTAGAAAAATTTGCCATGGTCATGGATAGAGAAAAGTATAAGAAAAGCTTATTAGCAGATTGAGGACAGATGTTATACAAAATGGCACATACAATGACGATGTTTGTAATTATTAGTTTTTATTATTATGCATTACAATGCACTGCTGCTGCAAGATAACAAATGTCATGACATATGCCAGTGATATTAAACCTGATTCTGATGCACATCCCTTCTTGTAGTTGGTTTCTGACAACAAACTTGAAAATTGGCATGAGGCCTGCAATGGGACCGGAGTGTGGAGAACGAGAAAAGACAGGGAAAACTAAGGATTAATTTTGCTCAAAGGGATGGGAAAGGAGAAAGATGAAATATTATGGAATGGATTTCTAGATTTCTGTTATGTGGGAGTGTTCATGCACTCTTTAAACCTTTGCATTTCTGTTTGTATTTACGTCCACTGGAGGGGATGCAGCTGAGTGAAACACTGTGAGATTTCCTGTTCTTTGGTTTTGTGTTGTATCTATCTTGGTCAGGAGGGCAAGAATATAAGAGGTGGGCAAGATGATAAGGGGCATATGTGGCTTGGTCCCAAATGAACAGAGGCAAGCATCCAAGTTTGGGCACTCTAATTCCCTGGTGTATGTTCTGTCTGTCTGTCTGTATCTTGTTTTACAGCGGTTGGCATCCAGTTTAATGGTGCATTACCGCCACCCTCTGCTCCAGAATGTGCACTAGACATACATTCTAAATCCCTTCACCCAATCACGCACGCGTACACACACACACACACACACACACACACACACACACACACACACACACACACACACCCCTACACTTCACCCTCCCATCTTTGACCATCCTAGTATCCTATTCCTGTTTATTCGTCATATTCTATAAAAAAACCCTGTACCCCTTAAAAACGCTAAAAATACTCGGACTTGTGCTCTCTCACCCATGCCCAGCAACCCTTTTAATGTGAATTCCTGCATCCCCAACTCCCTTAATTTATTTCTCATCATCTCTCTCTGTATCCCATACTTCCTGCAACACAAAACTATATGTTCTACTGACTCCTCTTCCTGACATTCCTCACACAATCCTGTCTGGTGTTTCCCTATCATTTTCAATGTTTTGTTTAATGCACAATACCCCAGCCTTAACCTAGTCCACACAATTTCCTCTCTTCTGTTTCCATTACCTACCCTAGTAACTGCAACACTCTTTTGTATTTGATATAAATGCCTCCCTTTCCCCTCCCTGTCCCATCTTTCTTGCCACATTCGGTTGACTTTTTCCCAGATTACACACTTAACCTCTGCTTTACTGATACTAATGTGCATTTCCACATTTTCTTTCTTTAACGCCCTCTTTGCCAACTCATCCACCCTCTCATTCTCCTTCACCCCTACATGTGCTGGAACCCATAGAAATTTTACCTGACCTCCCTGATTTGCAATTCTTGTAACTAACTGAAGGACTTCATAAAGTTCATCTTGCAGACTGTTTGTGTGAAAAGACCTTAAACTTGCTAGAACTGAGGATGAATCTGAACATATCAATGCTTTGGCTTGTCTGGCTTTCTGCACCCATTGCAACACAACCAACACTGCCAGCATCTCCACTGTAAACACCCCTAACTTATTAGATGTTCTTCTGCTGATTCCAATTTCTTTTGCTGGTATTACCACCCCAAACCCTATCACTCCTGTTTCAGGTTCCTTCGCACCATCCGTATAAATGTGAGTATAATCACTATACTTTTCCATCACATGACAGTTAAATGCATTTACCAAATCTGTTTTATATCTTTCTTTCCTTTTTACCTCTAACAAATGCCAGTCTATGTCAGGCCATACAAGCTTCCATGGAGCTACAACCGGATAAACTACTGAAGGACTTATCCTCAGATCAAGTACTCCACATTCTTTCGCAATATCATTCCCTACCCAACTAAAGGTATCCCTCTGAAACCTCCCATTTTCCCAGCACTCCTGCAACACTTCTTTAGTAGGGTGAGAATCATTGTGCCCCTGCAAGTTAGCCCAGTAGTTTGCCATCAGTTGCATCCTTCTTAGTTCCAAAGGCATTATTCCCATTTCTACCTGTAGTGCTGACACTGGTGACGTTTTAAAAGCCCCATTGCACACTCTCAAGGCCTGAGCCTGAATCACATCCAGTTTCCTTATAAGAGACCTAGCTGCTGATCCATATACTATATTTCCATAATCCAATACAGATCTCACTAAAGCCACATACATTCTCTTCAAAGCTGAACAACTTGCTCCCCATTCCCTACCAGTCAAACATCTCATCACATTTATTACTTTTTTACATTTCTCCTCAACTTTCCTGATATGGTCTGCCCATGTTAATCGTGAATCAAATATAACTCCCAGAAATTTAAATGATGCAACCCTTTCTAATTCAACCCCATACATTCTTAACTTCTTCCCTACCTCAACCCTTTTCCTGGTAAAAAATACAGTTTGAGTTTTATCTACTGAAAATCTACATCCCCAATCATAACCCCACTCCACCACTTCATCAATTGCTTCTTGTAGTTTCCTGATTATATGGTCCATGTTCCTGCCTCTTTTCCACAAGGCCCCATCATCCGCAAACAGTGACCTACCTATATCCACTGGTACCTTTGTGAAGACATCATTGATCATAATGATGAAAAGTAACAGGCTAATCACACTACCTTGAGGTGTGCCATTTCCCACTATGTACTGTTTTGATAATTCTGATCCCCTGGTGTATGTTGAGTTGCTGCTTTCCCTTTAAGACTCAGACTGCCAATGATTGTCTGTCACATTCCTTCATGGAAACATCCTCTCCACATCCACTCTATCGAGGCCTTTCAACATTTAATAGGTTTCAATGAGATCACTCTTCATTCAGCGAATACAGGCACAGAGCCATCAATCATTCCTCATATGATAAGGATTTCATTCCTGAAATTATTCTTGTGAACCTCCTTTGAACCCTCTCCAACATTAACACATCCTTTCTGAAATAAGGGACCCAAAGCTGCTCACAATACTCCAAGTGAGGCCTCACTAATGCCTTATAAAGCCTCAGAATTACATCCTTCCTTTTATATTCTAGTCCTCTTGAAATGAATGCCAACATTGCATTTGCCTTCCTCATCACTGATTCAACCTGCAAAATTATCTTTAAGGAATTCTGCACGAGGATTCCCAAGTCCTTTTGTAACTCATATATTTTAATTTTCTCCTTGCTTGGAAAATAGTCTACGCTTTTATTCCTCTACCAAAGTGCACGACCATACACTTCCCAACACTGTATTCCTTCTGACACTTCATTGCCTATTTTCTGGATCTGATTGAGATCTTCTGCAGCCTTACTGGTTCCTCTGCACTTCCAGCCCCTCGATCTATCTTCATGTCATGTTTATGAACTTTGATATACTTGTGACTTTCATGTCAACATGGTAGTTCAAATTCCTGCAACACACGCAAAGTGCTGGAGGAACTCAGCAGGCCAGGTAGCATCTATGAAAAAGAGTACAGTCAACCTTTCAGGTCAAGACCTTTCAGCAGGACTCAAAAGAGTATTGTCGATGTTTCAGACTGAGACCCTTCGGCAGGTCCCATAGATGCTGCTCAGCTTGCTGAGTTCCTCCAGCGTTTTGTGTATGTTGCTTGGATTTCCAGCATCAGCAGATTTTCTCTTGTTTATGAGTCCAAATTCTTGAAGCTTTTTACAATCTTGGTTCTAAAGCTATAGAAAGTAGTAAACTCTGCCAGGTCCATCATGGGCACTAGCCTCTCCAGCATCCAGAACACCTTCAATAGAGAAAGCCAGAGAAAGCAGGATCTCCCAGTGGCCACACATTTTAATTCCACATCCCATTCCCATTTTGACATGTCTATCCACGGCCTCCTCTACTGTAAAGATGAAGCCACACTCAGGTTGGAGGAACAACACTTTATATTCCGTCTGGGTAGCCTCCAACCTGATGGCATGAACATTGACTTCTCTAACTTCCGCTAATGCCCCACCTCCCCCTCATACCCCATCCGTTATTTATTTATATACACACATTCTTTCTCTCTCTCTCTCCTTTTTCTCCCTCTGTCACTCTGACTATATCCCTTGCCCATCCTCTGGGTTTTCCCCCCCTCCCCCTTTTCCTTCTCCCTGGGCCTCCTGTCACATGATCCTCTCATATCCCTTTTGCCAATCACCTGTCCAGCTCTTGGCTCCATCCCTCCCCCTCCTGTCTTCTCCTATCATTTTGGATCTCCCCCTCCCCCTCCCACTTTCAAATCTCTTACTAGCTCTTCTTTCAGTTAGTTCTGACAAAGGGTCTCAGCGCGTAACGTCGACTGTACCTCTTCCTAGAGATGCTGCCTGGCCTGCTGCGTTCACCAGCAACTTTGATGTGTGTTGCTTGAACTTCCAGCATCTGCAGAATTCCTCGTGTTTACACCTTCAATAGATGATGCTTCAAAAAGGTGGCATCCATTATTAAGGACAACTATCGCCCAGGACATGGTGTCTTCTCTTTGCTGCCATCAAGGAGGAGATACAGGAGCCAGAAGACACACAATCAATGTTTAGGAACAGATTTTTCCCCTCCACCATCGGATTTCTGAATGGACGCTGAACCCATGAACACTACCTCAGTACATTTTTTCCTCTCTTTTTGAACAACTTAATTAATTTTCTTTTTATATATGTATGACTTTATTCCCTAGAATGTGGAAGACTGACGGTAGTTTTGATAGAGGTGTATAAAACTATGAGAGGTGTAGATAGGGTAAATGCAAGCAGTCTTTATGCACTGAGATTGGGTGGGACAACAGCCAGAAGTCATGGGTTATGGGCGAAAGGTGAAGAGCTTAAGGGGAATATGAGGGGAAACATCTTCAGTCAGAGGGTCATGAAAATGTGGAACAAGCTGGCAGCACAAGTAATGCATGTAAGTTTGATTTCAATATTAAAGAGAAGTTGGATAGGTACATGGATGGTAGAGGTATGGAGGGCTATGGTCCTGGTCCAGAAAGATAGGAGTAGAGAGTTTCAATGGTTAGGCATGGACTAGATGGGCTGAGTTGCCTGTTATGTGCTGTACTTTTCTACATACTTGTAATAGTAATTTATAGTTTTAAAATTACATATTGCAATGTACTGCTGCCACAAAACAACAAATGTCATGATATGTGCCATTGATATTAAACCTGATTCTGATTCTGATTAAGTGGTTATTTTACTGCGATCGCTAAAGCGGGACCAATCCAGCCAGGTTGGACAGATATTTTGGTCTCTCTACTCAAGCTCTTTGAAGGTCATATAACTGTGAGTGCTGGTGTACTCAAGGAATTGCCACTGTGCAGTGAGAAATGAGGCCCAGTCGTGGGAATCAAGGGAAGTAAAAGATAACATAAGATCAAAGACTAATCATGTTGACAAAAAAAGCAATGTCCCAGGACTGGGAAAATTTCAGAATTCAGCACAAAAGCGTTGAAATGCAAAAGGAATGTATAAAAGTAGTCGGAACGTAGATTGTTAGAGCTTCTATAGAAATCTAGAAATTAACATGCTAGCAAATGTTTACATGTGTTCCCCTATAGACTGAGGCAGGATAGTTATAGAGAATAAGGAAATAGGCAGATATATATATATTAGGAGGAGGAGAAGATGGCGGTGCGTCACAACTTGCGCGGCCACTCCGGTGAATGATATCTGTAATTTGTCAAGTAGGGTGCCGTGCACAATCCTGATCTGATGGAGACAGATGTGAGAGAATGGAGGAACATCTGGAGAAACTTCTGAAATGCCTTTTTTGCTGTCGCTGTTACTGTGGGATCCAGAATCTCCGGAGGGGAAGGCCCCGAATCTTCGGATTTGCTTGTTTCTCGGCGGCCGGGGCGGGGTTGAAGCGCTCGGCAGAGATGGTGCTCGGTGCTCGGTGTCGAAGGGCTGGTCGGAGGCTCGAAGTTTTCGGATGGACTCAGAGTCAGCTGTGGTCGGGTGCTTCCAATGCATCGACAGCTGTCGGTGCCTGGAAGTTTATGGCAGAGAGAGTTTCTCCCTTATGCCGCCTGCTATTGGGGACTATCAGGAATCGATCAGGACTTTGAGACTCTTTTTTACCATACCCATGGTCTTCTCTTTATCAAATTATGGTATTGCTTTGCACTGCTGTAACTATATGTTATAATTAAGTGGTCTTGTCAGTGTTAATCTTTGGTTTGTCTAGCTTTTTTTGTGATATCACTCTGGAGGAACATTGTATCATTTCTTAATGCATGCATGCATTTCTAAATGACAATAAGCGAGGACTGAGTGTCCTCATAATCTAATCTAATCTAATATCAAACATAAACACAAGAAATTCTGCAGATGCTGGAGATCCGGAGGTGCGGCACGGTAGCATAGTGGCTAGTGCAACACCTTACACCACCAGCTGTAAGGTCAAGGTTCAATTCTGGCCGCTGTCTGTAAGGAGTTTGTATATTTTCCCCGTGACCATGTGGGTTTCCTCCCGGTGCTCCAGTTTCCTCCCCCAGTCCAAAGATGTACCAGTTAGTAGGTCAATACTATTACGTGGTGTAACTTCAAAACATTAAATTAGTTCAAAGAAAACATGGGAGTTTTAAGAATGTGAGTGTAACTTCAAGTTTAATTTAACAGAGACACGCTCTGTCATGTGGTAGCATGATGACAGGTGAAATTTACCTATTTTTACATATAACCTGTAATTATTTATTGAAACGAACAAGAATGCTTAATCAAACAATATATATACAAAATTACTCAAATATAACTAAAATTTTAAATTCACAACAGATACAATTTAAGGAGGGTTAGGAGGTTGTGGGCATGTTATGTTGGCACCAGACACATGGTAACGCTTGCAGGCTGCTCCCAGCACATCCTTGATGCAAACAGAGCATTTCACTGTCTGTTTCAATGTACATGTGACAGATAAAATGAATCGCTTTCTTTCATCTTCTTGAGCAACACGGACAAAATGGTGGAGGAACCCAGCAAGTCAGGTAGCATCAATGAAGGGGAATAATAATAAACAGTCTACGTTTTGGGCCAAGACCTTTAAGGGCTAATTAAACAAGAAACAAATACTTTGCATCCATCTATCTTCATGAAAGAAGACCCTTCACTTACAGTGAGTAAATAATTAGTAACTAATTATCCTTAGTAACATGGTACGCTACTACAGTTCAGAAATAGGCCCTATGGCCCATCTAGTCCCTGCCAAACTGATATTCTGCCTTGTTCCATCAAATTGGTTTATAGCCCTCCATACTCCTCTGATCCATGCACTTATCCAAAATGTTCTCAGATGTTGAAATCAAACTGGCATCCATCACTTCCACAGGCAGCTCATTCCACACTCTCACCACCCAGATTGAAGATCCCCCTCAGTTTCCCCGTGAGTATTTCACTTTTCACCTTAACTTATGACCTCTAGTTATAGTCTCACCCGACCTCAGTGGAAAAAGCCACCTTCCATCTACCCTAGCCACCCCCCTCATAATTTTGTATAATCATCATCATTGTGTGCTATGTCATATGACACCGGCGATCATGGTCTCATTACCATGATTATTCTTGGCAATTTTTTCTACAGAAGTGGTTTACCTTCGCTTTCTTCTGGGCAATGTCTTTACAAGACGGGTGACCCCAACTATTATCAGTAGTCTTCAGGGATTGTCTGCCTGGCATTAGTGGTCACATAACCAGAACATTTGATATGCACCATCTGCTCATATGACCATCCACCACCTGCTCCCATGGCTTTACATGACCCTGGTTGTTGGTGGTGGGGGGGGGGGGGGCGCTAAGTAGGCGCCACATCTTGCCCAAGGGGTCCTGCAGGCTAGCAGAGGGAAGGAGTAACTGATACAGATTTCCCCTGCCATCCGAAGGTAGAGCATTCCTATGAAACGGTTCATAAGCTGAAATGTCATAAAGCGAAGAAGCAATTACCATTTATTTATATGGGAAAATTTTGAGAGCGTTCGCAGACCGAAAAATAACCTACCAAATCCTGCCAAATAACACATAAAACCTAAAATAACAGTAACATATAGTAAAAGCAGGAATGATATGATAAATACACAGCCTATATAAAGTAGAAATATTTTTCCACAACCATTGCCAGCACTGTTCTCCGTAGTGAAAATCTCACGCAAGCGCTGTTGGCAAAAACACTCTCTCCAGTAACCTTTAAGCTATGAAGCTGCCAAATCATACCAAATAACACATAAAAATACACAGCCTATATAAAGTAGAAATAATGTGTGTACAGTTTAGTATCACTTATGGGAATCGGGACAGTGCCGAGCACACTGTTGATGATGTGTTAAGCTGAGTCGTCGCAGGTTGGGGTGGTGCAGTGGCCCCAACCCTCCGGGCCGCTGACCAATACCAATCCACGAAGCGTGCAGGAGTACAACGGTAGCCAGGAAGCACACAGCACATCTTTAAGAAAAAATCCAAAATAAACATGCTAATTAATTAGGTGCCGCCCGACGCGTAATTGTCAGCCCAGATCAGAGGCGATTTCAGAATGCATTGCCTTTGATCTGGGCCGACAATTACGTGTCGGGTGGCACCTAATTAATTAGCATGTTTATTTCGGCTTTTTTCTCAAAGAAGTGCTGTGTGCCTCCCAGCTACTGCTGCATTCTCCGCGAATCGGTATCTATCTGCGGCCTGCGGGTTGGCGTGGTGGGACACTGGGGTGTCATCTCGTCGTCGTCTGTTTCCATTAGGGTGGGCAGCTCATCTTCTCCTGTGACTACCCGCCTCGACGTCAAAGGTCGAGGTTCATCATCTGCTGTGGCTGATGTGGAAGGCTTGCTTGACTGCTGAGCCTCGCGCATTTTTCTATCATACAGTTCTTTGTAAGCACTCAAACCATCCTGCAAGTATCCCCTAAACCTATGTACCCGTTCAAAATTAAAGTCATACTTTATCATTGCAGCAAAAATCTCACACAGTTGCTTCACGTTCATTTTGCTAATGAATTCCGTTTCGATTGTTATCCTTTCTTCTTCCAACTGCATCAGCTCTTCATCTATCAGTTCTTGGTCATGGGATGCCAAAACCTCTTCAACATCATACTCATCAGCTTCCACAAGCCAAACTCACTTAGCCCTTACTTTGTTCACCACGATTGAAACACTTAATTTACACTAAGAGTAACACCCTTACCAGCTCTTTTAGGCTTTTCCGATACCTTAGAACTCATCTTGCTAACGGCTGCTCACAGGTACGTGTTTAAGCAATGCCGACTAGAATGCCGTTCCGAATCTGGGGAGAGCGGCTGCTCGGGGTGCGCCTGCCTTTTATCGCGTGCTGATTTTTTTGCGCGCTGATTTTTTACCATGCGCTGATTTTTTTCGTAACAATGAAAACACCTTCTGTTAATGAAAACAGGGAACTAATGTAGGTCTTTCGTAACAGTGAGGTTTCGTAAAGCGAATGTTCAAAAAGCGGGGGACACCTATACTTCCTTTCGTAGAGACCAGGCCACCCAAATAATTTTTTATATCTTTATCAAATCTCCCCTCATTCTGTTACGCTGTAAGGAATGAAGCCCTAACCTGTTCAACTTTTCCCTATAACTCAGGTTCTCAAGCTTTGTCATCATTCTTGAAAATTTTCTCTGTACTCTTTCAGTCTTATTGATATCTTCCCTATAGGTGACAAAAACAGCATAGAGTACTCCAAATTAAGCCTTACCACCAACTGATACAACTTCAACATGACATCCCATCACCTGTACTCAATGCTTTGACTGATGCAGGCCATGTGCAAAAAGCTTTCTTTATAACCCTATCTACCTGTGATGCCACTTTCAAGGCACTATGGATCTGTATTCCCTCTGTTCTATCACACTCCTCAGTGCCCTACTATTCACTGTGTAAGTCACGGGACTTAAGAGACAGCCAAATTCCCAGGACCTGATGATATGCATCCTGGGTTTTGAAGGAAGGCGTTACGGAGACAGTGAACATACTGGCTGTCATCTTCCAAAATTCCATAGGTTTTGAATTGTTTCCTGCAGATAGGGAGGTAACAAATGTAATCCCACTATTTAAGAAATGTGGAAGACTTCATTCAGGCTGACACCACAAACAGCGAAACAGCTGGAATCTTTTATGAAGTAGCATCAAGGCACAGTGAAAATTAACATTGCACAGAGTTGACATGGATTAATGAAAGGGAAGTTATGTTTGACAAAACTGTTCGAGGTTTTTGTCTTTGTGTTCAGTGGACCATTCTGGATGAATCTGTGGATTTGATTAACTCAGAACTCCACAAGGTTTTTGGTAAACTGTGACGAAGAACATCAAACAAAGAACCAGATAACACAGGGCAGGCTTTTATGTTTTATAACTTCAAAACATTAAACTGATTCAAAGGAAACACAGGAGTCTGGGAATGAGGGTCTGACTTCGTCTTTACTTTAAGCGAGACGTCCATGTATCATATGGTAACATGATACTCTATGCATTTAACATATTTTTACATATAATCCATAATGAATTATTTAAAGGAACAGAAATACTTAATCAAACAACGTATTTACAAGATTACTCAAATATTATTGAAATATTCAATACGCAACACAAGCAATTCAGCCCACCTCCACAAACTGTTGTGCTGATCTCAATGTCAATTTATACTCAATATCCTCCTCCTTTGTATCATCCATATCCTTCCATTCCATTTATATTCATGTGCCTATCTAAACTCCACAAAACTGAGGACTATTACCCTGATAACCTGTCCTGGACATCTACCACACTCTACATAAAAAAAACCTGCCTCTCATGTCGCCTTTAAACTCCACCCCACCCCACCCCTCCCGATCTTATAAGTGTGTCCTCTGCTGTTTGACTGTCTACCCTATCAAAGTTCAAAGTAAATTTATTATCAGTGTACATATATGTCACCATATACAACCCTGAGATTCATTTTCTTGTAGGCATAGTTAATAAATCTATAATGGAATAATAACCACAATAGAACCCTCATGAAAGACTGCACCAATTTGGGTGTTCAACCAGAGTGAAAAAGGCAACAAACTGTGCTAATACAACAAGAAAGAAATAATAATAATAATAAATAAATAAGCAATAATTATTCAGAATATGAGATGAAAAGTCCACAAAAGTAAGTCCATTCGTTGTGGGAACATTTCAATGATGGGGCAGGTGAAGTTGAGTGAAGTTATCACCACTGGTTCAAGAGCCTGATGGTTGAGGGGTAATGTGTAGTGGAGAGTGTGCTGACTGGCTGCATTACAGCCCAGCACGGGAACACCAATGCCTTTGAGCAGAAAATCCTGCAAAAGGTAGTGGATTTGGCCTAGCACATCGCGGGTAAAGCCCTCCCAACTATTGAGCACAACATGAAACATTGCCATAGAAAAGCAGCGTTTACTGTTAACAATCCTCACCACCCAGGCCATGCTCTTTTCTCACTGCTGCCATTAGGTAGAAGGTACAAGAGCCTCAGGACTTGCACCTTCAGGTTTAAAGACAGTTACTATGCCTAACCCATCAGGTTCTTGAACAAAACGGGGTAACTACACATATTTAGGAACTCTTTTATCTTCTTATTTCATGCACGCTGTTTATTTATATCTGCATCTGCACAATTTGTTGTCCATTGATCCTGTTTGCAGTTACTGTTCTATAGATTTGCTAAGCATGCCTGCAGTAAAAGAATCTCAAGGTTGCATTTGGTGAGATTCCTGTACTCTGATAATGTTTTACTTTGAACTTTGAACTGTAAACTATTCCTGGACCTGGTAGTATGAGTCCTGAGGCTCCTGTACCTTCTTCCTGATGGCAGCAGCAAGAAGAGAGCATGGCCTGGGTGGTTGGGATCCCTGATGATGGATGCTGCTTTCCTGTGACAATGCTCCACATAGATGTGCTCATTGGCGGGGAGCTATACCTTTCATAAGCAGGTCTTCTCTCAGCCTCCAATACTCTAGTGAGGACAGCCCAAGTTTGCCCATAAGGGATAAGTGTGTTAGAAACATAGAAACATAGAAAATAGGTGCAGGAGTAGGCCATTCGGCCCTTTGAGCCTGCACCGCCATTCAGTATGATCATGGCTGATCATCCAACTCAGAACCCTGTACCAGCCTCCCTTCCATACCCCCTGATCCCTTTAGCCACGAGGGCCATATCTAACTACCTCTTAAATATAGCCAATGAACTGGCTTCAACTGTTTCCTGTGGCAGAGAATTCCACAGATTCACCACTCTCTGTGTGAAGAAGTTTTTCTTAATCTTGGTCCTAAAAGGTTTCCCCTTTATTCTCCAACTTTGACCCCTCGTTCTGGACTTCCCCAACATCGGAACAATCTTTCTGCATCTAGCCTGTCCAATCCCTTTAGGATTTTATATGTTTCAATAAGATCCCCCCTCAATCTTCTAAATTCCAACGAGTATAAGCCTAGTTCTTCCAGCCTTTCATCATATGAAAGTCCTGCCATCCCAGGAATCAATCTGGTGAACCTTCTTCATACTCTCTCTATGGCAAGGATGTCTTTCCTCAGATTAGGGGACCAAAACTGCACACAATACTCCAGGTATGGTCTCACTAAGGCCTTGTACAACTGCAGTAGTACCTCCCTGCTCCTGTACTCGAATCCTCTTGCTACGAATGCCAGCATACCATTCGCCTTTTTCACCGCCTGCTGTACCTGCATGCCCACTTTCAATGACTGGTGTATAATGAAACCAGGTCTCGTTGCACCTCCCCTTTTCCTAATTGGCCACCATTCAGATAATAATCTGTGTTCCTGTTTTTGCCACCAAAGTGGATAACCTCACATTTATCCACATTAAATTGCATCTGCCATGAATTTGCCCACTCACCTAACCTATCCAAGGCACCCTGCATCCTCTTAGCATCCTCCTCACAGCTAACACTGCCACCCAGCTTCGTGTCATCCGCAAACTTGGAGATGCTGCATTTAATTCCCTCATCTAAGTCATTAATATATATTGTAAACAACTGGAGTCCCAGCACTGAGCCTTGCGGTACCCCACTAGTCACTGCCTGCCCTTCTGAAAAGGTCCCGTTTATTCCCACTCTTTGCTTCCTGTCTGCCAAACAATTCTCTATCCACATCAATACCTTAGCCCCAATACCATGTGCTTTAAGTTTGCACACTAATCTCCTGTGTGGGACCTCGTCAAAAGCCTTTTGAAAATCCAAATATACCACATCCACTGGTTCTCCCCTATCCACTCTACTAGTTACATCCTCAAAAAATTCTATGAGATTCGTCAGACATGATTTTCCTTTCACAAATCCATGCTGACTTTGTCCGATGATTTCGCCACTTTCCAAGTGTGCTGTTATCCAATCTTTGATAACTGACTCTAGCATTTTCCCCACCACCGATGTTAGGCTAACCGGTCTATAATTCCCCGGTTTCTCTCTCCCTCCTGTTTTTAAAAAGTGGGGTTACATTAGCCACCCTCCAATCCTCAGGAACTAGTCCAGAATCTAACGAGTTTTGAAAAATTATCACTAATGCATCCACTATTTCTTGGGCTACTTCCTTAAGCACTCATAAATCGTTGTGTCATAAATTATTGATTGGTTAAAGTAAAGTAGGATTAAAGAGGTCACTTTTGGTTAGGTGACTTGTAGGATGCTTTAGGGGTTGGTTCAGGTTCACAGTTCAGTGTAATGGAAGGGTCAAGTGTAATAGATCGAAATTATTTATGATACCAAGTTATGAGGCAGTATGTTCTGCAAGGAAAGATGCTGAGACAGTTCAGGAGGTTAGAACTAAGTAGATTGAAGGGAGCAAGATGTCAAGTTTATTGTATGAGGAGAGTAGAAGATGAAAGGGTATACTGTACTAATTTTATAGAGAGATACAGCATGAAAACTGGCCTTTCAGTCTAATGAGTCTACTCATCCACCAGCCATTTCAAAGTCAAAGTAAATTTATTATCCAGTGCATGTCTCCATATATGACCTAGAGATTCATTTTGTTCCTGGAAAATAAAGAAATACAATAGAATATATAAATAAAATGGAACATAAATAAAGATTGACAAACAGCCAATGTGCAAAAATTGAAAACTGTGTAAATAGAAAAAGTTTAATATATAATTATAAAATGCCAAGAACATGAGTTTTGGAGTCCTTGAAAGTGAATAGTGCTTACATAGTATATAAATACAAAATGAATCCTATTCTCCCTGCATTCTAACAAGTTTTCTTCCATCACTGTCTGACAGCAAATAACATGGATCCACATGTCCTTGGAGTACAGAAAAAAACCTGATCAGAAAAGGAAAACATGCAAACTCCACACAGACAGTGACCGCCGAGTCAAGGATTGAACCTGGGTTTCTGGCATTGTGAGGCATTGACAGTACTAGCAGTTCCATTCAGTTATACACAGGTTGACAGGGCTGAGGCAGGGCAATGTTTCTTCCGGCCGGATGTGTCTCGAGCCAAGAGTCACAGTTTCATTGAGGAGCAGTTGCGGGTGATGAATCTGTTGAACTCATTGTCACAGAAGGGCTATGGATATATTTTAAGGCAGACATGGATCGGTTCTTGATTGGTAGGTGGGTTAAGGGATTATGTGGAAGAATGGGTTTGAAAAACAAACCAGCCTTGATTGAAGATGGGAGCAGACAAGATGGGCCAAATGGCCTAATTCTGCTCCTATACTCATGGTCTCATGATCTTCTATACAATATTCTACATCAGGGGTGCCCAATATTTTTTATGCATTGGAGAGTATAACTAACCGAGATGTCCACGGACCCAAGGTTGGGGAGACCTGTACCCTATCTGGTCTCCCCTCAGGCTCCAAGAAACCAAACCACACTTATTTAACAATGAAGCAGATTGTTCTGGTGCTTTATTTTATTTAGATTATTATAAAAAACATATTTGGTGTAATGAGTCATTACTTCTGCTCTTCAGCTGTAGCTCTGAAAATTGTTTTGCCTTAAGTGTGCATCCAATTCCCTCTTGAATATCTGATTTTCTCAACGCCCACCAGCTCTAGAGGCAGAGTGTTTCTCGTTGTGGCTTGCTGCTCTCCTCACTTCCCCCCACATTTTATATTGCCTCTAACGTGGCCAATTTAGCACTTCAGTAGCACTTTTCATTGGAGTTATTGGAAGCAATGGTCGATGCCTCCTGTGGGACCGTGCTACCATTTTAGTTTTTAACCTTTAACACCATCATTAATTGTGTTTCTTTCTCGCGGGGTTAACTCTATCCTCTCTCCATGGATGAGAGAATGAATAAACAGTTGACGTTTTGGCCCAAAACTCTCCTTTTTTTTTCCTTTCCATGGATGCTCCCTGACCTGCTGAGATCCTCCAATATTTTGTGTGTGTTACTCTCAATTTTCAGCATCTGCAGAATCCCCTGAGTTTGAGAAAGTGAAAATATAACCATGAACTAATCATCAAAAAGTGAATACATGACACGTGAGTTTAACATCCCAGTCCCACAAATCAAGCTCAAATTCAAATTTAGCAGATATACAAACAAAAGAAACAACATTTCTCTGAACCATGATTTACTTACGATACATATAGCACACACAGCACAAGAAAATCAGAATATTACCACAAATAAGTTAATAACATATAATTGAAAATGCACGTGAAGTGTGTAGCACAGGTAAACAGATAACAGTAAGCACTCGCTGTCCTAGTGATGAAACCTCAGTGGTGGCAGGTTATTCGTTAGTCTCACAGCCTGAGGGAAGAAGCTGGTACCCAGTCTGGTAGTTCGAGTCTGGATGCTCCTGTAGCTCCTTCCTGATGGTAGTGGGTCAAAAAGATTGTGGGAGGAGTGTTTGGAATGCCCTACAATGCTTTGGGATAACTTTGTCTACAATGCTTCTGGTAAATATCACAAAGTGGGGGGGGGGAGAGGGAGACCCCAGTGATCTTCTCATTTTCCTTTACTAATCTCTGTGAGGTTTAGTGGTGTGATGCCTTGCAGCTTTGTACCACATAATGATGCAGCCAGACAGTACACTCAATGGTTCTCCTGTAGAATGTTGTAAAAATGGGGTTGGGGAGCTTCCATCCTTCAATCTGCTCAGAAAGTGTAGATGCTGCTGTGCTTTCTTGACTAATGGGGACAAGATGCAGATCCAGGTTAGATCATCTGTTATGTAGACACCAAATATCACTCCATTCATTGGGCCACTGGCTTGACTTCCACCGCACCTTCTTTGTAAAGAAGTAACTCATAAGCATATAATAAGGAAGACTGAAGATGAAGAAGAATTAAATCAATGAAAGCATTTACATCCATGTTATTGTTTTTATCCTTGGAAAAACCTGTTGGCACATTGGCCTCCATTAATCAGAGTATTGAGTACAGGAGATGGGATGTCATGTTGAAGTTGTACAAAACGTCAGTGAGGTCAAATTTGGAGGGCCGTGTGCAGCTCTGGTCATCTACCTACAGGAATGGAGTCAATAAGATTGAAAGTGTGTTTAGAAAATTTACAAGGATTTTGCCAAGTATTGATGACCTGAGTTATAGAGAAAGGTTGAATAGGTTAGGATTTTATTCCCTAAACTGTAGGAGAATGAGAGAAGAGAGTAGGAGACTGAGAGAAGGTTTGATAGAGGTATACAAAATGATGGAAGTTATAGAAAGGATAAATACAAGCAGGCATTTTCCACTGAGGTTGGGTGAGACTAGAACTAGAGGCCATACGGTAGCTTAAGTTAAAGTTCAAAGGAAACTTATTATTAAAGAACATATATGTTACTATATCTAACCCTGAGGTTCACTTTCTTGCAGGCATTTGCAGTAAATCAAAGAAATACCTTGGAATGAATGAAAATTTACAAAGACTATCAAAGAGCCCATTTGTAAAAAAAGATGAAGTGTGCAAATATAACAAAAAAAGATAATAAGTAAACAAACAAACGCATAACTAAATACTACTGAGGATATGAGCTGTAGAATTCTTGAAAGTGAGTCTGTAGGTTGTGGAATCAGTTCAGTGTTAAGGTGAGTGAAGTTATCCACACTGGTTCAGGAGCCTGATGGTTGAAGCATGAGTTTAGCGTGAAAAGTGGAATATTTAAGGGGAATCTGAGGGGAACGTCTTCACTCAGAGGACAGTGAGAGTGTGGAATGAGCTGCCAGATTAAGTGGTGGATGCAGGTTCGATTGCAACATTGAAAAGAAGTTTAGACAAGTCCATGGATGGAAGGGGTATGGAGGACTATGGTCCAAGTGAAGATCAATGAGTGAACATAGAATAATAGTTCAGCATGGACAAGATGAGCCAAAGTGTTTGTTTCTGTGCTACAGTAGTGCCCTACACTGAATAAGCTTACTTTTGGTATGTTATCACTGGTTTGCAAATGAATTTGGCAGTGAGTCAAGTGAGGAAAGAAAATCAGGTTCCCCCTTCAGCAGACTATTATAAAGAAATTTCCTTCTATTTTGTTTGTCGGCCTCCCCAAGGTACTCAGAAAGTGCAGAGTGAGAGAACTCCAAACTCCTGCTATGGTCTGTGTTAACTTATACTGATTACTGATCCGATCCCTCAGCTGATTAAATGGGAGGAGAATCTGATATGTTTCTCTCTGTTCCCCAGATGTGAAGTCAAACAAAGCCTCCAGAATGTCAATTCAGGCAACATTCTACATCCTTCACTCTCACCACTTTGGAGCATAGTCCCAGGAAGCATGATAGCCTACACAGCTCTTCATGGCAGTTGTCTGCTCTCATTCCAATGGATATTACACACAAATTCAGATTCATTTTTATCGCATTTAGTACTGTGCAAAGTCTCAGGCACATATATTGTGAATAGCTAGAATGTCTAAGATTTTTGCACAGCGGATATTTCACGTATTCCACTCTACTGCTACCGCAGAAAAAATAAATTTCATCATATAAGTTAGTGATGATAAACCTGATTCTCTGATTCAGATATGGGTCTCTATTGTGGACAGAGTAGGAAAGGGGCAGGAACAGGACAGGAAGAGGGAAATCATGGTTGGGAAAAGGGGGAAGGAGCGGGGAGGGAATGGGAAGCACAAGAGAGACATTCTGTAATGATCAATAAACCATTTGTTTGGAGTTAATTGACCTTGACTGGTGTCTCAGGGCTGGGTGTGTCTGCACATAGTCACCTCCCACCCTGGCACTCCACCTCTACCCCCTGTCTCACACCCCTCTTGTGGTGCTCCACCCTCGCCATTCCCAACGTCCTTTGCTCCCACCAGATTTTCAAACTCACTCTCTGATTCACATTGACAATCGCAGTGCGTGCAAAGGTCTTAGGCACCCTAAGACCTCTGCACAGTACTGTACATCAGAACATACACAACCAACACAAGCTAAGGATGTGCTGGGGCAGCCCACAAACATCATCACACATTCCAGTACCAACATAGTACGTCCACAACACTCAGTCGAGCAACACATCAGCAAAAACAACAACAGATCTCAATAAGCAGTAAAACAACAACTGCAAAACAAGTCCCTTTCCTCCCACTCACTCACTCACACATGGATATCCTTCAAACCACGGACAGGCCTTGCGGCCTTCACCCTCCAGTGGACTCACAGACTCACAGACTACAGGCATTCAAATTCCCAGTGGACTTGTGGGCTTGGAGATCCAGGGCTTCAGCTGTCAGGCCTCGACTTCCGGACTTCTGATCGGCCTCCAAGCTTCGATTTCAGTATCGACCCCAGGACTAGGTGATGACAGGATCCCAAGCTCCAGACCTCAAACTCCGGACTTGCTGACTTGTGTACCTAGGGGGTCTCTGGCCTTCTGCCTCCTGCTCACATGGATATCCAGTCCTACAACTAGCATGTAAATCTGCCAGGATGACAAGACTGTTACCTCAGAGGAGACTTTGACTTGCATTCTCTTTGGTTCAACTTGTATCAAAACCACAAAAACTGCACCAATCCTAACCTCACCATCAAAACTGCACCAATCCTAACCTCACCATCAAAACCGCAAAAACTGAACCAATCCTAAACTCACCATCAAAGCCACAAAAACTGAACCAATCCTAATCTCACCATCAAAACCACAAAAACTGAGCCAATCCTAACCTCACCACCAAAACCGTAAAAACTGAATTAATCCTAACTTCATCATCAAAACCGCAAAAACTGAACCAATGCTAACCTCACCATCAAAACCACAAAAACTGAACCAATCCTAATCTCACCATCAAAACCACAAAAAATGAACCAATCCTAACCTCACCATCAAAACCACAAAAACTGAACCAATGCTAACCTCACCAAAACCACAAAAACTGAACCAATCCTAACCTCACCATCAAAACCACAAAAACTGAACCAATCCTAACCTCATCATCAAAACCGCAAAAACTGAACCAATCCTAACCTCACCATCAAAACTGAACCAATCCTAACCTCACCATCAAAACTGAACCAATCCTAACCTCACCATCAAAACTGCAAAAACTGAACCAATCCTAATCTCACCAGCAAAACTGCAAAAAAAAACATGCCCTCTGAATGCACTGCCTTCCACTCTCTCTGCACTTATCTTAACCCCACACTAAATCCACAATAAAACCTGATGCCCTCCGAGTACACTGCCCTCTACTCCCTCTCTGCAGTAATCCCAATCTCATATCAAAACCTCACAAAACAAAACATACCTTGCATTTCATCCATGTGGAGACTTGGTAAAGTTTCAAGATTGTTTATTGTCATTCTTCAGTATACGAGTGTAAAGAAGAATAAAGTGACTGTTTCTAGATCTGATGCAGCATGAAAAAACACAATAAGCACAATATATAGTGGCTAGCATGATGCTTTGTTAGCTCAGGGTGCCAGAGTTTCAAGTTCAATTCCAGCGTCCTCTGTAAAAAGTTTGTACGTTCTTCCCGTGTGTGTTTGGGTTTCCTCCAGGTGCTCTGTCTTCTCCCCACAGTCCAAAGACATACTGGCTAGTAGGTTAATTAGTTATTGTAAATTGTCCTGTCATTAGGCAAGGATTAAATCAGTGGGTTGCTTGGCAGTTCAGCCCAATGAGCCGGAAGGCTACTCCATGCTGTATCTCCAAATAAATAATAAATAACCATGAAGAACACAACAGAAAGCAAAATAAAACTCCACATAAATGGAATACATAAAAACATAAAGTATAACATCGACTATAAGGCAGCAAATATTTTATTATATTGTTACCAAAGTTCAAAGCTCAAAGTAATTTTATTAACAAAGTACAGATACATCACCGCATGCAACTCTGAGATCCATTGTCTTGTGGACAAACACAGTAAATCCAAGAAACATGATAGAATTAATGAAAGATGGCACCCAAAAGGACAGACAAACAACTAATGTGCAAAAGACAATAAACTGTGCAAATATTAAAGAAAGGGAAAAAAAGCAATAAGTATTCAGAACGTGAGATGAAGAGTTCTTGAAAGTGTGTCCGTAGGTTGTGGGAACAGTTCAGTGATGGGGGTGAGTGAAGTTGAGTGAAGTTAGCCCCACTGGTTCAAGAGCCTGATGGTTGAATGGTAATAACTGTTCCAAAACCTGGTGGTGTGGATCCTAAGGCTTCCTGTACCTTCTTCCTCATGGCAGCAGTGAGAAGAGAGCGTAGCCTGTTGGTGGGGGTCCCTGATGACGGATGCTGCTTTCCTGCGACAGCGCTCCATGTAGATGTACACAGTGGAGGGGAGGGTTTTACCCATCATGGGCTGGGCCATACTATTTAATAAGGTTGTCCATTCAAAGAATTTGGTGTTTCCAAACCAGGCTGTGATGCAACCAGTCAATATGCTCTCCACCACACATCTATAGAAGTTTGTCGAAGTATTAGATGTCATACTGAATCTTCCGACAGATCACATTAGCCCACGAGTTTCACTTGATCTTCGACAGGTTAGAAGCTTCCTCACTCTGTAGATCATGAAGTCTCCAGGGAATGATTCCACCCAACCCCAGCCTGCCATCTGTGGGCACAGTATTGTTTACTTCATTGACAGCATTGTTTGAAACGTCTTCTGGGATTGCCTTGTCTAGCTGAACTCCCATTTCGGGAGTAAAAAGGTTCTGCTTAAGAGTGGGAAAATGGTTGTGTCTGAGGGTAAAAGGAAGAGGCACAATCAATCAGCTGGATAATTTCCCAGCCTTGTTTACTTTCCAGCTTTAATGAAATCATCCGGCCGGCGTGTAATGGGTCAGCTTCCCTCTGGGCAGACATCAGCGGCATTTGATGACAGCTCTGGCACTATGGCCGGGTGTGGCAGACTGCAGGAAGGTTGGAGCCCTCGCCCATCACTGTTCCATGAGCAGCAATCACTGTTGAGATCAGATTCTAACTCTCAGCATGAATTGGCCCAGAAGCTGCTGAACAAGGAATTACTGCAGTGCCTCTTCAACAGAACGATGTGCCCGAGCCTGGCATGTTATATAGCAGTCAGCATCAGGGTGCTGTCTGTAAGGAGTTTGTACTTTGCTCACATGACCAGGTGGGCTTTCTCCCGAATTCCAAAAAGGCATATGGATTAGTGTTAGTAAGTTGTGGGTAGGCAACACTGGTGCAAGAAGCGTCGTGACACGGGGGCTGTTTCCTAGAACATAGAATTATTGTGTCGATCGTTGACGCAAATGACATATTTCACTGAATGTTTTGATGTTTCGATGTACAAGTGACAAATAAAAACTATTGTTAACCCTTCTTGCGTTCCATCTCTCAATGTTACTCCACACGGCACCATGTGTGGTATTTTCGAAGTGGAGCAGAAAGCGAGTTCGTAAATCTGGTGGGAGCAAAGGGTGTTGGGGATGGTGAGGGAGGGGCCCTCGGAATGGGTATGGGACTGGTGGCAGAGAAGGAGTGCCAGGGGTGGGGAATGGTGTGAGTGCAGACGCACCCAATGCTGAGACACCAGGCAATGTCAATGGATTCCAAACGATTGACATGTTGATCATTACAGAATGTCTCTCTGGTGCTTCCTGCTCCCTTCTCCTTTTCCCAACCATGATTCCCCTCACCATAAGACCATAAAATCATAAGACACAGGAGAAGAATTAGGCAATTTGGCCCATCGAGTCTGCTTCGCCATTTCATAATGGCTGATTCTTTATTTCACTCAGCCTCATCTCTTACCTTCTTCCCGTAACCCTTCATGCCCTGATCAATCAAGAATCTATCAACCTCTGCCTTAAATACACGAGGGGTGATTGATAAGTTCGTGGCCCAAGCTAGAAGGAGTCAATTTTAGAAAACCTAGCACATTTATTTTTCAACATAGTCCCCTCCTCCATGTACACACTTAGTGCAGCGGTCGTGGATCATACAGATCCCTTCTTTGTAGAAGTGGTCCACAGCAGGGGTGATTGATAAGTTTGTGGCCTACGGTTGAAGGAGATGAATTATACAGCTCTCGTTACATGCATATGCAGTTCAACTCTTTGAGTGAAAATATAGAAAGTTTGAAGTTTCTCCTCATCTCCTTCTAACTTAGACCACAAACTTGTCAGTCACCCCTGCTGTGGACCACTTTTTGGAGGTCCAAGACACCGCCTTCTACAAAGAAGGAATCCGTATGCTCCACGACCTCTGGACTAAGTGTGTAAATATAAGAAAAATAAATGTGCTAGGTTTTCTAAAATTGACTCCTTCTACCTTAAGCTATGAACTTATCAATCACCCCTTGTTCATACAGACTTGGCCTCCACAACTGCCTGTGGTAACAAATTCCACAGATTCACCACTCTCTCTGCCTAAAGAAATTGCTCCTCATCTCTATTCTAATAGGGAACTCTTATATTTGAAGTTCTGTAATCTGGTTTTAAGCTCTCCAACCATAGGAAACATCCTCTTCACATCACCTCTGCCAAGGCCTTTCACTATTCGACAGGTTTTAATGATGTCATTCCTCAATCTTCTGAACTCCAGTGAATACAGGCCCAGAGCCATCAAACACTTTTCATATGACAAGCCGTTCAAACCTAGAATCATTTTTGTGAACCTCATTTGAACCCTTTCCAATTTCAGCACATCTTTTCCAAGATAAGGGGTCCAAACCTGTTCACAATACTCCAAGTGAGGCCTTACCAGCGCTCTAAGGTCTCAATATTACATTCTTGCTTTTATATTCTAGACCTCGTGAAATGAACGCTAACTTTGCATTTGCCTTCACCACCATCGACTCAACCTTTAGGGAATCCTGCACAAGCACTCCCAGGTCCCTTTGTACCAAAGTTTTTTAAAATATTTTCTCTTCATTTAGGAAATAGTCTACCCTTTCATTTCTACCACCAAAGTGCATGGCCATACACTTACCGACACTGTATTCCATCTGGCACTTCTTTGCCAATTCTCCTAATCTGTCTGAAGTCCTCTCTGCTTCCTCAAAATTACATGCCCCTCCATCTATCTTTGCAACAAGGCCACAAATTTCATCATTCAAATCATTAACATATAATGTAAAAAGAATCGGTCCCAACACTGATCCCAGTGGAACACCAGCAGCAAATCAGAAAAGGCTCCCTTTCTTTCCACTCTTTGCCTCCTGCCAGTCAGCCACTACTTTACCCATGCTAGAATCTTTCCTGCAATAGCACGGGCTCATAGCTTGTTAAGCAGCCTCATGTATAGCACCTTGTCAAAGGCCTTCTGAAAATCCAAATACACAGCATTAACCGATTCTCCTTTGTCAAACCTGTCCATCCAACAGATTTGTCAGGCAAAATTTTCCCTTGAGAAAACCAGCTGACTATAGCCAATTCTATCATGTGCCTCCAAGTACTCTGAAACCACATCATTAATAATTGACTCCAGCATCTTCCAAACCACTTAGGTCCAACTAACTGGCATATAATTTCCTTTCTTCTGTCTCTCTCCCTTTTTGAAGAGTGGAATGACATTTGTAATTTTCCAATCTTCCGGAACCATTCCAGAACCTTATTATCATTATTGATGCCTCCACAATCTCTTCAGCCACCTCTTTCAGAACTCTGCGGTATACACCTTCAGACCTTTTATTTTCCCAAGAACCTTCTTTCTATTAATGGTAGTGACCCCTTGACACCTGAAAATTCTATCATACTGCTCGTGGCTTCCACAGTGAAGACTGATACAAAATACTTATTCAGTCTGTCTGCCATTTTCTTGTCCCCCATTACTACCTCTTCAGCATCATTTTCCAGCAGTCCGATATCCACTCTCACCTCTCTTTTACATTTTATGTATCTGAAGCAAGTTCTGGTATTCTCTTTAAAACTATTGGCTAGCTTACTTTTGTATTCATCTTTACCTTCTAAATGACTTTTTTAGTTGCCTTCTGTTGGTATTTGAAAGTTTTTCAATCCTCTAAATTCCCAGTAATTTTTGTTCTATTATATGCCCTCTCTTTGGCTTTATATTGTCTTTGACCTTTCTTGATAGCTACTGTTGCATCACTTTGCCTTTAGACTGCATTTTGCTCTTTGGGATGTATATATCCTGTGCTTCTGAATTGCTTCCAGAAATTCTGCTGCTGTCCCTGCCAGTGTTCTTTTCCAATCAATTCCAATAATTCCCTTTACTCCACTGCCATACCGATACAGCTTCTCCTTCTCAAATTTTTGGGTGAATTCGATCACATTATGATCACTTTCCCTAAGGGTTCTTTTACCTTAACATCTCTATCGATTCCAGTTCATCGTACAACACTCAGTCTAGAATAGCTGATCCCCTAGTGGGTTCAACCATGAGCTGCTCGAAAGAGCCATCTTGTAGGCATTCTAGAAATTCCCTTTCTTGAAATCCAGCACCAACCTGATTTTCCAAATCCCCTGCATATTGAAATCGCCCATGACTATTATAACATTGCCCTTCTGGCATGCATTTTCTATCTCCTGTTGCAATTTGTCAACCACATCCTTATCACTGTTTGAGAGCCTGTATAGAACTCCCATCAGTGTCCTTTGACCCTTGCAGTTCCTTAGCTTTACCTACAACGGTTCAACACCTTCTAACCCTATGTCACTGTTTTCTAATGATTTGATTTCAATTTTTACAAACAGAGCAACGTGCCCCTCTCTGCCTTCCTTCCTGTCCCTTTGATGCAATGTGTATCCCTGGACATTAAGCTCCCAGCTATAATCTTCTTTCAGATATGACTTAGTGAAGAACAACAAGTTCATACTTGCCAGACTGTAACTGTGCTACAAGTTCATCAATCTTATTCTGTATAATACACATATTCAAATATAACACCTTCAGTCTCCTGTATTCACCCTTTTTGATTTTGTCCACCTTTCACATTGCAGCTCATCCTGATGACTTCAATTTTGCCTATATTGTCAGTCTTTCCTTGCTAGGAGTTTCACTACACATTGCCTCTGTTTGTAAACCAACTACCTCATCTTCAGCCCTATCTCCCTGTCTCTTTCCTATTCTCAGTCCACAATAGAGAGCCATACCAGAATCAGTTTTATCATCATTCACATATGTTATTAAATTTGTGTTTTTTTGTGGCAGCAGTACAGTGCAATACACAAAATTATTACAGTACTGTGCAAAAGCCTTAGACATGCTAGACCTCTGCACCATACTGTATGTGTTCAAGAGATGTTGGTGGGACAATATTTGTCATCCATATCTTGAACTAAATGGTTTACTAGTCCACTTCAGAGGAAGTACAAGCATTATACAGCACAGAAATTGGCCCTTTGGCCAAACCCATCCATACTGACCGTTTTGCCATACTAGGATTGGTATGGCAAAGTCAATTGGGAGGTCCCGAGGTCAGAGGTCCATGCTGTATAACTCCCTCCATGACTCTCTGTGGGCAGCACTAAAAGTCTCACACTCTGAATGCCCAGTATTGGTAGCAGTATGCCTTGATTCTTATAGTGTGAATGGCTCTGCACTGGGATTTTTAGGGCTCTTTTCTCAGGCCAATTCAAGTTCAAGTTCGAGTTTAATTGTCATTCAAACATGCACATGAAACAGCGTTCCTACGGGGTCAAGATGCAAAACACACTGCCAACAGTCGTGCACTGCACATACAGCACAGCCAATTTGTTCATTCGTTATGTGACAAGTCATATGATGTAGGCGATCATGGTCTTTCCCTGACCATGATTGTTCTTGGCAAATTTTTCAACAGTCGAGGTTTGACATTGTCTTCTTCTGGGCAGTGTCTTTACAAGACAGGGTGACCCCAGCTATTACCAATGCTCTTCAGAGATTATCTGCCTGGCGTCAGTGGTCGCAAAACTTGTGATGTGCACCAGCTGCTCATACAACCATCCACTACCTGCTCCTATGGCTTCACGAGACCCTGATCAGGGGGGCTAAGCAGGTGCTACATCTTGCCTAAGGGTGACCTGCAGGCTAATGGAGGGAAGGAGCACCTTACATCTCTTTTGGGAGAGATGTATCTGCACTACGCCACCAAACATACAATTACGACAGCAGAAAAGCATACCATTACCAAAAAATATATTAAGAGAAATAATAATAGAGACCAAGTCCTTGGGTGTCAGGGCCTGTAGATCGATGGTGCTTGGATGTTGTCCTGGAGCCACGTTTCTGCAAGAACGGCCCAAAACAGTTCCTCATATCGTTGGAGAGCAGCACTGACAGGAGAGGCTAGCCCTTAACACAGTGCGGGATCCAACGGCACACAGCCAGCTCCGATGTCTCCTCCCCTGACAGCTGCAGCAGGCGACACCAAAATATTACAGTGTGCAAAGCCCTGCGCCTTACATGGGCTTGTTAAACAGTTCCAGGCTTCAGGATGCACTCCAGGTAGCAGTGGGTTTGGCAAGCAAGCAGGTGGCAGGTTCAGTCAGCTCACCCCTCAGCAGAAAGTCTACACCCTTATACTTCCTTCAGTGGCTATTACTGTGGTCAGTGTTGCTTTGTCCCCAGCATCTGCAGATTATTTTGTGTATTACTGTGGTCAACCTGAGTTAAAGTAACAGTTTTATCCAAATGATTTGGTCGTAGATTGTAAGTTTGCAGAGGAACTGACAGTGGACTGTATGTCTAAATCTTTGGTGACAGCAGGACAGCTGGATGAATTGGCTTTGAAGGCATAAAGGACACTTTTATTGATTAGAACATAGAACCAAGAACACTACAGAACAGTACAGTTCCTTCAACCTAGAATGTTGGGTTGACCTTTTAACCTACTCTACAATCGATTTAACCCTTTCCTCCATTTTTCTCTCATCCACGAGCTGACCTCAGAGTTTCCTGAATGCCCTCAGTGTATCTGCATCTCCCACCACTCCTGCCAATTTGAAAAAGTGTGGAGAAAATTTACAAGGATGTTGCCTGTTTGGAGGACCTGAGTTATAAGGAAAGGTTGAGTAGGTTAGGGCTTTATTTATTGAAGCATAGAAGATTGAGATGATATTTGATAGAGCTGTACAAAATTATGAGGGGTATAGATAGGATAAATACAAGCAGACTTTTTCCACTGAGGTTGGGTGGGACTACAATCAAAGGTCATGGGCAAGGGTGAAAGATGAACAATTTAAAGAGAACATGAGGGAAAACTTCTTCACTCAGAGGTCGTAAGAGTGTGGAATGTGCTGTCAGCACAACTGGCTCATGTGAGTTCGATTTCAACGTTTAAGTTTGGATAGGTACACAGATGGTAGGGGTATGGAGGGCTATTGGCAGGGAGCAGGTTGATGGGAGTAGGTAGTTTAAGTGAAATAGATAGGTTGAAGGGTCTATTTCTGTGCTGTACTTTTCTACAACTCTATGACATTAAATCTTTACACAGCATTTATGTGACCCTAGTCTCATTCCTCGACTATTAGATGACCTAGTAATTTATTCAGTAACTAAACATTTATCGTGTTATTGATCATGGAACAAGGGTGAGGAGTCCATACTAAAAGGATTGAACATGGGGCAGTCCACATGTGGAGTATTGTGCGCAATTCTAGTCACCACTTTATAGAAAGAAGGGTGTGTTGCCTCTGTAGAAGACCCAAAGGTATTGAGAGTATTTTGCTAGATTAGTTATGAGGAGAGACAGGCTCAGCTGTGGTTGATCTGAGTTTAACATCTATCAAATAGTTTAAGAATTTGAATTTGATTTTGAAAGAGAAACCTTCAAGTAGTAAATCTAATATTGGCAAAAAGTAGTGATTAGATTGTCATTTAAAAACAAGTTAGCTCAATGCAATTCTTTAGGGTAAGATTAAAGGTTAGCTTTACTTGTCACATGTACATTGAAACATAGAGTGAAATGAGTTGTTGGTATCAATTCTGATCCGATGGAGTCAGATGTGAGAGTATGGAGGAACATCTGGAGAAACTTCTGAAATGCCCACTTCGCTGCCGCTGCTACTGTGTGGTAACCGGAATCTCCAGAGCAGAAGGCCCCAATTCCTCGGCTTTGCTTGTTTCAGCGGCCGGGGCGAGGTCGAAGGTGCTCGGCAGAGGATGGCACTCAGGAGGCTGTATCGGAAGGGCTGGTCGGAGGCTCGAAATTTTCGGAGGGCCGGACTCAGTGTCGGCTGTGGTCGGCTGCTTCCAAGGCATCGGCAAGTTGACGGTGCCTGGAGGTTTATGGCAGGGGGTTTCTCCCTTCTGTCGCCTGCTATCGGGGACTCGGGGACTTTGAGACTTTTTTTTTACCGTGCCCGTGGTTTGTTCTTTATCAAATTATGGTATTGCTTTGCACTGCTGTAACTATATGTTATAATGATGTGGTTCTGTCAGTGTTAGTCTTTGGTTTGTCCTGTTTTCTGTGATATCACTCCGGAGAAACATTGTATCATTTCTTGATGCATGTATGCGTTTCTAAATGACAATGAAAGAGGACTGAGTGTTCTCATAATCTAATACAAATCATATCAGTGAGAATTATGCTGGTCAGCTCACAAGTGTTGCCTCACTTCTGGTGGCAACACAGCATGCACACAACTCACTAACCCTACCCCGTACATTTGGGAATGTAGGAGGTAACCGCAGCATCTGGAGGAAGCCCATGTGGTCCTGTGGAGAACCTGCAAACTCCTTAGAGAATTGAACCCCTTTCTTACAGCTAGTGCTATGAAGTGTGCGAACCACCAGGCTTCTGTGTCACTCTTTCTGGAAAGAAAGTTCCAGAAGGAAATTCTTCTGCTGCTTATTTCACTATTCTTCTCCTTATTTATTTCTTTATTACTCTTATTCTTTTTCTTTATGTAGTTGCACTATTTGTTGTCTTTTACACAGTAGTTGTTTGTCCAACTTTGTTTGTGTGCAGTTTTTCATTGATTCTCTTGTGTTTCTTTGAATTTACTGTGAATACTCACAAGAAACTGAATCTCAGGGTAATATATGGTGACATATATGTCCTTTGATAATAAATATTATTTGAATGTTGATCTTTATGTGACTCTAGACTCATACCTTGACTCTTAGATGACCTAGTAATTTATTCAGTTATGAAACAGTAAAGAAATCGTCTTGGGAGAATTTGGATATGTGTTTTATTTTTATACCATCTTTGCTTATCTCTCAAACACCATAAGACCCAAAGAAGGAATGGGATCTGAAGTTATCCCATTCTTGCTCAGCATGACCCTTGACTGGTCAGTAGAGTGAAGGATCTGTTCCTATTATGGAAGACATGATGCCAGGATTGAAGAAAGGGCACGGTGTCTCCTGTTCCAATTGGCCCTGAGGGAGTTTCATTAAATGATCATTCTGGTTTAGAAGACTGACAGCAGACTGCCAAATAGCATGCCATTATCTATCGCAAGTACATAATCTGGCAGCTCGTCTCCATTGCCAAGCCAAATTCTGCTAAAGAATAATTACAAGAGGGGTGTAGGAAAATAACCACATGTAGCAAACGACATCATTATTGATTTCTTGGAGTAATCACAAAAATGAATCCAGGAAACAAAAATGTGCTAAAGATATACCACAGTCATAAACAAAATATTTGGTGAATGATACAGCATTAAGATTCAAATTTTTGCATACGATCATCATAATTTGTGAATGACTTCATCTCTCCGGAGTTTCTTCTACACAGAGAATACAACAACCTCAAGCATGGAATATTAAGGGTGAATGTGCTTCATAATCCAGATGTGGCCACCTCAGCCTTGCCGTGATGCCATAAGTCAACATGGGACGCAGGCATGGAAAAGACAGAGGTAGTCGTCAACAGTGGGATGACAGTGTCTGCTGATTTGCTTGTGTCACCAAAGGCAAATAAAGCTTTCAGCCTGCAGACAAATATCTCAGGAGGCAAACAGAACAGCCTATGGATGCTCTGATGCATTTAAGAATATTTGCTTCTTGAAAAATTTTGGACAGAATCAATACTGCCATCTTCAGGCAGTATGATTCTGATAATTTTAAGGTTTCCTGAACAGTCATAGAGTCAGAGAGCATTAATTAGACTGTCAACCCCATTTTTCCTCTCAACCCCTTTTTCCTTCCTTCTCCCCATAACCTTTGACACAATTATTAAACAAGAACCCAAGTATCTCTGCCTTATATATACCAAATGACATGACCTCCACTGCTGTTAGCCACTAAGTTTAACGTATTCACCATTCTCTGAGAAATTTCTCCTCATCTCTTTTCTAAAGGGATATCTTCTGAGGCTGTGCACTCTGGTCCTAGACTTCCCCCATTATTGGAAAAATCCTCTTGACGTCCATTCTTTCTAGGCCTTTCAATATTCGATAGTTTTCAATCAGACACCCCCTCATTCTTCTAAACTCCAGCAAGTACAGGCCCAGAGCCATCAACCACGCCTCAAATGTTAACCCTTCCATTCCCAGGATCATTTTTGTAAACCTCCTCTGGATGCTCCCCAGAGTCAGTGCTTCCTTTCTTCTATAAGAGGCCCAAAACTGCTCACAATATTCCAAGAGCGGTCTGACTAATGCCTTATAAAGCTTCAGTGTTTTCTTCTAGCTGCTCCAAATTTCTCCCACTTTCTAAGAGTGTGTGTGTGTTTGTGTATACTGGTCGGTTAATTGGCCACTGTCAAGTGCCCATAACATAGGTAAGTAGTAGAATCTAGAGGAGTTCATTAAATTATAAGGAAATTAAAAGATATTATCATGCTAAGACATTGAGAAGATGTTTTCACTTGGAGGCATCCAGGGTAATGATTATGGAACCCATTAGGGAAACAGATTTACATTGTTCAGTTTAAAATTATCTCTTTCTTTACAAACGTAAACACAAGGAATTCTGCAGATGCTGGAAATTCAAGCAACACACATCAAAGTTGCTCTTTCTTTACAAGTTTTTTTTCCTGTTTCTGCAATCTCTTTCAAGATATCTGAGCTCCAGTTTTGGCTACTCGTCATCCTTCAAGTCCATCACTGTACTGTCAGTCTGCGAACAAACAAGGCAGGAGAATGGGGTTGAGAGGGATAATAGATCAGCCACGGTGGACTGGCGGAGCAGACTCAATGGACTAAATGACCTAATTCTGCTCTTGTGTTTTATGGTCTTCTAACACAGTGTAACTGTCTTCAGCATAATCTCTCCCACACATCTCCATCATGATACATTTTCATTTGTTTATACTGGTGTTTCAATAGCTAATCTGAGGGGCATAATTGTAAGGTGATGGGAGGAAAGTATGCGGGAGGAAGTCAGAGTAGGATTTTTTTCACAGTGAGTGGTGGGTTGGTGGAATTCCCTGCCAGGGGTGATGGTAGAGGCAGATATATTAGAGACACTTAAGCAGCTCTTAGATAGGCACACACTTAAAAGAAAAATGGAGGGGAATGAGAGAAGGAAGGGCTAGGTTAGATTGATATTCCATAGGTTAAAAGGTTAGCACAACATTTTTGGTTGAAGGGCCTGAATTGAGCTGAACTCCCTTTCTTACCCCATCCCTTATCTATCTATCTATCTATCTATTTATTCATTCCTTTTTTCTCTCTTTTTTTCTTTCTCTGTCCCTCTCACAATCACTCCTTGCCTGCTCTCCATCTTTCTCTGGTGCTCCCCTCCCCCTTTCTTTCTCCCTAGGCCTCCTGTCCCATGATCCTCTCCCTTCTCCAGCCTTGTATCCCTTTTGCCAATCAACATTCCAGCTCTTAGCTCCATCCCTCCCCCTCCTGTCTTCTCCTATCATTTTGGATCTCCTCCTCCCCCTCCCACTTTCAAATCTCTTACTAGCTCTTCTTTCAGTTTGTCCTGACAAAGGGTCACAGCCCGAAACATCGATTGTACTTCCTATCATTAACCGAGGGGTTCATGGACCCTAGGTTAGGAACCCCTGTTCTATAGCATGTAGTACTCTAAGTGTAGCTTGACCTACACCCTGTGACATTCATTCCTCTAACCTAGACTCTGAGGTAGGCTGATAGATGCAAAGATGCACTGCCATCGTCATCAGCAATTATCATCCCCATTTTCCTCTTCTCCCTCCAGTGACTGTGCTCTTGTCTCAGTCAATGTCCTCCAGTGTTGAAAGGATTAAATGTCATCCATTCCAAGACCCTATTATGACACCCAGAAGATGTTACCATGGGACGGGACAGCAGAGTCGTGGTTACTTTACAATACTAATGAGTCTGGTTCAATTCCCACTGATGTCTGAAAGAAATTTGTACATTCTCCCTGTGACTGTGTGGGTTTCCTCCCACAGTCCAAAGACATATTGGTTGATATGTTAATTGGTCACTGTGAATTGTCCCGTGATTAGGCCACGGTTAAATCACAGGTAAGACAATTGAATTGACTTTACTTCTTACATCCTTCACGTACATGAGGAGTAAAACTCTTTACATTACATCTTCATTTAAATGTGCAATGTGCAATCATAGTAACTTATAATAAATTATAATAAGGAACAGTCAATGTAACATAGAAATACACTCAAGTCAGCGTGAGTTGATCAGTCTGATGGCCTGGTGGAAGAAGCTGGCCCGGAGCCTGTCGGTCCTGGCTTTTATGCTGCGGTACTGTTTCCCAGATAGTAGCAGCTGGAATAGACTGTGGTTGGGGTGACTCTTGTCCCCAATGATCTTACAGGCCCTTTTTACACACCTGTCTTTGTAAACGTCCTGAATCATGGGAAGTTCACAACTATAGATGCACTGGGCTGTCCTCACCACTCTCTGCAGAGTCCTGCGATTAAGAGAGTTACAGTTCCCATACCAGGCAGTGATGCAGCCAGACAGGATGCTCTTAATTGTGCCCCTTTTAGAAAGTTCTTAGAATTTGGGGGCCCATATCAAACTTCCTCAACCATCTGAGGTGAGAGAGGTGCTGTTGTGCCTTTTTCACCACACAGTTGGTGTGTACAGACCACGTGAGATCCTCGGTGATGTGGATGACGAAGAACTTAAAGCTGTTTACCCTCTCAACCCCAGATCCATTGATGTCAGTAGGGGTTAGCCCGACTCCTTTCCTCCTGTAATCCACAACCAGCTCCTTTGTTTTTGCGACATTGAGGGAGAGGTTGTTTTCTTGACACCACTGTGTCAGGGAGATGACTTCTTCCCTGTAGGCCATCTTGCTATTGTTTGAGATAAGGCCAATCTTGTGCTAGACAATCAGTAACAGGATAAAATCTGCAGATGCTGGAATCCAAGCATCAGACACAAAACGCTGGAGGAACTCAGCAGGCCAGGCAGCATCTGCGGAAAAGAGTGCAGTCGACATTTCAGGCCGAGTCCTGCTGAAGAGTTTTGGCCCGAAACGTCGACTGTACTCTTTTCCATATATGCTGCCTGGCCTGCTGAGTTCCTCCAGCGTTTTGTGTGTGTTGCTTAAATCAGGGGTTGCTGGGTGGCATGGCTTGAAGGGCTGGAAGGGTCAGTTCCACTCTGTATCTCAATCAATCAATAAATAAGCAAACAAACAAATAAATAAATAAATAAACCAAATAACAGGCAAATAAATGACTGAATGAATAAATAAATAAATAAATAAAGTCTGTTGGAGCTGGAATGGAAACCGAAACTTTTATTTTTGTTGGACGTACTGAGATACCGTGAAAAGCTTGTCTTGCACACTGTTCATGCAGATTAGATCACTACACAGTACACTGAGAGAACAAAACTCACACTCAGAATGTAGAACGAAGTGGGAAATAAAGAGAGGGTCAATAGGACAGATAGTTTTGCTCCCCGTGGGCTGGCATGGGCTGAATGACCTTTCTCTGTTTTGCCAGAAAGTTGAGGGACATTTATGTCAACCAACTATCTGCTGGGGCAACTTACTGAGAGTCCCATCTAACTGCGTCTGGACTATAACCCTCCACACCTCTCTTGGACCATCTGTCCAAGCTTCTCTTCAGTGGTACAATTGATCCTGAAACCATCACTTCCACTGGCAGCTCATTCCCCATTCACCCACCCTCTGAGTGAAGAAGTTCCTCCCCAGATTCTGCTTAACTGTTTAATCTTTCACTCTAAACTCATGACCTCTAGTTCGAGTCTCACCAAACGTGAGGGGAAAGAACCTGCAAGCATTCACATTGCCGATCCTCCTCATAATGTGTAAGTTCTCCCCCTATTCTCCTATGCTTCAGGGAATAAAGACCTAACCTATTCAGCCTATCCTATACACAGTGCTCAAAATCTGACCTAACCAATTTATTGATGTTTAAACTAAATCTCTTCTTCCTGCACATAGAAGAGATCCTCCACTGGTCAGGGTCAACAGTGGATGTTACCTCCTAGCTGTATGCAGGCCAACATGGAATCAGGGTAGTACAATATAGAGACCAAGCTCTTGTTGATTCCCCCCACCCTCACTCCACACCGCTGATGAATCCAAAGGAACGGCAGATACCAATACAGTTTGGCGCCAGAGGCGTCGCAGAAGCTGACTGTCAGCGTTGAACTCAATATAAGACTGCCTTAGGAACTCCAGCTCCGGATTTTTCTCTCTAGCATTGTTCCTGACGCCTGCTCCATGAGTCAGTATAATTGCAAGGCAATGGAGGTTTGTGATCAGAGTTTTCCTTCTCCTAGATGAGCTGCCAGCTACGGCTGATGAGCCTCATCTGCCCGAAGTGATTGGTTTTAAGGTGTCAGTAACCTGCCTTTTTCCCTTTTCCTGTCAGTAGAAACAGCTCTGCCAGGTTTAGTAGCTAAGCCACACATGAAGGCCAGGAACTGGACTTGATTGTTAGAGGCTATTTGAGACTCACACCATTGTGAACATTTAATAAGTAGTGGGAGCTTGTCCCCATGAACACCTCCCTCGAACACTTCCCCCAAACCCACAACCGCCCCCGCCACCACAGCTATGACAACCTTAAGGAACCTATCTGCACATAATGTTCCCCTTTCCCTGAAAGTTCATGTATTATTTCACATTGATAGCCTGGAATGGAAACAGCAATGCCTTTGAATGGAAAATCCTACAAAAACTAGTAGATTCGACTTAGTACATCGTGGATAAAGCCCTCCCAACCATTAAGTAAATCCACATGAAACACTGTTATAGGAAAGCAGCATCCAACAAAAAAAGACCCTCACCACCCAGGCCATGCTCTTTTCCTGCTGCTGCCGTCAGGTAGAAGGTACAGGAGCCTCAAGACCTGCACCACCAGGTTCAAGAACAGTTACCACCCCTCAACCATCAGGCTCTTGAACAAAACAAGTTAATTACACTCACACATTGATATGTTCCCATAACCAATGATCTCACTTTAAGGACTCTTATCTTGTTATTTCATGCTCTCATTATTTATTACTATTTATTTATATTTGCATTTGCAAAATTTGTTGTCTTCTATGCTGTACTTGATCTTTCATTGTTCCTGCTATAGTTACTATAGAATAGATTTTCTGAGTGTGCCCACAGAAAACAAATCTCAGGATTGAAGATGGTATCATAAACCTACTGGCTCTCACAGATACCAAGACTAAACCTCTGTCATGACATGAACAGTTATTACCCCTCAACTATCAGGGTCTTGAACCAATGTGGATAACTTCACTCATCTCAACTCTGAACTGATTCCACAACCTATGGACTCACTTTCAAGGGCTCAACAACTCATGATCTCAGAATTATTTATTTTTTATTTGTTCTTTTTGTTTTTGCACAGTTAGATTTTTTGCATATTGGTTGTTTGGTAGGCATTGTGTATAGTTTTTCATGGTTTCTGTTGTATTTCAATAGGTTCATTAGGTACATTTAATCTCAGAGAAATGTATACAATATACATCCTGAAATTCTTTTTCTTCACAAACATCCACAAAAACAGAGGCGTGCCCCAAAGAATGAATGACAGCTAAGCATTAGAACCTCAAGTCCCACCAACTCCACCTCCCATGCACAAGCAGCAGTAAGGTAATGACCCCCACCCACCACCAGCAGAAAAACATCTGTACTTCCACAAAGCACTCAAGCATGCAGCAAGCATCGATAAAGACACAGACTTGCAGTACCCCAAAGATTTTTCTCTCAGAAGTGCAGAGAGTGAGCAGTTTCAAGTTCCTGGGTGTCAAGATCTCTGAGGATCTAACCTGGTCTCACTTATCGATGTAGTTATAAAGAAGGCAAGACAGCGGCTATACTTTTTAGGAGTTTAAAGAGATTTGGCTTGTCAACAAATACAGTCAAAAACTTCTATAGTTGTACCGTGGAGAGCATTCTGACAGGCTGCATCACTGTCTGGTATGGAGGGTCTACTGCACAGGCCCGGAAGAAGCTGCAGAAGGGAGCTCCTAGTCAGCTCCATCTTGGGTACTAGCCTCCAAAGTACACAGGACATCTTTAGGGAGCAGTGCCTGAAAAAGTCAGTGTCCATTATTAAGGACCTCCAGCACCCAAGGCATGCCGTAGGAGGTATAGAAGCCTCCAGGCTAGTGGAGGGAAGGAGCATCTTACACCTCCTTTGCTAGAAATGTATCTTCACCTTACCGTGCTACAATTCCTAAAATTCTGTGGTTCATATTCTAATCTTGGAGTATTCTGTCAGCTTGCTCACAAAAACACACACTATTTTTGGATGTGTATAGCTGAAGCAATTACAACTACATTATGAAGTCCACTCTACTAGTGTCTGAGGGCGTAGAGATGATGTCAGCTAGGCCTAACAATTCAGGCCTTGTTTTCCGCAACATTTAAGCTCTATGAATCACTATGTTAAATTTCACAGTGAAAGGATTTCCTGGGTTCCACTCATAATAAGACCACTGTTTTTGTCCAGATCGTTAATTGGAAGGACATGCACCACACAAAAAGAGGTCAAATCTTTCACTGTTTCATACACCTTGAATGAATTTGAGTGTCCTTAATCATTAAGCTATTGCGAAATCTGAAACTACTTTTTCAAACTGCTGTGGTAACTCATAGGTTGCTTTAATTTAACAAGATGATTAAAGTATGTTTCCGGCATGATGCCTTTAGAAGTTTTACTGAAATTATTCATGGTAGTTTAGAGGATTAACACTTTAAGCAGAGAGAGGGAGTGCAAAGTAAGCCTTAGCAAGAAAGCAACACCCATTGCCAGGAACCCCCTGCCACCCAGGGCATGATCTCTTCTCCCTGCTGCCATCAGGAAGGAGGTACAGAAGCCTCAGGACCCACAGCACTAGGGCATGGAACAGTTATTACCCCTCAACCATCAGGCTCTTGAACCAAAGGGAATAACTTCACTCAACTTCACTTGTCCTGTCTCTGAAATGTTCCCACAACCAGTGAATTCACTTTCAAGGACTCTTCATCTCATGTTCTCAATATTTGTTGCTTATTTATTTATTATTAATATTTCTTTCTTTTTTTATTTGCACAGATTGTTGTCATCTGCACTCTGGATGAACGCCCTAGTTGGGTGGTCTTTCATTGATTCTGTTATAGTTATTATTCTATAGATTTATTGAGCATGCCCGCAAGAAAATGAATCTCAGGGATGAATATGGTGACATGTATATGTCCTTTGATAATAAATGTACTTTGAACTTTGAACTTTTAGCAAATCCATTTCTTGCAGTACAAACCAAGTGTGTATGAATTCTATGCCATTACGTAACCGACCTCACCCTGGTGGGATGAGTAGAGAGCTGGGTGGGTGTTGTTAAGGGTGGGTGGGAAGGTGTTTTAGGAACTCACATGGGCAAATATAAGAACATGAGAAACAAGAACAGAAATAGGCCATCTGCCCTACTCCTAACCTAAGCAACCTATAACTCAGGCCCTCAGTCCCCTCATCGTCCTTGTAAATGTTCTCTGTTCTCCCTCAATCTCGCTGATATCTTTACTGGTCACCTACCTACCTAGAGGAATATTCCTTAAAAGGTCCTTAATTCTGAAGCTGTGACCTCAGATTCTATATTCTACTAATGGAAGCCACCTCTCTATATCCACTCTATCCAAAGCTTTCGGAATCTGTTAGGGTTCAATGAGATTCCCCATTCACCAGTCTAAGCTCCATTGAGTACAGGCTCAGAGACAGCAAAAGCTCCTCACTGGTTAAGCCTTTCATTCCTGGGATCATTCTTGTAAACCTCTTCAGGACCCTCTCCAGGGTTAGAACATCCCTCCTTAGATACATTCCAAAGTCCAGGGCCCAAGATATCCTGAGATACTACACCTCATTTGCTGGAAAGCACATGAAGAAATGAAAATTTTAGAACATATAACAGTACAGTATGTTACAGGCACTTTGACCCATGGTGTTGTGTCGAACTTTTAATCTACTTGAAGATCAATTTCACCTTTCCCTTCTGCATTACCTACCATTTTTCCATCATTCATATGTCTTTCTAAGAGTCTCTTAAATGTCCCTAATGTATTTGCCTCTACCACTACCCCTGGCTGCTCATTCTGTGCACCCACCAACCTTTGTATAAAAATTGTACCTCTGACATCCCCCTATAACACTCCTCCAATCACCTTAAAATTATGCCCCCTTGTTCTAGCCATTTCTGCCCTGAGAAAAATGTCTCTGCATATCCACTCAGTATATATCCCTTATCATCTTAAGCACCTCTATCAAGTCATATCAGACCCTGCATTGCTCCAAAGAGAAAAGCCTTAGCTTGCTCAAGCTCTCCTCATGTGACGTGCTTTCTAATCCAGACATCATTCTGGTAAATCTTCTCTCCACCCTTTCTATAGCTTCCACATCCTTCTAAAAATGAGATGACCGGAACTGAGCACAGTATTCCATCGTCCGTTTGTTTGCTATGTGCCGTGTCATATGACATGGGCGATCATGGTCTTTTCACGACCATGATTGTTCTTGGCAAATTTTCTGCAGAAATAGTTTCCTATCGGCTTCTTTTGGGCGGTGTCTTTACAAGATGGGTGACACCAGCCATTATCAATACTCCTCATTATCAATGTCTCCCTGGCATCAGTGGTCGCACAAGCAGGACTTGTGATGTGCACCAGCTGCTCATACGACCATCCACCACCTGCTCCCATGTCTTTACGTGACCCTAATCTGGGGGCTAAGCAGGTGCTACACCTTGCCCAAGGGTGACCTGCAGGCTAGTGGAGGGAAGGAGTGCCTTACACCCACTTTGGTAGAGATGTACCTATATCCCACCACCCTATAACCTATAACCAGGTTTATATACCTGTCCTTTGACAACATGGCTTTGACCAGAGAAAACCAGCAGACAATTAAGTAAATGTACCGGTCTGACAAATTGTTAAGAGTTTTACTGAGAAATGATCTTGAACTTTGAGTTTAGGCTTTAGTAATGAACAAAAACATAACTGGTGATGACTGTGCTTTTAAAGTGGTCAGTTTAATGAAACAATTGAATTTTTTAGCTGACAGACAGCTCCATTCAGAGTTTGTTGACATACCATCTGTCCAATTAGAGAGTACAAAGGCGTAACAAATATTTATAAATTGCAAGTTTCTGGGCTTTTAATGATTATCCATGAGGTAATCCAATATAATGAAATACCACACTTCTTAAACAGTAGTTAACTGCCTCTTCCTCTCCCCGTCTGACTAATTTTAATTAATGTCTGGAATAGATTAAAAGAAGGTAACTAAATCACTCACTTTCTCATCAGATATGCTATTGAATGTCCTCATGCTTTCCACTGGTCGGACGCTGAGGGTGATGCAATATCTCATTGGTTAGATATTTGAATGCCAGCTCAATCTGAAATGCAGACTGAACAACCAAGCTTGTGTCTGCAGACAAAGAGTATTAGATCTTATGAATCTGCAGGAAACTGGAATAATAAAGGCCTTTTTAATATGCTTCCCTCCCACATCCCCCACAAACACTTAGAGTGGCCACCATTAGGTCACCAGCTTGCAGCACTTTGGAGATGTGGAAAAGGAACAGGAGTTTGGCAACTGAAGATGGGAAGGGGTGTTAAAAGGAACCAAGGGGGTGTGTGTGTGTGTGAAAGAGAGAGAGAGAGAGAGAGAGAAAAGAGTTGAGAGAGAGAGGTAGAGAAAGCTGAGACAGAGCTGAGAGGGAAAGTGAGCTGAAAGAGAGAGTTGAGAGACAGAGAGAAGGAGGGAGCTCAGAGAGAGGGAGAGAGTGAGAGAGCTAAGAGAGAGAGCTGAGAAAGAGAGAGGGAGGGAGAGAACTAAGAGAGAGTTAAGAGAAAGAGAGTTATGAGAGAGAAAGGACGAGCTGAGAGTTAAGAGAGAGTGGGGGAGAGAGCTGAGAGAGGGAGTTGAGAGGGAGAGAGCTAAAAGAGAGAGAGCTAAGAGAGAAAGAGAGCTAAGATAGAGAGAGAAAGCTAAAAGAGAGGAGGAGAGATAACGAAGAGAGGGGGAGAACTGAGAGAGCTGAGAAAGAGGGGGAGCGAGATCTGAGAAAGGGCGCTTAGAGAGATGCTGAGAGACAAATAAAGAATGGGAGAGAGATGAGAGAAGTGAAAAGAAGAAAAGAAACGTGATGAAGATGTGGAGATGGGGAACTGAAGGAAATGGAATGAGACAAACCACATTTTGTATTATAGAGATGCAAATGCTGGAAAGTGGCACAGTATACAAATAGCCAATTCTGCGGATCAAGCACCATCTAAGGAGGCTAGTTTTGTGGTAAAATTTTCAGTGTTTCCAGCGCTTCAGGTGCATGTAATTTGTTTTTGAGAAAACCCTTGTGATAAAGGAAAAGCATGAAGAGGAATGACCAGAAGCTTGGTCAAAAATTCTGGTATTGAAGAAAATTGAGGAAGGATTTCAACAACGGGGCAGAAACCTTATACATGAGGCCCAGGCTGATGAAGGCAAGGTCTCTGAGAATTGGAGGAAGGGGCAAACATCCAAAAACCCAGGGCCTGAGGAGCAGGGAGCTCGAGATTGGCAATCTTGAGGTGATCTTATAGAGCTGTAGAAGATCATGAGGGATTTTGATAGATGGATGTGTAGTCTTTTTCCTAGAGTTGGGGAGTCAACACCATGCTCTTGTCTTGCTGCTGTCATTGGGAAGGATGGACAGACATCTTAGGCTCCCCCACCACCAGGCTCAGGAACAGCTATTACCATCACTCCTGAAGCAATGTGGTGTGGGACAAATTCACCTCAGTCCTGACAGTTTCACAAATTAAAGCTCACTTTCAAGGAATCTACATCTCATATTCTCAGTATTATTTATTCCTTATTTATGATGATGATGTCGATAATAATTACTATTATTATTATTTTGTTTTGAAATCGCACAATTTGTCTTCTTATGCACATTGGTTGTTTGCTTGTCTTTGTGTGTAGCTTTTCATTGATTCTGTTGTGTTTCTATCTATCTACTGGAATGCTAGCCAAAAAATAAATCTCAGGGTGGTACATGGTGACAAGCAAGCAGTATACGTACTTTGAAAATAAACTTTCTTTGAATTGAAAGATATAGGTTTAAGGTGAAAGGGGTGAGATTGAATAGCAAGCTGTTGGACAATTTTTCACCCAGAATGAGACCAGTAAATGGAATGAGCTGCCAGGTGAATTCGTTGAGGTAGGTACATCAACAACATGTAAAAAGCACTTGGATTTGGAGAGCGAATGGTTTAAAGGGTATCATTGCTGATGAACTGGGTTCTGAAAACTCACACTTGTTCCTCCATCACATTTTATAGGAGAGCAGAATGGTCTGTGCTGTGACTGCAGAGAGACACTGAAACTGACGGATATACAAGTCTTCATTCAGCAAAACAAGCAGCCGGCCTCATTCTTGAGACACTCTTGGAAGAAGAGGCCCGCCTGACTCAATATTACTTGACATTTTTATATGCCAAAGATCAAAGATTACAGCAGGACAAGTCTATAGTTACAATGTATCCAGAATGCTTCCTTTGAATTACATATAATTTTCAAAGACCTGCAACACGGCAGACACCCAAAATCGATGCTAATCTCCATCATCTTTCTAGCTGCATTCTTGCATAAGCAGACATCTCAGGTGATCAACCCCAGCCTGCACTCTAGGAAGACCATTGTTCTGAGCTTCATCTTAGAACATAGAACAAACAACATAGAAGCTTAGAGCACATTCCAGGCCCTTCAGCCCACAATGTTGTGCTGACCATGTAACCTACTCTAAAAACTGCCTAGAATTACCCTACCACATAGCCCTCTATTTTTCTAAGCTCTATGTAGCCATCTAAGAGTCTCTTAAAGGACCCTATTGTACCCGCATCCACACTGTCGCCGGCAGCCCATTCCACACACTCACCACCTACCCCTGATATCTCCTCTATTCTTACTTCCAAGCACCTTAAAATTGTGCCCTCTCGTGTTAGCGATTTCAGCCCTGGGAAAGAGCCTCACGATCAATGCCCCTCATCATCATATACACGTCTATCAGGTCACCTCTCATCCTCTGTTGCTCCAAGGAGAAAAGGCACGCTCTCCAATCCAGACAACATCCCTGTATCCCTCCTCTGCACTCTCTCTATGGTATCCACATCCTTCCTGTAGTGAGGTGACCAGAACTGAACACAGTTCTCCAAGTGGGGTCTGACCAAGGTCTCATATAGCTGTAACATTACCTCACGGCTCTTGAACTCAATCCCATGGTTGGTGAATGCCAACACACCTTATGCCTTCTTATCAACACTGTCAACCTGCACAGCAGCTTTGAGTGTCCTAAGGACACAGACCCCAAGAACTCTCTGATCCTCCACACTGCTAAGAACCTTGCCATTAATGCTATATTATCTCTTCAAATTTGACCTACCAAAAATTTAAATTCAATCTGCAAAACACATTCAGGTCTGAAGAGCGGTTGCTGTTGAAATTAATATTTGCTATATTACCTAACTCCAGAATTGTGCCCTACTAGCCTCAGTCCCCAAACTGTTCTGAAGTTTGAACAAAAAAAAATGTCATTTTTATACAGAATTTTCTAATGGATACAGATATTGACTTTGAGTAAGTTCAAATTCCTTATTTGCTTTATCAATCACCAATCATACTATGGTAATACAGGCAATAATGACCAATAAAAGCCAATGACACTTATATATAGCCATATAACAATTACAGCACGGAAACAGGCCACCTCGGCCCTTCTAGTCCGTGCCGAACTCTTACCCTATCGTATTCCCACTGACCTGCACTCAGCCCATAACCCTCCATTCCTTTCCTGTCCATATATCTATCCAATTTAACTTTAAACGACAACATCAAACCTGCCTCAACCACTTCTGCTGGAAGCTCATACCACACAGCTAACACTCTCTAAGTAAAGAAGTTCCCCCTCATGTTTCCCCTAAACTTTTGTCCTCTGATTCTCAACCCATGCCCTCTTGTTTGAATCTTCCCCACTCTCAATGGAAAAAGTCTAACCACGTCAACTCTATCAATCCCCCTCATAATTTTAAACACCTCTATCAAGTCTCCCCTCAACCTTCTACGCTCCAACCTAACTTCAACCTTTCCCTGTAACTTAGGAGATGAAACCCAGGCAACATTTTAGTAAACCTCCTCTGTACTCTCTCAATTTTATTGACATCCTTCCTATAATTCGGTGACCAGAACTGTACACAATACTCCAGATTTGGCCTTACCAATGCCTTATACAAATTCAACATTACATCCCAACTCCTATACTCAATGCTCTGATTAATAAAGGCCAGCAAACCAAAAGCTTTCTTCACCATCTTATCCACGTGAGATTCCATCTTCAGGGAACTATGCACCATTATTCCTAGGTCCCTCTGTTCTAAAGCATTCTTTAATGCCCTACCATTTACCATGTATGTCCTATTTTGATTAGTTCTACCAAAATGTAGCACCTCACATTTTTCAGCATTAAACTCCATCTGCCATCTTTCAGCCCACTCTTCTGACTGTCCTAAATCTCTCTGCAAGTTTTGAAAATTTAAATTTTAAAATTAAAACTTCAGAATTAGTAAAGTAACCAACCAATACTAAGTGTCACCTTAGACTCCTTGGTTTGCTTTATTGGCTTGGTATGTCAAATGGCTCCGGCCTACTACTGAACAAAGGGAAGCTGTGTTCTTCAAAGAGCTTTCTTGCCTGGGCTGACTGCATACTGTCTGTGACCTATTCATGGCCGGACATTAGCTTGCTGCATCGCCCACAAAGGATTCGGAGCAAATATAGCTCAGATCAGACTCTTGGTCAGCATGGTTCAGCTCAAAGCTCAAAGTAAATTTATTAACAAAGTACGTATCTGTTTATGTCAACATATATTACCCTGAGATTCATTTTCAAATGTTTCAAAGGTACACTTAATGTCAGAGGAATGTATACAATATAAATCCTGAAATGCTTTTACTTTGCAACCATTCACGAAAACAGAGGAGTGCCCCAAAGAATGAATGACAGTTAAATGGCAGAACCCCAAAGTCCCCCCCCAACTCCCCCTCCCACGCACCCACCACCGAGCACTTAAGCGTGAGCAAAGCAACAGTAAAGGCACAGACTTGCAGTTACCCCAAAGACGACATTGTTCACCCAGAATTTGACATACCACAGGCTGTCTCTTTCTCCCTAATTCTGTTACATTGCCTTTTTTAAGCTCTGTGCCCAAAGATCTCAAATCTCTGGGCACACAACCATGGATATTCCGACTCCCCGGGCGACACACAAGTCTTCTGCCTTGACACTGACCTTCGATCCGCCCGTCTCCAGAGCTCCGAGACCCTAGGCCTCCAAAACCAAGCCAAATTCGTAGGCCGAGCCCTTGCCATGCCAAATAATGGCCAGTTATGAAACCCCGAGAGCAGGTCCCATTCCCGCAAAGAACCATAGTCAGCATGTAACTCCAGGTTAGGGTCTTCAAAAGAACCATGAAAGGGAAAAATAAAGATATTAAAGATGGAAATAGAGCTGTTTCCAAAGATGCAAGCAAAGGGGTTGTCGTTTAGCGCCATTATCACTTCACTCCGCCTCCAGTTGCAGGCATTCACAGTATAACAAAAAAATACAATAGAATTAATGAAAAACTACACACAATAACTGAAAAAAACATTCCAATGTGCAAAAGACAAACTGTGCAAATACAATAATAATAACAATGCACACAAAATGCTGGAGGAACTCTGCAGGTTAGGCAGCGTTCATGGAAATGAATAAACAGTCGTCGTTTCAAGCTGGGACTTTTCATCAATACTGAGAATGTGAGTCGTAGAGCCCTTGAAAATGAGTCTCTAGGTTGTGGAATCAGTTCAGAGTTGAGAAGAGTGAAGCACTGAGTAGCTTGGCTGAAGAGCCTGTTTCCATGTGGTGTAACGGTATACATTGATCAGCACTAATTGGGAGGCTTTAAGCTATTGAAGTGGTGAGAACCAAAGCCACAAGGTCATCAACTGGGAGACTGAGGGGAAGGTAAGGGGTTAGGTCAAGTTAGTCTGACAGGAAAGGCAGACATTTTTGGGTAAATGAACATGATGGGACAGATGGGCTGAAATTTGTCAGTTGATGGAGTATTATGAATAAGACAGATTAACTTAGAGCCTGCATCCACCCATTGAGCTGTGGTGCTGTGGCCAACAAAGAGTACGATGGGGCTGACAGTTCAACGTTCCAGGGTATCGATGTTTCATATGTGATAGAGATTGAGGTAAAAGAGATGTCAGAGTTGTATTACTGATCTAGGAGAGTGCCACAGCTGCATTCAGACAGGGTATACTGGAGAGTTCATCAACAAAGGAAATATGAATAGAGCTCAAAAAATGGGAAAATAGGAAAGGTAACATACCCAGTATGATGGGGGAACTCAGCAGGTCAGGCAGCATCTGTGGAGAGGAACAAGGAGGCGATATTTCAGGCCGAGACCCTTCATCAGGCCACATTCACCCTGCACTGATGACTTCCTGGTCCGGTCTCCAAAGCTCCTCCTCTTCTTGGGCACCCCGCTCTGGTTCCTTACATCTCTAAATGCCAAGGAAACAGCAGTTTTGATGAAGAGTCTTGGTCCAAAACATCGTCTCTTTTTTCCTCTCCTTGGATGCTGCCTGACCTGCTGAGTTCCTTCAAGTTCATTGCGTGTGTTGTTCTAGATTTCCAGAATCTGCAGAAATAGGAAATTTAAAATAGGAGAGGTGTTATCACTCTGATAGGATTATACTATAATTCTCCCAATAGCTAATAGGAACAGATACAAAACGTTTCAGTCTCAGGAACTGTTATTACCCTACAACTATCAATCTCCTGAAATGGTATGGATAACTTTGCTCACCACAACAGTGAACTGACTCCACAACCTACTTTCAAGGAATCTCAGCATTATTTATTTATTTGAACAATTTGTCTTCTTTTGAACATTGGTTGTTTGTTAGACTTCATTTATGCATAGTGTTGGCCAGAAAGAACAACAATCGGTGAACTGAAATGGAGGTGGCCATTTTGTGAGACTGTCGTTGGAGCCACCATTTTGTGAACTGTTTGATGAACTGATTCTTGCTCTGGGATAACTTAATAGGAGTAATTGAATGTGAGCACAAGCTGGTTATTGTGTAAAGTGGCAGATTTTCAGAAGTATTCTTGTATTCTGCATTCACTGTCTAGGTGACCCGGTTTAACTGGCCTAAACCAGTTAGAGTTGAGTAGAACAAAAGAAGAACCAAAGGCATGAAGTTGAAGGCAAAGACCATAGTACAATACTGCTTGTAGCCCTGGGATGCATTCAATGAGAACTGACACAGGTCAGTCAGGTGAGCTCAAGCCAATAAAATTGTAGATTGACCTAATAAGGAAAAGTATAAAAATAGATGATTTTGGAGGTTAAACAGCAACAACTCACTGGAGAACAACCATTATGGATGTCTAAGATGCCATGTTGGACACTTGGAGATTATATTAGGACTATATGAAATGCCTCACCAGTGTAGGTGCTTTCTCCCAAATAGTAACTTTTCTCTTCTTCAGCTGTTCATGAAAGGTCAATAAAACTTAGTAGATGTGCGCACAGCTACTCAGTTGTGTAAATTCACAAGCTTGTGAACTGATCCAATTTACCTGTAAATTCAGATCCACTCTGTGCCCAACTGATCATTATTACTAAAGGGTAAATCTTTGTAACAATAGTTTTTCATAAATTATATTGTATTTATTTATTTTTGCTGTAAAACACAAGAAGAAAATGAATATCAAATTAGAATACGATGGCCCATATATTCTTTGACGTTGACTTTACTTCGCCAGATCATGGAAATGGTGGATGCCTGTTGTGTCTGATGACAGGAGACTTATGGGGAGAGTTTTTAAAGTGTAAAAGCCATTGCTCTGGGGCAGTCCTACTTTCTTGACCTCAGAAGTCTGGGTCCAGTGGTATGAACAAGCATCAGAAACTGGGGTCTTACTTGGTTAAAATAGATTAGCATGATGTCTTCTGTGCCTTTCAATGCTCTTTGCTCTCCACAGAATATTGCAGAACTGCTGTTTGATCTCACTGTAGATTTTGTCCATTCAGCCCACCAGAGCTGACTTTGCATGCTAGCACAGTTTTGTCCTGATCTCACTAGGGTATGAGGCTTGCAGCCTACCATCACTTGGTTTAGGCCTCGTGTTCAAGCAGTGTACTGGGATGTGGCCACTGTGGTATGCAAATAGCTACTTGGAGCCACAGGTGAGAGCTGAATGTCCAGTGGGGACAAAAGGTGAGTGAGCGGCCCCAGAATAGACATGACAAACACCTCCACCAGAGCTGCTTCTCCCCGGACACCCCATACATCCTGTTCATGGAAATATATAAAAACAATAGCACCAGTTTCCCAGTCTTCACTGGGACTACCTTAGTGCAAGAGGCTCAGACTGGGCAGAAATTATTAGGCAGATACAAGAGGCTTTCTTAAAACTTATATGTAGGTTATCCAACTAGAGGAGGGACCATAATGGAACTTGATTCGACAAATGAGCCTGGCCAGGTAATTGGGGATGTCATGAGAATATATTTTGGAAAGAGTGATGATATTGCAGCCTTCTCTACATTGGTGAGACCCAATGTAGATTGAGGGACTGCTTTGTTGAGCACCTCAGCTCCATCTACTAAAAGCAGAACCTCCCGCTGGCCAACCATTTCAATTCCTATCACTATTCCTGTTCTAGCATGTCAGTCCATGGCTTCCTCTTCTGCAACAATGAATCCACACTCAGGTTGGAGAAGCAGCACCTCATATTCTGTCTAGGTAGCCTCCAACCTGATGGCATGAACATCAATTTCTACAACTTCTAGTAATTTTCTTTATTCCTCCTTTCCTCTTCTTCAGTTCCCCAATCTAAGCTCTTACCTCTTCTCCTCACCTGGACTGTCACCTCCTCCTGGGCCCCCTCCTCCTTCCTTTTCTTCTATGATACACTTGCCTCCCCTTTCAGATTTCTTCTTCTCCAGCCCTTTGCCTTTTCTACTTATCATCTCCCAGCTTTTTCGTTCAGCCTCCACCCCCACTCACTTCACTCCATCTTCTATAGCTTGTCCTTCTTCCTCTCCCACCACCTTCCTTTCCAATCCTGATAAAGAGTCTCAGCCTGAAGTGTTAACTCTTTATTCATTTCCAGAAAGACCTGCTGAGGTCCTCCAGCGTTTTGTATGTGCTGCTCTGAATTTCCAGCATCTGCAGGATATGTTGTGTCAGCCATTATACAATACTGTGCAAAAGTCTTAAGGGAAATATATATAGATGGGGTGCCTAAGACTTCTGCACAATACTGTATTTGTCAACGTGGAACGGAGAGCAAGTCTGTCAATCTGGCAAGAACAAAGGACATTACAATGACATCAATGGAGCACCGTTGGAGGAGTGTGAGACAGCTGGCAGTGAAGAAGGGCAAGTGCAGGGAGTTGGGTGGATGCAGACGCACCCAGCCCTGGGATACCAGGCAAGGTCATTCAAATAACTGGTTTATCGATCATTAAAGAATGTTTCTCTGGTGCTTCCCATTCCTCCCCCTCTCCCTTCCTCTTTTCCCAAACATGATTCCCCTCTTCCTGCCCCTTTTCCACTCTCATTCCACAATAGAGACCTGTATCAGAATCAGGTTTATCATCACTCACATATGTTATGATTTTTTGTTGTGGCAGCAGTACAGTGCAATACATAAAATTACCACAGTACTGTGCAAAAGTCTTAGGTCCTCTAGCTCTACGTATGTGCCTAAGACTTTTGCACAGTACCATAATTCCCTAACTTTTAAGCTACTTACGACTAAGGATAAGCCTGGACAATGGGGGGTGGTGTTAAATTAGGGTAAGAAGGCATTTGAAGACCATAAGACCGAAAGAAATGGGAAAAGAGTTGGCATTTGGTCCATCAAGCTTTCTCCTCCATTTCATCATGGCTGACCAATTTTCCCTCCCAGCCCTAATCCCCTGCCTTCTCCCTTCATGCCCTAAACAAACAAGAAACGATCAACCTCTGCCTTAAATGTCGGTAAAGACTTAGCCTCCACAGCTGCCTATGGCAGTGAATTCCAGAGTTTCATCACTGGTTGCTAAAGAAATTCCTTCTCATCTCCATTTTAAAAGGATGCCCCTCTAATCTGTAGCTGTGTCCTCTTGTCTTAGACTCTCCCACCATAGGAAAGATTCTCTCCACATCCACTCTATCATGGCTTTTCATCATTCAATAGGTTTCAGTTAGGTCACCGCTCATTCTTCTGCATTCAAGTGAATACAGGGCAAGAGTCATCAAAAGCTCTTCATATGACAAATTATTCAATACCGGAATCATTTTTGTAAAGCTTGTTTGAACCCTCTCCAGTGTCAGCACAGCCTTTCTAAGATAAAGGACCCAAAACTGATCATAATACTCCATGTGAAGCCTCACCAGTGTTTTATAAAGCCTCAACATTACATCCTTGCTTTTATATTCTAGTCTTCTTGAAATAAATGCTAACATCACAGTTGTCTTCCTACTCACAAATTAACCTTTAGGGGACACTGCACCAGGACTCCCAAGTCCCTTTGCATATCATATTTTTAATTTTTCTCTCCATTTAGAAACTAGTTTACCCTTTTATTTCTTTTACCAAAGTGTATGACCATGCACTTCTCGACACTGTCTTCCATCTGCCACTCCTTTGCAAATTCTCCTAAACCATCTGCAGACTCTCTACTTCCTCAAAACTACCTGCCCCACCACCTAACTTCACATCTTCGGCAATCTTGGCCACAAAGCTATCAATTCCATCATGCAAGTCATTGACATACAGCATAAAAAGAAGCGGTCCCAACACAGACCCCTGCGGAACATCACTAGTCACCGGTAGCCAACCAGAAAAGGCTCCCTTTGTTCCCATTCTTTGCCTCCTGCCAATCTATTACTGCTTTATCCATGCTTGTATCTTTCGTCTAATGCTATTGGCTCTGAACTTGTTAAGAAGCCTCATATGACATCTTGTCAAAGGCTTTCTGACAATCCAAGTACACAACATCAACCGATTATCCTTTGTCTATCCTGCTTGTTACTTTTTCAAAGAATTCCAACAGATTTGTGAGGCAAGGTTTTCCCTTGAGAAAACCATGCAGACTATGGCTGATTTTATCATGAGCTTCCTAGTACCCTGAAATCACATACCCAACAATTAACTCCAACATCTTCCCAACCACTGAGATCAGAGTATCGGGCCTATAATTTTCTTTCATCTGCCTCTCTCCCTTTCTGAAGAGCAGAGAGATGTTTACAATTTTCCAGTCTTCTGGAACTATTCCAGAATTTAATAATTCTTGAAAGATCATTACTTAGTGCCTCTACAATCTCTTCAGACACCTCTTTCAGAACTCTGGGGTGTACACCATCTGGTTCGGCTGACTTATCTACCTTCAGACCTTTCACTTTCTAGAGAACCTTCTCCCTAGTAATGGCAACTTCACGCATTTCTGACCCCTGACAGTCTGGAACTTCCACCATACTACGAGCGTCTTCCACAGCAAAGACTGATGCAAAACCACAAACAAGAGAAAATCTGCGAATGTTGGAAATCTGAGCAACACACAAAAAAGTGCTGGAGGAACTCAGCAGGCCAGGCAGCATCTATGGAAAGGAATGCAGTGGATGTTTTGGGCAGGAATGGAGAAAAAAAGCCGAGGAGTAGATTTGAAAGGTGGGGGGAGGGGAGAGAGAAACGCCAGTTGATAGGTGAAACTTGTATGGGGAGGGATGAAGCAGAGAGCTACGAAGTTGATGGGTGAACGAGACAGAAGGCTATGGAAGAAAGAAAAAAGGGGAGGGGGAGGAGCAACAGCAGGAGGCGATGGCGGGCAAGGAGATAACATGAGAGAGGGACAAGGGGATGAGATATGGTGAAGGTGATGGGGGAGGCATGGCATTACTAGAAGTTTGTGAAATCAATGTTCATGCCATCAGGTTGGAAGGTACCCAAACGGAATATAAGGTGTTGTTCCTCCAACCTAAGTGTGGCCTTATCCCAACAGTGGAGGAGGCCATGGATGGACATATCAGAGTGCAGAATACTTATTCGGTTCATCAGTCATTTCCTTGTCCCCTGTTACTTCCTCTCCAGCATTGTTTTCCAGCTGTCTGATATCCACTCCCGCCTCTCTTTTATGTGTTATGTATCTGAAAATACTTTTGGCATCTTCTTTAAGATTATTGGCTAGCTTAATTTCATATTCCATCTTTTCCTACTTAATGGCTTTTTTAGTTGCCTTCTGTTTGCTTTTAAAAGCTTCCCAATCCTCTAACTTCCCAGTAATTTTTGTTCTATTATATGCCTTCTCTTTGGCTTTTATGTTGGGTTTGACTTCGCTTGTTAGCCGCAGTTGTGTCATCTTGTCTTTAGAATAGTTCTTCTCTTTGGGATGTATATATCTTGGGCCTTTCAAATTGCTTCCAGAAATTCCAGCCATTGCTGCTCTGCTGCTATCCCTGCCAGTGTCCTTTCCCAATCAATTTTGGCCAGCTCCTTTCTCATGGCTCTGTAATTCCCTTTACTCTACTGTAGTACTGATATATCTGACTTTAGCTTCACCTTATCAAAGTTTTGGGTGAATTCAATCATGTTATGATCACTTTGACACTGAAGGTTCTTTTACCTTAAGCTGTCTAATCAATTCCAGCTCATTGCACAACACTCAATCCAGAATAGCTGATCCCCTAGTGGGCTCAACCACAAGCTGCTCTGAAAAGCCACCTCACAAGCATTCTAGAAACTCCCTCTCTTGACATCAACTTGACTTTCACAATTTATCTGCATAATAAAATCCTCCATGACTTTAGTAACATTGACCTTTTGGCATGCATTTTCTATCTGCTGTTGTAATTTGTAGACCACATCCTTACTACTGTTGAGGGTCTGTATACAATTCCAATCAGGGTATTTTTGCACTTGTATTTCCTTAGCTCTACCCACAATGATTCAACACCTTCAGACCCTATGCCACCTTTTTGCATTATTAGGCAGAAACTAGGGACAGGAGACTGGGAGCAGCTGTTATTGGGAAAGAGCACATCTGGCATGTAGGAGTTGCTTGAAGACCATTTGATCAGAATTGAGGGTCAACATGTTCCAGTAATAGGGTTGAAAGCAGGATGACAAGGCTCAGAAAGTTTGCATGATGTGAGATGCAGACAATTTGGTCAGAAACAGAAAGGAAACAAATTTAAGTTTAAGGAGGCTGATATCAGACAGGGAATTTGGGGAATGACAAGAAGGTAGCCTAGGAGAGAGCAGGACATTTCAAGGACATAGGATAGTTTCTATGCCTGGAGCCAGAAGATGTCGCCAAGGTACTAAACAGATACTTTGCGTCAGTATTCACCAAGGAGAAGGACATGGAGAATAGTGAGTTATAGTCATAGAGCTCTACAGCATAGAAAGAGGCCCTCAGCTCATCCAGTCTGTTGCTACTATCCTACCTAGTCCCATCAACCTGCACCTGAACGATAGTCCTCTATACCCCTCCCATCCAAACTTCTCTTAAGTGTTGCAATCAAACCCACATCTACTACTTCTGCTGACAGATTGTTCCACAATTGCACCACCTTCTGAGTGAAGGAGTTCCCCCTCATGTTCCCCCTAAACATTTGTAAGGGGGTTTCATCTTTTATGTTACTGCGGAGGCTAATTAGAATGGCTTCTTTGTTATGCTATACTTAGGGATGCTTCTTTGTTATGTTAAACGCTGAGAAAGTCCTTCCCGCTAGCAGTTTGTTTTGTATTATCCATTGATATGAGGACGAATGAACCAATTAGGATAGTTGTTACGTTTTTGGTGTATTTGAAGATACTGTATGTGCGGGGTTTTGGGGCAGAAGGCGGGAGAGAGAGACAGAGAATGGAGCAGGTGCTGTGAGTCCGCTAACCAGGTCGGACCCTGAGTGGGGCGTTTGTCGAGGAGATGGAGACGGAGACAGACTCATGTGGAGCGTCTGGTCGACCATCTTTGTTGGTCCCAGGTGGCCGGTCGAGGCGGTCCGAGGGGCCGCAGGGTGAAGAAGAAGGGTCCTGAGCTCCAGCTTTTTTGTGCACAAAGAGATTGAACTTTGATAAGTGTGGTACCTTCTATTTTCCTTTTATATTTTATTCTCTTTTAATTATATAGTTCCGGTGATATCTATAAACTGTAAATCATTTAATTGTATCTAGTGTATTGTCTGTTATTTGGGCGGGGTGGGGTACATCACACAGCATCCACACAAACTAATTATCCAGTTTGGCCGGGCCGAGGGCTGTTTCCCTAGACGACAGCGAGCCAAGCTACCCCGAGGCTGGCCGGGGGGCTACACATTTAACATTTCACACTTAAAACTACTATGGGGAATGCTAATCTGGGGCATGGTCAAATCAAGAATGAGATGGTTAAGATCCAGATTAAAATTAATTCGTCACATGAACACCAAAGCATACAGTGCAATGCATTCTTTGTATTAACAACCAACACAACCTAAGGATGTGCTGAGGGCAGCCCACAGTAGTCACCACAACTTCCAGTGATCATTGAAACAGCACAGAACGTAACGAACAACAGAACAGCAACAGCAAAACAGGACCCATCCCTCCTCCCACACACAGTGTTCCAAACCCAGGGACAGGTCCGTCTCCTGCCTCCTGCCTCCAGATACCAATGGACTCGCAGATTAGCAGACATTAGCCATCAACTACCCCAGTGAACTCGCAGATTTAGGGGTATGGAGACTTCTGATTGACCTTCGATGTCAAACACAGGACTCTCTGATGCCGATAAATGAACACCCCCGATGAAGACCCTGAACTCCAGGCCTTGAACTGCAGTCTCACCAATTCACAGTCCTAGGGGGCCACTGATTCTCATGCCTCTTGCCCGCCTGGAACTCTGACTCGGGAAACTGTCGATGACTCTCTGACCTGAGGGGGTCAACAGCCTCCGTCCTCGCTGCTCTGACCACAGATGTTTTTTGTCACATGTCCACAACACTGGTCTTTGAACAAGGAACAGAGGCCTAGACTCCGACCTGACCTCTAACTCCTTCACATGTCTGTCCCTAACCACTAACCTGATCCATAAACCGTCTCTCTGTCCCTAAAATCATCCCTAAAAGTCTAAAAAAAAGAAAAACAGCTATGTCTGAACCATGACATCAACAGGGCAGCACAGTGTCATCTTGATTGGAACCCCATGCTGGGTATATTGAAGAACAATAAGTCTTCTGGGCCTGATGTGATCTGCTTCAGATTATTGAGAGGGATCGAGGGGATTTTGCAGGGACTGGGACTCTGCTTGGGCAGGGAGCAGGAACAGGGGGGCACTTCTAGTGGTTGAGAGACTGGACCAACATTTGGGAATTTCGAACCGGAATGTTGGATGTGGCTTACCAGTGGTAGGTTGCAGATATTAGTTGGGTGGAAACAGTAAGGAAAGTGGGGGAAAATTGTAAAGTTGGGGGGACTCTGGTGTTTGGGAGTGATTGCTCTAGTTCTCAGGGCAAGCACTCTGGGAGTGGAGGTAGGTATTCCACTCTCCTCCAGACTTCCTTGATCTTCAGGATTAATATTTTTTTGCCCATAAGACTGTAAGACATTGGAGCAGAATTAGGCCATTCAGCTCATTGAATCTGCTCTACCATTTGATTATGGAGTACCTGAGGAGAAGTGCCCCCACCCAATAGAGTCACAGAGTGCTACAACACTGAAACAGGCCCTATAGCCCAGCTAGGCCGTGCCAGCCTGCTCTTCAGCCTAATCCCATCTACCATATCCCTCCAAACCTTTCCCATCCATGTGCCAAACTTCAGTTAAATGTTGAATGTTGCAATCAAACCCACAGTCATCACTTTTACTGGCGCCTCATTTCACACTCTCACCACTGTCTGAGTGAACAAGTTGCCCCTCAGGCTCCCCTTAAATATTTCCTCTTTCACCCTAAACCAATGACCTCTAGTTTTAGTCTCACCCTACCTGAGGGGACTATGGTTTTTGGTCGGGCGCCGAGCGCTCGGAGAGATTTGGCGGGGGGGTGGTGGTGGTGGGTGCCTGGTGCTCAACCAGGGGCCGTGGTCAAGTGCTTCGCGACTTGGGCCGGCTCCTCCACCGGACTTAGTCTGGTGAGGAGGGTGTGAGGACACACCCAGCAGGACTGAAAAACAAGACCTGCCAAAGGGCTGATGAGCTCCTTGTGAGCCAACGGCCATCTTCCGTGGAAGAGATTAAAGCCTCACCACGTATCTATGAATTGTAGGCTATGCACCCAGTTAGAAGAGACATGATGAACTTGGGTGCTGCACCGTGTGCCTGGACCTGTCCAAGGCCTCTGCCTAAGGAAGGGCCGAGCTTGAAGAAGCGGCCGCGGCTGGAGACCGACACGGCCTCAGACTCGAGTTCTGCGGGGGCGGCGGGCGGTGCCAAGGCGGCCAGCGAGAACAAACTGGAGGAGAAGCTGTACTCGGTGCTGCCGCAAGATTGAAGAAGATGGAGGTGCATAGCTGCCAGCCCTGGATTCGGGACGGCACCCACTGACTGACTGACTGACCTGAGGGGAAAAAGACTGCCTCCGTTCACCCTATCTATATGAAGTCTCAGTGCACTTCAGCCTATCTTATCCATGCTGAATGATTATTCTGCCTAGTCCCATCGACAGACACCTCGACCATGGCCCTCCGTATCCCTCTCATTTATGGACAGTGCTGTGCAAAAGACCTAGGTACATACATGTAGCTAGGGTGCCTAAGACTTTTGCACAATACTGTTTTGTCAACATGGAGTAGAGAGTTAGTTTGTAAATCTGGTGGGAGCAAAAGATGTTGGGAATGATGAGGGTGGAGCGCTACAGGAGGGGTGTGGGACAGGTGGCAGAGAAGGATTGCCAGGGCTTGGGGGGTGGGGTGGGGTTGGTAGAACGGGTGAAGATCACCCAGCCTTGAGACACCAACCAAGGTCATTTAATTCCAAACAATTGGTTTATTGATCACCACAGGACATTTCCCTGGTGCATCCCACTCTTTCTTCTCTCCCTTCCCACTTTCCAAACTATGATTCCCCTCTATCTGCCCCCTTCCGACTCTCAGTCCACAATATAGACCCATATCAGAATTAAGTGTATCGTCACTCATATACATCATGAAATTTGTTTTGTTTTTTGTGGCAGTAGTACTGTGCAATACTACTACAGACCTAAGATTTTTGCACAGTACTGCATATATACAAATTTCTCTTAATTGTTGAAATTTAGTCCATATTTAGCACTTCTGCTGGTAGTTTGTACCACAATCACAGTGTCCTCCAAGTGAAGAAGCCTCTCTTTCAGATTCCCCTTGAATATTTCACACTTTACCCTAAATCTACCATATGACCTCTCCATCGCTTCTTTCATAACCTGTAAGCATTCAACCTATACCCCTCCATAATTTTATATACTGTACCTCTACAGGCTCTCACTGAGATCTTCTAAAGGTTATCCAAATTCTTTTGTGTGCACTTGAAGGAATGACAGTAGAATGATGCCAGAAAATGCATCCCTGACTGTAAGATTTCTTTGGGATTATGGGACAGATTTACAGCAATTTGTGCCTGGCTGAAATTTCTGGCGGTTCTAATCTATTCTGGGTTAAATTAATTTTCAATCATATAGAACAAGATACAGGGAAGTGCCATTGAATTTCAATGAAAACGTTTGTTGTATCAATTTGGAAAAAGTTTTTTTTTTACAATCAATTATTGCGATTCCTTTGGTAATTTTCAATCCCCTTGAATTTCAAACTCTGATCTGAGGAAATAACCTGACTTCATTTTTCCTTTGATTGATGTTGTGCTTAGGAGATCTGGTGGTAAGTTTCAGTTACCGCTCGTCTGGCTGTGCGTGATGACTTTCTTAGAAATTCATTGACCAGCGTTAGAGTCATTGTGAAATAACTCTATGTGTTCAGGACCACAAGCTCTCTACCCAGCTGTAATAACATCAGCAGGCTGCTAAAAAAAAGGTAACAAGGAAAGGGAAGAACAAATTTGGCCTTACCAGCAAATATCTGCTGAGAATGAGTTAATGCTCTGGCAAGGGTCACACAACTGAAAAGTCCCTTTTTCTGACCAACATCCTCTGAATGAGCCAATGCACTTAAACTGGCAGTTGATAATGTTTAGTAGGCAATACTATATTCCCTTTGGTCAGGAGCTACTGGGTTAAGCAACATAGTGAAATGAATCTTGCCGAGCCATATGCAGATGCAGAAATATGAATTACTAATAGGAGTGGGAAACAATTGCATCATTCGACAAGGTTAGGGCTGAACAAAGGTTCAATCGTTCATTTTATTGTCAAAGTATGCATATACAACACAGATATTCGTCTTCTCCAGATAGCATGAAATACAGAAAAACCATGTGAGTTTTTGTTGACAGAAAATACATCAATTCTCCCACACCACAACACGAAAAAGAAAAAGAAGCAAAAGCTTGTAAACCCCGAAAACATCCTGTCTCTTGTAGAGAAAGAAAACAGCGACAATATTCACCTCAATATTTCAATCTTCCTCAATGCTTCAAAACAGAGTCATTCATGACCCTGCGCCTCTTCTCTGGTCTTTTCCATGAGTCAGTTTGTGTTCTCGGTCCTATTCGGGAGCTCGCCTCTGGTCTTCTGCATGAGGCAGCTCTCTGGACATAGCAAAGCAACAGATCATTCGATCGAATTCCAAATTGCATGTCCCAGGCTCAAACAGTTTCCGAAACACAATTAAGACAAAAAGAACAAGCCAAAGACGTAGAGAAAGTAAAATAATTGAAGAGATTGGCTGTCTGAAAGATGTCACCTGAAGAAAAGTTGTTCGCTGGCACCACCTTGACCGGAAGAGTCAATGTTGTGTTTATTGTCACATTCACAAGTGCACGTATGCACAAATGCAGTGAGAAAACTTACCTGTAGCAGTATCACAGGTGCGTAGAATTACAGAGGCATAAAGCACTGTAGCACAGAAATGGGTCTTTTGGTAATCTGGTTAGGCTGGTTGGAGCAAAATGGCCTGTTACCATGTTTTATCTCCAAAATAAGAAATAAATTAAAAAAAAGAAAATCATTTGTGCAGACACATGGTTAAGAACGTTTTAGAGGAATATGTGTCAACAGTGGGGAAGCGAGATTTGCTTATTTCTTTCTTTATTTGTTGAGATACAGCATGGAATAGGCCCTTCTGGCCGTTTGCATCTCTTGTATTTTGAATTCTCTTCCCATCTAAATAATAGTTTCCGTGTTTATTTTTTCCATTGAAGTGCATGACCATACACTTTCCAACATTGCATTTCATTTGCCACTTCTTTGCCCATTCTCCTAAACTATCTAAGTCTCTCTGTAGGCTGTTTCCTCAACACTACCCACTCCTCCACCTATCTTCGTATCATCGGCAAATTTAGCCACAAATCCATTTATCCCATAGTCCAAATCATTGACATACATAACGGTCTCAACACCGACCCCTGGTAACCGGCAGCCAGCCAGAATAGGATCCCTTTATTCCCACTCTCTCTTTTCTGCCGACCAGCCAATGCTCCACTCACGCTGGTAACTTCCCTGTAGTTCCATGGGTTCTTACCTTGCTAAGCAGCCCCATGTGCGGCACCTTGTCAAAGACCTTCTGAAAATCCAAGTACACCACGTCTCCTGCATCTCCTTTGTCTACCATGCTTGTAATTTCCTCAAAGAATCGCAGTAGGTTTGTCAGGCAGGATCTTCCTTTCAGGAAACCATGCTGGCTTTGGCCTATCTTGTCATGTGCCTCCAGGTAAGCTGTAATCTCATCCCTAACAATCAATTCCAACAACTTCCCAACCACTGATGTCAGGTTAACAGGTCTATCGTTTCCTTTCTACTGCCTCCCACCCTTCGTAAATAGCGAAGTAACATTTGCAATTTTCCAGTCATCCGATACAATGCCAGAATCTATCGATTCTTAAAAGATCATCGTTAACGCCTCCGCAATCTCTCCAGCTACTTTCTTCAGAACCCGAGGGTGCATTCCATCAGGTACAGGAGATTTATTCACCCCGGCACCATTAAGCTTCCTGAGCACCTTCTCAGTTGTAATTTTCACTGCGCAAACCTCACTTCCCTGACATTCTTGAATGTCCGGTATACTGCAGATGTCTTCCACTGTGAAGACTGATGCAAAATATGCATTCAGTTCCTCTGTCAGCTCTGCATCTCTCATTACAAATATCTCCAGCGTCATTTTGTATTGGTCCTATATCTACCCTTGACTCTCTTTTACTCTTTATATACTTTAAAAAGCTTTTAGTATCTTCTTTGATATTAGTCGCCAGCTTCCTCTCATAGTTCATCTTTTCCTTCCAAATGACCTTCTTAGTTTCCTTCTGCAAGTTTTTAAAAGCTCCCCAATCCTCTATCCACTGGCTTCCTTGTATGTCCTCTCGTTTGCTATTACTGTGGCTCTGACTTCACTTGTCAACCACGGTAGTATCCTTCTTCCCTTTGAAAATTTCTTCTTATTTGGAATACATCTGTCTTGTACTCCCCTCATTGTTCTCAAAAACTCCAGCCATTGCTGCTCTGCTGTCCTTCCTGCAAATGTCCCTTTCTAGTCAACCTTGGCCAGTTCTCCTTTCATGCCGTTGTAATTTCCTTCATTCCACTGAAATACCGACACATTAGATTTTATTTTTTCCCTCTCAAATTTCAAAGTGAACGCGATCATATTGTGATCACTGTTCTCTAAGGGTTCCTTAACCAGTTATTTCCTTAGGTTGTCTTAGTTTGCATATAAATAGCAGCTATTTCACAATGAAGTTCAAGAGGCAGGATATATAAATGTAAGGGTATGGAAGAGAATTCCTAGAAGCATGGTTTTCCGTGAACATTTCTGTAAACAAACACATAGACCTCAATTCTATTTATGAGCCGATGCAGGCAAATTTCCAGACCACAACACACAAAGTTCAGCACACAGCCAATCAGCCATTTTCTCCCCACATCACAAACTGAATTTCCAAAGTGACGCCCAATCAGCTGATTAAAAAGTATATAAAGACCAAGCATTCAGAGAACTTATCACAATCAACAGCGCACTGGGCAATATTTCCTCGCAGTGTGGTAAATTTCCAAGATCAGCTCAACCGAACCATATACGAAATGTAACATGCATAAAATGTTGGGGAACTCAGCAGGTCAGGCAGCATCTATGGAGAAGAATAAACAGTCAATATTTTGTGCTTAGACCTTCATCAGGATCCATCAGATAAAATGTATCTATTTAATACATTTCATAGTTGTAAGATGTGATGGCTGACTTTAATCTATTATTACTAACTTACTGGCCACAAGCTGAGATGGATAGATGTGGCTGTCTAGTCTGGAGGGACCACATCAAAGGCACTATTCCTGCACAGTTACTTTTGTTTTGCAATGTAAGCAGACATTATTGTAAGCATCTGCACATATTGTACTGAAATATACTGGAATGTGCATGTGGATTTGGTCTGATGTGAGGTTGAACCTATGGGTAATTTTCCAGAGGTATTAGCTAAAATAGAAGAGGCTGCAGTGAGGGTGGATGTATTGTGTGTTCCTCATTGCTATCCATTATCTAACAATGTTGGATCTTTTCTTTTGTTTTCAGTCAGCTGAGATTATTGTCGTTGCAAAGTACAATGAGGTTCATATAGAATGATAATCTTTCTTTGCAGAGCACATAGATTCAAATACACAAAACATAAATTATACATAAATTTGAAAAAAAAAGCCATGAAATGTGTTATTTTGTGACAGCAGAATGTTGTTAAAAAATATGTTGGAGAGGGGTTCTTTTCATAATATTTTTTTTATTTAATGGATGAAATGCCGATTATCTCAATAATGATAAAATAATGGAAAGATTTTTTTTTTCCTTTTCAATCTTTTTATTGGTTTCATAATGATAAATATACCATAGCGTTAATACAAAGTTGTTGGGATTACATTGTTATGATTGACATAGTTAAATATAAACCCAGTTGACACATGGGTATTAAACCTCCCAATCATAAAGGATACAAAAGTAATATACAAAAAAAAGAAAAAAAATCATGAAAAAGGGAAAAAAACCAAAAATATACCCCAAAAGAAAAACTAACCTAAACAGTGTTAATCAACTAAATTAAGAAAAAAAAAGACATGGGCTGTTAAATAACATCAAAAAAAAAGGAACCATTAGTGTCCTCGACTCTGCTCCTCTCAACATATACTAGAACAAAATAGAATGTTTGGACAGGTCAAGTTACATCATATGAAAATATTCAATAAATGGCCTCCAAGTCTTTTCGAATTTAATAGACAGATCAAAAATAACACTTCTAATTTTCTCTAAGTTTAAACACAACATAGTTTGAGAGAACCAATGAAATGTGGCAGGAGGATTAATCTCTTTCCAGTTCAGCAAAATGGATCTTCCAGCCATTAATGTGAGAAATACAATCATCTGAAGAGCTGAAGAGGTTAAATGACTTGATTCTATCATTGGTAACCCAAAATTTACAGTAACAGGGTGAGGTTGTAAATCAATATTCAGAACAGTTGAAATAATATCAAAAATATCTTTCCAATATTTTTTCAAAAAAGGACATGACCAAAACATATGAGTTAAAGGAGCTAGCTTAAAGTGACATCTATCACATACAGGATTTATATGAGAATAATAATGAGCTAATTTATCCTTAGACATATGAGCCCTATGCACTACTTTAAACTGTATCAATGCATGTTTAGCTCAAATAGAGGATGAGTTAACTAATTGAAGAATTTTTTCCCATTTTTCAAATGGTAAAGTAATCTTAAGTTCCCTTTCCCAATCAGTCTTAACTTTATTAGATATGTCTGGATGTAGTTTCATAATTATATTATAAATAATTGCTATTACACCTTTCTGAAAAGGATTTAACTCTAAAATTTTTTCCAGAGGATCCGTTGAATATAAATTCAGGAAGGTAGGAGAAACAGTATTTAAAAGGTTTCTAATCTGTAAATATCTAAAAAAAAATTGGGATCTAGGCAAATTATATTTATTAGATAATTGTTCAAAGGACATGAAACAATTATCCAAAAATAGATCACAAAATCGTGCTATACCTTTGGTTTACCAAGCCAGATATACTTAATACATGATAGGGGGTTGAAAGAAGAAATTAGATATAATAGGACTTGCTAAAATAAATTGATTCAACCCAAAAAATTTTCGAAATTGCAACCATATAGGTAAAGTATGTTTTACTATTGGGTTATCCATTTGTTTATACAATTTAGAAAGAGTGAAGAGAAGCAAAGTCCCTAAAATAGAGCCCACTGAAAACCCTTGTGAAGAATTACATTCAAGATTAACTCAATGTGGACCTTAAGTTATGTACAAGTCCCATAACCAAAATTTTAAATATCGAATATTAATTGCCCAATAGTAAGATCCAAAACTTGGCAAAGCTAAAACCCCTCCTTTTTTGATTTCTGTATATGTTTTTTACCTAACCTAGGATTTTTGTTCTGCCATACATATGAAGAAATTTTGGAATCAACATTATCAAAAAAGGATTTCAGAATGAAAATTGGCACTGCTTGAAATAAATGTAAGAACTTAGGCAAAATAATCATCTTGATAGCATTGATCTGACCTATCAATGACAGAGATGTTGGTGACCAGTTAGTAAACAAAATTTTAATCTGATCAATTAAAGGTAAAAAATTAGCCTTAAATAAATCCTTATGCTTTTTCACAATTTTAACCCCTAAGTATGTAAAAGAATCTGTAGCTAATTTAAATGGTAAACATCCATAAACAGGAACCTGCATGTTTAGGGGAAATAGTTCACTCTTATTAAGGTTCAATTTATAACCAGAAAAATTACTAAATTGAGCCAGCAAAGATAAAATAGCGGGAATGGATCTCCTGGGATTAGAAATATATAATAACAAGTCATCTGCATATAATGATAACTTACGTATTTCATTTCCATGGGTAATACCACAAATGTTAGGTGAGTCTTGGATAGCAATTGCTAAAGGTTCAAGGGCAATATCAAATAATAATGGACTAAGAGGGCATCCCTGCCTGGTACCCCGAGATAAATGAAAAAAGGGAGATCTTTGATTATTAGTACAAACCGAATCTACAGGGGCATGAGGGGGCGACTGAGGTGACTTTAAACTAGAATGGTTGGGGGGTGGGAATCTAATTAAAGAGGTTAGGCATGAGGAGGTTAGTTCACTACAGGAGGATGGGAACCAGTGCAGAGAGACAGAGGGGTGTAAAGTGAGGGTAGAAACAAAAAGTACTATGGAGAAAAGTAAAAGTGGCAGGCCGACAAATCCAGGGCAAGCATTAAAGAGGGCCACTTTTCAGCATAATTGTATAAGGGCTAAGAGAGTTGTAAAAGAGCGCCTGAAGGCTTTGTGTGTCAATGCAAGGAGCATTCATAATAAGGTGGATGAATTGAAAGTGCAGATTGTTATTAATGATTATGATATAGTTGGGATCACAGAGACATGGCTCCAGGGTGACCAGGGATGGGAGCTCAACGTTCAGGGATATTCAATATTCAGGAGGGGTAGACATGAAGGAAGGGGAGGTGGGGTGGCGTTGCTGGTTAAAGAAGAGATTAACGCAATAGAAAGGAAGGACATAAGCCGGGAAGATGTGGAATCGATATGGGTAGAGCTGCGTAACACTAAGGGGCGGAAGACGCTGGTGGGAGTTGTGTACAGGCCACCTAAGAGTAGTAGTGAGGTCGGAGATGGTATTAGACAGGAAATGTGTGCAATAAAGGAACAGCAGTTATAATGGGTGACTTCAATCTACATGTAGATTGGGTGAACCAAATTGGTAAAGGTGCTGAGGAAGAGGAATTCTTGGAATGTATGTGGGATGGTTTTTTGAACCAACATGTCAAGGAACCGACTAGAGAGCAGGCTATTCTGGACTGGGTTTTGAGCAATGAGGAAGGGTTAATTAGCGATCTTGTCGTGAGAGGCCCCTTGGGTAAGAGTGACCATAATATGGTGGAATTCTTCATTAAGATGGAGAGTGACATAGTTAATTCAGAAACAAAGGTTCTGAACTTAAAGAGGGGTAACTTTGAAGGTATGAGACGTGAATTAGCTAAGATAGACTGGCAAATGACACTTAAAGGATTGACGGTGGATATGCAATGGCAAGCATTTAAAGGTTGCATGGATGAACTGCAACAAATGTTCATCCCTGTTTGGCAAAAGAATAAATCAAGGAAGGTAGTGCGCCCGTGGCTGACAAGAGAAATTAGGGATAGTATCAATTCCAAAGAAGCAGCATACAAATTAGCCAGAGAAAGTGGCTCACCTGAGGACTGGGAGAAATTCAGAGTTCAGCAGAGGAGGACAAAGGGCTTAATTAGGAAGGGGAAAAAAGATTATGAGAGAAAACTGGCAGGCAACATAAAAACAGACTGTAAAAGCTTTTACAGATATGTAAAAAGGAAAAGACTGGTAAAGACAAATGTAGGTCCCCTGCAGGCAGAAACAGGTGAGTTGATTATGGGGAGCAAGGACATGGCAGACCAATTGAATAATTACTTTGGTTCTGTCTTCACTAAGGAGGACATAAATAATCTTCCAGAAATAGTAGGGGACAGAGGGTCCAGTGAGATGGAGGAACTGAGCGAAATACATGTTAGTAGGGAAGTGGTGTTAGGTAAATTGAAGGGATTGAAGGCAGATAAATCCCCAGGGCCAGATGGTCTGCATCCTAGAGTGCTTAAGGAAGTAGCCCAAGAAATAGTGGATGCATTAGTGATAATTTTTCAAAACTCGTTAGATTCTGGACTAGTTCCTGAGGATTGGAGGGTGGCTAATGTAACTCCACTTTTTAAAAAAGGAGGGAGAGAGAAACCGGGGAATTATAGACCGGTTAGCCTAACGTCGGTGGTGGGGAAACTGCTGGAGTCAGTTATCAAGGATGTGATAACAGCACATTTGGAAAGTGGTGAAATGATCGGACAAAGTCAGCATGGATTTGTGAAAGGAAAATCATGTCTGACGAATCTCATAGAATTTTTTGAGGATGTAACTAGTAGAGTGGATAGGGGAGAACCGGTGGATGTGGTATATTTGGATTTTCAAAAGGCTTTTGACAAGGTCCCACACAGGAGATTAGTGTGCAAACTTAAAGCACACGGTATTGGGGGTAAGGTATTGGTGTGGGTGGAGAATTGGTTAGCAGACAGGAAGCAAAGAGTGGGAATAAACGGGACCGTTTCAGAATGGCAGGCGGTGACTAGTGGGGTACCGCAAGGCTCAGTGCTGGGACCCCGGTTGTTTACAATATATATTAATGACTTGGATGAGGGAATTAAATGCAGCATCTCCAAGTTTGCGGATGACACGAAGCTGGGTGGCAGTGTTAGCTGTGAGGAGGATGCTAAGAGGATGCAGGGTGACTTGGATAGGTTGGGTGAGTGGGCAAATTCATGGCAGATGCAATTTAATGTGGATAAATGTGAAGTTATCCACTTTGGTGGCAAAAATAGGAAAACAGATTATTATCTGAATGGTGGCCAATTAGGAAAAGGGGAGGTGCAACGTGACCTGGGTGTCATTATACACCAGTCATTGAAAGTGGGCATGCAGGTACAGCAGGCGGTGAAAAAGGCGAATGGTATGCTGGCATTTATAGCGAGAGGATTTGAGTACAGGAGCAGGGAGGTACTACTGCAGTTGTACAAGGCCTTGGTGAGACCGCACCTGGAGTATTGTGTGCAGTTTTGGTCCCCTAATCTGAGGAAAGACATCCTTGCCATAGAGGGAGTACAGAGAAGGTTCACCAGATTGATTCCTGGGATGGCAGGACTTTCATATGAAGAAAGAATGGATGAACTGGGCTTGTACTCGTTGGAATTTAGAAGATTGAGGGGGGATCTGATTGAAACGTATAAGATCCTAAAGGGATTGGACAGGCTAGATGCAGGAAGATTGTTCCCGATGTTGGGGAAGTCCAGAACGAGGGGCCACAGTTTGAGGATAGAGGGGAAGCCTTTTAGGACCGAGATTAGGAAAAACTTCTTCACACAGAGAGTGGTGAATCTGTGGAATTCTCTGCCACAGGAAACAGTTGAGGCCAGTTCATTGGCTATATTTAAGAGGGAGTTAGATATGGCCCTTGTGGCTACGGGGGTCAGGGGGTATGGAGGGAAGGCTGGGGCGGTGTTCTGAGTTGGATGATCAGCCATGATCATAATAAATGGCGGTGCAGGCTCGAAGGGCCGAACGGCCTACTCCTGCACCTATTTTCTATGTTTCTATGTTTCTATGATGTATCAATTTAATCCAAGATATAAATATCGGACTAAAATTAAATTTCTCAAGCATGCTAAACAAATATGGCCATTCAACTTTATCAAAAGCTTTCTCAGCATCTAATGAAATAACACATTCCGGAATACTAAGTGAAGGAGTATAAACAAATATTCATTAACCTCCTAATATTAAAAGATGAATAATGATTTTTAATAAATCCAGTTTGGTCCACAGAGATAATTTGAGGTAATACCTTTTCTGACCTAGCTGCTAATATTTTAGGAAAAAAATTTGACTCTACATTCAAAAGAGATATCGGTATATATGATGCACAATCAGTAGGATCTTTATTCTTTTTAAGAATTAAAGAAATAGAAGCCCCATAGAATGATTGTGGTAATTTACCTAATCTGATTGCTTCTTTAAAAACTCTAGACAACCAAAGAGAAAGAATAGAAGAAAAAAACTTTAAAAATTCCACTGTAAAACCATCTGGACCAGGTGCTTTCCCTGAATTCATTGAAGAAACAACAGCTGTCATTTCTTCATCCGTAATAGGTGTTTCTAATATTAAACATTCTTCAGATGATAATTTCGGAAAATTCAGTTTCCTTAAAAAAGTCATGCATGGTGTTGGGATCATGAGGAAAATCAGAGTGGTATAAGGAGGTATAAAATTCTTGAAAAGATTTGTTTATCTCCTCATGATTAACTGTCAAGATGTCATTATGTTTACGAATCTTGATAATTTGACGTTTAACCGAAGCAGTTTTCAATTGATTAGCTAATAATTTATCCAATTTGTCACTATGAATATAAAACTCACTTCTAGTTTTCATTAATTGATTTTCAATCAAGGATGTTAATAATAAGCTGTGTTCCTTTTGAAGTTCGATTCTCTGTTTACAAAGCTCCTTACTAGGAGCAATAGAATATTTCTTATCAATTTCTTTAATTTTATCAACCAACAAAAGTGTTTCATTCTTAATATGTTTTTTCAAACCAACAGAATAAGAAATAATCTGTCCGCCGATATAAGCTTTAAAAGTGTCCCATACTATCCCGTTGGAGATTTCTTCCATCATGTAAGTTGAAAAGAAGAGATCAATCTGTTCTTTCATAAACTTAACAAAATCTGGATCATGAAGCAAATTAGAATTAAATCGCCAGTGTCTAATAGTAGAAGAAGTGTCCATTAACTTGATAGGAAGTTTCATTGGAGCATGATCAGAAATGGCGATGATGTCATAATTGCAATCAATTACAGATGGAATTAAACGAGAGTCAATAAAAAAGTAGTCAATTCGAGAATAAGAATGATAAACATGTGAAAAGAATGAAAACTCTTTATCCTTAGGGTGTAGAAATCTCCAAATTTCTGAAATTCCAGAGTCAATCATAAAAGAGATAATGGGAGTAGCTGACTTATTCGGTGGAGTCTGACTAGATATGGATCTATCCATCAGGGGATTTAAACAACAATTGAAATCACCACCCATTATCAACGTATACTTGTTTAAATTAGGAAAATAAGTGAATAAGTGCTTAAAAAATTTGGGATAATCCACATTTGAAGCATAAACATTAACCATAGCAATTTTTTTATTAAATGTAACCCAGTAATTAACAAAACTCTACCATTCGGATCTGAAACAATGTCTTGATGGGTAAATGTAATTGAGGAGTCTATAAAAATCGAAACTCCTTTCATTTTGGCCTGCAAGTTCAAGTGGTACTGATTTTCCTTCCAAAACCTAAAGAAACTTTGATTATCCTCTTTCCTCACATGAGTTTCTTGTGCAAAAATAATGTGAGCATTCAGTCCTTGGAATACTTTAAAAACCTTTTTCCGTTTTATTGTATGGTTTAAACCATTTGTATTCCAAGAGACAAAATTAATAATCTGAGCCATAATTTAATGTCAACTCTTTGGTATATAAGGAGTTAACCGTAATGTAAACTCATGAAATCGGAAGAGGAATAAATATTCAGAGAGGACCTGGAAGTCACAACACTGCAGACATCTTTGTCATGCTGAATCAGCCCAATAGAAAAACTTAATAAAAAAAGTAAAGAACCACCCCCCCCCCACTCTCCACCCAGAGTCCCGAAAGTAAGCCAGAGAGGGCTAGAAAGAAAACTAATAACTAATACTAAATCTACCCCCATTTCTCCAGAAGGCAACTCCAAAGATAAATGTTAGAAAGAGAAACCCCTCTGAAATCCAAAAAAAATTAAACACTATACTATAATAATCTTTACGTTGAGATTTCTGAAGTGAACGAAAAAAAAGCGCCGATGCATATTTTTAATCATTTACAAACATGAATAATTAAAAATGGCACTTCAAAAAAAGAAAGGAATTATGAGGAGAAGGAACCTAAAAAGATGGCGTATTCAAAAAGAACAAAAGATATTATGAAAAAAGAAAAACAGACAACCATCTTAATTATACGAAGCGAAAGATAAACAAGATGTTCCATGCAGTAGAAATTTACCATCAAATTGTTAATGAAAATCAAGTAATTAGAAATTAACACAGTAAAGAAAAGTGAAATCTTCAACAGGAACAAAGGACTTTAATTGAGATGTGAAAAATACCTGCACTACAAACCAAAAATGAAAATCTTGAACTTCTAAAAGACCTTCTTCATATAATAATTATAGGCTTTAAAGAAAAAGCACAAAAAACAGAGCCGATACTGCAAGAGCTAGACATTAATTAGAACAAAGTATCCGAAACAGTTGAATAGTGCTCGTCCAAAAAACTTTGAGCCACACTTGTGGAATGGAAGACACGACGTGATCCTTCCAAAGGAGAAATTCTTAGACGTGCAGGGTACAAAAGGGCTGGTTTGAGCCCTTTTTGGTAACATTCGGACTTCAGAGGTTTAAAAGCCAGCTGCGCCTTTATCACTCCTAGGGAGTTGTCTTCCACTAAACGGAACTGATATTGTTAAAATTTAATCATACCTTGCCAATGGGCAATTCAAATGAGATGCTCTTTGACGTGAACATAATGGAAACGGAGGATCACTGCCCTTGGTTTAAATTCGGAGGATAATTTAGGATGCTATGTACGGTGAACACAGTCAAACAATGGAGGATCATCGAGGAATACAGAACTAAACGCATCCTTTAAAAGGGTCTCCTTCCTCGGCATCGTTGGGGAGACCGATTATACATAAGTTCTGTCATCTAGATTGGCTTTCAGGATCAATAATCTTGGATTTAAAATGTTCCAGGTGTTTCATCGTCAAAGATAGCTTCTGCTCCAGATTCTCAATTTTCTGATCTCTCTTCCGAGATTCGACGTCTAGTTCAATAATTTTAGTTTGATGTTGCTTAACTTCACAATCAAGCGATTTCGAAGAGTTCATAATTGACTTTAAATCTTCTTTAAAACTTTGACGATGTTGTTCAAATTTTTCAGTTAAACTTTGACATTGCTCTTCAAATTTTTCATTTAAAAGTTTCAACAGAATATTATAAGATAGTTCAGTTTGCTTGGGTTCACCTTTTTTTTCCCATTCCCGTTGGAATCCTTCCCGTTTTTAGGGTCTCGCACTTCAGATCTTGTACTTATTTCTTTGCTCATTTCTTCAAATTTCACAGTTACAGTTCAAGGAAAAATCAATAGCATAGAGTAAATCTTCCAGTGTAGGTAAAAATAAGTTGAATAAGGGAGATCATAAGTTAAAAAAAAATAATGATAATGGAGCAAAGCCAGAAATAACCTCACTCCATGAGCGCCTCCTGGAGAATCCCGAGGGGTTCTTTTCATGAAATTCTGCACCCTTTTATCTCCAAACATACCTTTGCTCATTGCGGTCAAAAAGTTCTATTTTAACTTCATCAGTCCACAGGATTTGTTTCCAAAATGCATCAGGCTTGTTTAGATGTTCCTTTGCAAACTTCTAAACCTGAATTTTGGCTGTAATGAGCAAAGGTATGTTTGGAGAAAAAAGGGTGCAGTATTTCATGAAAAGAACCCCTCTCCAACTGTTAAGCATGGAGGTGGATCAATCATGCTTTGGGCTTGTGTTGCAGCCAGTGGCACGGGGAACATTTACTGGTAGAGGGAAGAATGAATTCAAGTAAATACCAGCATATTCTGGAAGCAAACATCACACCGTCTGTAAAAAAGCCGAAGATGAAAAGAGGATGGCTTCTACAACAAGATAATGAACCTAAACACACCTCAAAATCCACAATGGACTACCTCAAGAGGCGCAAGCTGAAGGTTTTGCCATGACCCTCACAGACCCCTGACCTAAGCATCATTGAGAATCTGTGGATAGACCTCAAAAGAGCAGTGCATGCAAGACGGCCCAAGATCTCACAGAACTAGAAGCCTTTTGCAAGGAAGAATGGGCGAAAATCCCCCAAACAAGAATTGAAAAACTCTTAGCTGGCTACAAAAAGTGTTTGCCACCCACTTCAACTCTGTTTCACATTCCCATTCGGATATGTCCATACATGGCCTCCTCTACTGCCATGATAAGGCTAAACTCAGTTTGGAGGAGCAACACCTCATATACTGTCTAGGTAGTCTCCAGCCCCTTGGTATGAACATAGAATTCTCTAACTTCCGGTAATTCCCTCCCCTTCCCTTCCCTATCCCTATTTCATTCTGCCCCCTCCCCCAGCTGCCTATCACCTCCCTCATAGTTCCGCCTCCTTCTACTACCCATTGTTGTTTTCCCCTATTCCTTCTTCACCTTTCCTGCCTATCACCTTCCTGCTTCCACTCCCCCACCCCTTTATCTTTCCCTTACTGGTTTTTCACCTGGAATCTACCAGCCTTCTCCTTCCCACCCTCCCCCACTTTCTTTATAGGGCCTCTGCCCCTTCTCTCTTCAGTCCTGACGAAGGGTTCCAGCCCAAGACGTTGATTGATCGTTTCCACGGATGCTGCCCGACCTGCTGCATTCCTCCAGCGTGTTGCGACTGTTGCTTTGACCACAACATCAGCAGAGTATTTTGTGTTTACAAAAAGTGTTTACAAGCTGTGATACTTGCCAAAGGGGGTGTTACTAAATACTGCCATGCAGGGTGCCCAAACTTTTGCTTTGGGCCCTTTTCCCTTTTTGTTATTTTGAAACTGTAAAAGATGGAAATAAAAAAAGTTTTCTTGCTTAAAATATTAACGAAATGTCTCATCTTTAACTTTATGCCTTTTGGAAATCAGTTCATCTTTTACTCGCTTGGCTATTCACAGTAACAGAAATTTTGACCAGGGGTGCCCAAACTTTTGCATACCACTGTATATGAGAGGTGGACTCTGTATATAAAGCAACTTTTTGAAGATAATAGAGGGGAATCCCCAGATATTAAACACCCTAATTCTGGCCCACCTATTACCAAAGAAGAAATAACTAAAGCAATGAAAAGCATGAAATATAGTAAAGACACTGGACCCGATGAAATTTCAGTGGAAATGATGCAAGCTCTAGAAGATCTGGGCATAGATACTCTTCTTGAACTGTTTAATAGCACTTATGAGTCTGGTGTATTTCCTGATGATCTCTTGAAAACAGTATTTATAACTCTGCCAAAAATTCCTGGAACTATTGACTGTGAAAATTATAGAACAATCAGTCTAATGAGTCACATAGTAAAGATTTTTTTGAGAATTATTTTGAGTCAAATTAAAAACAAGTTAAGGCCAGAAACTTCAAAAACTGCAACATGGGTATATTGAGGATAGAGGAACTAGGAACACAATTTTCATACAATGAATGCTTTCAGAAAGGCAATTTAATATCAAAATGATGTCTTTTTCTGTTTTATTGATTTCACTAAAGCATTCGACAAAGTGCAACATGAAAAATTATTTCAAATTCTTGCTAAATTAAACATAGACGGAAGGGACCAACAACTGCTTCAAAATTTATATTGGAATCAAACGGCGGCGGTAAAAATTAATGATAATATAAGCAGTTGGACTAAAATTCAAAAAGGAATTAGAAAGGGATGCGTTCTCTCACTAGAATTATTTAATATCTATAGTGAAATGATTCTCAGAGAAATAGAAGACCTAGATGGGATAAAAATTGGAGGTGTTAACATCAACAATATAAGATATGCAGATGATACCACCTTAATAGCAAGTGCTGCAGAAGACCTACAAATCCTCTTAGACAAAGTAGTACAAACAAGTCCCGATTTTGGTCTAACCATCAACTGTTAAAAAACCAAATGTATGGTATTATCAAAGCAGGATACTCCCAATTGCCAATTATACATCGGTAACCAAGAGACTGAACAAAAGACCAACCTTAATTACCTTGGTAGTTTTATATCACAAGATGCTAGAAGTAAAGTAGAAATAAAAAGAAGAATTGCCATTGCCAAAATGAACTTCCGAAAAATGAAATCTATTTTTACCAACAGACATTTTTCTATGACAACAAGGCTTAGGCTACTAAAATGTTATATCTGGTCAAGCTTGCTGTACGCTTCCGAGACTTGGACTGTAACACCAGAACTCCAAAGAAACTTAGAAGCAACAGAGATGTGGTTTCTTAGAAGAATGCTGAAAATATCATATAGACATAGGGTAACTAATGAGACAGTACTCCAACATGCCCATACAAAATGATCTTTAATGAGAACATTAAATGCGAGGAAAGTTAAATTCCTAGGCCATGTCATCAGAAAGGAAGAAATAGAATGCCTTACATTACAAGGCCATGTGCCTGGGAAACGTGGTAGAGGAAGACAAAGAAGAAAATATATGGACACTGTGAAAGAACTAACAGATCTAAGTGAATGAGAGATCATTGACGCTGCATGGGATCTTTCGATGTGGAGAGTCATGATCACCCAAGCGTGTAACGCGCAATGCACACGAAGAAGAAGAAGATCTCATAAACACAAGAGATTCTCAGACACTGAAAGTCCTGAGCAAAACACAGAAAATCTTGGAGGAACTCAGCGAATCAAGCAGCATCTATGGAGGGGAATGAACAGTCGCCGTCTTGGCCCACAGCGTATCTATAGTATTCTGTTGCTGAGGTAGAATTAGGGCCATGAAGGTCAGTTGCTGTTCCTGATTCTGACATTGTAGGATTCCAAACTTCCATACATTCTGCTCTTCGGTAACAGCCAAAGAAAGACATGACATGGATAGTGGGGATTAATAATGTAGCTTCTTGTAGATGTTTTCGATGGTGAGGAAGGCTGTGCCCATTATGGACTGGGTTGTGTCCAATACTCTCTTGTGTTCCTGGTCATTGAGACTGCCATACCAGGGCATGGTGCAACTACTTCCTATAGTCCATCTGTAGGAATATGTGGGCACCACAGTGGCATAGTGGTTAGCGCAATGCAACTATAGCTCGGGGTAGCGGAGTTCAGAGTTCAATTCTAGTGTCACCTGTAAGAAGTTTGTACACTGTGAACCGTGTGGGATTTCTCCAGGTACTCTACTTTCCTCCCAAAGTCCAAAGACGTGTAATTTACTAGGTTAATTGGTCATTAGAAATTGCCCTGTGATTAGGCTAGAGCCAAACAGCTGGGTTGCTGTGCAGCATGGTTTGTTGGTCTGGAAGGGCCTGTCCTATCTGTATCTCTAAATAAATAAAATAAAAATGAATCAAGTATTTAGTGACCATCCAAATCTCCTTTAAGTTCTACAAAAGCAAGGACATGGCATGCCTCCTTCAAGAGAACGTCAATGAGTTGGGCTCAAAGCAGGTTACCTGAAATGTCAGCTTTCAGTAATTTGAAGTCATTTATCATAACTTGCCTACTGTTGGAAGGGACAGCATTTATCTCCCACCTTTAATAGCCCTTGGGGAACTGCCTTCTCACTGTGGTTTTGATAAGCACATGTCAGGATTTAGATAAAAAGCTGCAGAAAAGTTTTTATGAGGAAATTAGCAGGACTGGAATGCTTGAGTTACAATGAGATGGGATAGGCTTGTATATTTTTCTCTGGAGCTTTGTGGTTCAAGGGTGACTTTACAGAGGCTTATAAAATCATGAGGGGCATAGGTAAAGTAAATAGCTAGTATCATTTTCCCAGAAAAGGGTGTGTCTAAAACATAGATTTAAGGTGAGAGGGTAAAGGTTTAAAGGGAAGCTGAATGGAAACATTTTCACACAAAAGGTAGTGAGTATATGAAGATGCCATAGGAGATGGTGGAAATGGGTACAATTACAATGCTTGGAAGATATTTGCATACCAGGGGTCATAGGACCTTGTGAGTCTGGAAGTCAAGGCCGAAGGTCAAAGCCATGATCAGCCAAGTCCAGATGTCAGTGAAGTCCAGAGGACAAAGCCAAAGGTTGAAGTCCAGAGCACAGTGAATGTAGAAGCCTGAAGATTAAAGACTGAAGTTGAAGACCAAAAGGGTCATGAGGGCCCGGGTCACCAGGTCTGTTTGGGTCCAGAAGCCAAGGCCAAAAGTAAAACCTGTGAAGTCCAAGGTTGGAGGTGAATTGTCTGTGAGTCTGAGAGTTTGGGACCCAAGACTAGAGGCCCAATGATGGCCTGTCCTGGGATTAGAGTTCTGTTCATATGTGGGAGTGGGAGGCTGGTTGACAAGGAACTTGTTTTGCTGTTGTTGTCTGGTTTTGTTGCTGTTGCTTGTGTTGTTTTGCTGAACATCAAGGGCATGCTATGTTGGCACCAGTATATGTGAAACACCTGCTGACTACTTCTCAAACTTTGTGCTATGGTAAGTAACTTCGCACAGATTCCTGGGCATCTGTGGCCATTGACAACTGAAAGTGGAGAAGAAATATTCAGGATATTACTGAGAACACTGAGTCGATGGTCTCTATATCCCTCCATTCTTTGTCTATTCATGTGCCTGTCTAAATGCTTCAGAAACATTGTTATCAGATCTGCTTTCCCTTCCTCTACCATCAACTCTGCTGTCAAACACATCTCCCCCATTTCACGCACATCTGCTCTCACTCCATCGTCCCGCCACCCCACTAGGAATAGGGTTCCCCTTGTCCTCATCTACCACCCCACCAGCCTCCAGGTCCAACATATAATTCTCCGTAACTTCTGCTACCTCCAACGGGATCCCACCACTAGCACATCTTTCCCTCCCCCCCTCTCTCTGCTTGCCGCAGGGATCGCTCCCTACGCAACTCCCTTGTCCATTCGTCCCTCCCCTCCCTCCCCACTGATCTCCCTCCTAGCACTTATCCTTGTAAACAGAACAAGTGCTACACATGCCCTTACACTTCCTCCCTCACTACCATTCAGGGCCCCAGACAGTCCTTCCAGGTGAGGCAACACTTCACCTGTGAGTCGGCTGGGGTGGTATCCTGCATCCGGTGCTCCCGATGTGGCCTTCTATATATTGGCAAGCCCTGACGCAGGCTGGGAGATGGTTTGGCTGAACACCTATGCTCTGTCCGCCAGAGAAAACAGGATCTCCTGGTGGCTACACATTTTAATTCCACATCCCATTCCTATTCTGATATGTCTATCCGCGGCCTCCTCTACTGTAAAGATGAAGACACGCTCAGGTTGGAGGAACAACACCTTATATTTCGTCTGGGTAGTCTCCAACCTGATGGCATGAACATTGACCTCTCAAACTTCCGCTTATGCCCTACCTCCCCCTCATACCCCATTCGTTATATACACACATTCTTTCTCTCTCTCTCCTTTTTCTCCCTCTGTCCCTCTCACTATACCCCTTGTCCATCCTCTGTTTCCCCCCCTCCCCCTTTTCCTTCTCCCTGGGCCTCCTGTCCCATGATCCTCTCATATCCCCTTTGCCTATCACCTGTCCAGCTCTTGGCTCCATCCCTCCCCCTCCTGTCTTCTCCTATCATTTTGGATCTCCCCTCCCCCTCCCACTTTCAAATCTCTTACAATCTCTTCTTTCAGTTAGTCCTGACGAAGAGTCTCGACCCCAAACGTCGACCGTACCTCTTCCTAGAGATGCTGCCTGGCCTGCTGCGTTCACCAGCAATTTTTATGTGTGTCGCTTGAAATTCCAGCATCTGCAGATTTCCTCGTGTTTGCTGCTTTCGCCATATCCTGTGGCAGACCATTCTAGACACTTCCCACTTATTGTATTAAAAAACTTGTCTCACACATCCTCTTTGTACACTTACTATCTCACCTGAGAGATATGTCCTTTAGCATTTGATATTTCTACCCCAGAAGATAATCTGACTATATAACCTTTTATGCCTCTCACAGCTTCATATTATTCTGCTCCAGCTCCAGAGAATACACTATAATTCAAGTTTGTCCAATTTCTACTTATAGTTAATATTCTCAATGTAGTCAGCATCCTAAAAAACATTGCTTATTGGGTGTCCAGGACTTCTTTGCACAATGGAGATGCCCTTGGCATGCTAGCGTAATGGTTATTGCATCGCTTTACAGCATCATCTTGTCATCGATCATAACAAAAGACTCTTGAACAAAAAGGGGATAACTACACTCATTCTATTTCTGGTGTTCACTCAACCGATGGTCTCACTTTATCTTGTTATTTCATACTCTCGTTATTTATTGCTATTCATTTATATCTGTATTTGCACCATTTGTTGTTCATTGGTCCTGTTTACTGTTACTATTCTATAGATTTGTGAAGTATGCCTGCAGGAAAAAGAATCTCAGAGTCATATGTGGTGACATGTATGTACTCTGATAATCAATTTTACTTTGAACTTTGATCGAGTTTCAATTCCCACTGCTGTGTGTAAGGAGTTTGTATTTGATACTTGTGACCATGTAGTTTTCTTCGGGTGCTCCAGTTTCCTCCCATATTACAAAGATATACAGTTAGGGTCCGTGAGCTGTGGTCATGCGAGGTCACTGGCAACATTTGAAGGCTGTCCTCTGCACAATCCTTGCTGATTTGATTTGACACAAAGCAATGCACTTTGATGTATATTTCGGTGCACATGTGACAAATAAAACAAATCTTTTTCTCTTTGATCTTTTTCTTGTGAACACCATTATTCATTGGCTCTCTAGGACCTTCAGGTGCCCTGGTCACCTTCTCCCACTTCAGAATCAGAATGAGGTTTAATATCACTGGCATATGTCATGAAATTTGATCCCCCCTCAATTACTCTCTGGAACTTAGAAGATTGAGAGGGGATCTTATTGAAACGTATAAAATTCTAAAAGGATTGGACAGGCTAGATGTAGGAAGATTGTTCCCGATGTTGGGGAAGTCCAGAACGAGGGGTCACAGTTTAAGGATGAAGGAGAAGCCTTTTAGGACTGAGAAAAGGAAAAACTTTTTCAAACAGAGCGTGGTGAATCTGTGGAATTCTCTGCCACAGGAAACAGCTGAGGCTAGTTTATTGGCTATATTTAAGAGGGAGTTAGATATGGCCCTTGTGGCTAAAGGGATCAGGGGGTATGGAGAGAAGGCAGGTACAGGGTTCTGAGTTGGATGATCAGTCATGATCATACTGAATGGCGGTGCAGGCTCAAAGGGCCGAATGGCCTACTCCTGCACCTATTTTCTATGTTTCTATGTTATGCAGTAGCAGTACAATGCAATACATAATAATAAAAACAGTAAGAAAACATATACATATATTATATACAAAGTTAAATAAATGGAGATAACAGAGAAAAAAAGTAGTGAAGTCATGTTTGTGGGTTCAATGTCCATTCAGAAATTGATGACAGAGGGGAAGAAACTGTTCCTGAATCATTGAGTGTGTGCCTTCAGGCTCCCGTACCTCCTCCCTGAATCGAGCAATGAGAACAAGGCTTGTCCTGGATGAGTGGATCCCTAATGATGGATGCCGCCTTTTGGAGGCATTGCTCCTTGAATATATCCTGGTTGCTGGGGAAGCTAGTGCCCATGGTGGAGCTGTCTCAGTTTAGAACTTTGAACCGCTTATTTTGATGCTATGCAGTGCTCTCACCCCACCCCACCACACCAAATGGTGATGAGCATAGCTGAATGTTCTGCTCGGTACATCTGTAGAAATTTGCAAGTGTCTTTGGTGACATACCAAATCTCCTCAAACTGTTAACAATATATAGCCACTGTTGTGCCATCTTTGTAACTGCATCGATACGTTGGGCCCAGGAGAGATCCTCAGAGATGTTGACACACAGGAACTTGAAATTGCTCATTCATTTCACTTCTGACACTCCCTCGATGAGGACTAGTTTGTGCTTCTTTGTCTTACCCTCCTTGAAGTTTTCCACTGAAACTTTACCCAATATCAGTGGAAAAGCCTGCTTGGATTTTCTCTATCTATACCTTCATAATTTTGAATACCTCTAACAAATCTCCTCCTCATTCTCCTACACTCCAGGTGATAAAATCTTAGCCTATTCGACCTTTCCCTGTTACTCAGGTCCTCAAGTTCCAGCAACATCCATGTCAATTTTCTCTGTGCTCTGTGCAGAGTAATTTCCCTATTGCAAATGAAAGCTCAGCACAGATGTGTTAGGGACATCACGATCTTAATCTTTACTGAACTTTAACAAGCAGTGCTAGCGCTGTGTTAACATCAATAAAAAGTAATGTTTAAAGTCTTCATACTGTTTATGATCAAGAATTGGATGCTATCCCTAGTGATAAATTGATGGTTTATACTAGTTAATCACAATTGCTAACTTTTTTTTTGCTCTGTACGTCAAACACAAGTATCCCCAGGGATTATGTATTAAGTTGTTATCCTGTTCTGCCACCAAAGATTGTGGACTGTATCAACGTGCCATATCATCTTGCACCTCTTAAAATCTGTGTACAATTTAAAATGTTTTGCCTTCTCCTTAATACCCATGTGACACATTATTTTTGGCATCGGATCTTGAATGTCAAAAGTACACTGGTCTTTGTGTTCTGAAACATTTCACTAAATAGTTCACTCCCTGTATAAATCCTGATATTTATTTTACCCATATTCTCGTTCACTGCCCCCTCGTCATTGATTGATTAACCTGCCTGTTACACCACTGGCATTTAGGGCAGCAATGAAGATCCTCCACATCTGGCATATCCAGAGCTTCCTTCAACCTGTTGGTGGCTTCCTTTTGGCTTTCGCCACTGTTAATGCAAGTGCTGGGTGGAGACTCAAGAATACCACCACACTCAGATATAGAAGGATTCTTCATTGTTGTCTCTGTAACTATTTTGTCGACCAGTCAGGGTTGTTAGCCCTGAACTGAACCCCCAAACCTGGAAGACCAGTGGACCACTCTTACTCTGACCTCTACCCCTTGACCTGTTTAACATGGGTGACCCGACCAAGAGCCAAAGCACTGACTCTAGCCGACATAGCTCTCTGGGCCATTGAGCACGCAACTCTCCAAAGCCAACAATGAGGTTGTGGCCCTCTAGGAGGTCTGCCTAGTCAGATTCTACGATACTCTTACACACTGGGGTAATTTTGTGGTGGTCTCCCAACCTGCACATTACTGGGATGTGGCGGGAAACCAGAGCACCCAGAGGAAACCCACCTGATCATAGGAAGAATGTGAAAACTCCACAAGGACAGCATCGAAAGTTAAGACTGAACCCAGCTCTGTTGCTGTAAGTCAACAGCTCTACTCATAACACTACTGTGCTGCTCTCTAATAGCTAACTGAATGAAACATTTAATATTGTCTGCAGTTATTTATTTATTTATTTTGTAGCGGTACAGTAACAGGCCCTTCTGACCTAACGAGTCCATGCTGCCCAATACACCTAGGTGGCCAATTAACCTATGAACCCGTACATCTTTGGAATGTGGGAGGACACTAGAGCATCCAGTGGAAACCCGCGTGCTTACATGAAGAACAAACAGTGGTGGAATTGAACCCAGGTCACTGGCACTGTCATAGCATTTTGCTAGTCACTACTCTCCTGTGCCATCTCAATAAAAACTGGGTTTGAAACAAAAACCTTCAGAACTTTAGTCTAACACTCTCCTATCTGAGTTAGTTCAGCTCTCAACTATTGCGGTCTCATCTTACTACAGGAGCTGTGTAAACTCTTTCATTGCTCCATTTCTATCCAAGTAGCTGTTGACTTTCTCCTTGATCATTTTTCTTGTAGATTTTACACCACTGACTTCCCTGCAAGTACCAGAGATATATTTTCCAGCAGCAGTGTAACATTCACAAAACACTAACAAGCGAATGTGTTGCTAATATTGACAAAATGGTGGAGGAACGCAGCAGGTCAGGCAGCATCTATGGAAATGAATAAACAGTCAATGTTTCGGGCTGAGACCCTTCTTCAGGCAAAGGACAGGAAAGATGACAATATAAAAAGGTGGGTGGGGGGAAGGGGGACAGCTAGAAGGTGATAGGTGAAGCGAGGTGGGTGGGAAAGGACAAGGGCTGTAGAGGATAGGAGAGGAGAGTGGACCATAGGAAAAAGGGAAGGAGGAGGAGCACCAGGGGAAGGTGAGAAGAGCTAACGGGTCAGAGTGATAAATAGAAGAAGAGGGGTGGAGGAGGGAGAATCTTTTTTTGCTGGAAGGAGAAAGCAATATTCATACCATGAATATCACTTTCATGGGGTATAAATTTGTATCATTCGAGCACCTGGAAACGTTTCTCTTCCCAAGTAGAACTGCAATTACTTCGCTATTCCTTCATCCTCAGGGATCGAGAAATCACTCTTACAACTTGCAAACCAAACCAGTCAATTGTCAGGACTGCCAGGCCCTTTAGGTCTAATTTTAGCTCTTCGTGTGTGCATACAAGTTCTTTGGTAGCCTAGCAGTTAACATAATTGCTGTACAGTGGCAGCAATCACAGGTCAGGGTTCAATTCCTGCCCCTGTCTAAAAGGAGTTTTACATTCTGTAACTATGTGGGTTTCCTCCAGGTGCTCCAGTTTCCTCCTACATTCCAAAGATATTTATTCCCGTACATTGCAGCACATCTCAAAGGGTGATACAAATGCCACATTTCACTGCGCGTTTCGATGTCTTTATATACATGTGACAAATAAAACTAATCTATCTTTTATTTTCCCTGACGGTAGCTTTGAAAAAGTCCCTTGTCTGTGTAAATACTGATGTCAGAATCAGAATCAGAATCAGAATCAGGTTTATTATCACCGGCATGTGACGTGAAATTTGTTAACTTAGCAGCAGCAGTTCAATGCAATACATAATCTAGCACAGAGAGAGAAAATAATAATAATAATAAATTAAATTAAAATAATAAATAAACAAGTAAGTCAATTACATATATTGAATAGATTAAAAAAATGTGCAAAAACAGAATTTTTTTTTTTAAAGTGAGGTAGTGTCCAAAGTTTCAGTGTCCATTTAGGGATCGAATGGCAGAGGGGAAGAAGCTGTTCCTGAATCGTTGAGTGTGTGCCTTCAGGCTTCTGCACCTCCTACCTGATGGTAACAGTAAGAAAAGGGCATGCCCTGGGTGCTGGGGGTCCTTAGTAATGGACACTGCCTTTCTGAGACACCGCTCCCTGAAGATGTCCTGGATACTTTGTAGGCTAGTGCCCAAGATGGTGCTGACTAGATTTACCACCTTTTGCAGCTTCTTTCGGTCCTGTGCAGTAGCCCCTCCACACCAGACAGTGATGCAGCCTGTCAGAATGCTCTCCATGGTAAAACTATAGAAGTTTTTGAGTGTATTTGTTGACATGCCAAATCTCTTCAAATTCCTAATAAAATATAACCGCTGTCTTGTCTTCTTTATAACTACATCACTATGTTGGGGCCAGATTAGATCTACTTTCTGATACCTCTATGAGGATTGGTATGTGTTCCTTCGTCTTACCCTTCAGCTCTTTCATCTCACTGACATTAAGTGCCAGGTTGTTGCTGCAGCACCACTCCACTAGTTGGCATATCTCACTCCTGTACACCCTCTCGTCACCATCTGAGATTCTACCAATGAATGGCTGTATCATCGGCAAATTTATAGATGGTATTTGAGCTGTATACTCAAGTACAATTTATATACTGCCATAACACCAAACTCTGTTGGATGAGCAGCTTTTGATTCAGTCCTACCACTCTTCAGATAGCTCTTTTACAACCCTGTCTAGAGAAATCTTCTATAAAGTGACAACATTAATGGTGCTTCCAAAATGGTAGGGAAGTACTGCTAAACTGTCTTTGTAGTGTCTGAAGTCGACATTACACAACTGAAGTGATTTAATTGTGTTACCTTTCTCTTGTCATCTGTAAGTTACTCTCTGACAGTTAAATTAGAAGCATAGAAACATGGAAAAACTACAGCACAATACAGGCCCTTCGGCCCACAAGGCTGTGCTTTAGAAATTACCTAGGGTTACCCATAGTGTTCTATTAATCTCTTAAAAGACCCTATCGTATCCACCTCCACAACCGTCACCGGCTGCCCATTCCATGAACTCACCACTCTGCATAAAAAACTTACCCCTGACATCTCCTCTGTACCTACTTCCAAGCACCTTAAAACCATGCCCTCTCATGATAGCTGGGAAAAAGTCTCTGACTATCCACACGATCAATGTCTCTCATCATCTTATACACCTCTATCAGGTCACCTTTCATCTTCCATCATTCCAAGGAGAAAAGGCAAAGTTCACTCAACTTATTCTCGTAAGGCATGCTCCCCAATCCAGGCAACATCCTTCTAAATCTCCTCTGCATCCTTTCCATTGTTTCCACATCCTTCCTGTAGTGAGGTGACCAGAACTGAGCACAGTACTCCAAGTGGGATCTGACCTGGGTCCTATACAGCTGTAACATTACCTCTCGGCTCTTAAACTCAATCCCACGATTGATGAAGGCCAGTGCACCATATGCCTTCTTAACTACGGAGTCAACCTGTGCAGCAGCTTTGAGTGTCCTACGGACTCGGACCCCAAGATCCCTCTGATCCTCCACACTGCCAAGAGTCTAAAGGAGTTGCTTGCTTTAGGATGTCATGGGTATATAAGTCTTTCATAAATGCACCAGGGAACAACATTCCAATGGAGCAAGTACGTTTGTAAGATGGAATAAATTTATGGTGAAAATTCTAATGCTTAAATGATATTACAGAATCATCTTCTAATTGTTGAAATCATCTGATAGCATAGCATCTCTGCAAAACATTTTGTCTGGCTCTCAGAATGTTCCCAGCTGAAAAATAGAATGAAGATTTGACATTTTCTGGCCCACTTGTATGTTAAGGATTAATGGAGTCAAAGAGAGATACAGCATTGAAACTGGACCTTGGGGAGGATGCACAGTCACAGGACCCACATCCCACTGAGTCCTGGGTCTCTGGAAGCGTGGGCAGTGACTCTATCAGTGCACTCATTGTGCTGACCCCTGTTATCCACTCATTGAACCTCCAGAGGGATAGACACTTTTCCTTCCTAGATTATTGACTGATTAGATGTTTGCATTAACAAGCAGGCGTACTGGTATATCTAACAAAGAGTCCACTGGGTGTATGATTTGGTGCTCCCAATTTTCACAGACTACATCTGCCCAATGTGGTTGTATCAAAGTGATATCATATCCAAGGATATTTTTCCAACTTCGAGAAATATGCCAGAAGCATGCACCTGATTCCTATTGGTGCTTAGAGTTTCTGGGTTATTAGCAGAGCAATGCTAGATTCTCTTTCTGAGGAACTAGCTCAGAATACTTTGAAGTTCCATCAGTCTAAATAACACCTCTCGATTCTATTGGGCAAGGTAACCAACCACAGCAGTCTGTAGAAGTGATGAGACAAGCTCTGGGATTTCCATGTTAAGTTGCACTTAGACAGTATGATAATGCTGTTAAACTACACACTGCACACTACCACAAATCTATGTTCACGACTTCACACAGACCATATAAAACAGAAGCACAAATAAGAAAATAAATTACAAAGAAAATAACAATTCTACACCCTTGATGCATAAAAGCATACAGATATGGTACAGGCATGAACATTAATTTCTCTAGCTTCCAATAATTTTCTCTCTTCTTCCAATCCCCACTCTAGTTCTCCTCTTATGTCTTTTCTTCTTCTCACCTGTCTGTCACCTCTCCCTGGTGCCCATCCTCACTCCCTTTCTCCCACTCTCTTCTCCTATCAGATTCCTTCTTCTTCAGCCCTTTATCTTTTCCACCTATCACCGCCAAGCTTTTGATTCATCTCATCCCCTACCCACCTGGTTTTATCTTCCACCTTCTAGCTTGTTCCCGTTCTCCTCCCCTCCATGCATATTATGACTTCTTTCCTCTTCCTTTCTAGTCCTGATGAAGGGCCTCAGCCCAAATGTCAATTGATTATTCATTTCCATAGATGCTACCTGAGCTGCTGAGCTCTTCCAGCATTTTGAGTGTATATTGTGGATTTCCAGCATCTGCAGAATTTCTTCTGAGTTTAACATGGTCAAGGGGTTCAGGGCATTTGTGGTGTTACTGATGATGTCTGCATCCAATGAATAGCTTTGAAGGAAACAATGGTGGCATGTGAGGAACATTCACTGAGTGGCCACTTTATTAGGGACACATGTACACTTATTTAATGAAAATGTCTAACCAGCCAATGACATGGAAGCAACTCAATGCATAAAAACATGCAGACATGGTCAAGTGGTTGGGTTGTTTTTCAGACCAAACATCAGAATGGGGAAGGAGTATGATCTAAGATACAGGAGGTAGCTAATAAAGTGGCCACTGTGCGTAAATCGAGAGTTGTCCAACATTACTTGAGGGATATTCTAGTGAAGACTCAAGAATCCAGTTTTATAACCCACTTCCATGGTATGTATCAATGTACTCTCATAGCTCTACAGCCTGTGGGTTTTAAGGAGAGTCAGTATTCACCATAGACCGTTACAAATTTTTACAGATGAACTGTGAAGAGCATTCTGACTGCTTGCCTCACTGACTGGCATGAAGTCTCCAATGTAGAAGATCGCAAGAGGCAGCAGATGGGTAGGGGCTCAGCCAGCTCCATCATGGACACAAGCCTCCACACTGTCAGAGCATCTTCTAGATACGGTGCTTCAAGAAGGTGGCATCCGTCACTAAGGACCCTCACCACCTAGGACATGCCATCAGAGTGGAGGTACAGGAGCCTGAAGACCCACATCCAGTGATTCAGAAACAGCTTCCTTCCCTCCACAGTCAGATTTCTGAATGGTCCATGAATCCATTATTCCTTGTTTTTGCGCTATTTATTTATTTTATAATTTATAGTTCGTTCATTCCTTTTCACTGTGCTGCCATGTAAAACAAACTTCATGCTATTTAATTCAACGATATTAAATCTGATTCTATTTGGCATAGTGAAGTATTCTTGAAAGGCAAACACTCTGCAAAAAGATGGATTATCTCTTTATTTTTTGATAGAATGCACTTGGTTTGAACTAATAGTGAGACTTGAAATGTACTGCAAGGGCAAAGCTGAATGGAGGAGTTTACTCATCCGAACAGAGTCCAGTTGCGCTCTCCATTCCACCTCCGCTCCCAAATGAGCAGCCCACCAGCCCCTGAGTCAGAAGCTTGTGGGATCATACATCAGTCCAGACAGTTTGACAGTAAAACCTCAGCTGACATCCTCATGTAGTTCTGAAGGAATTTTGCATTGCAAGCATTCAGAAAAAAAGACAAATTAAGACTCCATCTGTACTTGTGGTTTGATATAAATTGTTCACATGAGTAAGTAATTAATGCTTAGGATCCTGATCAACAGAATTAAATAATCAGGAAAGCTCACCAATGCCTCTGCTTTCTGAGAAGGCTGAAGACGGCTGGACTGTGCACATCTGTACTTACATCCCTCTGCAGATGCACTGTAGAGAGCATCCTAACTTGCTGAATCACTGCATGGTAAGGAAACTGCACTGTGGCAGACAGGAAGGCTCTATAAGAGATAGACAAAACTGCCCAATGCATTAGCCTCGCTGCCATCAAGGACATATGTACAAACGGGTGCCAGAAAAGGAGCCAGTAACATCATGAAAGATCCCACCTACCCTGCTCATGGACTGCTTGTCCCACTCCTATCAGGGAGGAGCTACTTAGCATCCATGCCAGGACCACCAGACTCAAAAACTCCTCCACCCACTAACCCACCCGTCATACCCACAAACACTACTACTTTATCACTTCCTGCCGGTCACATAATCTACAGACACTCGTGTGTCTAGCTTCACTTTACAAACATACAATCAATCTATGTGTATAAGTTATCTCATCTGTTTATATTTATTGTGCTTTTTTATTATTTTGTTCTTTATCTTATTGTGTTTTTGTTTAGCTGCATTGCATCTGGAGTAACAATTGTTTCATTCTCCTTTACACTTATGAGCTGGAAATGACATTAAACAAACTTGAATCTTGAAAAATCTGTCTATTGGCTTTTGGTTTTCCTGGAAGCTTGTGCGTATAACATAGTCGTCTTATCAGCTTATTAGTTGGAGGCCCATAGACCATGGAGAGCATTCCGACGTGGTATAACACCAGAACTCCAAAGAAACTTAGAAGCAACAGAAATGTGGTTTCTTAGAAGAATGCTGAAAGAACCATATAGAGATAGGGTAACTAATGAGACAGTACTACAACGTGCCCATACGGAAAGATCTTTAATGAGAACGTTAAATGAGAGGAAACTTAAGTTCCTGGGCCATGTCATCAGAAAGGAAGAAATAGAATGCCTTACATTACAAGGCTGCATGCCTGGGAAATGTGGAACAGGAAGGCAAAGAAGAAAATATATGGACACTGTGAAAGAACTAGCAGGTCTAAGCGTGCAAGATATCATTGACGCTGCAAGGGATCGTTCGATGTGGAAAGCCATGATCGCCCAAGCGTGTAACACGCAAGGCACATGAAGAGGAAGATATCACCATTTGGTATAGAGGAGCCCTAACTAATTAAGTACCTATCAACCTTTGCTTTAAATGTAACAAATAGCTTGGCCTTCACAGCCTTCAGTGACAATGAATTCCACAGATATCTCACCCTCTGGCTGAAGAAATTCCTCCTCATCTCCATTCGAAAGGGTTGTCTTTCTGTTCTGAGGCTGTGCTAACACTACGCACAGTGGAAGGTATCAAACAACTGAAGGATGGTGTAAATATAAACAGTAACACAAAACACATGATTTTCTAGCTGCGCACTGTACTCATTTCCAAAGTTCACGTCAAGATACACTCAGTGGCCACTTTATTAGGTACACCTGCTCATTAATGCAAATATCTAATCAGCCAATCATGTGACAGCAACTCAATGCTAAAAAGCATGTAGATATGGTCAAGAGGTTCAGTCTTTGTTCACAGCAAGTATCGAAATGGGGAAGAAACTGGATCTAAGTGACTTTGACCGTGAAATGATTGTTGGTGCCAGACAGGGTAGTTGGAGTATCTTAGAAACTGCTGATCTCCTGGGAATTTCATGCACAACAGTCTCTAGGGTTTACAGAGAATGGAGTGAGAAACAAAAAATATCCAGAGAGTGGATGAAAACACCTTATTAATGAGAGAGGTCAGAGGAGAATGGTCAGACTAGTTCAAGGTGACAGGAAGGCGACAGGAACTCAGATAACCACACAGCACAACGGTGGTGTGTAGAAGAGCTTCTCTGAATGCACAACAAGTCAAGCCTTGAAGTTGGTGGGCAACAGTAGCAGAAGGCCGTGGTCATGCACTCAGCCATCACTTTGTCAGGTTCAGGAGGTATCTAATAAATTAGCCACCGAGAGTAAGTTGAATCTAGCTGCTTTCACATTGTACATTCAGCAGTGTTGAACAAGATTGAATTTCTCCCACAGACTATTAAATGGGATGAAGCGTGTCGTTTCTTGATGTTGTAACTCTGTTATTAACCTCCATAAACAAGCAACTTGTGCTTCCTCTTTTACTTTCCCTGCCAGGAGATGTCAGTATCTAGTTTGTACAGTGCCAGAATCATCACAGTCTTAGCTTCCTTGAGTTGAAAACAATAAATTCTTCTCTTCCTCCAGCTCCCCTGTGTTTAATAAAATTTGTGGTCAGTGTGACACAGAAAGAACTTTTGTGAAGAAAACATAGAAACCATAGAAACCATTCATTAGCACTTTTCTGAAAGCTACTTCAAGACTGAAGTTCCTGTCACCCAGTTATGGTCATCCAACTGATTGGGACAGAGACCAATGAGAAAAACAGCACGGGCTGATTCACTGCGGTTATCAAGTCCAACACATGGGTTTTCTCACTTCTCCTCCAAGATCCTCCTCCTCCAGTCTCACTTGATTCCTTTCCCCCAATATACTCATCATTTCTCTGTCTCAGTGGACTTCATCCAACACAAAGATTCTGCAAATGGAAACAGAGCCAAGGAACTAAAAAAATCTCTTCAATGTAAGACACGTGGCAGAAGGAATAGCTGAGACGAAGGTGACGGAACCCACGGGAAGGTATGGAATGAAACAGAGCAGCCTCCTGTGTGTCTGAGCCCCAATACATGTTGGAATGGTCCATTAACCCACTTGGCCAAACAGGACAAGCAACTCCCATACACTGCAAGAAGCAAAGTGGTCAAAATTCATGATTCAAGATTTAAGATTGTTTATTCAATCTTCAGTACGTAAGTGTAAAGGAGAACAAAATGATTATTACTCTGAATCTGATGCAGCATAAAAATCACAATAAGTATAAAGAACACAATAAATATAAATATAGATGCAATCCTATATAACACAAGGTACAAGTAACTGTTTGACAGTGGTCATATACAGTGGCATACAAAAATTTAGGCACCACTGGTCAAAGTTTCTGTTACTGTGAATAGTTAAGTGAGTAGAAGATGAACAGATCTCCAAAAGTCATAAAATTAAAGACGAAACATACTTTTCAACATTTTAAGCAAGATTAGTGTATTATTTTAGTTTTGTACAATTTTAGAGTGAAAAAAGGAAAGGAGAATCATGCACGAATTTGGGCACTCCGAGAAATTTGAGCTCTCAGATAACTTTTACCAAGGTCTTAGATCTTAATTCACTTGTTAGGGCTATGGCTTGTTCACAGTCATCGTTAGGAAAAGCCTGGTGATGCAAATTTCAAAGCTTTATAAATACCCTGACTCCTCAAACCTTATCCCAACAATCAGCAGCCATGGGCTCCTCTAAGCAGCTGCCTAGCACTCTGAAAATTAAAATAAATGATGCCTACAAAGCAAGAGAAGGCTATAAGAAGATAGCAAAGCATTTTCAGGTAGCCGTTTCCTCAGTTTGTAATGTAATTAACAGTTAACACTAACGGTGAAGGTCAAGTTGAGGTCTGGAAGACCAAGAAAACTTTCTGAGAGAACTGCTCGTAGGATTGCTAGAAAGGCAAATCAAAACCCCTGTTTGACTGCAAAAGACCTTCAGGAAGATTTAGCAGACTCTGGAGTGGTGGTGCACTGTTCTACTGTGCAGTGACACCTGCACAAATATGACCTTCATGGAACAGTCATCAGAAGAAAACCTTTCCTGTGTCCTCACCACAAAATTCAGCGTCAGAAGTTTGCAGCGGAACATCTAAACAAGCCTGATGCATTTTGGAAACAAGTCCTGTGGACTGATGAAGTTAAAATAGAACTTTTTGGCCGCATTGAGCAAGGTATGTTTGGAGAAAAAAGGGTGCAGAATTTCATGAAAAAAACACCTCTCCAACTGGTAAGCACAGGGGTGGATCGATCATGCTTTGGGCTTGTGTTGCAGCCAGTGGCACGGGGAACATTTCACTGGTAGAGTAAAGATTGAATTCAATTAAATACCAGCAAATTCTGGAAGCAAACATCGCACCGTCTGTAAAAAAGCTGAAGATGAAAAGAGGATGGCTTCTACAACAGGATAATGATCCAAAACACACCTCAAAATCGACAATGGACTACTTCAAGAGGAGCAAGCTGAAGGTTTTGCCATGGCCCTCACAGTCCCCTGACCTAAACATCATCGAAAATCTGTGGATAGAACTCAAAAGAGCAGTGCATGCAAGACGGCCCAAGAATCTCACAGAACTAGAAGCCTTTTGCAAGGGAGAATGGGTGAAAATCCCCCAAAAAAGAATTGAAAGACTCTTAGCTGGCTACAGAAAGCATTTACAAGCTGTGATACTTGCCAAAGGGGGTGTTACTGAGTACTGACCATGCAGGGTGCCCAAACTTTTGTCTCAGGCCCTTTTCCTTTTTTGTTATTTTGAAACTGTAAAAGATGGAAATAAAAAAGTTTTCTTGCTTAAAATATTAAAGAAGTGTAAACAACAGGAATTCTGCAGATGCTGGAAATTCAAGCAACACACATAAAAGTTGCTGGTGAACGCAGCAGGCCAGGCAGCATCTCTAGGAAGAGGTGCAGTCGATGTTTCAGGCCGAGACCCTTCGTCAGGACTAACTGAAGGAAGAGTGGTTCACTCTTCCTTCAGTTAGTCCTGACGAAGGGTCTCGGCCTGAAACGTCGACTGCACCTCTTCCTAGAGATTAAAGAAATGTGTCATCTTTAACTTTATGCCTTCTGGAGATCAGGTCATCTTTTACTCGCTTAGCTATTCACAGTAACAGAAATTTTGACCGGGGTGCCCAAACTTGCATGCTACTGTATATGCTTGGACAAATGGGGCTCGTCTGCCATGGTTGGCAGATCATCTAGAAGAAGGAAAACCCTGACCTTTAAACTTCTGTTGACTTGAGGATATACCCACTCATGGGCAAGGCTTCAGGAGTAAATTCTGAGGATAAATCCAGAGCTGGAATCCCTAAGGCAGTCCTATGTTAAACTCACCGCTGACTGGCAACTCATGGAATTCCACTGGTGCCAATCTGTAGCAGTCTCTGCCGTACCTTTGGATTCATCAGATGTGTGGAGAGGGTTATTAGATCAAACCAACCATAGGCTCTCCATATCATACTGCCCTGGTTTACATACTGGCTTGCATATCACATAGCCCATGGGGGGTTGTAGTGACTAATGTGGATGTAGTGTTGGGGGTTAATGGGTGGAGGTGTTGACCATTGTGATGGCTTGGTTGGGAGGGAGGGAAGTAACTATTTTTAAACCTAGTGGTCCTGGTGTAGATGCTATGTAGCCTCTTCCCTGATGGGATTGGAATAAATATTCCATGGGCAGGGTGTGTGGGTTCCTTCCTCACATTATTGGCCTCTTTCCAGCACCTTTCCATATATATATATCCCTCATGGCGGCTCATGATGTGTTAGGCAGTTAACTACCCATTGTAGAGCCCTCCTGTCCGCTGTTTCCATACCGTGCAGTGATGCATCATGTTAGAATGCTCTCTGCTGTGCATCCATAGAAGGTTGCGAGTATTGATGTGCATAGTTAAGGGGGTAGTGGTCAGAGCATGCAGCTCACAATAGATTTCAAATAAAGACCGCATTCAGCAGAGGGAGGTCTACTGAGTAATGCTTTCTAATGTCCTTTCTAGTACACTGAGACCAAAGGCATCAGAATGCATTGGATATCCCGGTGAAGAAATAAAACTTTGAACAAGAACTGTACAAGAATGGAACTGGCCCTTTGGCCCACAATATATGTGTCAGTCATGATTCCAAATGAAACTAATCCCATATGCTGGAACATAATCCAAATCCCTCCTTTCCTTTCATGTTCATGTGTCTGTAGATGCCTCTTAAAAGGCACTATCATATCTGCTTCTGGCAGCACCCTTGGAAATATGTTCCAAGCACCTTCCACTCTGTGTAGAAAACAAACTTGCACTGCACCTCTCCCTTAAGCTTTCCTCGCTCTCACATTAAAGTTAAGCTTTCTAGTATTTGAAAGTTTACACTGGGAATTCTGTTTAGTTTAGTTTTTTTTTTGGGATAGGGTTTTTTTCTTTTTTTTTTCTTTTTCATGTTTTTTTTTAGTTTTTTTTGCTTTGTATTCATTCCTATTCTACACGATTGGGAGTTTTGTCAATTTGCACTATTTGGTCTTACAATTATTTATTTTAACTGTAACAATGTATCTACTATTATTTGCATTATTGTTATGTTTTCATTCTATGAAATTAATAAAAAGATTGAAAAAGAAAGGTTACACTGGGAAAATGACTCTGATTATCTAATCTATCATTGCCTCTCATGGTTCCATCAGGTCTCTGCTTGGTCTTTGACACTCCAGAGAAAACAAGTTGTTTAACGCCTTCTTGTAGCTAATACTCTTTAATCCAGGTTGTATCCTGATGTAGGTACTGCTAATTTGGAAAATGTGTGGCTTAGGTAGTTGATGATTGGGTTTAGATGATCTCTGATCTTCACAATTCATTTGCAAACTTTTTTTTACCATGTGAGGAAACATCATCAGTGTCCTGTTTATTGGGGTGTGTCCTCTGAATGCTTGGCCTTTATATACTTATCAATCAGCTGACTGGGCATCTTTTCAGAAACTCATTTGTGATGTAGGGAGGTGATCCAATCGCTGATTGATTCTGTGGCGAACTCCTTGTGGTGTGGTCTGGAATTTTGCCCTCATTGGCTCATAAATAGGATTGGAGTCTACATGACAGTTTACAGAATTGTTTGCGGAAAACCATGCTTCGAGAAATTCTCTTGTATGCCATGTGTTCGCTTGTGCCATGACGTTCACTGATGTCCCATTGAATTTGTGCCACCCTCGATCTTCATGGGTAGTGATTAGGTCACACATTTGATTGAGGTCCATGGATCCTCATGGATAATTTTCTCCCAGTTGGGCCAACATAATAGTTGCTGCATTCCCTGCACTGGATCTTGTAGCCGACTGTAGCCATGTCCAATAGCTTGTTTTGGTCTTTTGGTCTGCAAAGTACTCTCCTCACCATTGCTGTAGACTTTTGCATGACTGAAATTCTATACTGGAGCAGTCGGGCCATAACTTCCAAGATATTTTGAAGATATGGACTGACAACCTGTTTGGCCACTTCTTGGTTGGTGTATTGTCGACCTCTAACTTCATGGGGCTGTCCGGGATCATAGCAGTTAGGGAAATGCTTTACAATGCTTAAATCTGGAGATTACATTATCCCCAGAAATATTGTGTGCACATTTGCTTTAAGATCATTATTAAGTTTTATATCCAGAAAAATTCTGCTTTGAGCAAGTCATTATTGATGTTCGACATAACCACCATGAGGGAAATTTCATTTTCCGTGTATTAATGACAGCAGAGCTGACCTTTAAGGAAGTTTTTCACATGTTTTTGTGGTCAGACTTTCAATCCCTGCTGATGTCAAAGACCATTCATCAGGAGCTTTCTCATCTAGTAACAACAATGTTTCACCTAGCTGAACTGTCCATAACTATTTGAAACATGTTACAGGCAGCCAAACGTTTGGATCATGTACCTGCAGAAACAGAAATAATCGCAAATATGTTCACTCTGTTATACGTGATGGAAGTACTAAGCACATAGGATTTGCCACAATGTGAATATGAGCTCCATTCACCAGAGACATAAATTTAACTGTTAATTTTTAATTCATGACACATTGCTGAATCATTTGCGGTTTTCTGCATACTGTCACAGATATTACACACAGAGCTCACAGAATGCCTTTCATCTGCAATCTCCCACGTTTGGGAAGAGTAAAATGAAATTCGAAGTCAATGGAAGCCAGGCAGGTTGATAGGGTGGTTAAGAAGGCATACGGAGTTTTGGCAACACACACAAAAATGCTGGTGGAACGCAGCAGGCCAGGCAGCATTAAAAGGACGAAGTACTGTCAACGTTTCGGGTCGAGACCCTTTGTCAGGACTAACGGAAAAAAGAGACAGTAAGAGATTTGAAACTGGGAGGGGGAGGGGGAGACCCGAAATGATAGAAGACAGGAGGGGGAGGGACGAATCCCAAGAGCTGGGAAGTTGATTGGCAAAACGATACAAGGCTGGGGAAGGGTGAGTATCATGGGATGGAAGGCCTTGGAAGAAAGAAAGGGGAAGGGGAGCACCGGAGGAAGATGGAGAGCAGATAAGGAGTTATTGAGAGAGGGAAAGAGCGAGGGAGGGGGAGAGAGAGGGAGAGAATAAATAAATAAACAAACAAACAAATGAATAAATTAGGGATGAGGTAAGAAGGGGAGGAGGGGCATTAACAGAAGTTAGAGAAGTCAATATTCATGCCATCAGGTTGGAGGCTGCCCAGACGGAATGTAAAATGTTGTTCCTCCAACCTGAGTGTGGCTTCATCTTTACAGTAGAGGAGGCCGTGGATTGACATATTGGAATGGGAATGGGACGTGGAATTAAAATGTGTGGCCACTGGGAGATCCTGCTTTCTCTGGTGGACAGAGCGTAGGTGTTCAGCAAAGCGATCTCCCAGTCTGTGTCGGGTCTCGTCAATATATAGAAGACCACATCGGGAGCACTGGACGCAGTACATCACCCCAGCTGACTCACAGGTGAAGTGTCGCCTCACCTGGAAGGACTGTCTGGGGCTCTGAATGGTGGTGATGGAGGAAGTGTAAGGGCAGGTGTAGCACTTGTTCCGCTTACAACGATAAGTGCCAGGAGGGAGATTGATGGGAAGGGATGAGGTGGATGAATGGACAAGGGAGTCGTGTAGGGAGCAATTTCTGCGGAAAGCAGAAAGCGGGCTGTGGGGGTGGGGGGGAGACGTGCTTGTTGGTGGGATCCCGTTGGAGATGACGGAAGTTACGGAGAATTATATTTTGGACACGGAGGCTGGTGGGGTGGTAGGTGAGGACAACAGGAACCCTATCCCTAGTGGGGTGGCAGGAAGATGGGGTGAGAGCAGATGTGTGTGAAATGAGAGAGGTGCATTTGAGGGCAGAGCTGATGGTGGAGGAAGTGAAGCCCTTTTCTTTAAAAAGGAAGATACTTCCTTCATCTTGGAATGAAAAGCCTCATCCTGAGAGCAGATGCGGCTGAGATGGAAGAATTGAGAGGAGTTTTGGCCTTCATTAGTCGAGGGACTGTGTTCAAAATCCATGAGGTAATATTTATAAAACTCTATAAAACTCCGGTCAGATCACACTTGGAAAATCATGTTCAGTTCTGGACACCTCATGGTAGGAAGGATGTAGAAGCTTTAGGGAGGGTGCAGAGGTTACTTGGCCGTTCCCACCAATAATAAGTACATCGTTTTGGATACTGTTGATGGGGACGACCTACCAGGGACAAATTGCAGTGGTTGCATCTCTGGCACCGAGATGGGACCCTCAACTCAGAGGGGAAGGAGGGAAAAGAGGAGAGCAGTAGTGATAGCGGATTCAATAGTTAGGGAAATGGAGGTCATTTAAAGTTGAAATTTTGAGAGTACAGAATCTTTCTGTTCCTGTTAGGTTGAAAGGAAAGGTTGAAAGGAAAGGTTGAAAGGAAAGGTTAAAAGTTTGAGAGAGCCATGGTTCTCAAGGGATATTGGAAACTTGGTTCGGAAAAAGAGAGATATCTACAATAAATATAGGCAACATGGAGTAAATGAGGTGCTCGAGAAATATAAAGAAGGTAAAAAGAATCTTCAGAAAGAAATTAGGAAAGCTAAAAGAAGATATGAGGTTGCTTTGGTAAGTAAGGTGAAAACAAATCCCAAGGGTTTCTACCGTTATTTTAATAGCAAAAGGATAGTGAGGGATAAAATTGGTCCCTTAAGAGAATCAGAGTGGATGGTTATGTGTGGAGCCAAAAGAGATGGGAGGGATTTTGAACAATTTCTTTTTTTCGGCATTCGCTAAAGAGAAGGATATTGAATTGAGTAAAGTAAGGGAAACAAGTAGAGTAGTTATGGAAACTATGACAATTAAAGAAGAAGAAATACTGGCGCTTTTAAGGAATATAAAAGTGGATAAATCTCTGGGTCCTGACACGATATTCCCAAGGACCTTGAGGGAAGTTAGTGTGGAAATAGCAGGGGCTCTGACAGAAATATTTCAAATGTCATTAGAAACGGGGATGGTGCCGGAGGATTGGCGTATTGCTCATGTGTTCCATTGTTTAAAAAGGGTTCTAAGAGTAAACCTAGCAATTATTGGCCTGTGAGTTTGACCGCAGTGGTGGGTAAATTGATGGAAAGTACTCTTAGAGATGGTATATATAATTATCTGAATAGACAGGGTCTGATTAGGAACAGTCAACATGGATTTGTACATGGAAGGTCATGTTTGACAAATCTTATTGAATTTCTTGAAGATGTTATTAGGAAAGTTGACGAGGGTAAAGTGGTGGATGTTGTCTGTATGGACTTCAGTAAGGCCTTTGACAAGGTTCCACATGGAAGGTTAGTTAGGAAGGTTCAATCGTTAGGTATTAATATTGAAGTAGTAAAATGGATTCATCAGTGGCTGGATGGGAGATGCCAGAGAGTAGTGGTGGATAACTGTGTGTCAGATTGGAGGCCGGTGTCTAGTGGTTTGCCTCAGGGATCTGTACTGGGTCTAATGTTGTTTGTCATATATATTAATGATCTGGATGATGGGGTAGTAAATTGGATTATTAAGTATGCACATATACTAAGATAAGTGGAGTTGTGGATAATGAAGTAGGTTTTCAAAGCTTGCAGAGAGATTTAGGCCAGTTAGAAGAGTGGGCTGAAAGATAGCAGATGGAGTTTAATGCTGATAAATGTGAGGTGCTACGTTTTGGTAGGACTAATCAAAATAGGACATACATGGTAAATGGTAGGGCATTGAAGAATGCAGTAGAACAGAGGGATCTAGCAATAATGGTGCATAGTTCCCTGAAGGTAGAATCTCATGTGGATAGGGTGGTGAAGAAAGTTTCTGGTATGTTGGCCTTTATAAATCAGAGCATTGAGTATAGGAGTTGGGATGTAATGTCGAAATTGTACAAGGCATTGGTAAGGCCAAGTTTGGAGCATTGTGTACAGTTCTGGTCACCAAATTATAGGAAAGATGTCAACAAAATAGAGAGAGTACAGAGAAGATTTACTAGAATGTTACCTGGGTTTCACCTCCTAAGTCACAGAGAAAGGTTGAATAAGTTGGTTGTTTATTCTTTGGAGCGTAGAAGGTTGAGGGCGGACTTGATAGAGGTGTTTAAAATTATGAGGGGGATTGATAGAATTGACATCAATAAGTTGTTTCCATTGAGAATGGGGGAGATTCAAACAAGAGGACATGAGTTGAGAGTTAAAGGGCAAAAGTTTAGGGGTAACATGAGGGGGAACTTCTTTACTCAGAGAGTGGTAGCTGTGTGGAATGAGCTTCCAGCAGAAGTGGTTGAGGCAGGTTCGATGTTGTCATTTAAAGTTAAATTGGACAGCTATATGGGCAGGAAAGGAATGGAGGGTTATGGGCTGAGTGCAGGTCGGTGGGACTAGGTGAGAGTAAGAGTTCAGCATGGACTAAAAGGGCCGAGATGGCCTGTTTCCGTGCTGTAATTGTTATATGGTTATATGGTTATATACCAACTCCCATCCTTCTCTGTTCTAGTGAGAACATTCCCAAATTACAGGAACAGTTTCCTCTATTTTGCTCAAGTATTCTAGCTACTCTGATCACCATTCCAGTGGCTAGATTAAAGCTGAAACGCTGGAAAAATACTCAGAGGTTTGCTCATTATCTCCCTCACACACCTCCTCCTGACCTACCTTGCGTCATTCATTTCTGCCACTTGCCAAGTTCCTTCAACTCTTCTATTATTTAATTGCTTCTTCCCTCCCCACTTGCCTGGTGTTTTGAAGCTGATTTTACAAACAAGTGAAAATGTGCAGATGCTGGAAATCCAAGTAACACACACAAAATGCTGGAGGAGCTCAGCAGGGCAGGCAGCTTCTATGGAAAAGAGTAAAGTCAACATTTCGAGCCGACTCTTCCCATATCTGATGGAAAACTTAAAATTCAAATGCTGTTTGTTTTCCACAGATGCTACCTGACCTGTGTTGGCGTATGGCCAAGTGGTTAAGGCGTCGGTCTAGTGATCTGAAGGTCACTAGTTCGAGCCTTGGCTGAGGCAGCGTGTGTGTCCTTGATCAAGGCACTTAACCACACATTGCTCCGCGACGACACCAGTGCCAAGCAGTACGGGCCCCAATGCCCTTCCCTTGGACAACATCGGTGGCATGGAGAAGAGAGACTTGCAGCATGTGCAACTGCTGGTCCATACAATCTTGCCCAGGCCTGCGCCCTGGAAACCTTCCAAGGTGCAAATCCATGGTCTCATAAGCCTATTATTATTACCTGACCTGCTACGAGTTTTCAGCATTTTGCATTCTGTCTCAGATTTCCCACAACTGTAGGGTATTTGAGCAACACACAAAAAATGTTGGAGGTATTCAGCAAATCAGGCGGCATCTATGTTTCGGACTGTGACCCTTCATTAGGACTGGAGAAAAAATGATGAGGAGGCAGAGTTAGAAGGTGGAAAATAAAACAAGGTGATAGGTGAAACCAGAAGGGGAGGAGGGGTGCAGTAAAGAGCTGGGAAGTTGATTGGTGAAAGAGATACAGGGCTGGAGAAGGGGGAATTTTATGGGATAGGACAGAAGGCCATGGAAGAAAGAATAGAGGGAGGAGCACCAGAGGGAGATGATGAGCAGGTAAGGAGATAAGAGAAAAGGGGGAAAGGGGAATGGGGAGTGGTGAAGGAAGGTGGGGGACAGTAACAGAAGTTCGAGAAATCGATGCTCATGCCATCATTTTGGAGGCTACCTAGACAGAATATAAGGTCTTCCTCCTGCTTCCTGAGAGTGGCCTTATTGCAACAGCAGAGAAGGCCGTGGACTGACATGTTGGAATGGGAATGGGAAGTGGAATTAAAATGGGTGGCCACTCGGAGATCCCGCTTTTTCTGCTGGACGGAGCATAGGTGCTCAGCAAAGCAGTCTCCCAACCTACTGATATAGAGGAGGCCACACTGGGAGCACTGGACATGGTATATGATGCGAACAGACTCACAGGTGAAGTTTTGCCTCAACTGGAAAGACTGTTTGGGGCCCTGAATGGTAGTGAGGGAGGAGCTGTAGGGGCAGGTGTAGCACTTGTTCTGCCTACAAGGATAAGTGCCAGGAGGGAGATCAGTGAGGATAGACGAATGGACAAGGGAGTCACGCAGGAAGTGATCCCTGTGGAAAGCAGGAAGTGGGGAGGAAGGAAAGATGTGCTTGTGGTGGGATCCTGTTGGAGATGGCAAAAGTTATGATGTGCTGGACACAGAGGTGGGTGAGGACAAGAGGAACCCTAGCCCTGGGAAGATGGTTGAGACAGGTTCGACGTTGGCGTTTAAAGTTAAATTGGACAGCAAAATGGACAGGAAAGGATGGAGGGTTAATGGCTGAGTGCAGGTCGGTGAGACTAAGTGAGAGTAAGAGTTCGGCATGGACTAGAAGGGCCGAGATGTCCTGTTTCCATGCTGTAGTTCTTATATGATTATATGGTGAGGATGGAGTAAGGGCAGATATGTGCGAAATGGAAGTGATGTGGTTGAGGGCAGTGTTGATGGTGGAGGGGTGGGGGGAAGCCTCTACCTTTGAAGAAGGAGGCCATCTCTTTCATTCTAGAATGAAAAATCTCATCCTGAGAGCAGATGCAGTGGGGGCAGAGGAATTGAGAGAATGGGTTAGCATTCTTACAAGTAACAGGGTGGGAAGAGGTATAGTCCAGCTAGCTGTGAGAGTCAGTGGATTTATAATAGATATCAGTAGATAAGCTGTCCCCAGAGACAGAGAGATCGAGACAGGGCAGGGACATGTCAGAAATGGATCAATTAAAATTGAGGGCAGGGTGGAAGTTGGAGGCAAAGTTGTTGAAGTCGACAAGGTCCACATGGGTGCAGGAAGCAGCACCAACGTCCTCATCGATGTAGCATAGGAAAAGTTGGAGAGTGACACGTAGCTGACAAAAAGGCAGGCATAGCTCAGACCTGCAAGTGCCCATGGCTATACCGTTTGTTTGAAGGAAGTAGGACCATCATGTTGCCAGGATTCGAGGTACTGAGTTGTAGAGAGAGATTGAGCAAGCTAGGAATTCAATACATTGGTGTGTAGGAGATGAGGGGTGGTGTTATACATGCGCACAGAATCATGAAAGACATAGATAGGGTGAATGTTTACAGTCTTTTTCCCAGGGTTGAGGTCATAGGTTTAAGGTGAGAGGGGAGAGATCTAATAGGAAGCTGGAGGGCAATCTGTTCACCCAGTGCATTGTCTACATATGGAATGAGCTGTCAGAGACAGTCGTTAAGTCAAGGTCAAATTAAATTTATTATCAAATTACATACCTGTCACCACATACAAACTTGAGGTTCATTTCCTTGCAGGCATACTTAACAAGTTCATAATGCAATCAATGAAAGCCCACACCAACTTGGGCATTCAACCAATGTGCAAGAGTTGTTTGTCCATCGTTGATGTCGATGAGGACCTCGACACCATAATGATGGTGTCGAGACTAGCGCGTGATTTGGATTTAAGTGAGGGAGAGTTGCGCAGCGTCAGCCTCACTCTCTCTTCCCAATTCCCATCTGGGTCCAGTGGCAAGACAGAGTCTAGACGGCTGGAGATGGAACTAGGCGCAGTGGATGACCAGGACGTCTTCTGTGTCTTGTCCTACTCTATACCTTCCACGACGCTTGCAGAGACCGCCTTCTTGACCGTTGGACCTTCCACTGGTCTTGTCCGCTCAATCCGCCAGAGTCTGTCTTCACATGCTGGGATAGACAACTCCCTATTTCACCGAGGGGTTGAGACCCGTCAGCTACCCTCACCTGGTTTAGCCAGCTTGTCGAAGCCGTTGCCCAGGGTATGGCTGCTGTCGCATGCAAACAGCTACGGGGTGCCACAGGTGAGAGCTGAGTGCCAGGTGGGGACCAAAGGTGGACTAACCGCCCTGAAAAGGACGCAACATGTTCCCCCACCAGAGGTGCTACCCCTCCCTGACACCCCATGTGCAAGAGACAACAAATTGTGCAAATATAAAGAGAAAGATTTAATATTAATAAATAAATAAGCAATAAATATCCAGAACATGAGAAAAAGAGTTCTTGAAAATGAGTTTATAGGTTGTGGGAACATTTCAATGATGGAACAAGTGAAGTTGAGCAATATTATCTCTTTTGGTTCATGAGCCTGGTGGTTGAGGAGTAATAACTGTTCCTGAATCTGGTGGTTTGAGACCTGAGACTCCTGTATCTTCTTCCGGATGGCAGTGGTGAGAAGACAGCATGACCTGGGTGGTGGAGTCTCTGATAATGAACACTGCTTTCTTGTGACAGTATATCATGTAGATGTGCTCAATGGCAGGGAGGGCTTTACCTGTGATGGACTAAGATGTATCCATTACTTTTTGTAGGATTACACAAAGTAAGTAAGGGAGGTAAAATAACAATATTAAAAAAAACCCTTGGATAAATACACGTATTTTTATTTATATGTAATTCCGTATTTTTTAATATGATTCCCTCTTCTTTATAAATGTTGAATGTTGTTTTTGTTGTCTGTTATGCCTGACCAACACAGTAAATTCCTAATACAGTAGATTCTGGTTAATTGGGCCATCAGTTAATTGGGACAGCCATATATTATGGACAACTTTGAAAGAACAAAAACAAAATCAAGAAATTAGACAAAATTCCCTTTGGCCACTATTCCACTTAATTGGGGCAGGAGACTGCTGGCAAACAGTTTCTAACCAGTCGTGTGCACTTGTGTGGTCGTTAGACACTATAACATGCTCAGAGCAAACATTTTTAAAATAGCGTCAGTTGCATGTGTTTATGTTCAAAAAGCAGTGATTTTTGTTACTCAGAGTTGGTGAGAAGTAAGCAGTAAGACAATTTGGAACTGCTTTGCTCACCAGGGTTTCAAACTTGGAGATGCCAGAAATGTCAGGGAGTGAAAATGAGATGATTGTGCTACTTCAACAAGTTAGGTACTAAGAAGAATTTGAAGGTATCAACAATCATCTAGAATGTCACAATGGAATTGAAGATTTGGAGGAGGCAATTATCAAACACATTGTATGAAGTTAGTACTAGGTGTCTGCGCAGGTTTTATTTATTTACAATCAATCAAAAGAAAACGACAGATAAATTCCTCCAGCAATAGCTTGTAGAAATTAATACATAATTTTTTAGTACTGTAGAGGTATTGGTAGTGCTCTAACTTATTCTGTATTTGAATTAAATATATACATCATTACTCAGTCAAATGATAGATTTTTAATATACCTTTTAGTTTTTCCATGAAATATCAGCTAATTTGGTCAGCTGCTTAATTGGGCCACAATCTACTAGACCTGATGTATCCCAATAGAATAAGGACCAAATGCAGAAAACCGGGACTTGCTGAGAAGGCAATATTGATCAGCTTGGAAGAAATGGGTCAAGTATTCCGTTTCAGTTTTGAATGACCTCAATATGACTCTATGACTGTCACTTGCTGATAAACAAGTGCCAAATCTGTATTGAAAAGAAGTTACAAAATGTCAAGAAAAATCAACCGTAAACGAAAAAAAAGTTCATTTTAACACAGAATTGTCTTAATCAAATTCAGTTATGCTATTATATACTTTATTTGGAACATCTAAAGAGGAATAAATCCGTGCTACTCCAGGAACCTGTTCTGGCCCTGGTCCAGAAAATTCTACAAGAAGGTGGCGGATATGGCCCAGTACATCACCGTTAAAGCCCTCCCCACCTTTGTGCACATCTACAAGAAGCACTGTTGGAGGAAAGCAGCACCCCTCATCAAAGACCCTTACCATCCAGGCCTTGCTCTTTTCTTGCGGCTGCCATCATGACAGAGGTAGAAAAACCTCAGGACCCGCACCACTAGGTTCAGGAATGGTTATTACACCTGAACCATCAGCCTCCTGAAGTAGATAACTTCACTCACCTCAACACTGAACTGATTCCACAACCTATGCACTCACCTTCTAACACTCACATAACTCATGTTCTAGAACTCTATAACTCATGTTCTCAATATTTATTATTTTCTTATTTATTATTATACTTTTTTCGTACTTCCACAATTTGTTGTGTTTTGCACATTTGTTGTTCGTCTGCCTTTGTGTGCAGCTATTTATTGATTCCATTGTGTTTCTTTGTATTTACTGCGAACGGCCACAATAAAATGTATCTCAGGGTAGTACATGTTGATATGTATGTACTTTGATAATAAATTACTTTTATTTTGGCATAAGTGAAATAACTTGATATGGTTAACAGAAGTCTATCGTTTTCAGACGAAACAAGAGACTTAACATCAATTGCCATTTGTTGAGTTCCAGTAGCTGTCAACAACAGCTCATATATTTTGCATAACTTGGAGAGGAGCATCGCATTGGGAGTGTCAAAACAAATTATATGCCTCTCTTCTCTTTGTTTCCTGCTTAACTTGGAAATAACGTGTATCCATGTGTTCTGGAATTACATTTGCTGGGGAGACTTGCCAGTGGCACATCCAAAGTTCCGTTTAGACTATGGGAATTTTCTGAAATGTGTCTGCTTCACTTAATCCTACTGAAAACAGCAACAAACTGTGCATCTGTTCAAATTCATCCATGCAGGTTTTGGACAGTCCAGCAAGTGGAAATTTTTCCCTTCCATCTACCCTATCAAGTTCTATCATTGCCTTAAAAAAAAACTCTATTCAGTCTCACTCGTGTAACTGAATCTCAGTGCGCTGAACTGCCTTGCAAACCATTCAAAGTTCAAAGTAAATTTATTATCAAAGTATACATATCAAATGCAATCTTGGGATTCGTCTTTTTGCAGGCACTCACAAAACAAAGAAACATAACGGAATCCATGAAAAGCCACACACACAAAGACCAAAAAATAAATCTAAAAGAGGATAAATCATGTAAAAATGTAAAAAAATCTAAACAAATGATACATAGAACATGAACTGAAGGGCTCCTGGAAGTGAATCTACAGGCTGCAGAACCCTTTCAACACTGAGGTGAGTGAAGGAGGTCCAAGAGCCTAATGGCTACAGAGCAACAACTGGTCCCGAACCTGCTGGTGTAGGACCCAAGGCTCCTGCTCCTCTTGTCCGATGGAAGTAGTGAGGAGAGAAGGAGATGAATCTGCAAGTTTGCGGCTCTTGGAGGTTCATGGCAGGGAGAGTTTCTCCCTTCTACCGTCTGCGTAAGATGATGGGGCTATCAGGACTTGAGACTTTTTTTTTACCATGTCCATGGTCTGCTCTTTATCAAATTACGGCATTGCTTTGCACTGTTGTAACTATATGTTATAATTATGTGGTTTTGTCAGTTTTAGTCTTGGTTTGTCCTGTGTTTCTGTGGTATCTTTCTGGAGGAACATTGTATCATTTTTTAATGCATGCGTTTCTAAATGACAATAAATGAGGACTGAGTGTCCTCATAATCTAATCCAAAAAAAAGATGGGTCAAACACAGGCAAATGGGATGGGCTCAGGCAAGGGAACTTGGCTGGCACAAAGTAGTGTACTGAAAACCCTTACTCACCCACAGTTCATGGACCATGAGGGATGTACGCCATATGCTGTTCTGCAAATTGATTAAGTTAAAAAAAAGAGCAACCCCGAGGATATAAATGAACAAAATGAAGATGCTGTAAATCTGAAATAAACACGAGAAAAGGCTGAAAGCATTTAATGGATCAAACAATGTCTGTAGGGCATTTCAAATTGAAGGTGCTCTATCAAAACCTTATATCCATCGTAAAGAGATCTGACCAGAGAACTGATTGTGGGCTTCAGAAAGGGTTAGATGAGGGAACACCCACTAGTTATGGAGAATGGAAAAAGTGAGCAATTTCAGGTTCCTGGGCGTCAATATCTCTGAAGGTGTATCCTGAGCTCAGCATGTTGATTTAGTTACAAAGAAGGCACGACAGTGGTTTATTTCATTCGGAGTTTGAGTACATTTTGGTATGCAAACAAAGACACTCACAAATTTCTACAGCTGTACTGTGGAGAGTATTCAAACTGGCTGCATCACCGTCAGGATTGAAATAAGCTGCAGAAAGTTGTAAACTCAGTCAGATCCGAAGGGCCTGTATTGGGCTGTAGGTTTTCTATGTTTTATAGATTTAGGAAACAGTCCCCTTGATAAGATTAAACGTTCAAACTTCAAAGTAAATGTATTATCAAAGTACATAGGTGCCTATAAAAAGTATTCACCCCCCTTGGAAGTTTTCATGTTTTATTGTTTTACACATTGAATCACAGTGGATTTAATTTGGCTTTTTTGACACTGATCAACAGAAAAAAAGACTCTTTCATGTCAAAGTGAAAACAGATCTCTACAAAGTGATCTAAATTAATTACAAATATAAAATACAAAATAATTGATTTCATAAGTATTCACCCCCTTCAAATCAGCACAGTATTTAGTAGATGCATCTTTGGCATTAATTACAGCTTTGAGTCTGTGTGGATAGGTCTCCACATCAGCCTTCCACATCTTGAAACTGATTTTTTCCCCATTCTTCCTGACAAAACTGTTCAAGCTCTGTAAGAGTGCATGGAGATCATGAGTGAACAGCCCTTTTCAAGTCCAGTTACAAATTCAATTGGATTGAGGTCAGGATTTTGACTTGGCCACTCCAGGACATTAAATTTGTTGTTTTTAAGCCATTCCTGTATAGCTTTGGTTTTTTGCTTGGGGTCATTGTCTTGCTGGAAAACAAATATTTTCCCAAGTCACAGTTCACTTGTAGACTGCATCAGGTTTTTCTCAAGGATTTCCCTGTATTTTGCTGCATTCATTTTACCCTCTACCTTCACAAGCTTCCCAGGGCCTGTTGCAGTAAAGCATCCCCACAGAATGATGTGACCACCACCATGCTTCACAGTAGGGATGGTGTGTTTTTGATGATGTGCTGTGTTTGGCCTACACCAAACATAGAGTTTAGTTTGATGGCCAAAAAAATCTCAATTTTGGTTCCAGCTGACTTCAGAGCCTCCTATGTGCCTTCTGGTAAACTCTAGCCAAGATTTCATGTGAATTTTTTCAACAGTGGCTTTCTCTTTGCCACTCTCCCATAAAGCTGCAACTGGTGAAGCACCCGGGCAACAGTTGTTGTATGTGCAGTCTCTCCCATCTTAGCCACTGAAGCTTGTAACTCCTCCAGAGCTGTCATAGGTCCCTTGGTGGCCTCGCTCACGAATCACCTTCATGTACGGGCAATCAGTTTTTGAGGACAACTTGCTCTAGGCAGACTTACAGCTGTGCCATATCCTTTCAATTTCTTGATGATTGACTTACAATACTCAAAGGGATATTCAGTGACTTGGAAATATTCTTGTATCAATCTCCTGACTTGTGCTTTTCAATAACCTTTTCGCGAAGTTGCTTGGAGTGATCTTTTGTTTTCATGGTGTAGTCTTTGCCAGGGATGCTGACTCACCAGCAGTTGGACTTTGCAGATACAGATGTATTTTAACTACAATCAACTGAAACACCTTGACAGCACACAGGTCTCCATTTAACTTATTATGTGACTTCTAAAACCAATTGGCTGCACTAGGGTTGATTTGATCTGTCATATTGGGAGAACCAGTGGATGTGGTATATTTGGATTTTCAAAAGGCTTTTGACAAGGTCCCACACAGGAGATTAGTGTGCAAACTTAAAGCACATGGTATTGGGGGTAAGGTATTGGTGTGGGTGGAGAATTGGTTAGCAGACAGGAAGCAAAGAGTGGGAATAAACGGGACCGTTTCAGAATGGCAGGCGGTGACTAGTGGGGTACCGCAAGGCTCAGTGCTGGGACCCCAGTTGTTTACAATATATATTAATGACTTGGATGAGGGAATTAAATGCAGCATCTCCAAGTTTGCGGATGACACGAAGCTGGGTGGCAGTGTTAGCTGTGAGGAGGATGCTAAGAGGATGCAGGGTGACTTGGATAGGTTGGGTGAGTGGGCAAATTCATGGCAGATGCAATTTAATGTGGATAAATGTGACGTTATCCACTTTGGTGGCAAAAATAGGAAAACAGATTATTATCTGAATGGTGGCCGATTAGGAAAAGGGGAGGTGCAACGAGACCTGGGTGTCATTATACACCAGTCATTGAAAGTGGGCATGCAGGTACAGCAGGCGGTGAAAAAGGCGAATGGTATGCTGGCATTTATAGCGAGAGGATTCGAGTACAGGAGCGGGGAGGTACTACTGCAGTTGTACAAGGCCTTGGTGAGACCACACCTGGAGTATTGTGTGCAGTTTTGGTCCCCTAATCTGAGGAAAGACATCCTTGCCATAGAGGGAGTACAAAGAAGGTTCACCAGATTGATTCCTGGGATGGCAGGACTTTCATATGAAGAAAGACTGGATGAACTGGGCTTGTACTCGTTGGAATTTAGAAGATTGAGGGGGAATCTGATTGAAACGTATAAGATCCTAAAGGGATTGGACAGGCTAGATGCAGGAAGATTGTTCCCGATGTTGGGGAAGTCCAGAACGAGGGGCCACAGTTTGAGGATAGAGGGGAAGCCTTTTAGGACCGAGATTAGGAAAAACTTCTTCACACAGAGAGTGGTGAATCTGTGGAATTCTCTGCCACAGGAAACAGTTGAGGCCAGTTCATTGGCTATATTTAAGAGGGAGTTAGATATGGCCCTTGTGGCTATGGGGGTCAGGGGGTATGGAGGGAAGGCTGGGGCGGTGTTCTGAGTTGGATGATCAGCCATGATCATAATAAATGGCGGTGCAGGCTCGAAGGGCCGAATGGCCTACTCCTGCACCTATTTTCTATGTTTCTATGTTTCTATATTAAAGGAGGGGGTTGATACTTATGCAATTATTTTGTGTTTTATACTCGTAATTAATTTAGATTACTTTGTAAAGATCTGTTTTCACTTTGACATGCAAGAGACTTTTTCTGTTAATCAGTGTCAAAAAGTCAAATTAAATCCACTGTGATTCAATGTTGTAAAAAAAAACATGAAAACTTCCAAGGGGGGGTGAATACTTTTTATAGGCACTGTATACGTGTCACCATGTACAACCCTGAGATTCATTTTCTTGATAGCATACATAGCAAAACAGGTCAAGTTTATTGTCATTTAACTACATACATGTTAATAACGTATATAATGCATATAGAATAGAGACTATTTCTCTGAACCAAGGTGTAAAACACCGTCGTAACCATAACACACAATAACGTAGTATGGTCAGGATACAATCTATAAATGAATCACATATAAATAACAAACTAAAGTGTATCAATATTAAATACCGAAGGTATTGTAAGGTACCAAACAGGTTAACCAGTGACACTTCGGATACAATGCGGCAGCGGGAAGTTCAGAAGCCTAATGGCCAGGGGGATGAAGCTTATTCTCATCCGACTGTTCTTGTTTTTATGCATCAGAATCTCCTGCCTTATGGTAGAAAGTCAAAGAAGATGCCGGACAGGTGGGATCCATAATAATACCAAGGACCCTGTGTATGCGGAGCTCCTGATAACTGCCTTCGATGGATGGTAGGAAGGTCTCTATGATACTCTCAGCTGTTCTCACAGCCCTTTGTAGGGACTTCTAGTCTGATACTCGACTGCTGTACACCAGATGGAGATGCAACTTGTCAGTATGCTCCTGTAAAAGGCAGTAAAGATGGGCTGGTTGCCGGTGGGAGCCTTGCTTGCCTCAGTCTTCTAAGGAAGTGGAGCCACTGCTGTGCCTTCTTGTTCAGGAAGGTGACATTAAGGGACCGGGTGAAGTCATCTGTGATGTGAAACCCCAGGATACTGGTGCCTAACTCACTCTATGGAGGAGATATGTATTTGCAGAGAATAATAGAGTCATAAAAGAATCAATTAAAGTCTACAGTGTGGAAAACCACAAACTATACAAATACATGTAACACTCTGAGGAAAGATTCAGTGCTAGTGTTATGGTCCTTCTGTAACAGCAGTGTTTGGCTTAGGACTAGAGATAACGGGGGCTTTCCAATGAAGGGAGTGTTTTTTTTTCTTGTTGTATGCCTGGGACTGAGGTGATCTGGGTCTTTTGCTCGGCAAGAGATGGAGAGAGAAGATGCCAGAAAGGAGTGGACTTGGAGTGGGGCTGGGAGTCGACGAAGCCAGCCGAAATCGGTGGAGGACCAGCGGAAGGGAAACATGAGCTCCAACTTGTGTACATTAGTCTGTTTCATTAAAATGGGCCCTTTTCCTTTTGTTTTTTCTTACTAACTCTTTAATCAAATTAAGGATTATAAAGCTAAATTGTTTAATTGCATATGCTGTACTGTCTGTTATCTCATGCTACTGATTTGTAACAGGGGAATAAATCACGCAGCATCCACACAAACTGGAAGTTTTGCACCTCAAAGTTTCACACGTTTGGTAGAGCCAGAGATTGTCTTCCCTAGAGTTTTGCCGCTGACCAATTCTGAGGGTTACGGTTGTGGGGGCTCAGCTGGGATCGATTTCGTTGGATGCTGTGTGATTGCTCTGAGTATTGAACCAGTGGGTTGTGTGTTTAGGTCTGTATGGATGCTGCTGGGGTGGAGCGGTGGTTACCGGTGACTATTGCGTGTGTGTTGAGTGGGGTAGGTATTCATACTCCAGATGAATTATTAATTTGACTTCTCCCCCGAGAGGGTGGAGAAGATGGCAGCGCGACAACAGCGTGTATGGCCACTTCGGTGATGAATATCTGTTATCTGTCAAGTAGGGGACCGTGCACAATCCTGATTTGATGGAGACAGACGTGTGAGCACAGCAGAACATCTGGAAAACTTCTGAAATGCCCGTTTTGCTGCCGCTACTACTGTGTGGTAACCGGAATCTCCAGAGCTGAAGGCCCTGAAATCCTCGGCTTTGCGTGTTTCAGTGGCCGGGAAGAGGTCAAAGGTGTTCGGCAGAGTATGGCGCTCAGGAGGCTGTATCGGAGAGGCTGGTTGGAAACTCGGAGTTTTCCGACGGATGGACTCAGGGTCGGCTGGAGTCAGCTGCTTCCAAGGTATCAGCAAGTTGACGGTGCCTGGAGGTTTATGGCAGGGAGTTTCTCCCTTTTGCCGCCTGCTATCGGGGACTCGGGAGTCAATCGACTCGGGACTTTGAGACTTTTTTTTACTGTGCCTATGGTCTGTTCTTTATCAAATTATGGTATTGCTTTGCACTGCTGTAACTATATGTTATCATTATGTGGTTCTGTCAGTGTTAGTCTTTGGTCTGTCTTGTTTTCTGTGATATCACTCCGGAGAAACATTTTATCATTTCTTAATGCATGTATGCGTTTCTAAATGACAATAAAAAAGGACTGAGTGTTCTCATAATCTAAGTATTGTTAAAGCTATAGGGAAGGTTATAATCGTTGGGCGGAAGTTTGATAAAATGGCAGGCACAGAGCTTGTTTTAGTTCAGACTAGTGCTGACGTAATGACAATAGAACTGCCTGGTACTACTGGGGCCCCAGGAGAGGTGGGTGCTGTGGGCTGTTCATACTTTCTGGGAGGAGGAGAGTGTAGTGGAGCAGGCTGAATTGCAAGTCGAGTCTCCTGTAGATTTCAATGACAGGGTTCTCTCTTTTCTGAGGATTGAGTGCTCAGATTTGGAATGTCTAATTAGTCCCCGTCCCCCAGTGAAGGTTGAGAGTTTTGAGTTAGTATCAGTCCTTACCTCTCTGGTGAATAAATGGCCCAGTGCACAGGCAGAGGGTCCTAGTTATCAGAAGCTAAGAATGCTTTCTGGAGTGAAGAGGGGGAAGAGGAGTATGAGACTTGGGTGGAGCAGACCTCTCAATTGTTAGACGAGTGGCAGTGCTCTGATCATGTAAAGAGACGGAGATTAGTTGATAAACTGAGGGGGTGGGCGTCTGACATTGTGAGAGCCGTAAAATCACAGTACCCCCTTGCCACTGCTGCAGCCTACAGGCAAGCACTGGAAAATGGAGCTCGTGACGGGGTTTCAGAACATGCGTCAGGAGAAGGAGGAGAAGCTTTCTGCCTACGTCTTTCGGCTAGAGAGGCAGCTTAATTGCTTGTGGCACAGGGAGGTCATTCAGGCGGCTGAGGTGGATCAGTTAAGAATGGACCAAATAGCGAAGGGCGTTCAATCCCAGAACCTGATCACCTGGGGTCTCCGATTGCTCGTAAGTTGTGACCCCTCCCTTGTTTGTTGAGCTGATCAGAGAAGAATGCTTCGGAGCTGCAGGAGGGCTCCATCAGCAGGGTACAGTTCTCAGTAGTGGCCCCCTGTGTTGAATTGACCACGGATACGGATAGCCCAACCCAGGGAGTGGTAAAGGAGGTCGTGATAGAGTTGAGAATTGAGATGTCCCAGTTGTTATCAGCGGGTGTGCCCACCCCCCCCATATTGGAACTGATAGAGGCAGACCCCCTGAGGGGACGGACTACGCTGAGGGCTGCAGGTGGCCGGGGTTCTGCGAGAAGGGGAGCATCTGGTATTGTCTGTTATAACTGTGGTGAAGAGGGATGCTTCAGGTGGGAGTGTGAACGACGGGAAACTCCTCGGAGAGCAAGTCTCCGGGTACCTAAGCAGAGAGAGACACTGGGAAACTTAGAGGAGACCCAGTGAGGGAACAGCCTGATGTCTCAGGAGGAACAAGTTCCCAGCAATATACGAAGGGCCACTTGAAAGTGAAAAACCCCATTCCTGAAGGCTTAATGGGGCCAAGTTCCAGTGTATCGCTATGGATAGAGGGTATTTATGCTACAGCCATACTCGACACAGAGTTTGCAGGTCACTTTGTTGTACTGTTCATTTTACAACCGGTATGTGATGTTTTTACCATTGACGCCACTCAGTGCACTAGAGACCTGGGGTCTTAGTGCTAGTGATTATCTGTATGATGCTTATTTGTCAGTGAAGCTGGAGTTTTCGGAGGCTGATATGGGAGTGTCTGAGGTCCTTGATACATTAGCGCTGGCTTGTCCGGACCCTGTTGAGAGGAGTGGAGTTTCGATTCTTGCTTGCTCCTATTGTGAGGAGGCTCATGGGGGCCAGCAAGGAGAAAGCTGGAGAGAGCTTTCTGAGGACATTGTCCGTTCATCTGGTGTCTCGAGCTGCTTTTGTGGAAGAGTGTGGCTGCATTGGGCCGGATAACGAGTTTAGATGAGGGATTGTGTGGTTCACCCAGTCAAAGCCAGTCGTGTTATGGCCCAGGGATGTAGTGAGAGTAACGAGAACCCCTAAATTTCCCGGAATGCCTGAGGGCGAGGCCCCCTTAGTGGATGCTCCGAAAGACCATGAGGAGGGATCTGAATTACCTGGTAGGGTACTGGTAGGCCAGAACTGCAGAAGCCCTTAGTTGTACAAGCGAACAGGGTGGCAGTGATTGTCAAGAACACTGCGAAGAGGGAGGTCACCTTCAAGCTGGAGATGCTCTGTTTCATCTCTTCCCAATGACAGCAATGTCTAGCATCCCTGTGAGACAAGCTGGGGAGAAACCATCTGCAAAGGGGGGAAAGTTGACTGTTGAGTCATTCAACTTTGGGGATTCCCCGGTACCTGCGGGTTGGAAGAAGAGGTTGATAGAGAAGATGTTGAAGCTGGAAGGTGTCTTTTCCACTGAGAAGTTTGATGTGGGTTGTTCCCTAGAGCACTTGTCACACTATCCAGGTGACCAAGGACACCCTGTTCAGAGAGAGGTTGCGGCGACTGGTCCCTGCAGAGATGGAGGACGTTCGGCAGCATTTGTGGAAGTTGAAGGAAGCTGGGATCATCACTGAGTCCAGAAGCCTCTATGTGTCCCCAATAGTAGTGGCCAGAAAGAAGAATGGGAAGATACGGATGCGTGGATTATTGGACTCTGAACCAGCATACTGTCCCCAACCAGTATATGGTCCCAAGGATCGATGATGCGCTGACCTGTCTGAGTGGTGCATAGTGGATGACTGTGCTGGACTTGCGGAGTAGATATTACCAGACCCCCATGAGTGAGGCTGACAAAGAGAAGATGGCATTTATCTATCACTGGGATTCGTCCAGTTCGAGAGGATGCCCCAGGGCATATCGGGAGCCCCTGTTACCTTTCAAAGTGTCGTGGAGAAAACAGTGGGGGATATGAACTTGATTGGGGTATTGGTGTATCTGGATGACCTCATAGTGTTTGGGTCCATCTTCAAGGAAAAAGAAGCGAGGCTCCTGAATATGCTGGGCTGTCTGAAAGCCAAAGCGTTAAAACTTTCACTGGACAAGTGCCAGTTCTGCAAGACGTCTGTCAGTTGCGTTGAGCACATAGTCTCATGGGATGGAGTAGCTATAAATCTGTCTAAGATAGTGCCGGTGATCACATGGCCAAGGCCCCAGACTGTGAGTACTTTGCGCTCGTTTCTTGGGTTCTGTGGGTACTATCGAAAGTTCGTGAAGGGCTACACAAAAGTGAGTTACCCTTTAAATCAGCTTCTGTGTAGTTACCCTCCCTTGGGGAATAAAGGGAAGAGGACAAAAGGAGAGGAGGGTAAAAAGTGTTTTAGCCCTTCGGAGCCTTTAGGACCTAGGTAGGATGCGAAATATGAAGAGGCCTTTCAGTCACTGAAGGAGCTGCTGACCCAGGCGCCGATGCTGGCTTTTGCAGACCCCTGATTGCCATATGTACTGCAGACGGACATCAGCAGAGAGGGCTTAGGAGGTGTTCTGTATCAAGATCAGTGCACCGCGTTGCGACCTGGTGCGTTTGTCAGCCGGTGTCTGTCGCCCTCTGAGAAAAGCTATTCCATGCACAAGTTGGAATTTTTGGTGTTAAAATGGGCTGTGGTGGATAAGTTGAGTGACTACCTCTATGCTGCCAAGTTTGAGGTGAGGACGGACAACAATACCCTAACTTATATCCTGACCTCTGCGAAATTGGATGCTACAGGCCATCAGTGGTTGGCGGTGTTGTCTGCCTGAAGTACCGGCCAGGAAGTAGGAACATTGACCTGATGCTTTGTCCCGATGTGTACCTGAAGGGCTGGACAAGAATGGAGAGTGAGAGAGCATTCCTGCCCCGGGAGTTAAAGCCATGTGCTGGTTTGCCATCACCGTGAAGGCAGAGGGAGGCAAGGGCAGGATCGAGTGGTAGATCAATTGGGAGCTTCGGATGATGCCATTCCACAAGTTTACTGTAACCTGTGTTAAGGTGGGTAAGTCACCTGGACCAGATGGACTACATCCCGGAGTCCTGAGAGAGGTTGCTGAAGAGATAAAAGATGCATTGGCCATGATCTTTCAAGAATCTCTTGATTCTGGCATGGTCCTGGAGGACTGGAAGATTGCAAATGTCACTCTACTCTTTAAGAAGGGAGGAAGGCAAAAGAAAGTAAATTATAGGCTAGTTAGCCTAACCTCAGTGGTTGGGAAAGTAATGGAGTCTATTTTTAAGGATGAGGTTTCGGAGCACTTGGAGACGAATGATAAAATAAGTCAAAGTCAGCATGGTTTCTGTGAAGGGAAATCTTGCCTGACAAAGGAGAGGCAGTGGTTGTCACTTACTTGGATTTTTAGATGGCGTTTGATAAGGTGTCACACATGAGGCTGATTAACAAGATAAAATCCTATGGCGTTACAGGAAAGATAGCGGCATGGATAGCAGAATGGCTGAGAGCCAGGAGGCAGCGAGTGGGAATAACTGGTTGACTGACAGTGACTTGTGGTATTCCTCGGGGGTCTGTATTAGGACTGCTGCTTTTCACATTGCTTATCCATGATTTAGATAATGGAATTGATGGCTTTGTGGCAATTTCACAGATGATACAGAGATAGGTGGAGGGGTAGGTAGTGCTGAAGAAGCAATGTGATTATAGCAGGATTTAGACAAATTGGAAGAATGGGCAAAAAAGTGGCAGATGGAATACAGTTTTAGGAAATGTATGATAATGCATTTTGGTAAAAGGAACAATAGTGCAGACTATTTTCTCAATGGGGAGAAGGTTCAAACATCAGAGGTGCAAAGGGACTTAGTAGTCCTCGTGCAAGACTCCCAAAAGGTTAATTTATAAGTTGAGCCTGTGGTAAAGAAGGCAAATGAAATGTTACCATTTATTTCTAGGGGAATAGAATATAAAAGCAAGAAGATAATGCTGAGACTTTATAAGACACCAGTCAGGCCGTGCTTGGAGTATTGTCACCAGTTTTGGGCTCCATATCTCAAAAAGGATGTATTGTCATCAGACAGAGTCCAATGGAGGTTCATGAGGATGATTCCGGAAATGAAGTGGTTAACATGTGAGGAACATTTTGTCATCTTTGGGCCTGTACTCACTGGAATTTAGAAGAATTCAGTGGGATCTCATTGAAGCTGAATGTTGAAAGGACTAGATAGGGTGGTGTGGAGAGGATGTTTCCTATGGTGGGTGCATCCGGAACTAGAGGGCACAGCCTCAAAATTGAGGGGCAACCCTTTAGAACAGCAGTAAAGAGGATTTTTTTTTTAGCTAGAGAGTAGTAATTCTGTGGAATGCTCTGCCACAGACTGATTGGAGACCAAATTCGTCTGTATATTAAGGCAGAAGATGATCTTTTCCTGATCGGTCAGAACATCAAAGGATATGGTGAGAAGGCAGGTGTTTGGGGTTAAGTGGGATCCGGGATCAGCCATGATGGATTGGCGGAGCAATCTCAGTGGCCTAAATAGCCTAATTCTGCTCCTGTGTTTTATGGTCTTATGGTATTATGGGTAACAATTGTTCCTGAACCTGGTGGCTTTTGAGTCCTGAGGCTCCTATTCCTTTGTCCTGGTGACAGCAGTGAGAAGAGAGCATCTCCTGGGTGGTGGTGGGGGGGCGGTCCCTGACAAGTCATTCAATGCATTGAATAGCAGACAAAAATATGTTGTAGTAGTGTAGTAACATTACAATGTCTTACATAAACATTCACCTCACACTTTCTGTCAACATATCAATGTTCAGGCTATGTCACTCAGGGACTTGTGCTAATTTTGTTTCGTGACTGTATGTACTGGATGATACCTATATATCCTATGTGCACTATAGGTACCGTGCTTTGTACCTTGTCCCCGGAGGGACAATGTTTCATTCAGCTGTATACAGGAGTATGGTGAATGAAAATAAACTTGAAAATATGAGGCAGAACTACTACACTCTGTTCTACCTGAACCAAATACTTCACAAGTTTACATGCCTTAGAGTTGAAGCAAATGAAATCTCTAAGACAAATACAAGAAAGTCTGTAGATGCTGGAAATCCAAAGTACCACCCACAAAATGCTGGAAAAACTCAGCATCTATGGAAAAGAGTAAACAGTCGATGTTTCGGACTGAAACGTCAACTGTATACTGTTATTCATAGATGCTACCTGACCAGCCGAGTTTCTACAGGGTTTTGTGTGTGTTGCTTTTGAAATCCCTCGGAGACTAAATTGACAAAGAGTACAGATCATTGGTAAGCCATAACAGTCTTAACACGTCTTGATTTCCTCCCAATCTTGAAGAAAAGTGGACTCTAGCCATGTTTATCCACTGATCTTTTCCCGGATATTACTAGCAAATGATTAAGCTAGACTTGTTGATCTGAAGATATTAGTTGGAATCTTACCATGAGAACATATTAAATTTCAGCTATTTACCTAATTTAAAATGAATCTGGAATCAAATGTTACTGCCAAGGTAGCCATCATAAATTGGTTTGACATAAAAACTACTCCATTTGGATAACTGATGCATTCTAACGGGCTGCTTCAATGTCTGGTATGGAGGGGCTACTGCACAGGACTGAAAGAAGTTGCAGAAGGTTGTAAATCTAGTCAGCTCCATCTTGGGCACTAGCCTACAAGGTACCCAGGACATCTTTAGGGAGCGGTGTCTCAGAAAGGCAGCGTCCATTATTAAAGACCTCCAACACCCAGGGCATGCCTTTTCTCATTGTTACCACCAGGTAGGAGATACAGAAGCCTGAAGGCGCACACTCAGCGATTCAGGAACAGCTTCTTCCCCTCTGCCATCCCATTCCTAAATGGACGTTGAACTCTTGGACACTACCTCACTTTTTTTAATATACAGTTTTTCTGTTTTTATACATTTTTAATAATCTATTCAATATATGTAATTGATTTACTTGTTTATTTATTATTATATTTTATTTTATTTATTATTTCTTTTCTCTCTGCTAGATTGTGTATTACATTGAACTGCTGCTGGTAAGTTAACAAATTTCACGTCACATGCCGGTGATAATAAACCTGATTCTGATTCTGATTCTGATTCTGATTCTGATTCTGATAGAGAAAAAATTTTATACTGTCTGCTTGATTGTTAACTGTCCTCTGAAATGGTTAAAGTCTAGATCAGAGCAAGTTTGGACCCCATGTGTAAGGAAATATGTGCTGGCAATAGAGGGGGTCAAGAGGGTGTTCTCAAGAATGATTCAGAGAATGAAAGGGCTAACATATGAAGAGTGTATTATGGCTCTGTGCCTGTACTCACTGCAGCTCAGAAGAATGGGGGGGGGTGGTTCTCATTAAAAACTATTAAATATTGAAAGGCCTTGATATAGTGGATGTGGAGAGGGTGTTTTTAATAGTGGGCGAGTCTATAACCAGAGGGACAACCTCAGAACAGAAGGAAGTCCTTTCAGAACAAAGATGAGGAAGAAATTTTTTACCCAGGTAGTAGTAAATCTGTGGAATTCATTACCACAGACAGCTGTGGAGGCCAAGTCTTTAGGAGTATTGAAAGCAGAGGCTGATAGATTCTTGATTAGTTAGGGTGTCAAAGGTTAGGTGGGGAAAGCAGGAGAATGGAATTGAATAGGATAATAAATCAGCCATGATGGAATAGCAGAGCAGACTCAATGAGCCAAATGGCCAAATTCTGTTCCTATGTTTTATGGTCTAAAGTCAAGTTTATCGACATATGCACATGCGCATATACTTTCATCCAGGGAAGAAATCATTAATATGAGGGGACGTAATTTTAAGCTGATTGGAGGAAATTATAGGGAAGATATCAGAGGTATGCTCTTCACACAGAGAGTAGTGGGTCTGTGGAATGCCTTACCAGTAGTGGTGTAGAGTCAGATATATTGGGGGCAGTTAAGAAACTCTTAGATAGGCACATGATAGAAGAATGGAGGTCTATCTGGGAGGGAAGAGTTAGATTGATCTTGGAGTAGATTAAAGAGTTAGTGAACATTGTAGGCTAAAGGCCGGAACAATGATCTAGTAGTCTATGTATGGACAGGTGCAATGAAAAATAATTGCAGCAACATCACAGGCAGATAGTGTCATGGTCCCTTCTGGCAATCCCCCACCTTTCTATTTACCACAGGAATTGGGCCTCAATCACCTCATTTAATTTCCAATCATTCCCAGGTTCCACTAACTACACACACCTGCTTCCCATCAGAAACTGCAGGATAAAGACCCTGTGATCACAACAAGGAGCTGCCAGTTTGTGGTTGACTTGTGGATGAGTAACCTTGTTCCATGGTTCATAGGACTATCAGTTCTAAGTCAAGCATCGTTCCTGAATTTGCTACTAAAACCAAGACTCCTGGTAAAGACCCTCTTAAGCACCTCCTGACTTGGCCTCTGTGCCTGTGTTCAGCACTTGGGTTTGTTCCACTGCCATGTCCTTGTAACAGAATGAACTGGCCACGATGAACCCAGTGGACACAGATCCTGTACAACAGGCCCTGGCCAGCCAGGGCTACCTATTGAGTGCCCACGACCAACTACTTTGGGAGATCACAGATAAACTGCGGACACTATTCATGAATGTGTGGAAGGTCAGTGAAGAAGTGCACCAGGTCTCTGCTTCCTTTTCTCCATCCCCTCCTAGAACCCTGGCTACCCAAACTGTACCGCTCGGGATGGCCCTGCCCCTGGAATCAACAACACCACCTCGAGAGCTGTATGTACCCGAGCCTGAACCCTATGCTGGGGACTGAGGTCGGTGCTGGGTTTTCCTGTTATAATGCTCCCTAGTCTCTGAGCTGCAGCCACCTACCTACACTTCTGATAAATCAAAGATTGTGTACGTCATGGGGCTATCACAAGGGGATGCCTTGGCTTCGCAACGGTGATATGGGATAACCGATCAGAGGTTTGTTCCTCCTACTCCTTTGTCGCTGAAATGAGGAAAGTCTTTGAACAATCCATTCATGGTAAGGACACTGCGAAACGATTGCTTACTCTTCGTCAGGCTTCGCGAAGTGTGGCCAGGTATTCCATTGAGTTCTGGACCTTAGCCGCAGACTCTGGGTGGAACGACAAGGCCCTATGGGAGGTGTTTCGACAGGGCCTCTCGGTCAAGATAAAGGAGGGATGACATGGACTGTCTGGACTCTCTGATCTTGCTAGCCATTCGATTAGATTATTGACTTCAGGAGCATCAGAGAGAGAGAACCAGTTGCCCTGCTCCTTGGGGAAGCCTACAGTCCACTTTACCAGTCTCAGCCAGCTCCCCACCCCTTTCTCCAGTTGCTCCCAGTGTGGCTCCTGCTCCAACCATCCCTACCGCCCCCCGGGGGAGGAACTGATGCAGCTGGGACGGAACCGTCTCTCCCCGGCTGAACGAATTCGAAGGTGGAGAGCTAGGGATTGCTACTATTGTGGCCAGCCAGGCCATTTCTGGGATACCTGCCCTCAGCGGCCCAAAAGGGAGGGCTCACCAGTGAGAAAGGGAGCTCTGGCGAGCCAAATGATACTCCCTTCAGCACCCCAGATTCGGATGCAGATCCCGGCAATCGTGAATTACCTACAGCACTCCCCGTCCCTATCCGCTTTGGATTCCGGTGCTGAGGGCAATCTGCTGGATGAAGAGATAGCCACCCAGGCTGGAATACCTTGCATGCCGCTAACCACGACCCTGGAGGCCCAGGCCCTGGACAGAAAACTGCTGGATCGGGTGACCCACTGTATGCCACCCTGACCTTGACCCTATCCGGCAATCATCGGGAGGAGGTACGATTCAGTCTCATTCATTCACCTCAAGCCCTGGTAGTTCCAGGGTATCCATGGCTGACCCAACACAATCCCCATATCGACTGGTCTATCGGGAGGATAGCAAACTGGAGCCCGTCTTGCCATGCCAACTGTCCGCAGTCAGCCCCGTCTCCCAGAGAAGCTACTGCAACCCCATCTGTTTTGGAACCCCTCGACTTGTCCCGTGTCCCCACAGAGTACCATGACCTGGGACAGGTGTTCAGTAAGCAACGAGCCCTTTCCCTGCCTCCGCACCGCCCATATGATTGTGACATTGACCTTCTCCCCAGGGCCCTGCTACCCACCAGTCGCTTTTTTAACCTATCCCGACCGGAGAGGCAATGGAGAAATAGATTAGTGAGTCCCTCACGGCGGGCATTCATCCTCCTCGGCAGGTGCTGGTTTATTTTTTGTGGAAAAAAAGGATGGGATGCTTTGCCCATGTATTGACTACCGAGGCCTAAATAATATAACAGTTAAGAACAAGTACCCTATGCCACTCATTAGTTCGGCATTTGAACCACTGCATGGAGCCACCATCTTCTCAAAGCTGGTCCTTCACAACGCCTACCATTTAGTCAGGATGAGGGAGGGGGACGAATAGAAGATGGCCTTCAATACACTTCTGGGCCACTTTGACTACTTGTTCATGCCGTTTGGCCTCACCAATGCCCCCACCATTTTCCAAACCCTGATCAATGATGTACTGAGGGACTTTATCAATCGGTTCGTATTTGTTTACCTTGACAATATCCTGATATTTTCTAGCAGCCCCCAAGAACATGTACATCATGTCTGTCAAGTCCTCCAAAGACTGTGGGAAAACCAGTTATTTGCAAAGGCAGAGAAATGCGAGTTCCACATTCCTTCGGTCAGCTTCCTAGGCTATATCATTGAAAGCGGGCAGGTAAAAGCAGACCCTGAGAAGATCCGGGCAGTGGAGGAATGGCCTAGACCCACAACATGCAAACAACTTCAACGGGTCCTGGGGTTTGCAAACTTCTACCGCAGATTTGTCAGAGACTACAGTCGAGTAGCGTGACCCCCCCCCCCCTACCCGGCTTACCTCGCCTACCACACTGTTTTGTTGGGAATCCTAAGCGGACTCAGCATTCACCGACCTGAAGAGGCGTTTCACCACCGCTCCCATCCAGACCCATCCCGTCAATTCATCGTTGAGGTGGATGCCTCTGACTCTGGGGTAGGAGTGGGTCTACTTTGTCCTCTACCTGTCCCAGGTCACACATCACCTTAGACTTCGTCACCAGTCTACCCCCTTCCCACGGAAACACCATTGTCCTCACTTTGGTAGACCGATTCTCCAAGGTGGTGCACTTTGGCCCTCCCTAAACTCCCTTCCTCTCAAGAAACCACAGATCTTCTCATCCACCATGTCTTCTGCCTCCACGGAATCCCCACGGACATCGTCTCCGATAGAGGTCCCCAGTTCATCTCACAGGTATGGAAGGCCTTCTGTCAAGCCTTGGGTGCATTGGTCAGCCTGTCATCCGGCTTCCACCCCCAGACGAAATGGGTCAACCAAGACCTGGAGGCGACACTACATTGTGTAACGGCAAACAACCTGTTGACCTAGAGCAACCACCTCCTGTGGGTTGAGTACGCCCACAACTCTCCGGTGAGCTCTGCTATTGGAAGGTCTCCGTTCGAGTGCTCCCTTGGGTCCCCCGCTCCTTCATCCCAGACTCTTCCCTCATCCAGGACTTTCATCAGGACCATCCAGACAGGCCTGGAGGATTGCCTGGAGGCTCCCATTGATGGGGGAGTACTGTCATGGTTCTTTCTGGCAATCCCCCACCTTGCTATTTACCCCAGGAATTGGGCCTCAATCACCTTATTTAATTTCCAATTATTCCCAGGTTCCACTAACTACATACACCTGCTTCCCATCAGAGACTGCAGGATAAAGACCCTGTGATCGCAACAAGGAGCTGCCAGTTCGTTGGGTATGAATAACGTCATTCCATGGTTCTTAGGACTACCAGTTCTAAGTCTAGCATCGTTCCTGAATTCGCTACTAAAACCAAGACTTCTGGTAAAGACTCTCTTGGACACCAATTCCACGCTCGCTATGACCGTAACGCCTCCTGACTCGGCCTCCGTCCCTGTGTTCAGCACTTGGGTTTGTTCCACTGCCAGGTGCTTGTAACAGATAGTATCATATGAGCAGTGTTCACAGAAACACAAACATAATTTTACAAGAGAAAACATAATTAGAATTTTAAAAGGTCATTTTAGTGCAAGATGATCTGTGTGGCTCTAGTGTTGCTGCACTAAAGTAGTGTTTAGTGTGTTGTCGGTTGGGCAAGGGACAAAATGGTACCTGCTCTTGAACCTGGTGATGTGGAAGTTTTGGCTTCTGTACTTCCTATTTCTTATTCCCATTCTGACATGTCTATCCATGGACTCTCCTTCTGCCATGATGAGGCCAAACTCCGGCTGGAGGAGCAACAACTCCTATTCTGTCTGCATCACCTCCAAACTGATTTCTCTAACTTCTGACAATTTATCCTTCCTCCCTCCTTTTCTCTTTCTCCATTCTCAATTCTAGTTATCCTATCAAGCCTTCACTTCTCACCTGTTTATCACCTCTCTGGTTCCCCTCCTCCTTCCCTTTCTTCCATGATGCACTCTCCTCTATTATCAGATTCCTTCTTCAATGGCCCTTTGCCTTTTTCACTTACCACCTCCCAGCTTCAAACCTCAAAGTTCAACATACATTTGAACCATATACAACCCTGAGATCCATATTCTTGCTCAATAAATACTCAATAAATCCATAGAATAATAACAATTCTTTGAAGAAATAACAAGCAGGAGAGACAGAGAATCAGTTGATTTTGTGTACTTGGATTTTCAGAAGGCTTTTGACAAGGTGCCACAAATGAGGCTGCTTAACAAGTTAAGAGCCCATCGTATTACAAGTAAGACTCTAGCCTGGATAAAGCAGTGGCTGATTGGCAGGAGGTGAAGAGTGAGAATAAAGGGAGCCTTTGACTGTGTTGGGACTGATTTTTTTTTAAATGCTATGCGTCAATGATTTTGATGATGGAATTAATGGCTTTGTTGCAAAGTTTGCAGATGATATAAAGATAGGTGGAGGGGCAGATAGTTTTGAGGAAGTAGATAAACTAAAGTGGGACTTAGATTAGGAGAATGGGCAGAGAAATGGCCTATGGAATATAGTGTCAGGCAGTGTATGGTCACGCACTTTGGAAGGAAAAAATGAAAGAGTTGACTATTTTCCAAATGGAGAGAATACAAACAAAACAACGGAGGTGCAAGGGGACTTGGAAGTCCTTGTGCAGGATTCCCTAAAGGTTAATTTGCAGGTTGAGTCTGTGTTGAGGAAGGTAAACGTGATGTTAGCTTTTGTTTCAAAAGGACTAAAATACAAAAATAAAAATTTAATGTTGAGGCTTTATAAAGCACTGGTAAGGCCTCACTTGTAGTGTTGTGAGCAGTTTTGTGTCCATTTTCTTGGAAAGGATGTGGTGAAATCAAGGAGTTCAAAGGAGGTTCACGAAAATGATTCCAGGATTGAACCGCTTGTCATATGAAGAGCGTTTGATGGCTCTTGGCCTGTATTCAGTAGGATTCAGAAGAATGAGAGGTTTCAATTCAGTCACCAATCGAATGATGAAAGGTCTTGATAGAGTGGATGTGGAGAGGGTGTTTCCTATGGTGGAAGAGTCTAGGACCAGAGAACACAGATCAGAATAGAGGAGCATCCTTTTAGAATGGAAATGAGGAGTTTAGCCAGAGAGTGGTGAATCTGTGGAATTTGTTGTCACATGTGGCTGTGGAGGCCAAATCTTTATGTGTATTTAAGGCTGAGGTTGATAGATTCTTGATTGGTTAGAGCAGGAAAGGATATGTGGAGAAAGCAAGATTGGGGCTGAGAGGAAAGATGGATCAGTCATGATGAAATGGTGGAGCACACTTGATGGGCCAAATGGCCTAATGCTGTTTCTATATCTTGTGATCTTATAACCAAATCAATGAAAAACTGCACAAATGAGCATTCTACCAGTGTGCAAACTGCAAGTACAAAAAGATGATAATAAAAATTAAGCAATTAATATCAAAGTGAAACGAAGATTCCTTGAAAGTGAGCCCAGAGGTTGTGGAAATATTTCAATGATGGGCAAGTGAAGTTGAGTGAAGATATCTCCTTTGCTTCAAGGGCCTGATGGCTGAGGGGTACTTTATACTTTATTGTCGCCAAACAATTGATACTAGAACGTACAATCATCACAGTGATATTTGATTCTGCGCTTCCTGCTCCCTGGATTACAAATCGATAGTAAATATTAAAAATTTAAATTATAAATCATAAATAGAAAATAGAAAAATGGAAAGTAAGGTAGTGCAAAAATACCGAGAGGCAGGTCCAGATATTTGGAGGGTACGGCCCACCGGGTCAGGATCCGTTCAGCAGTCTTTTCACAGTTGGAAGGAAGCTGTTCCCAAATCTGGCCGTACAAATCTTCAAGCTCCTGAGCCTTCTCCCAGAGCTAAGAGGGACGAAAAGTGTTGGCTGGGTGGGTCGTGTCCTTGATTACCCTGGCAGCACTGCTCTGATAGCGTGCGGTGTAAAGTGAGTCCAAGGATGGAAGATTGGTTTGTGTGATGTGCTGCACCATGTTCACAATCTTCTGCAGCTTCTTTCAGTCTTGGACAGGACAACTTCGATACCAGGTTGTGATGCCCCCCTAGAAGAATGCTTTCTACGGTGAATCAATTAAAAAAAAATTAGTAAAGGTTTTAGGGGACAGGCCAAATTTCTTTAGTTTTCTCAGGAAGTAAAGGTGCTGGTGGGCCTTCTTGGCAGTGAACTCTGCTTGGTTGGACCAAGTCAGATCATTTGCGATATTGACCCCGAGGAACTTAAAGCTTTAGACCTGTTCCACTTACGCACCACTGATGTAAATTGGGACAGGTCAAGAGCTTTAAGTGTATTAATTGTTTCTGAACCTGGTGGTGTGAATCCTGAGCCTCCTGTATCTTCTCCCTGATGGTGGCAGCAGCAAGAAGAGAACATGATCTGAGTGGTGGGGTGGGGGTGGGGGCATCCCTGATGATGGATTCTGCTTTCCTGCAACAATGTTTCATGTAGATGTGCTTACTGGTGGGTCTGTGCTCCTTCCTGCTGTCTCATCTACCACCTGCCAGCTTGTACACCTTCCCCTCCTCTCACCTTCTTCTGGCTTCTGCCCCCTTCCCCTTCAGTCCTGATGAAGGGTTTCAGCCTGAAATGTCAACTCTTCATTCCTTTCCATAGAAGCTGCTGACCTACTACATTTTGTGTGTTTTAAGTGGGCTGTTTCACCACATTGAAGTGCTGTTAAGTACAAATAATTGTGGTTTTAGAGTCGTAGAGTCACCCAGCTTGGAAACAAACACTTTGCTGCAACTCACCAAGCTGACCAATGTGCCTACTTGATCTAATTCACTTTGTGCTTAATCCACATCCCTCTAGACCATGTATCTGTCTAAATATACTTAGTGTTATTATTGTTCCTGTCCCTATCACTTCCACTGGCAGTCTGTTCTATGGAAACACCACTCTGTGTGGGGAAAAGATGTGCCTTAGCTCCCCTTGTTGTCTGTGAGGAGTTTGTACATTCTCCCCATTGCTGTGTGGGTTTCCTCCAACATTTCAAAGCTGTATGGGTTGGTAGGTTAATTGGTTATGTGGACATAAGTGGGAGGTATTGACTTATTGGGCCAGAAGGGACCTGTTACCATGCTGTGTCTCTAAATAAAAAATACTCTGGGGGGGGGGGGGGGAAATCCCTTGTCTTTTCCTCTCACCTTAAGCTTTGGACTCCTGTACCCTAGGAAAAAATACTGAGGCCATTCACCTTATCCATGCCCCTCATGATTTTATAAACCTCTACAACATCTCTCAGCCTCCTAACTCGAAGGAAATAAATCCTGGCTGATCCAGCCTTTCCTTCACTAAGCCCCAGTAATGTCCTTATGATTTTTTTTTTCAACACCCTTTCCAGCTTCCTATTGATGGATGACCAGAAATGAACACAAACTTGGGATGATATGTAGTGTAGCAGTTATCTATTACAATGCCAGGGACCCATGTTCAATTCTACTGCTGTCTTAAGGAGTCTGTGGTTCTCTCTGTGACCATGTGCGTTTCCTCTGGGTTGGGTGCTCCAGTTTACTCCTACATTCCAAACATGTGGGTTAGTATGTTAAAATGTAACATGTGTGCAGTTTGGCAGCATGGACTCAGTGGGCAAGAGTGCCATTTACCATTCTGCATCTCTAAATAAAATAAACTAGACTAGTTTTCCTTTTTTGAGCTCCAATTCTTTTCTGAAAGTTGGAGTACAAATGCTTATTTTCTATATAACACACTCTATCAAGAGTAAAATATATTTGAAAATAAGAGCTTCTTCAGTCCAAGTAGAAGATCCAGTAAATAATGAAATCTGCTGACCCTTAGTCCTGCGGAAGATTCCACCTCATTGCAATTAAATTTGGCTGAATTTGCCTTTGCTGCCATCATGATGCAGTGCTCTGTTCACCCTCTCACCTACCGACTCACTGATTACACACGTTACAGGCTGCTGGAAAAATTCTGTGGTCCTTTGAGTCATTCTCAGTTCTTTCCCAACTGTTCTCTTAAGTGCCTGCAGAGTAATTGCCGCTGTTATGGATCAGAGCAAATCCAGTGTGAATGAAAGAGATAGTAGCTGACTCTTATTTCCTGGAATCTCCAATAGTGTTATGGAGGGAAAGTTCTCTCTGTGAAATCCCCATTCCCACCCCTCCCCCCACCCAGCTTCCCAGAGTTTCTGTTGTGGCACTGGGGAACATGCTATCTCCTGTCTGATTAAATAATTGGTGAAAAGGGGTGAAGTTATCTGGCAGATTGTAGTAAAAGGTTCAACTCTTGGGTGGCATGATAGCTTAGTGGATAGTATAACACTCCTACAGCGTCAATGGCCTGGGTTTTATTCCCACTGCTGTTAGTAAGGAATTTGTACATTCTCCCTGTGGGTGCTCCAGTTTCCTCCCACATTACAAAGACCTACAGATTAATTGATCAGATGGGTGTATTTCAGCAGCGCAGACTCATTGGATCAGAAGGGCCTGTTACTGTTCTGTATCTCCAACTAAAATAAATAAATTTAAAAAAAAACAGTGAGATGAGTCAGTGATAACTTTCAGTACTAGCACTCTGTGATCAACTCTAGGAAGAGCAGCTCATTGTACTGGTGGGGTGGGGGGGGCAAATTAATTATAATAAAGATAAGACCACAAGATATAGAAGCAGAAATAGACCATTCTCTGTCATTTGATCATGGCTGTTCCATTTTCCCGCTGAGCTCCAAGCTCCTGCCTTCTCCCTATGTCCCTTCATGCCCTGACTAATCAAGAATCTATATATTGTACCTCTGCCTTAAATATACCCAATGACTTGGCTTCCACAGCTGCACGTGGCCACAAGTTCCACAGATTCACTCTCTCTGGCTGAAGAAAATCCTCCTCTTCTCCTTACTAAAAGGACGCCACTCTATCCTGAGGCTGTGTCCTCTGGTCTTAGACTCCCCCAAGATAAGTAACTCTGTTTCTAATTCATTCTCAGTCCATGACCACCAGCTTTTTCCTTGTCCTCGTTTGCTCCTGAGAATGTATTCCTTAAAGGTAATGGGTGAAATGAATTTAAAGATAAACTGGAGTCACTACAAACAGTATATAGTGTGGCTACAAGAGCAGCTGAGAGTTTAGGAATCCTGCAGTGGGTAACTCACCTTCTCACTCCCCGAAGTCTGTCCGCCATCATCAAGGCTCAAGAATGTGATGGAACCCTCTCCACTTGTCTGCATGAGCGCAGCTTCAACAGCGCTCAAGAAATTTGCCACTATACGGGGTAGAGTGTCCCAACTGATAGGCTCCCCATCCACATCCATTCACTCACTCCACCACTGGCGCACTATAGTGGCAGTTTGTACCATCCACAGGATGCACTGCATCATCTCACCAAGACTCCTGAGACAAACCCACCACCCCTCAAGATAGGATTAACTTTATTTGCCGTATGTGCGGTACATCGGATCATGCAGTGTAATGCATTGTTTATGTCAAATCAAATCAGTGCAGATTGTGCTTCCAGCACCAACAACTCTCTAACCCTAACCATACATCTTTTGGATGAGGAGGTATTTCTTTAGCCAGAGGGTGACGAATCTGTGGAATTCATTGCCACAGACGGATGGGGAGGTTAAGTTATTGCGGGTACTTAAAGCTGCGGTTGTTATCTTTTTGATTAGTAATAGTATCAAAGGTTACAGGAGAAGGCAGGTGAATGGGATTGAGTAGGATAATAAATCAACCATGATGGAATGGTAGAGCGGACTCGATGGGCTGAATGGCCAAATTCTGCTCCTATGTCTTATGGAATATGGGAGGAAACCAGAGCACCCAGAAGAAACCCACACAGTCATTGGAAGAACACGCAGACTCCTCAGAGGCAGCAGTGGGAACCAAATCCAATCTTACAGCTTGCATTTTAAAGTTTTGCGCTAACTGCCACTCTACTGTGCTGCATCTATTGGACAAAGAAACAACGGCACCAAAAGCATGGTGAATGCCATCACCTGGAAATTGCCCTCCAAGCCAACACCATCCACACTTGGAAATCTATCGCCATTCCTTCACCATCGCTGGGTCAAAACCCTGGGACTCTCTCCCAAGCAGCATTGTGGGAGAACTCACACTTCAAGGACTGCAGCGAATCAAGTGAACAGCTCCTTCTCCATCTCTATCTCCTCCTCTGGGGCAATCAGGGAAAAGTAATAAATGCTGGCACTTCAGAGACATGACTGATTCTGCAGATGCTGGAAATCCAGAGCAATGCATATGAAACGCAATGCATGTTTTGCTCCTATGTCTTATGGTCTTGTGGAAATGCTGAAGGAACTCAGTAAGTTAGGCAACATCTATGAAGGGATGTTGATATTTTGGGCTAAGTCCCTTCATCAGGGACTGTCACATCGACTGTATATTTCCCGACTGCCCATTGTCACTGTTAATGCTAACATTTCTCAGAAAACGCTGAGTCCATTCACCATTTTGTGTAAAATATTGGCATTGTAGATGGCACCCCAGATCTTGTGAATGAAGTTAAAAAAGTATACAGTATATATATATCATCCTATTAGCTGATATCTTATCGGTTGAATAGCCTTTATAACCACCTCTGGCACCAGGACGAGACAATAGTGTAGTGGTTAGTACAACATTTTACAGTTCTAGCTGAACAAATAGGTTTCAACCCTTTCTACTGTCTGTAAGGAGCTTGTACCTTTTTGCTATGACTTCAAGGGTTTCCTTTGGGTGCATGCGTTTCCTCCCACTTTCCACGGATATATGGGTTTGAGTCTGTAAACTGTGGGAATGCTAAACTGGCACCAGAAGTGTGCATCTTCACTCATTTGATTTGAGGCAAACTTCACATTTCACTATATGTGTCAAGTAAAACTAATCTTTAAAAAAATCCAAGGTCTTAGTATCTTATCTCCATAGGTTTTGGTCCAGGGCTGTACAACAGGTTGTCGATGAATGTTAATTGGTATCCACATCTTGCCATTTCAACAGTCACATAGCTATGCCGAGAATGGAGGGATATAGGTGAGGTGCTGGCAGATGGGTTTAGTTTCGTCTGGCATCGTGGCTGACACAGGGAGGACCTGTTTCTGTGCTGTAACTGCTCCGTGTTCTATGTTCTAGTCATGAACGTAGACTTATGGTACCAGTATAATGTTTCATTAACAGCTTAAAAACCTCTGTCTGCAAAACCTAAGACAAAGGGGAAGGGACGTCAACAGTTAATCTCTCAACATATGAGAGCAGCACATACAAAATGCTGGAGGAAATCAGCAGGCCGGGCAGCATCTGGGAAAGAAGGTACAGTTGACGTTTCAGGCCAGAGCCCTTCGGCTGGACTGGAGAAAAAAATGCTGAGGAGTAGGTTTAAAAGGTGGGGGGAAGGGAGAGAGAACCACTAGGTGATAGGTAAAATCTGGAGGGGGAGGGATGAAGTAAAGAGCTGGGAAGTTGATTGGTGAGATGAGGTGAGAGAGGGAAAATGGAGGGAGGGGAGTGGTATTACCATAAGTTTGTGAAATCGATGTTCATGCCATCAGGTTGGAGGCTACCCAAATGGAATATAAGGTGTTGTTCCTCCAACCTAAGTGTGGCCTCATCATGACAGTGGAGAGGCCATCAATGGACATATAGGAATGGGAATGAGAAGTGGAATTAAAATGGGTGGTGTTATAAACCAGCTGCAACAGATATGAAACTGAGACAGGGTTATAAACAAACCATGAGATTTATTAACCTCTGCTCAAAACATTGAAAAGTAAACAAATGACTAACTTAACTGGAAGTTAACAGTTAGGCGGCTATATCGAACAAACAGTCAAACTTATAAACTGTTCTTAATGAATCCAAGCACAGACTTAAAGGGGTAAATTCAAAAGTCCGTATAATTTATACAGTCATTAAGGAGAGACTTCCCTGAAACAACGATTCCTTCAAAGTAATGATGAATCTGCCGATCACAGCCAAGAGGTGCCTTGTCCGAAGGAATCACATAGATATAAAGGAATTGACCTTTTGACTGGAGGGTGGTCACTGCATAAACCTTCCCCACCTTGCAGGGGTTTAACTCAAATATGCATGCCACGATTCCAGAATGGATTCAGAAAAGGTTGATCATTCCCAAGACGCTGAATGACATTAACTTTACCCAGTCCTTTGCTCGGATAACTCTGGTAATATCTTCGCTCTTCGATACCGGACCATAAGGGAAAAATAAACATACAACAAACAAAACCAGTGGCGTCTCCAAGCATCCGACCAGCAACAACAACGTTGCACTAAAAACAAAAATGAGAACTGCGTCACATTGGCGGACTTTGTTTAAATACTGTTTGGAACATGCCATCACATGACATAACTTCACCCCACGGTCATGAGACAATTATATCATGCCCATCACGACATAATGACATAATGCTCACAAAATAATTACATCATGCTCACGGGATATGTAACTGTAGCCACTGGGAGATCCCTCTTGTTCTAAACTGTTACACTATATAGTATGAAACGCCTGCAGTTCAGACAGCAAGTAGACTATCATGGGCCACATGGTTGCCAAACGACGCCTTTGCACTGTAATTTCTCAGTGTGTATATTTAGGCAAGAAATTCCATAACTGAGAGGTTTAACAAAAGGAGGAAAAGTGTAAAATAAACAAGAAATATTGCGCATTGGAGAATATTAAATGCACAAGTTAATCGGTTCAGTTGAAGGAGATGCAAATAGTAATTTACTAAAATGGATTGGGTTGATTTTCAACCGATATTTTAGGTGTTAGAAACCAAACAGGTGACCCACGAAGAGTTAAGACTATCTTGATAATGGAATCAGTGTAAGGAACTATTAGAAATTTAACTTATTTTAAAAAGATAGAATTGGATTTTGGATTTTGGTGGCTAGTACTTCAATTTATATTTAATCAGCACACTACAGCAAATTACTAATACATGTAAACATATATGACAAAAAAAGATAATCCTTGAATCCTTGAATACTTGAATTGGCTGTTAAGCTAGTAACTTAACCTATACTTGGAATCAGTGATGCTCTGAAAATAGAACATAGAATAGTACAGCACAGTACAGGCCCTTCGGCCCACAATGTTGTGCCAACCCTCAAACCCTGCCTCCCATATAAGCCCCCACCTTAGATTCCTCCATATACCTGCAGTGGTTAACCTTATTAGTGGAAACCGTACTGCGATAGCCCTCCAGAAATATGAGTTTAAGTCCCAAGACATCAGATGCAGAATTTTAATACAGATTATGATCCAGAATTTTATGAAACAAACTAATCCTAGTAGTAATAACCACAAGATACTGGATTGCCATAAAACTCAGGATAGATTCAGGGAAATAACCTATAGCTTCTGGTAAAACTGTGTATTTACAGTAGCTCTAGTCAGAACTTCCACAGACCTACACACACAAAATGCTGGAGGAACTTCTTCATAATTGCATCAATATGTTGGGCCCAAGACAGATATTCAGAGATGTTGATATTCAGGAACATGAATCTGTTCACCCTTTCCACTGCTGATGCCTGAGCACTGGCGTGTGTTCCCCTGACTTCTCCTTGCTGTCGTCCACAATCATTCCCTTGGAATTACTAATAGTTGTTGCAACACTACTCAAACCAGGTGATTTATCTCACTCCTGAACGCTTGCTCGTCACCATATGAGATTCTGCCAATGACATTTGCGTCATCAGTAAAATTATAGACGGCATATTGAGCTGTGCCTAACCACGCAGAGGTGATTGTAGAGAGAGTAGAGCTACAGAAAAATGACACACCCTTGAGGTACACCATGGGTGAGTGGGAGGCTGGAACTTGATTATATTGACTTTTGTGTTTTCTACCAACACTGCAATAGGTAGCTAGGTGGGAGGCAGGCCCAAGGCATAATTCCTTTGTATACCATCTCTCAGCTTCTGCCATCAGCTTCATAAAACTCCGGAAAGTTACTGTAAATTCCAAATTTCCTTCGAAAGTAGAAGTGGATGGATGTTGGAGTTTCCAGTCTTACACAATATATTTCTGCTATTTGTTACCACACTGTATGCATATCCAGGAATACAGTAATTATACCAAACTTAGTTCCTCTTGAGCAGACTTTCATAAACCTCCTTCCTGGTTCACTGCAGTGTTTCCAAAAAAAAAATGGTAATCTTCTGGTGCTGTTAGCTCATTCCATGGCCTACACATTCAAATGATGTAGGAATGATTAAATTTCCTTAAAGTTAGCAGGTCAGGTAGCGTTAATGGAAAAGAATGAACAGTTGTTGTTTCGGTCTTTCTATCAGCACTGGCCCAAACATCCATCATTTAGAACATAGAACATAGAACAGTATAGTACAACACCAGGCCATTTGGCCCACACGTTGGCCGAACCAACTAAAAAGCAAATCAAAAACCATGAGACCATAAGACATAGGAGTAGAGTTAGGCCATTCAGCCCATCAAGCCTACTCTCCCGTTTCATCATGGCTGATCCCAGATCCCACTCAACCCCATACGCGTGCATAAGTATATCCTTTGATGCCCTGACCAATCAGAAAATGAACTCTGCCTTAAATATACCCGTGGACTTGGCCTCCACCGAAGTCTGTAGCAGAACATTCCACAGATTCACTACTCCCTTGCTAAAAATTTCTTCATTACCTCTGTTCTAAAAGATCATCCCTCAGTTTTGAGGCTGTGTCCTCTAGTTCTGGATACCTCCACAATAGGAAACATCCTCTCCACATCTATACTATCTAGTCCTTTCAACATTCTATAGGTTTTAATGAGATCCACGTGCATCCTTCTAAAATCCAATAAATGCAGGCTCAAATGCCAAATGTTCCTCATATGTTAACCCCTTCAATCCCGGAGCTGTCCTTATGAATTTCCTCTGGACTCTCTCCAACGCCAACACATCTTTTATGAGATGTGGGGCCCAAAACTGTTGACAATACTCCATGTACAGCCTGACTAGTGTCTTATAAATGTTCAGCATTATCTCCTTGTTTTTATATTCTATTCCCCTTGAAATAAATGCCAACATTGCATTTGCCTTCTTTACCACAGGCTTAACCAGTAAATTAAACTTTGAGAGTCTTGCACGAGGACTTCTAACTCCCTCTACACCTCTAATGTTGAACCTTCTCCCTATTTAGATAACAGTCTGCATTATTGTTTCTTTAACCAAAATGCATTATCATGTAGCGGTGTGCTACACACAGCGCTAGAATAATCACACGGAGTCGGTGAGTTGGAGTTGCGATGAAAGAGATTTATTCAAACTTCGCGGCCTGCTTTAAAGCCTTCCCGTTCCCGCCCTCCCTGGGCGAGACTGCTGTGGGGAATGCATATTCCCAGACCCTTTCTGCGCCCGGGATTTTCCCCCTGCTGGTGAAAATGGCCTGGCGCCCTTTTTGGAGTCGGCCCTCTGCCTGCACGCGCTGTTGTGAGCCCGTTCGTGTGTGCCAGAAAGTGGGTCGCCACATAACGCCCCCCCAGAACTGGCGATACCTCCCCCAATGTCCACAGTCTGGATCGGCCTCTGTTTGGGAGGTCTGCCCCTGCGCCGCGGTGCCTGAGCCTGGGCCGGCTGCGTCAAGTCCACATGGGCCGGTTTGAGTCGGTCCACCGTGAAAACCTCCTCTCTCCCCACAATGTCCAGCACGAACGTGGACCCGTTGTTCCTGATCACCTTAAACGGCCCCTCGTAGGGCCGCTGTAGCGGTGCCCGGTGTCCGCCCCGTCGTACAAAAAGAAACTTACAGTTCTGCAGGTCTTTGGGTACGCAGGTCGGGCTCTGTCCGTGCTGTGAAGTGGGGATGGGGGCCAGGTTACCGAGCCTCTCCCGTAGTCTGTCCAGGACTGTTGTGGGTTCTTCCTCTTGCCTCCTTGGGGCTGGTATGAACTCTCCTTTTTTTTTTAACAAAATTCTTTATTACAAATGTCGGTGCTATACAATATTTACAAACCCAGTGACTAACACATTTACTACACTACCAACAGACAATACATGTTAAACCAATATATTGCCATCCTCATCAATGATGGCATTTACACCCCGCGGAGCCCAACGGTCCCGGAACATCTCGACGGTCGCTGTGGACTGTGCGTATTCCTTTTCAATATTCACCCGGGCACGAACATACCCCCTAAACATAGCCAGGCAGTCCGCCCGGGACTCTCCTGGGACTACCAGGGGTGCGCCGTACACCAACTCGGCCGACGAGGTGTGCAGATCCTCTTTGGGCGCCGTGCGGATTCCCAGCAGGACCCAGGGAAGTTCGTCCACCCAGTTAGGCCCCTCCAGGCGGGCCATGAGAGCCGACTTCAGGTGACAGTGGAAACGCTCCACTAGTCCGTTCGACTGTGGGTGGTAGGCAGTTGTGTGGTGTAGCTGCGATCCTAAAAGGTTGGCCATAGCCGACCACAGGCTGGAGGTGAACTGGACGCCCCTGTCGGAGGTAATGTGGGCCGGTACCCCGAAGGAGGCTACCCAGGTTGCGATCAGTGCTCGAGCGCAGGATTCGGAGGTGGTGTCGGTGAGCGGGACTGCCTCTGGCCATCTGGTGAAGCGGTCTATCATCGTTAGGAGGCACCGCGCTCCTCGCGACACTGGCAGGGGCCCCACGATATCCACATGGATGTGGTCGAATCTCCGGCGGGTGGGTTTGAACCGCTGCGGCGGAGCCTTGGAATGCTGCTGCACCTTGGCCGTTTGGCACTGCATGCACATTTTGGCCCATTCACTGACCTGTTTATGCAGTCCATGCCACACGAACCTGTTGGCGACCAGCCGGACGGTTGTCCTGATGGAGGGGTGCGCTAAATTGTGAATGGACTTGAAAACCCGCTGGTGCCAGGCTGCTGGGACGACGGGGCGGGGTTGGCCGGTAGCTACGTCACATAGTAGGGTCCTCTCACCTGGGCCTACGGAGAGGTCTTGGAGCTGCAAACCGGAGACTGCAGTCCTGTAACTGGGGATCTCAGCGTCTGCCTGCTGTGCGTCTGCCAGTGCTGCATAGTCCACCCCCTGGGACAGGGCCTGTATGGTAGGTCTGGAAAGTGCGTCCGCCACGACGTTGTCCTTTCCCGAGACATGCCGGATGTCCATCGTGTACTCGGAGATGTAGGACAGATGTTGCTGCTGGCGGGACGACCAGGGGTCGGACACCTTCATGAACGCAAAGGTAAGCGGTTTGTGGTCTGTGAACGCGGTGAAGGGCCTACCTTCTAAGAAGTACCTGAAATGCCGGATTGCCAGGTATAGTGCCAATAGCTCCCGGTCGAAAGCACTGTATTTGAGTTCCGGTGGTCGTAGGTGTTTGCTGAAGAACGCCAGGGGTTGCCAGCGACCCTCGATGAGTTGTTCCAGCACTCCACCGACCGCTGTGTTGGATGCGTCCACCGTGAGGGCAGTAGGAACGTCCGTTCTGGGGTGCACTAGCATCGCGGCGTTTGCCAAGGCCTCTTTGGTTTTAACGAAAGCAGCTGCAGCCTCTTCGTCCCAGGTAATGTCCTTGCCCTTACCCGACATTAGAGTGAACAGGGGGTGCATGGTTCGGGCTGCTGAGGGGAGGAAACGGTGGTAGAAATTCACCATACCCACGAATTCCTGCAGGCCTTTGATTGTGTTGGGTCGGGGGAAGTTGCGGACCGCGTCTACCTTGGCGGGCAGCGGGGTTGCCCCGTCTTCAATAATCCTGTGGCCCAGGAAGTCGATGATATCGAGTTCAAACTGGCATTTGGCTGGATTGATTGTAAGGCCGAATTCGCTCAGGCGGGGGTAGAGCTGGTGGAGGTGGGACAGAGGCTCCTGCCAACTACTGCTGGCTATGAGGATGTTGTCCAAATAGATTAATGCAAAGTCCAGGTCGTGTCCCACCGCGTCCATTAGCCGCTGGAAAGTCTGTGCGGCATTCTTTAGACCAAACGGCATTCGAAGGAATTCGAAAAGTCCGAACGGGGTGATAAGTGCTGTTTTGGGGATGTCGTCCGGATGTACAGGGATTTGATGGTATCCCCGGACGAGGTCTACCTTGGAAAAGATCCTTGCGCCGTGTGGTTTGCTGCGAAGTCTTGAATGTGCGGCACAGGGTAGCGGTCTGGCGTTGTAGCCTCGTTCAGTCTGCGGTAGTCACCGCATGGTCTCCAGCCCCCCGTTGCCTTGGGCACCATGTGAAGGGGGGAGGCCCATGGGCTGTCGGACCGTTGTATGATCCCCAATTCCTCCATCTTCTTGAACTCCTCCTTCGCCAGTCGGAGCTTGTCCGGGGGAAGCCTTCGAGCACAGGCGTGGAGGGGTGGTCCCTGGGTCAGGATGTGGTGCTGTACTCCGTGTCTAGGCATGGCTGCCGTGAACTGCGGTGTCAGTACTGATGGGAAATCTGCCAGGACCCTGGTGAATTCATCGTCGGACAGCATGATGGAGTCCAGGTGTGGGGCTGGCAACTGTGCTTCACCCAGGGAGAACGTTTGAAAAGTCTTGGCGTGGACTAATCGCTTCCCTTGCAGGTTCCCCAGCAGGCAGTGGGCTCACAGAAAATCCACCCCCAGGAGTGGTTGGGCCACGGCGGCCAGTGTGAGGTCCCACGTGAACCGGCTGGAGCTGAACTGTAGCCGCACTGTGCGGGTGCCGTAGGTTCGTATCGTGCTGCCATTTGCGGCCCTCAGGGTGGGTCCGGGTTCTCTGTTGCGGGTGTCGTAACTCGTTGGAGGTAAGACGCTGATCTCCGCTCCGGTGTCGACCAAAAAGCGGCGTCCCAACTGCTTGTCCCAGACATACAGGAGGCTGTCCTGATGGCCAGCCGCCGTAGCCATCAGCAGCGGCTGGCCCTGGCGTTTCCCGGGAATTTTCAGGGTGGTCTGCAGCGGCGGGCCACTGTACCCCACCGCTGGTGGTAGAAACACCATTGTTCGTTGGGCTCCTCACTCCTGTCGCCGGGTTTTGTAGGCTCTGCTGCCAGGCCTGGTCTGGTCTGTCGTTGGGCACGCGGCTTGGTGATCTGTGCGACGGATGCCCCTCTCTCTTTCCTGGCATTCCACAGCACATCTGCTCAGGCCGCCACCTCCCGGGGGTTGCTGAAATCTGCGTCGGACAGCAGCAGGCATATGTCCTCGGGCAGTTGCTCTAGGAACGCCTGCTCAAACATGAGGCAGGGTTTGTGTCCTTCAGCCAGGGCCAGCATCTCGTTCATTAATGCTGACGACGGCCTGTCTCCCAAACCATCCAGGTGCATTAAGCGGCATGCTCGTTCGCGCCGTGAGAGTCCGAAAGTCCTTATGAGCAGGGCTTTGAATGCTGTGTATTTGCCGTCCTCCGGGGGCGACTGTATAAACTCCTCAACTTGTGCAGCTGTCTCCTGGTCGAGGGAGCTCAGCACATAGTAGTAGCGAGTGGACTCCGAGGTTATCTGCCGAATGTGGAATTGAGCTTCTGCTTGTTCGAACCAGAAATGGGGTCGCAGCGTCCAGAAGCTTGGCAGTTTTAGCGAAACTGCGTGAACAGATGCAGCGCCGGTCATCTCGGGTCCAAGTATCATTTGGGCCGTCGAGGTCACCAATTGTAGCGGTGTGCTACACACAGCACTAGAATAACCACACGGAGTCGGTGAGTTAGAGTTGCGATGAAAGAGGTTTATTCAAACTTTGAGGCCTGCTTTAAAGCCTTCCCGTTCCCAGCCTCCCTGGGCGGGACTGCTGTGGGGAATGCATATTCCCAGACCCTTTCTGCACACGGGATTTTCCCCCTGCTGGTGAAGATGGCCTGGCGCCCTTTTTGGGGCCGGCCCTCTGCCTGTGCGCGCTGTTGTGAGCCGGTTTGTGTGTGCCAGAAAGTGGGTCGCCACAATCATACATTTCCCAAACCTGAATTCTATTTCCCACTTTTTTGCCCATTCTTCCAATTTGTCTGTCCTGCTGCAATTGCATTGCTTCCTCAGCACTACCTACCCCTCCACCTATCTTGGTATCATCCTCAAACTTTGCCACAAAGCCATCAATTCCATTATCCAAATCATTGACAATGTGAAAAGTAGTGATCCCAATACTGACCCCTGAGGAACACCACTAGTCTCTGTCAGTCAACCAGAAAGAGCCCCTTTTATTCCCATTCACTGCCTCATGCTTGTCAACCATTCCTCTCTCTATGCCAGTATCTTTCCATTAACACCATAGGATTTTATATTGTTAAGCAGCCACATATGTGGCACCTTATCAAATGCCTTCTGAAAATCCAAGTTAGTGACATCCACTAACTCTCCTTTGTCCACCCTGCTTGTTACTTCCTTGAAGAACTCTAACACAGTTGTCAGGTAAGATTTCCCTCCACAGAAACCATGCTGACTTTGACTTATTTTATCATTAGTCTCCAAGTGCCCCACAACCTCATCCTTAATAATAGACTCCAACACATTCCCAGCCACTGAGGTTAGGCTAACTGGCCTATAATTTCATTTCCTTTGCCTTCCTCCCTTCTTAAAGAGTGGAGTAACATTTATTACTTTCCAGTCCCCCAGGACCATGCCAGAATCAAGTGATTCTTGAAAGACCATGACAAATGAGTTCATTATCTCTTCAGCAACCTCTCTCAGGTCTCTGGGATGTAGTCCATCTCGTCCAGGTGAAATATCCACCTCAAGACCTTTGAGTTTGCCTAGCAAATTTTCCTTTATTATGGCAATGGCATTCACTCCTGCTCCCTGGCACTCACAGACCTTTGAAACACTGCTAGTGTCTTCCACAGTGAGACAGATGCAAAGTACCCAATAAGTTCATCTGTCATTTCTTGTTCTCCCATTACTACCTCACCAGCATCATTTTCCAGTGGTCCAATATCAACTCCCACCTCCCTTTTACTCGGTATATAACTAAAAAACTTTTGGTATCCTGCTTTATATTATTGGCTAGTTGGCTCTCAAATTTCATTTTTCCCCTTCTTATAGCTTTTTTAGTTGCCTTTTGTTGAATTTTAAAGGTCATCCAGCTTCCTGTTCATTTTTGCTGACTTACATGCTCTTTCCTTGGCTTTTATGCAGTCCTTAACTTCCCTTGTCAGCCACGGTCACTTAGCCCTGCCATTTGAGAACTTCTTTCTCTGTGGAACATCTAGATCCTGCACCAAGTGAACTATTTCCAGAAATTTCAGCCAACTCTGCTCTGTCTTCATCCTGCCAGTATCCTCTTGCAATCCACCTGGTCAAGCTCATCTGTGATGCCTCTGTGATTTCTCTTATTCCATTGCAATACTGATATATGCTTCTACATAAGAAATAGGAGCAGGAGTCGGCCATCTGGCCCGTCAACCCTGCTCCACCATTCAATAAGATCTTGGCTGATGTGGCCATGGACTCATTTCCACCTACCTGCCTTTTCCCCATAACTCTTAATTCTCCCTCTCAAATTGCAGTATGAATTCAATCATATTATGATCACTGCCTCCTAAGGGTTCCTTTACATTAAGCTCGCTAATAAGATCTGGGTTATTACGCAACACCCAATCTAAAATAACCTTTCCGCAAGTAGGCTCAAGCACAAGCTGCTCTAAAAAGCCACCTGTAGGCATTCATCAAATTCCCTCTCTTGCGATTCAACACCAACTTGATTTTCCCAATCCCTTTGCATATTGAAGTCCTCCATTACAATTATGCCATTACCCTTATTACATGACTTCTCCAGCTCCTTTTGCAATCTCAATCCTATTTCTTGGCTACTATTTGGAAGCCTATATATGATTTCCATAATGTTATTTTTTTATCCTTACAGTTTTTTAACTCCACCCACAAAGATCCAACATTCTCTGAATCTATGTCACTCTTTCAAAAGATGTAATTATGTCTCTTACCAATAGACTCACACCCCCGTCTATGTCTTCCTGTTAGACCTTTTGTTACAAAGTATATCCTTTGACGTTAAGCTCCCAACTATGGCCTTCATTCAGCCACAACTTAGTGATACCCACAACATCATGCTGACCAATCCCTAATTGCGCCATGAGTTCGTCCTCCTTAGTCTGAAGCTACTCCTTGCTCTGTCTGCATTTGTACCCAGTCATAGGCTTGACCTTCCTTAGATTCATGTTACACCCATTATCTACTTGTAAACCTGCTGGCTCATCCTCAGCTCTGTCATCCTGGTTACCATCCCCCTGCCATATTAGTTTAAATCATTCCCAACAGCTCTAGTAAGCTTTCCCGCAAGAATATTGGACTTCCTGGGATTTAAGTGCAACCATACCTTTTGTACCGGCCCCACTTGCCTCAGAAGAGGTCCCAATTATCCAGAAATCTGATTCCCTGCCCCCAGCTCCAGTTCTTCAGCCACGCATTTATCTTTTCACCTCATTCTATTCCTATCCTCAATGCTGCGTGGCACAGATAGCAATCCCGAGATTACTACTCTTGAGGTCCTGCTTTTCAGCTTCCTTCCTAACTCCCTGAATTCATTTTGCAGGACCTCCTCCTTTTTTCTTCCCATGTCTTCAGGCTGCTCACCCTCCCTTTTCAGACTATTGTGGATGTGTTCAGAAATAGCGTGGACTCTGGCACCTGGGAGGCAAACGACCATCCTTGTTTCCTTTTCGCGTCTACAGAATCTCCTATCTGTCCTTCTGACTATAGGGTTCCCTATTACTGCTGCCTTTCTCTTCCATTCCCTACTGTTCTGAGCTACAGGGCTAGACTCAGTGCTGGAAGTATGGCCCCTGTTGCTTCCCCCAGGTAGATCACCCCCCCTCAACAGTGCTCAAAATGGAGTACTTATTGTTGAGAGGGACATCCAACCACTAATTCCTCCTACATACACAATGTCCATATCCCTCCAATTTCCTTACATATATGTGCCTATCTAAATATCTTTTAAAAGCCTCTAATGTATTTGCCTCTACCATCATACCAGGCAGCACATTCCAGGCATCCACCACTCTCTGAGTAAAAAACGTACTCCTCACATCCCCTTTGACACTAACCCCCCCCTCACCTTTAATGCACGCCCTCCGGTGTTAGGTATTTCAAAACTGGGAAACACCTATTCCAAGTCAACTCTGTCTATGCCTCTCACAATTAGACCATAGACCATAAGACATAGGAGCAGAATTAGACCATTTGGCACATTGAGCCTGCTCTGCCATTCAATCCATGGCTGATTCTATCTTATAAACCTCTATCAGATCTCCTGTCAGCTTCCACCACTCCAAAGAAAACAACCAAAGTCTATTCAGCCTCTCATAAGATATAGGAGCAGAACTAGACCATTTGGTCCATTTCATCATGGCTGATCCATTTTTTCTCTCAGATTTTTTCTCAATCTATCAACCTCTGCCTTAAATATACATAAAGGTTTGGTCTCCACAGCTGCCGACAGCAATGAATTCCACAGATTCATCACTCTCTGGCAAAAGAATTCCTCCTTATCTTCTTTCTAAAAGGGCCCTCTATTCTGAGGCTGTGTCCTCTGGTCTTAGACATTCCCACCATAGGAAATATCCTGTCCATATTCACTCTATCAAGGCCTTTTACCATTCAATTGTTTTCAATCAGGTCACCCCTTAATCGTCTGAATTCCAGCAAGTAGAGGCCCAGAGGCATCAAGCTTTCAGATTACAAGCCGTTCAATCTTGGAATAATTTTCATGAATAATTCCCTCCAATCTCGGCAAGAAGGTCAGAGATCTCAGCCTTCACCCTGCTATGTGTAGCTGGATCCTGGACTTGCTGTCAGACTGCCAGCAGCTAATAAGAGTGGGTTCCCTCACCTCTGTCCCTCAACACAGGTTCCCCCCAGGGCTGTGTACTAAGCCTCCTCCTTTAATTTCTGTTTTCCCACGACTGTGTTGCCACCCACAGCTGCAATCTGCTAATTAAATTTGCTGATGACATTATGCTGATTGGTCTAATCTCAAATAATAATGAGCCAGCCTACAGAGAATAAGTCATCACCCTGACACAGTGGTGTCAAGAAAATAACCTCTCCCTCAATGTTGCAAAAACGAATGAGCTGGTTGTAGACTACAGGAGGAATGGAGACAGGCTAGCCCCTAATGACATCAATGGATCTGGGCTGAGAAGGTGAACAGCTTTAAGTTCCTCGGCATAAACATCACCGAAGATCTCACGTGGTCCGTACACACCAGCTGTGTGGTGAAAAAGGCACAACAGCGCCTCTTTCACCTCAGACGGTTGAGGAAGTTTGATATGGGCCCCCAAATCCTAAAAACTTCCTACAGGGGCACAATTGAGAGCATCCTGACTGGCTGCATCACTGCCTGGTAAGGAAACTGTACTTCCCTCAATCACAGAACTCTGCAAAGAGTGGTGCAGACAGCCCCGTGCATCTGTAGCTGTGAACCTCCCTCTGTTCAGGACCTTTACAAAGACAGGTGTGTAAAAAGGGCCCAAAGTATCATTGGGGACCTGAGTCACCCCAACCACAAACTGTTCCAGCTGCTACCATCCGGGAAACGGTACCACAGTATAAAAGCCAGGACCAACAAGCTCCAGGACAGCTTCTTCCACCAGGCCATCAGATTGAATAATTCATGCTGACACAACTATATTTCAATGTTATATTTACTATCCTGTGTACATATTATTTATTATAAATGACTATAAATTGGACAATGCATATTTAGACAGAAACATAACGTAAAGATTTTTACTCCACATGTATGTGAAGGATGTAAGTAATCAAGTCAATTCAATTCAAATTAATACAATGAAATGTGTCGTTTGCATCAATGCCCAGCCCAGTCTGAGGAAATACTGGGGGCAGCCCACAAGTGTTACCATGTTTCCGGTGCCAATATAGCATGCCCACAACTTACTAATCCTAAACATTTTTTGGAATGTGGGAGCGAAGTGGAGCATGCGGAGATAACAGCGCGGTCATGGGGAGGATGTATAAACTCCTTACAGACAGCGGCAGGAATTGAAACCTGATCACTGGCAGTGTGAAGCATTATGCTAACTGTTACACTACCTAATTGTCTTGGCTGTCATACACAAGCCAGGGCAGTACGATATGGAGAGCAAGCTGTTGCCCATGCAGCAGGTTCCCCTTCTCCATGCAGCTAATGAATCCAAAGGAACAGCAGAGTCCAATGCAGTTTGGCACCAGCGGCGTCGCAGGAGTTGCCAGTCAGCGTTGAACTCAACGTAGGAATGCATTAGGACTCCAAAGCCAGATTAGACCTCAAAGTTTACTTCCAAATCCTTCCTCTTGAATGGGTATAGCCACAAGGCAGTGAATGTTTGAGATCAGAGTTTTCCTTCTCCTAGATAGGCTGCCATCCTCAGCTGATGAGCTCCATCTGCCCAAAGTGACTGGTTTTAAAGTACCAGTAAGTTGCCTTTGCCCCTTCTCCTGTCAGCAGAAACTGTTCCACCAGGCTTAATAGCTAAGCCGCATGTGAAGGATAGGAGCTGGACTTGGTTGTCAGAAGCTAATTGAGACTCATGCCATTGGGAGCATTCAATAGGCAGTGAAAGCCCATCCCCCAATACCTCCCATGGCTATGACAACCCTAAGAAACCATCCGCCCTAACAACACTGACTAAAACTAGTCACAGTCATACTTTATTGATCCCAGGGGAAATTGGTTTTCATTACAGTTGCACAATAAATAATAAATAGTAATAAAACCATAAATAGTTAAATAGTAATATGTAAATTATGCCAGGAAATAAGTCCAGGACCAGCCTATTGGCTCAGGGTGTCTGACCCTCCAAGGGAGGAGTTGTAAAGTTTGATGGCCACAGGCAGGAATGACTTCCTATGATGCTCTGTGTTGCACTAATCCCTTCATTATGCACGTTGGATTTAGTTTACTGTATTATTGTCACATAGAACACAGAAAATCTACAGCACATTACAGGCCCTTCAGCCCACAATGTTGAGCTGACCATCTAACCTACTCTAGAAGCTGCCTAGAATTACCATACCACATTGCCCTCTATTTTTCTAAGCTCCATGTACCCATCTAAGATTCTCTTAAAAGACCCTATTGTATCTGCCTCTACCACCTTCGCTGGCAATGCATTCCATGCACCCACCACTCTCTGTGTGGAAAAATTGACATCCCCCTTGTACCTACTTCCAAGCACCTTAAAATTATGCCCCCTCATGTTAACCATTTCAGCCCTGGGACAAAGCCTCTGGCTATCCACATGATCAATGCCCCTCATCATCTTATACACCTCTATCAGGTTACCTCTCATCCTCAATCGCTCCAAGGAGAAAAGGACAAGTTCACTTAACCTATTCTCATAATGCATACTCTTCAATCCAAGCAACATCGTTGTAAATCTCCTTTTTACTCTCTTTATAGCATCCACAACCTTCCTGTAATGAGGTGACCAGAACTGAGCACAGTACTCCACGCGGGGATCAACCAAGGTCTTATATAGCTGTAACATTACCTCACGGCTCTTGAACTCAATCCCGTGGTTGCTGAATGGCAACACACCACACACCTTCTTAACAACACTGTCAACCTGCACAGCAGCTTTGAGTGTCCTATGGACACTGGCCCCAAGATCTCGCTGATCCTCCTCACTGCCAAGAATCTTACCATTAATATTATATTCTGTCTTCAAATTTGACCAACCAAAATGAACCACTTCATACTTATCTGGGGTGAAGTCCATCTGCTACTTCTCAGCCCAGTTTGGCATCCTAACAATGTCCCGCTGTAACTTCTCACAACCCACCAGACTATCCACACACCCCCAACTTTTTTGTCATCAGCAAACTTAGTAACCAATCCCTCTATTTCCTCATCTAGGTCATTTATAAAAGTCACAAAGAGGAGGTGTCCCAGAACAGATCCCTGTGGAACATCACTGGTCACCGTCCTCCATACAGAATACGAACCATCTACAACCGTCCTTTGCCTTCTGTGGTCAAGCCAATTCTGGTTCCAGAAAGCAAGGTCTCCTTGGATTCCATGCCTCCTTTCTTTCTGAATGAGCCCCGCATGGGAATATGTACTAAGCTACAGTGAAAAGCTTGCTGTGCATACTGTATAATCGGATCAATTTATTATTCAGTGCATTGAGGTAGTACAAGGTAAAATAATAACAGTATGCATTAAACATTGTCACAGCTACAGAGAAAGTGCAGTGCAGGAGGAAATTTACAGTGCCAGCTGTAAGAACAGGGTCCGATCCCTATTGCTATCAGTGAGGAGTTTGTACGTTCTCTCTGTGACTGTGTGGGTTTCCTCCAGGTGCTCTGGTTTCCTCCCACATTCCAAAGACATACGGTTAAAGTTAGGGAGTTGTGGCATGCTACAGTATGTTAGCACTGAAACGTGGGAATATTAGCAGGCATCCCTCTGCACAATCGTCACTGATTTGATTTGATGCAAGTGATGCATTTCGCTGTATATTTTGATCTGCACGTGGCAATTGAAGCTGATCTGAACAATAAAGTGCAAGATCAAAGGAAGGTAGATTGTGAGGTTAAAAGTCCGTCTTATTATACCAGGGAATCATATAACATGGTCTATATCCCTCCATTCTCAGCAAAATCAGGTGACTTTCTAAGAGCTTCTTAAACACCTCTATTGTATCTGTCTCCATCACCACCCCCACCTCAGACAGTGTATTCCAGGCACTCACTGCTTTCTGTCTAAAATAACCTCAAAATGATGACCCATGAAAAAATGAAGCTCTTGTCTAGCAGATCTTTCTACCAGGTGACCAATTCTGGCATTAAGGCCATAAGGTACAAGAGCAGAATTAGGCCATTTGGCCCATCGAGTCTGCTCTGCCATTCCATCATGGCAGATCCATTTCCATCTTAATCCCATTCTTCTATATTCTCTCCGAAACCTCTCACGCCCTGACTAATCAAAATCCCATCAACCTCCACCTTAAATGCACCCTGTGACCTGGCCTCCTCAGCCACCTGTGGCAATGAATTCCACTGATTCACCACCCTCTGGCGAAATAAATTCCTCCTTATCTCTGTTCCAAAAAGACATCTCTCTATTTTGAGGCTGTGCCCTCTGATCATAGACTCCCCCACCAAAAGAAACAACCTCTTCACATCCACTCTGTCTAGACCTTTCAACGTTCGATAGGTTTCAATGAGATCCCCCCTCATTCTTCTAAATTCTAGTGAGTACAGACTAGAGCCTTCAATCGCTGCTCATTTTATAACACTTTCATTCCTGGAATCATTTTCGTGAACCTCCCCTGAACCCTCTTCAACGTCCTTTCTTAGATAAGGGGCTCAAACTGTTCACAAAACTCTATGTGAGGTCTCACCAATGCCTTACGAAGCCTCGGCATTAGATCCTTGTTTTTATATTCCAGTCCTCTTAAAAAGAATGCTAACATTGCACTTGCCTTCCTCACCACCAATTCAACTTGCAAATTAACCTTCAGGGAATCCTGCATGAGGTCTCCCAAATCACTTTGAACCTCAGATTTCTTAATTTTCTCTCCATTTAGAAAATAATCTATGCTTTTAGTCCTTCTACCCAAGTGCACGACCATGCACATTCCGACTCTATATTCCTTTTGCCACTTCTTTGCCCATTCTTCTAATCGGTTTAATCCTTCTGCAGCCTCTCTGCTTCTTGAACATTTTACCTGCTTTGTCAAAGAGTCATCTGCAACTTTGGCCACAAAGCCATCAGTTTGATCATCAATACTATTGATATGCAATGTAAAAAGTCCCAGCACAGACCCTTATGGAGAACCACTGGTCACCAGCAGTCAAGCAGGAAAGGTCCTTTTATTCCCACTCTTTGCCTCCTGCCAGGAGGCCACTGCTTTATCCATGCTAGTATCTTTGTTGTAATACTACGGGCTCTTACATTGTTTAGCAGTCTCATGTGTGGCACCTTATCAAAGGCCTTCTGAAAATCCAAGTACACACCGTCCACCAATTCCCCTCTGTCTATCCTGCTTGTTATTTCTTCAAAGAATTCCAACAGATTTGTCAGCGTTAAGGAAATCATGCTGATTTTGGCATATTTGTGCCTCCAAGTACCCCGAAACCACATCCTTAACAAAATTGACTCCATCATCTTCCCAACCACTGAGGTCATGCTAACTGGCCTATAAATTCCTTTCTTCTGCTTCCAACCCTTCTTGAAGAGTGTAGTGACGTTTGCAATTTTTCAGTCCTCTGGAACCATGCCATACTCTATTGATCCTTGAAAGATCATTACTAATGCCTGCACAATCTCTTCGGATACCTCTTTTAAAACCCTGAGTTGTAGTCGATCAGGTCCAGGTGACTTATCTGTCTTCAGACCTTTCAGTTTCCCAAGCACCATATACCTAGTAATGCGCAATGAAAGAATCCCTATAGATGTAAGTCCTGCCACTCTCAGGCATAAAGGACACTGGACAATCAATTGAGCATGGTACCTCAAGGAAAGTAACCTCAGTGATGGGCTCTTTACTTAACAGTCTCTGGCCCCATAGGTAAGTTCCTCAGATAACAAAACAGCCCATGGACATATGCAACAACACACAGTTAGCATCCGGACTGTGTTCAGCTGCTGATATCTTCATTACATTTATATATGCCAAACCACTGGGCACCATGGTAATGTAAGGGTTAGCGGTACAATATTACAGCTTCAGAGCATTGGAGTTCGGAGTTCAGAGTTCAATTCTGACATATTCTTTAAGGAGTCTGTATCTTCTCCCCGTGGAATGTGTGGGTTTTCTTTGGGTCCTCTGGGTTCCTCCCACAGTTCAAAGACATGCTGGGTACGTTGATGGGTCATTGTAAATTGTCCCATGATTAAATTAGGGTTAAATCAGGTTTGTTGTGGTTTGCTGGGTGACGTGGCTCGAAAGACTGTAAGGACCTATTCTTCACTGTATCTCTTTAACTAAACAAATAAGATAAAACACACAACCACAGTTATTCGGTGATCAAGCTTAGTGAGAGAGGGGAGGAGATTTACCAGGGCACTACCTGAATTGGAGAGCAGGACTTGTAAGGATAGGTTTGGGAGAGATAGTGCTTTTGCCTTTGGAGTTATGGAAGATGAGAGGTGACTTGATCGAGTTGCCCAAGATGGTAAGAGGCATAGATATAGTGGACAACCAGCACCTTTCTCTCAGGGCAGAAATGGTTAATACGACTGGGCATAATTTTGGGTGATTGCAGGAAAGTACAGGCAAAATGGCAGTAGTAGAACTTGTACGTGGAGAGTGGTGTGTGCGTGGAACACGCTGCCAGGAGTGGCGGTTAAGTAAATACGTTAGAGACATTTAAAAGACTCTTAGATAGGCACGTGGATGTAAGAGATGTGGGGGAGAGAAGGGTTACATTGACCTTAGAATAGGTTAAGGGGTCAGCACATCAGCGTGGGTTGGTTGTACATGCTTTCAGGCTTTTGTATCCTCTGCCAGATGGAAGTGGAGCGAAGAGACATTGTCCAGGGTGAATGGGTCCTTTGATCATGCTTCCTGCTTAATGAGTCATAAATACTGCAACAGCTTTCTGTCCTGTCAGACAACTTTTGGTTTAAACTAAGAGTCACCCATTATTGATGGTAAGTAGTTCACTTTATCATTAATTACATCATCTTGGCATCTGGTTTGAATCTGGCAAGTCCTTGGATGGCTTGGATGATTTGGTCAGAAACCAGGCTACCCATCATGCCATTGGGGCAAGGCCATGGTTCAACCGGCGGATCGTCTGCCTCAGATAGCTAGAGGCATGAGTTTGAAGGCCACATTTGGAATATGGTGTTCAGTTTTGAGTGTCCTGCAATAAAAGACATGCTACTAAGCTGGACAAAATGTACTGATCTATAAGGACGCTGCTAGGAGCTGAGCTGTAGGAAGGTGTTAAGCAGGCTGAGGCTTTATTTTTTGGAGAGAAGGAAAATGAGAGGTGATATTTTTTGAAATTATTTTTACTATTATTATTATTTAGAAATACGGCACCATAACAGGCCCCTCTGGCCCAATGAACCTACTTGACTATGGTTAGCTGTCTGTCATATCCAATGGTGACAGGAAACCTGTGCAGGAGAGCAATTAAAATTGAAAACCTCAAGCTCAGATGTCCGAGTCCAGTGGTACGAACAAGTGCCACAAACTGGGGTCTTCCTTGATTGCAGTGGATGACCATGATGTCTTCTGTGTCTTGTCATGCACTTCGCTCTTCATGGAATGTGTTGTAGTACCAGATTCTTGCCCATTCGATCTTTCTGTAGATCTCACCTGCTGGAGCCGACTTCACATGTCCCTATCTCACCAGGGAATGAGGCGGCTGGCTGCTCTCACCTGGTTTGGCCCACTGGTCAAAGCGATGCACCAGGATAAAGGCTGCTATCGCACGTGAACGGCTGCTTGGAGCCACAGGTGTGAGCTGAGTGTCTGGTGGGGCCCATAGGTGAGTGAGCTGCCCCAGAATGGACACAACAAGCCCCTTCACCAGAGGCGCTACCCCTCCCTGAATGCCATATACACCCTAATATGACCCCTATGTGACCAACTAACCTACTACCCCGAATGTCTTTGGCATGTGGTAGGAAACCAGAGCACCTCATTGAGGTGTATGAGAAGGTAAGGGGTGCACTTAGGGTGAATGCACACAGACTTTTTCCCAGGGAAAATAGAATAAAAATCTAGATAGCACAAGTTTAATGTGAGAGTGGAAAGAGTTAAACAGGACCTGAAGGGCAGCCTTTTCAGCCAGATCGTGGTCTGTATATGGAACCAGATGCCAGAGGAAGAGGTTGAAGGAGGTACTGTAACAACGTTTCAATAGCCAACTGGACAAGTATATAGATAGGAAAGTTTTAGGACCAAACATGAGTATCTGGGTCAGCATGGACTATTTGGGCTGAAGGACCTGCTTTCATGCTGTATGGCTCAATGACTCTATCAGTCTAGGGACTGAGTTGGAACAACTGATGTCAGAAGCAAGACAGATGAGAAGGCGGACTGGTACAACAGTCTAATGTGAGCAGACTGGCCAAAGGGAGGGGCCAGTGAGAAGGAGACAAAGACACCCAGGAAAAAAAAGAGAGAAAATTGTGTAAGATCACATTCATGATCTAATTCACGATAAAGAGAGGGGCTGCAGGTAGCGTCAAGAGGACCAGTTACACAAAATACAAAACATCAGCACAAAATGAACTGGAATTACTAATTGTCTATTTCATACTTGCCAGGAAATCCCACACGTAGTGCTTGAATTCACTGTAACTGCTGAAGCTGAATGAGGGTGTGCTGGACTAATTCCACCTGGCTATCAAAGCAACAGGACTGTCATTTCGAGTGTGTCAAGTACTGACAATTCCTGTTGAGACTGTGGCGTGTTGTTTCTTGTCACAGAGTGATAGAGGCATACAACCTAGAATGATTCCGTGAAAATTATACCCACCCATCTACACGAATTCTATGCTAATCCCTATTTGATTAAAATTCTCGCCATGTTCTCGCCAAATTCTCCTCCCACGGAGGGAGAAGAAGATGGCGGCACGACGCAGCTCGCATCAGCCACTCCGGAGATGATGTCTATTATTTGTCAAGTAGAGTGCCGTGCACAATCCTGATTTGATGGAGATGGACGCGAGAGCACCGAGGAACATCTGGTGAAACTTCTGAAATGCCTGCTTCGCTGCTGCTGCTACTGTGTGGTCCAGAATCTCCGGAGGGGAAGTCCCCAAGTCCTCGGCTTTGCTTGTTGCTCGGCGGCCGGAGCGGGGTTGAAGCACTCGGCAGAGGATGGTGCTCGGAGAGGCTGTGTCGGAGGGGCTGATCGGAGGCTCGAAGTTTTGGACGGACTCAGGGTCCGCTGCGGTCGGGTGCTTCCAATGGTGCTGCATCAGCAAGTTTGCAGCGCTTGGAGGTTCATGGCAGGGAGAGTTTCTCCCTTCTGCTGTCTGCGTGAGATGATGGGGCTATCGGGACT